>NC_139217.1:109667452-110867452 GCF_055691185.1 Crinia signifera | reverse complement strand
ACCGGACATCAACCATTACATTGGGCATCGGCCTTGGCAGACGATGACATTTCAAGTTAATTCCCCTTTTAAAAAAAGTCAGAGTTCGGTGGGAATCTTGCACTGCCGCTAAACTCGGGCAGCATTAAATTTCATCCATTCTATCTTGAAGTCAGCATTTAAAGGCATTAGAATGAACTATAGTGTATGTGGGAATTATCAGTAAATGCTGAAATATTGAAAAAGCAATATAATATCAAACAATTTACAACAGTTACTATAAGTGATCCAGTTATATGACAATACCACATGCTTACAATAAACACATCTGATCACAAACCTATCAAGAGTTTCAGATAGTGAGAAGACACTAAAATTAATTAACAAAAAAGTGATATTGACTTCTGTTGTTGAATTATACTACAACCAGGTTTACACGTCCGATCGCGGCAATAATTACACAGTAGCGCACGCAGGGGGGGTTTCTGAGTACCCAGAAACCTCCCCAGGAGTCTAAGGACCCTAGGCTGAAAGCTGAGGGTCCCCTCTTTCCATGGGTACAAGAATTTTAAAAATCGGCCCTTGGGAACCGGAGATGTCTGACTTCAGAGCAGTGGTCCCCATCCAAGCCTGTTAATTGCTTTTCCCAGTCAGATATTTCAGGTTCTGTCTGATGTAGAGTTTTGCTGAGGGTATATTCCAAAAGCTGGGACTCTCCCCCCTTTTGATGGACACTAGTAGCTTGTCTCTACTGTTCCCAAAACCAGAGATATCAGCCTTCCAGCAGCTGGTTACTGCTCCAGCTCCACACACCTGGTATGTAGTTTTATATACTCGTGGGCAAATTGCTCTGCCTGCTGAACTCTGATCCCCTAGTCCCCAATACCATTTGGTAGGTGGGATTCTCTGGTTTTTAATTCCATTAAAATCTAAGAAATCTATTTTCGGGAACTGGAGATATCTGCAGTCAAGCAAGCTGTCCTCCCACCTGAAAATTATGAATAATAAGCCCACTCCACTATATATATTTATTATTATTATTATTTGTATACATTTGGTCTATCTATAATACTTTAACTGACCCGGCTTTGCTTCGCCCCTCTGGAAACCCCCTTCTGAAAATCCTGCATTTGCCCCTGTTACAGTGAATGAAAACAGAAGCTTTGAAATGAATATCCAATTAATATTTCTCATGACAAGGAGATGATAAATAAATAATTCACACACATAGTAACACATTTCATTAATGGTGAATTTGTTACTGACTTTTCACAGCCTATAGTATAAATAAATACAAATACAGCCAAGTCAACTAGTTGAAGTTTAGTTAAATTTGCACCCAAAAAAAGAAAATAACTAGGTAAGCCCTTAATGCCCCAGTCTGAACTTGCTGTGCCCCACCTTAATTCTTTCTTCCCCTGCTTTCGTGCATACTGTCCCCATACTGTCCCCTCTGTTAGTGGTGGCAGTTGTATAATGAATTTAGGGCCTGATTCAGGTTCACTTGCAAAAGCAAATTCACTCTCTAATGGACAAAACCATGTACACTGCAGGTGGGGCAGATTTAGATTGGGTGAGGTTTGTACTTCAAATTGATATCTATATTGCAGTGTAAAAATAAAGCAGCCAGTATTTACTTTGCACAGAAACAAAATAACACCCAAATCTAACTCTCTCTGCCTATGCTACATAGGCAGAGAGAGTTAGATTTGGGTGTTATTTTGTTTCTGTGCAAAGTAAATACTGGCTGCTTTATTTTTACACTGCAATATAAATATCAATTTGAAGTACAAACCTCACCCAATCTAACTCGCTCTGCACATGTTTCATCTGCCCCCCCCTGCAGTGCACATGGTTTTGTCCATTAGAGAGATAATTTGCTTTTGCAACAAGTGAACCAGAATCAGGCCCAGAGTTTATTACTATAAAAAGGTTATTATGTGACCAGTGGAATTGCCCCTATGTGTTAATTAAGTATTCAAATAAGTCCAATAAAGAGGTTTTTTTTATTGTCTGGGGAAAAAAAATCACCTTTGGTGTGCTTTGGTAACCCTGTATATCACTTCTAATATATATAAGCGAAAATGTGTCCTTCTGTCTTTCTATACAAATCCACAGTTTACAAGCGAACATTGTGAAATTTTGCATGCAAGATTATTAAAACACGGCCGGGGCAACAAAAAAAAAATGTTTTAAATTGAAATTATTTGCTGTTAATTATTAATTAAAAGACACAATTGTGGGGGCTCATGTCATATGGGTAGGGCCTCGAAGCGAGCGTTTTGTGTTGTCATGTTTTGTCATGATCTTAATGTTTATTATTGAAGAGAGCTTTATCTAGCTTTGCCAGCATTTTCAGCTCTCTGACTATACTAAATTACGCTTCGTGATCGGAGTTTGTATGTAAACAAACTTCGTTTGTTGCCAATAATACTTCAGAAATGATTTTCACAATGTTCTATTGTTTTGAAAACAAACCGAAGATCGTGAAATTTTACATACGAACGTGCATTGGATTTTGTTTTGATTTAGAAACGTGTTAGCATTAGCAGTTGTGCAATTTGATATTTAATTCCACATAATACTTATACTTAATACAGTATATTATTGTTTTTTTTCTGGTATGCATGAAGTTGAAATAATAAAATTCCACCAAAGAAAAGAGCTAGATACAGTATGGTGAAAATAAAAACAATTCCACAAGGAATAAAATGTTAGTGATAA
The DNA here is from genome assembly GCF_055691185.1 of Crinia signifera. Taxonomy (NCBI): domain Eukaryota; kingdom Metazoa; phylum Chordata; class Amphibia; order Anura; family Myobatrachidae; genus Crinia; species Crinia signifera. The sequence continues at coordinate 110,864,749 of NC_139217.1, read as the reverse complement.
ATAAACAATCTTCTCGGACAGTGGAATCTCAACAACAGAGATTTAGAAGACTGGAACGTGATCGCACAGCTCATGCTGTTACCAGTACTGCCGAATCTGAGTAAGAGAGAAATGCAAGACTGGAACGTAATATTTATTAATTAAATAACAGTTTCTTATATAGCGCACACATATTCCGCAGCGCTTTACAGAGAATATTTGAACATTCACATCAGTCCCTGCCCCAGTGGAGCTTACAATCTATATTCCCTACCACATATACACTCACACACAGACATTCTAGGGTTAATTTTGTTAGGAGCCAAATAACCTACAGTACCAGTATATGTTTGGATTGTGGGAGGAAACCGGAGTACCCGGGGGAGAATATACAAACTCCGCACAGTTAGGGCCATGGTGGGTATTAAACCCATGACCTCAGCGCTGTGAGGCGGTAATGCTAACCATTACACCGTCCGTACTCCCCAATAGAACAGCTCATGCTGATGCCAGAGCTGAGAAATCTCTGGAAGAAAGATTTGCTAGGCTGGAAGCTGATCGCACAACTCATGCTGTTGCCAGGGCTGCAGAATCTGCAGAGTAAGAAAAGTACTCTTGAGCCGACACCGAAAACTGTCTACTTCAAATTGATGGAATCATGACTAAAAGCTGTATGAATCATTTTGAACATTAAATAGATAGGTTAGACATGATTTCTCAATGGTTTGGGGAAAAATCAACTCAGCAAGTTGAAAAGCACACATCTCTACAGTTGACAGAAATTAAAACCAAAAACTGGCAAGGTGAAACCGACTATCAAAAAAACAGAAGAAAGAATAGGCGAAAGCAATACAACTACTTTTTTGGTGGAAAAACACAGCATTTTGACAAAATCAACATTTTGACTGGGATTGAATACCCCATTTAAGATGTTCACACATGTGGTCTGATTCAGAAATTGACGTTCTTAGCACAGCTGCTGCGTCCTGGTGCACATAATTTCAGGGCTCGGGTAACTGGTGGCCCCAGCTGTGGCAGCAGTGAGCCAGTGGAGGGTTCTGGGTACTTGAACACTGAGACTTAATGTAATGATGTTTCATATGACACTGGGAGCTGTAAACACAGCTAGGTGGGGCATTGATGTGACTCTGATCAGATGCGCAGAGTCTAATGCCACCAATGGTTTTCACCAGGGACCCCCACAAGGGGATATGGACTTTGCTAAAATTGGTGGACCCTCTGTCAGAGGTTCCCACACCAAACTGTGCTAATACTGTGAGTCGGTATTAATGGATCTGGGTAGGTTTGGAAACCATAGATACTGGGTCGGTCTGAAGCCGATGATACTGGGTCGGTCTGAAGCCGATGATACTGGGTTGGTCTGGAAGCCGATGATACTTGTTCGGTGTGGGAACCTGTTATCCTATCTTTTGCAATATGCAATTTCAATGATGTGCTAATATGTGCAGAAGCTGACCCGAGCATAGAGACCCCACTGGTATCGCATGATTACCACCCAACAGCATATAATGGTTAATACATCAGTACCATCTTCCCAAATTGTGACCATGTTGTAGAATCTGAGTGCTCACTGCTTTTAACAAAATAAATAAAAATAAAATAAATAAAATAAAAGGTTTAATTAGTATGAACATTTTAGAAAATGTACCTCTTAATCCAGAAATGTAGGGGGCTACTGTAATATGTTACAGTGGTCTCATGGTCTCCATGGTGTAGAATGAGGACCTTTACATCAAACCACAAATACGCATAACAAAATAATTAACTGCTAATAATTAGGGATGCCTAGTCAGCACCATAACCATTAACAATGTATTTTCTTTTTAATACTTAAATTGTTACATTCTAATTACTTGTAACTTTCTGCCGTGTACTTAAAAGACCAAATATCCTCTTTTTATTCTGTTTTGCTTTTAACCTTGTACGGTATTTTGAAAACATTTTATGATAACAAAGAAAGACTTGGCAGAGAGCCAGCTTCCGACATAAATCTACAGATGTTTCTACACTCCAACTGCTTTCTTATGTCACTGGTAGTTTTCTAATGTAACCTCTTGTTGCTACTCTGCTGGAGAAGCAATGGAGCTTCTAGGTTCTTACACTGGCAAAGTACCCCCTCCCACAGTCGTATCACATTAGCGTATGTTGGTATTGCTTCTGGATTGCACGTAACTGATCATTTGATGACCAATCTGTAATTTTTTTTAATTTATAGATGAAATCAGGCAGGTAGTACATTATAATGTAAACAGGATTGTTGAGAGCTCAGGCATGCGCGTGTGCTGAGTGGGATGGGGGGGGGGGGGCTTGGGCAAATCTTTTTTTTAAATGATGCGCTCAACATAAGGGTGGCTCCAGGGGGTAGAGCCCCTGTTTGTCTGTTATGCAGAACACTGATTGCCTCTTGAGCCCTCTGCCAAGTCTTTATGGTCTTGGGACCCAGTGCCCATTCTTCCACTCGGGTGAGTCCTGGACCCCTGCACTCTGCAATCTCTCTGAAACTTACTGGAAATTCTGGAGCTCCCTGGCCCTGGGGTCCCAGTAGCAGCCCCAAATAATTACTGCGGGGAAGCTGGGCAGAATGGTAACACCCTGGGGAAACAAGTCCAACTCTATTACATTTTGTTTCACTTGAAAGCAGAGGCAGACTGGGCATCTGGCCATGCAAGAAGTGCTGATAGCCTGATGGGCTGGTCCAGCTGCATGAACGCCTGGCTGAGCTGCTCTGCCTCCAGCTGCTATGCTGGGCAGGTGGTGTGACACGGTGTCATTTCGTGATGCATGGTTATGCCCACTTTTCTGTGTGGAACAAATGATGAGTAGTTACCTTTTTCCACTGACTGAAAAGCACACAGTATTGCACATACAGTAAATGCACAACAACCCAAGATTTTTGTCAGTGGAAACAGCTCTACCCAGTTCCAGTCACCATATATTTTTTCTTGGGTACCTACAGTAGCAGAGTTTTACATTGGAAGGACCCAGATGAGCTACAGAGTAAATGGGTAACCCAAGTCACTCAACCTTTCACCCATTAACAGCATGGGGAGTATTTGTTATTATGGCTCATTACTTTCATGTCAGTTCTGTCGGCTTTCCAGTCTGTTTCTGGTAATAGACTCTCGGGTGGCCTCCAGTGGTGAGTCTGTGCCTTTGCAGCTCAATCGTCTGTGAGTTGCTCTATTCACAAGGCTGTGGTATAATGACATTGTTATCCCAGCTTCAGCTGGCAGCATTAGGACTGGGGAGCTGGCTGTATGTTTCCCAGGTGATTGATCACTTGAGCCCTTTTTGAGGCATTCTCCCCAGGACTACCCGGCCTGTTATAGTTTCCTGCTGGTCCCCCGCTCACGTTACTGCTCTGTTAGTAGCTCACCAGCCGTCTGCTGGTCCTTAGTCTGTTTCTCCCTGTTCTTAGCCCAGTGCAGCCTTTCCTGTCCTTCAGCAGTTTCAGCCTGCTTCCATTCTGTTCCGGAATACCTGTCAGTCTGCTCCAGTCTGTCCCAGCTTGCTTCTTCCCATCTACAGCTGCTGGAAGTCTCCTGGTCCGCCAGTGCCTGTGTGAGATCTTGTAAGTGCTCCATTGGAGCCTGGTTTTGTCTCTTTATTCTTGTTATCTGGCAAGCAGCCAATTCCCTTTTGTTGTTCTCATTAATTTGGGATTATCTCTGTTCAGTCCTCCCCAGCGTGGCGAGGCACTTTATTCTCCTTGGTTTGGTCATTTTGGGGAACCAGTTTATTGTGCTATTGTTTCTGGTTAGCTGTATTTCCGGCATAGATATTGCTGGAGGTACCGCAGTTCTCTTGTCTGAGGTGTTAAAGTCGAATTGCATACATGCCATTTTAGAGTAGAATGGCCGCCATTTTGGTTTGCAGAGTTGCACAAATAAAGTATAATACCCAAGTTCTGTGTAGCGAAGCCAACCAAACTGACACAAAATAAAATATAGTTAATTAGAGGTTTAGTGCACAACACATAGTTTAACCAACATTACGCAACTGTTTCTGTACATGTTTAGTATCATTATGTTCCATGTCCCATGCGCAGCACTCCGGTCGTAGCAAAGCATTCGCAAGTCCAAAGGTTTGATTATTATGGACAAAATCCATAAAGCATGTACTTTTTCCATATGAACTGAGGAAGACAAAGGATCAAGTTGTAACCGGTTCTTGTTGTTGATTTACAAACCCCATGACGATGCCAACAGACAAAGGACACCGAAGTACACCCCCTCTGCACCAATCCAACTTAAGTGCATTACTTTGCTCCAATCCCTGAGGACCTGACTTTTGAACCTTTGACCAATGGAAACAACCTCTGTTTGGACACTATAAAGGTAGCAATCCCTGAGCTGGCTCGGTCACTTAGTCACTGCTTCTTTCCCTCCTCCATCCTGACCGGGCTAAGTTCTATTTGAACCTAGCGAGCTCGACTGGACTGCGCTGCACATTTTAGATGAGACGGTAAACGGTTGCATTCCTTTTTGTTTACTTATATTATTATGGCTGATTGTGTTCTGTATCTGTTTCTTTTCCCCTAGTAGTGTAAAGCGTATTTAGTATTGTTAAACCAACTGTATCATGTGTTATACTGTGTTTCTTCTTTCTGTACCCCCCTGCTGTCCGTTAGGGACTAAATACATTATTTGGAGACTCTATCTCCTTACTTTGAGTTATATCCTTGCCTTGACTCTTATTCGCATTTAGCGACAAAGGTGTATTACGGACATTGTCCTTAAAGGTGTGCGCAGTGTGGGTACTAAGTACTGCGAAAGGATACTCAATTACAAGTATCGGTCTAGTGTGTACAATACATGGGGAAGGTCCGCTACACTTTGTTCGCACGTAGCTAGGAGTAAAAGGGTCAACAGTTTACAGACATAGTACGTAAATTGCGCACTTCACTGGTTATACATCTGGTTATAGTTATATCGGTATTGATAGAGGTGTCTGCGACTAGGTTGCTTTCCCATCCTTGGCCTGGTGGCAGGTTGTTTTCCCAGGTAGGCCCTTGTGTTTAGATTTCCTCTTGACACTACCTCTGACGATCGCTGTCATCTTGTTGCCTCCTAAGCCCTGGTTGCACCGGAGTTGGGGCAGACTTAATTTGCCACTCCAAACATGGAAACTAAAGGTAAAGCCTAGTTTCTGCAGGTTTCAGCCATCTGTCTGAGGAGGTCAACAGAGGCAGTGTAAGGTGTGCCGTGGCCGTTCTAAACAACGGTCCTGGCTGTGGGTTCACCCAAAACCATAACATTGTTGCTTTCCCGAGACAAGGAAGTGAGATAATAACCTGGGCTGGCCCACTGTGTGAGGTGGTTGACTTAGGTCTGGTTTGGAACTAAGCGACTACAGGAAATACCCGGGTCCAGCAACCAGCATTCTGACCCTGTTTAAAAGAAGGGTTTTTCCTGAGTCATACCCGTGGTGCTGGGCAGTGTAAACGGGTAAACCATGTCGAGCAACCTGGGTGCCGTTCATACTATAAGGAGGAGACACCATCAGCTCGCAGCACTGCCTCCTCTACTGCCCCGCCCCCCCAATAACATGCCGACCTGTGTCCAAATCCCGGGGGCGACCCAGCATTTGTGATGTGAAAGGGTTATTAGGTTATCGGGACTGATTCTGACTGACTCGCAAAGCAGCGGCACTTCACTGCTTTGAGAGCCATGTAACGCCGCCTGCTGGGTGTGCGAATGCCCGCCCCCACTGCACTCTGAATGTCCCTGAAGCACTGCGAATGGATGTTTTGCATAAACATCCATTTGCAGACTTGCGTGCAGGCCCGCTATCATTCGATGGTCACCGACCATCGAATGATTTCTAACTCTCTCGCAAATCCAATTCAGTCTCTGCTGACTTAGACCTGCAGCATCCAGCTCTGAGAACTGGGCGGACAGCTGACATCTAGTTATGTCAGCCACCCGCTGCCAGAAGCCAGGTGCCCGCCCGCGTTTGCATGGGGATGCCCAGAATATTCCTGGGCGCATCCAGCATTTTTGTGGGTACACCCAGGAAATGCACCCAGCACACCTCCTCCCTCCCCCCCCTGGTGCGAGCACCACAGAGATGGTGCCTGCACAGAAGGCCTGCACATGCACATAAGCGAATATGCACATGCGCAGGCCTTCACCATCGGTCCTCGTTGCGAATTCACAGGGGAAAGAATCAACCAGAATTATCCCCATCATTTTCACTGTTTTCTGGTTCAGTATCACAGGCTGCTGGGTGCCTGATTGGAGCCTTCTGGCCCCTTATGTCCCCTCTGCAACTCCATAAAGCAGGGCATGAGGATTTTATCCATAGTTAGAGCGCTCCCGTGTAGCCGTACAGTAATGTATGTATATTATGTAAAACTGGACTTGTAATTATTCACAGTGTGGTTAAAACTGATATCTATGAACTGGATATATTGAATTTTGCATAAATGTATAGGCTGTATTTGAATTTTTATATTACAGTACTTTATTGTATAGGTTATGCTATGTATATATGGTTTCATACTCATTTTAAATTATACTTTGGCTGTACAGTATGCTCTTTATATTGTATGTATTGTTACATTTTAAATATTATTCAGCTAAACAGTTCTTCCTATTGGAACCTGGGTTTCAATTTTCTTTCTTCTATAAGAGATTAGTCCACTGGAGACATTTCCGCCCTGTTCTGGTGGAACCCGCTTCTCCTTGCATTGTAAAAAAAAAAAATCTTATTGTTGCCGTTTAAGAGTGCTAATGTGCATAATTAGGTTCCAAGATCGCCAAGACCACCATGATCGTATTCCTGCAAGTGCACTGCACCAACTTGTCAATGTGTTAGAGCACCACAGTGGCATACAGATATACCGATATCTTTCATTTAGCCCCAGACAGACCATTGTTTACTACCTTACCATTACCACTCTCATCCACACCACTATCCAAATACAGTCATCAGCTGGTGGTCAGTATGTTCCATTCCAGTCCATGTTACAAGTCTTTGCATGTGCATATTTGTAAATGCAATCGCATTGTTACCAAATAAACCACCCCACACATCAGTTTTTAGATCAGTGTTAGTTTACATCTGTCTCTGATGCTTTACTAGATCTAAGAATATATATATATATATATATATATATATATATATAATCTATCCCTTCTTTATTGTTTTTTACTAGTATTTAGGTTAATATGTTCCTCCACCCAAGCATGAATAGCTAGCTACAGTATTCTAACTATGTAATTCTTTGTACTTTAAGCTTACTTGTCATAGCAAAAAGTTTAATTTGGTACAAACAACCATATTTAATAATAGTTTTATTAATTTCTATAATTATATTTGACATCTACTTATTTTTTTCCTTTTAAATAGGGTATATGAAAAACTAGGTAAGTATTACATTTCTTTTTTTATACAGTGTTACCTTTTCCAACATTCAAGTAATGATTTAAACTTTTCTATTTGACAATATGTATATTAATATTGTATTTTGATACATACTTGTAATACATCACTGTGAGCGCTGCTTACACTACTTTTGCTGCCTCTAGCCATCACTGGATATGACGGCACCTGCACACTCCCATATCACCTGGCTTATTGACTATTGGCTGGGCAACTTTCAGGTCCTCCTTCTATGCTATGCTGGCACCGCCTCCTCACCTCCTTCTGGACCTCAGGTTGGGCATATAGTACTAAGTGTTACCTCATTGTGGCTCTGGCACACTCAATGACTTAAATGCGCCCTCCGGCTTCTCCCTAAGCTGCTACCGTCCTGCAGCCACCGCCAGCTCTCTCCTAACTGTAAACTGTCTCCTGCTGTCAGGGCAAAGGGAGCCTAAAAGTTTCTATCACATCATTGCTGCTAATTAACCTCTTCAGCTCCTCAAATTTACATCATACATTACATAAATGACACTTTCTAATACATATATAGCTAAATATATACTCTCTAGGTACTTTACAGACACCAAAAACAATGCACATAGTACAAAAGTTTTGCATCACATTGTATTAAACAAGCCACACAGACCTAAAGAGTAAGCATAATGCATGATTGGTGTAAGCGTTTAGGGTAATTATTCTATAGGTCATATTCACAGGCCGCCACCTTGGGCACACTGCATATGATTACCCTGGGTGGAGGAGTCTATCCCTAGAAGAGATGACACAAAGTGATTGCAGCATCCTAATGCTCACAGTAGGGTCCCATCAAAACCCCCAGATCCATGTATTTTTCACTGCATCTATAAGTAGACTGGATGAGGCAGCCATGTTGGGCACACTAGAAAGGTTACACAGTTGAGCCATACAAGGGCCCAATGCATATATGGGAAAACTGACACTTGTGTACAAGTATGATATACCCTGTACAGGAAGGTCCACTTGGATTGCTGTACATCCTGTCCATGGCAGTACAATTGTATGCAACCATCTGGGTTGCACTGCATATGTTGCTGCGATCAGTAGAGATACACATAACAGGAATAGCACACAGTGGGGCTGAAGTATACTATAAGAAAGAGAAAAAAGTATATATTATTTTTTGTCTGCATAAGAGGCCTCATTCATTGTTGTCATCTTTTTGCCATCCACAATTGCATCAATATGCTAATATGGGCAGAAGCCATCCTGTGCATAGGAACGGCCACTGCTGCCGCCTCATTTCTGTCTGACAGCATACAGTACATCTGCCAGATGAATGCTGTCGGATTGGGTTTCTTTGCTAAGATGGGAGTTCTATTGATGGGATGTTGTCCATATCAACCAATCAGCATCTCCTGGAAGATAACAGAATCTGATTGATTGCCCATAGCAATATCCCATCTTGATCACCGTTTTCTTCTCCCCGATTTTACTCACTAAGCTTCTTGCATTAGCCAGTAAGCATTTTAATTTATGTTTATTTTTAGAGCCATATCTAATAATAAACATAAATTAAAATGCTTACTGGCTAATGCAAGAAGCTTAGTGAGTAAAATCGGGGAGCTAGAAACGGTGATCAGTAGGGACGACTACGACATCATTGGTATTACAGAAACATGGTGTAATGAGTCGCATGACTGGGCATTAAACATGGAGGGATATACACTCTACAGGAAAGACAGCGAAAATAGAAGGGGCGGGGGTGTGTGCCTATATGTAAATAATAACTTAACATCATGTGAGAAAAATATGAGCACAGACCTGGAAGAAGACAACACGGAGACAGTGTGGGCAGAGATAACCGACAATAATAAAAAAACAAAAAACAAATTTATAATAGGGGTATGCTATAGACCACCAAATATAAACAAAAGGGAAGTCTCTTCTTTTAAACCAAATCAAACAAGCATCAAATCAGGGTCAGGTATTAATTATGGGGGATTTTAATTTACCCAACATTGATTGGGAAAACGAAACAGGTAAATCAGCAAGAAGCAATGGGTTCTTAAGCTTACTTAAAGACTAGTTTATTACACAAACGGTAGAAACTCCAACTCGTGATGAGGCACTCTTGGACTTAGTATTAACAAATAACACAGACTTAGTTTCAAACACAAAAGTAATTGAACAATTAGGGAACAGTGATCACAATATGGTTTCACTGGAAATCAACTTCAGTAAATTACCTCAAAAAGGATCTGCAAAAATACTAAACTTCAGAAAAGCGAACTTTGAATTATTCAGGGAAGCCCTAACAGGAATTGGGTGGAAAATGGTTATGGAGAGAAAAAATGCAGAGGAAATGTGGGATACTCTAAAAAAGGTGCTTGATTCACAAACTATTGAATACATTCCTAAAGTAACTAAAGGTAAATTCAACAAAAAAAAGCCACCATGGTTGGACAAAGAAGTAAGGTCAGCTATCAACAATAAAACCAGAGCCTTTAAATTCTATAAAATAACTTGAATGAGGAGGCGTTCGCAAAATACAAAGAATCAAACAAAACTTGTAAAGGGGTAATCAAAGCAGCTAAAATATTATATGAAGAGTGCATAGCCACTGAAAGCAAAACCAACCCAAAGAAGTTTTTTAAATACATAAATAGTAAATGTTTAATTAAGGAAAACATAGACCCACTAACTGATACTAGTGGAAAAAAGTGTTACTGAGGACAAGGGAAAAGCAAAACTGTTAAATGAGTTCTTCTCATCAGTATTTACTAAGGGAGAGAAGACTGTGTAACGAACATTTACCACAAATGGGACAAATAAGCCAGATCTCATTGTGGATTTCACGCCGAAGGAAATAATACTGAGGCTAAGCAAACTCAAAACAAATAAATCACCAGGGCCAGATGGGATTCATCCGAGGGTATTAATGGAATTAAGGGATGAACTAGCTACCCCCCTACATTATATCTTTAGCAAGTCACTATCGTCAGGTATAGTACCAAAAGATTGGAGAATAGCAGAGGTAGTGCCAATATTCAAAAAAGGAAAAAAGGAAGATCCCGCTAATTACAGACCCGTTAGTTTAACATCAATTGTGGGTAAACTATTTGAAGGATTTTTAAGGGATGGTATCCAGGAATATTTAGATCATCACCGTCTACTCAGTACTAACCAACATGGGTTCGTGAAAAATCGTTCATGCCAAACTAATCTACTAGGGTTCTATGAAGAGGTTAGCAAAAACCTCGATAATGGAAATGCTGTAGATGTGATTTTCCTAGATTTCGCTAAAGCATTTGATACTGTCCCACACAAGAGATTGATTAATAAAATGGAGAACCTAGGATTGGGTGAAAATATCTGCAGATGGGTAGGGAATTGGCTATGTAATAGAGAACAAAGAGTGGTTGTGAATGGTGCCGTATCAGATATGATACCGGTACTAAGTGGAGTGCCCCAGGGTTCGGTTTTGGGGCCCATTTTGTTTAACATTTTTATTAACGATATTGGGATAGGGTTACTCAGCAAAGTATTCATCTTTGCGGACGATACAAAACATAGCAAATCATCAAATCATCAGAAGATGTCACCATGCTTCAAAATTATCTTACAATTCTAGATGAGTGGGCAAAAAAATGGAAGATGAGGTTCAATGTAGATAAATGTAAGGTTATGCACCTTGGGAGACACAACCAGTGTGCAAGTTACAACCTTAGCGGAGAGGAACTGGGTAATTCCATACTTGAAAAGGATCTAGGAGTCCAAATAGACAGCAAATTGGGATGTAGTGCCAATTGTAGTGTAGCTACAAAAAAGGCCAACAAAATTCTGGCATGTATTAAGAGGGAAAGGAAAACTAGGGACTCAAGGGTAATTATGCCACTGTATAAAGCATTGGTGAGACCTCACCTCGAGTACGGAGTACAGTTCTGGGCCCCACACTATAAAAAGGACATCATAGAATTAGAAAAAGTCCAAAGGCGAGCAACAAAGCTTATTAGGGGAATGGAGAATTTAAGCTACAGGGAGAGATTAAGCAATTTGGGACTATTTACATTAGAAAAGAGACAATTAAGGGGGGACATGCTCAACATGTACAAATATATCAAGGGCCAATATAAGGAACTGTCACACACCCTCTTTTCTACTAGAAAGGAATCTAGGACGCAAGGGCATGAGTATAGATTAGAAGAAAAAAGATTTCATTCAGCTAGTAGAAAGAATTTCTTTATGGTCAGAACAGTCAAACTCTGGAACTCTCTTCCCAGAGAGGCGGTAACAGCTGGCTCATTAAATGCGTTCAAGGCAAAGTTGGACAAACATTTACTGGAGAAAAACATCCATGGGTACAAATAAGAAATATAATTTGTCTGTAAAATACCAGAACCTACCAAATCAGCAATGGATATCTATACCAGGTTGAACTACTGTAGATGGACGCAAGTCATTTTTCAGCCTTACCTACTATGTAACTATGTAATAGGACTGCCATCTTAGTAAATAAACCCCTAAATACCTCTGAAGACGTCCAGGTGAGCTGCTCTATTTGGACACAGAGGTCTCTCCAGTAGCATGTGATATTGCTAGTGCTAATTTATGAACGCCCAGAAAGTGCCATCTTCATGGCCATGACACCCCTGCATTTAGGTACCCGCTCCCGAACACTTTCTACCCATCCCTCACTTTGCGACTTAACCTTATCGCAAATGCCATTGCAATTCAATCTCTGTGCTTGCACTGTGCAGCTCAGCATTAAAACATCGACTGATTGGTGAACTTCATTCGCATCTGAATAAGACCTGAAGTGCATTAGTTGATTGTATAAGTTAATATTTATTACCCACTTGATTTTAACTGAAATTCAGAAGAAACATAGAAAGACAACATATCAACCTCCAATTTTAAAAATAATGTAGTGAAGTTATTTTATTTGTTGTACAAACCCCAAAATGCTGTGTAAACAATAATGAAATCACTGCTTCTATATTCATGCTTGTTATTCTCATACAGTCTCTCAGCAGGTGACATAATGAAACTTAGAAAATATGCTATTATGATTTTTTGGTTTGACATGCAGCATAAACCTTTTAGAATCGAAAGACAGCTCATTTTGAAATCTTTTTAAACTTTAATCACATATCTAAGGAAACACGTTTATACAAATGCTAATAATTACCTCTGTTTAACCATGTAGCACAGAGCGTGATGCTAAACGTAGCTTACCTAAAATGAAGAAAACAGAAAATAATATTTACTGTAAGAGATACAAGTGAAAATACTAGAAGCAGAGTGTGGGGGTATCCAATTGCATGCGCTTTGCTTTCCGCATAAAAAACTAGCTGATATTGCGATATACTGTATGACCGATTGTCATTGTAGTATCCAATTAGTGACCATTTATATTAGAGATGTGCAGGTTCTGATTTACTCTGATTTCAAAGCAGGATCTTATTGGCTATCCCAAATCACATAACAGTTGTTGACAGCTGATAGCCAATGAGATCCTGCTTTGAAATCAGAGTAAATCAGAGCCTGCACATCTCTAATTTATATACAGTAGGCTGACACATGGTAACTGGGATAACACCAGATCCCATGTGTTATTGTGGATTATCCTTCAGCTACCTGAGGCACTGAAAGCATAATCCCCATTAAATGCTGGCATTAGGAGGAGGAGCACGCCACATTGGGGCTAATTGGATAGCCACCGAGTTATGCATACAAAGTAAATATGTCCCCAGGAATAAGGGGTTGGTGCCATTTTCCTGAGGACCAGTGCATGTGCATAGTTTATCACAATTGAATGATTTCTATTTCATTAGACTTTTCTATTCATCAAACTGCATTCATCAGCGCTTCCTTCATTTGCTAATATTCAGGGGATATTTGCATATACTGTAACTACAACTTCTATAGCTCTTCCCAAATGTGTGACTGGTGTGCAGAGTATTTCCTATCAACAACTGTCATGTGATTTGGGATAGCCAATCAGAGCCTGCACATCTCTACTTAGAAAATGATAGACAGAGTCTAATTGGTTGCCATGGGCAACATCCTGTCCTTTCATTTTCATTTAAATTTACTCTTAAGTGTCTCCCTTCAGTTCTGCATGAAATTATTTGCATGTGGTTGAGAGACATATGAAGAGAAAATAGTTTAGTAATCCTTTAAATGATTTACAGTACATTTAATAACATTTTGCACTTACAATACAGTAATAGTTAAAAAAACATGAAAAAACACCTCAATAGCAAAACAGCAACCTCCTGAAAGAATCCCTTTAGTTCCAGATGTAATGAAACGATTACCGAATTGCCAATCTGCCAATAGGGGTAACCAGTGGCAACTTGTCACTTGCATGGAGTTTGAAAGAGAGCTACACTTGCTGTGTTTCAGACCTTTGCCGGGTCTTTCATCAGGTCATATCATGACAAGTAAGCGCATGACACCATGACATTGCAGGGCGCTAGCATCTGGAGGTACAATCCTAGCTGGATCATAGCCATGATGCCTCGGTGGCGGTATGGGCTGCAGGCACCCTGCTTTCCAGATGAATAGGCCATGGAGCCGCCCCTGCACTCTGCACCAATGGTATCACATGCACATTCCTAGTTACAGCCCTGTACATAGTGTGACAGAGTCACTGGTATAGGAAGGCAGGTACTGTATTTTTAATCCGGTTTCTGACATATGTGTTTTAAAAACACCAGGAGATTTGCTGGTTCTGTGGTGACCTGTTGGGCTGTTTATAAGAAACTGTATAGGGTCCTGGGGTTGGATGGTTGAAGAGAGGGAGGGTTCACCACAGGGGCTCCTACTCTGTGGGCCCCATAGCAAAATATTGAAAGAGACCCCCTGCCCCATTGTCACTACAGTGCCCATTAGGGGGGAGAATGAAGAGAATGGGAGGGATTAGAGAACATAAGTGGGGAGGTGGGGGGTAGATGACGAGATTGTGGGGGGAGAATAGAGGACGAGAGTGGGGGCAGGATAGAGGAGGAGAGTGGGGGGGAATAGAGAAAGAGAGTGTGGGGGGAAATAGAGGACTAGTGTGTGGGGGGAATAGAGGACTAAAGTTGGGGGGTAGAGGATGAGAGTGTAGGGGCAGAGGATGAGAATGGGGGGGCAGAGGACAAAAGAGTGGGGGGAGTAGAGGATGTGAGATGAGGGGAGATGGCAGAGCAGGGTTTGCACGATTCATGGCAGCTCCTAATACCCTCTCCTCCCTGTGTGTACCTTTGGTAGTGGCAGGGAATCAGGATCGCAGTGCTGGTGCTTCCTGCTCAATCTCCCTCTTGTTGGAGCAGTGTGCTGCGCTGGGTCTCTCATCAGCCAGCGCAGTGTCCCATGGTCCCACGCGCCATGCCGGGTACCTCATTCACTGGTGAGGTGTCTCCCACTCCTGGGCCTGGGGGCTGCAGCGGCGACCTCGGAGGGTGTAGGAGGCCGAGAGGGATATCGCCGGCAGGGGGCCGCGGTGAGTGGCTGTGCCTCTCTGGACACAGCCACCACAGCATGTCAATGGTAGTCAATGGAAGTTCTCCCTCAGCCACCCTCACTCTGACAATACCTCCAGCCTGCGTCTGGTCACACGGTCCGTTGCGGCACAGCTTGACATCCTCCCCTCGCGGCTCCCTCAAACAGCTCAGAGTGACATCCTCCCTGTGCGGCTCCCTCATACAGGCGGCTGCACCGTGCAGGGGAGTGCTTGCTGTTCATCGAGCCCCATAGCACCTGCACCCCTGCACCCTAGGTAGTTCCGCCACTGGTTCACCATCCATTAGGCCCAGTTCTGTTATTTGGGCTGTTAGCCTTACAGAAGTATAATCAGAACCTTCAGCTGTGGGGGTTTGTCAAAAGGCTGCTAGACTGAGCGTTAGAGGTCTTTTCCTGGGAAAAGGAGACACTATGCAGTTCTCTATGTGACAACCTGCTACCTTTGACTGGTATGCTACTGCTATTGTTTTCTAGTGAGTTAGGAGGGTATCCAGTGTTTAGTTAGAGCCACACGGCAATGATTTATTTTGATGCTTTATTTCTGTTTTTTTTTATTCAAAAACTGGCTGAGGCACCAATGTAATGGACTGATTTATGACCTGTCAGCTGCTGCATCTTACCAGGAGATGGTACCTGTTCCCCTGACCCTCTAACAATAGCTATATTTACTTAAAGTGTTTTATATAGCGCAACATATTCCGTTGCGCTTTACAATTGGAGACAACAGTGATTAAACAAACTGGGTAGATACAAACCGACATGGAGGTAGGAGGGCCCTGCTCGCAAGCTTACAATCTATAGATATATGTACCGTATGTTTTTGTTTATGTTGTTTCAGATAACGAGTGTATTCATCAATCTTTGTACACACAAATCTTTGCACCCCAGTAATTTTAGCAGTGTCAGATTTGGGAGATTAATACCCTATTTAGTGTATACCAGTAAACAGGGTAAATGTTAAGTGATAAAACATATGCTGTATAACAAACGTATCAATATAAAGGTATTTGTTATAAATTAATGATATTGCATATTGCACTTTTATAAATAAAATGCCTAAATCTATTTATTCAATCGTCCCCCCCCCCCCCCCCCAAGTGTTAAAAGTAGAGTAACATTACATACTCTCTCTGTAAGAGGGCATCTTGGGATTTAACATTTTGCTAAGATGACACTGTTGTCTTACATCTCTGTTCAGCAATTGGTACTTTTAATATTGAGATTCTATGTTTACATAAGCACCAACATTATACTACAAGACATATTGGGTAAGGTCTAAATGTCCATTGTATTATTCATCCAGCTAACTGATGGAGGTAATCACTTATATGTAAATGAACTGTCAATGGCTCGCCACCATTGGCAATCACTGGACTGTGAAGGTTATGTCTTAATAAGAAGTAAAGCACTTCACATGCTTTGATTTACTGGAAATAAAACAGGAGAGTCCTCTGAGACTATGAAGGACACTTGTTTCAGATAAAATGTCTAGACAGTAGCAATATATTTTCAGCATTTATTATAGGAAAACTGCAAATTAAAACAGAGTGCAATGAAAGTTCCGATGACCCAGAGTTCAAAAGCACTCTGTTAAGGAACAGACACATGACCTTTCCAACCACCGCCTCAGCTGTAAATATTTACAGATATGAATATAATGAAATCAATAAGTCAGCTTTGTAAATATTCTTCTTTACCCTTTATTTTATTCCGAGTAAGTGCTAAATATTATACTGTATGACATATGGCCAATGCAACTAATGAAAAAGAGGAAATCATTTTGAATAGCAAGCCACTCTCAGCTACAGTATAACAAAATTACAATCATATTAATTAAATAAATATGTATATATTCTATAATATATAGGAGAATAATAAAAATATATAACGCTTGTTCTAGATGCTCCCAATATTATATTTGCTTATATGGAGCACAGTGCAGTGGCAGGTTATAATGATGGATGGTGAAATACTGCAGTTTAAATATTCATTGAGCATCAAAACATTCATGAAGCTTAAATTCTTGAACTGTAAGTGAGATATGAATGCTTATAGTTTCCCTAGAAAATCTCATAAAAGAGATATTTTTAATCTATTCCTTTTACTTCCCAAATCCCCTTTAGGTTGTATTTGGGTTTGCTTTTATTAGGATGTAATGATTTTTTCTAACTTCAAATTATGGCTGACATTACAGAATCTTACAAATCATTCTGCGGAGACAGGCACATTTTAACGGCTTTTTTCATCTGAGCGTTGTCTCTGAAATTGAACATTTTATAGCTTTTTTATTTTAAGAAATGGTGATTAAACTGTATGTATATCTGTAGTCTCGGGGTACAGTATGTAGACAAATAGCCATAGGACACAGGAGCCAGATTTCACAATGTAGTTTCAGTTTAGAATGAATGATCTCACCCAGTTACTGCACATTTGTTTCCTTCACGTGTAAAGTTATGTGGTCTTTTGGGGCCTAAGTCGCCATGCAACTTTGGTTTCATAAAAAATGTCATGTTATTTATCATATTTGCCCTTTTAAGATGCACAATTACTGTTTTAGGATCCCATATTGGATGTGTAACCTTGAAAAATGTATTATTATTATTATTATTATTATTAATAATAATTATTAATAATCATTTTATTTAAATATTGCTTTCCCCAACAGGACTCAAAGCACATCACAGGCAACAAAAGCAAAGCTCATATTACAAAATATTAAGTAATACAGTAAGAGAAACCTTACAGTGAGAGAAGAGTAGTAAGTGTTGGAGCCAATATTTTGTGTAATAACTTCCATAGGTTTTCCATTCCATCCACATAATGTACCAGGCGATATAGCCAACTTAACCTGCCCTTACATCTACAGATTTATTGTCCCATCTGGCTGGTTGGAAAAAAAACCTGGTGATGGATGAGAGACAATGACAGGTGACCATTTGCTTTGGAATGCTGGAAAACTGACAAACTGTCAGATCTTGCTGATTGGAACAAAAACCTGGTAATATCTGAATGACAATCAATCTGTAGATGTATGGCCAGCTTAAGGCCCACTACGTAGATTTACCTTGGGTGGAGAAGGTTTAGGGCCGGTGCATGGTTTTTCTGACTGTATTCAGGTAGTTGAAAGGTTCTTATCCCAGATTTGACAGTGCCTTGAAAGTGAATGTGAAGGATGCAAATAAATGGTACAAATCAATGGAACTTGTTGAGCAAATATCTCCACACGTAAGATTTATGACTTTCAATAGTATGTTTTCAATAGTGTTTTTAAATGCGTGCATTAAAAAATGATGTGAGGAAGGTGCTTCAGAATGAAATGGGATGGTGAGTCACCCAGGGAGAAGAAAGTGGCAGCCAGGAGATGTCGGGCATCAAAGATGGAAGCTTCAAGTTGGCAGTTGCTGCCAAAAACAAAACCCCCTGACTTGCGGCACTTTGGTGGCAAATTTTCTACCACCATAGTTACTAGTAGCAGCATTGCCAGAACCTTGTGTGCCATAAAGCAACATTTTAAAAGGCCATTGTCCCAATGCCCCAATGCTTCTAGAAAGAGACAACTCTCTGAAGCAGTTGTTCGTTTTATGCCCCATATTGCCCTAGTTTATTATGTGAGCCATAGTAATGCCCTAGTTCTCATTGTCACATTGTAGTGCTGCATTATGTACTAAATATCCGTAGGACTGCGCATCGGATCGCAGTCATTTGCATAATAAAATTGCAGTAGTGTGTGGGCACCTTTAGCTTTGAAAGCAAAGTATGCATAAATAAATGTTTTCATAAGGAAGTAACTTTTGTAACATTTTCCTGGAACTTTGTAGATACATTAAATATGTTTTATTATCTTTAGTATATCACAGATACAGATTCTTTCTTTCTTACTTATTTCTATGTATTGCTAGGGGTGTATGATACAGTTTACTGTCCTGTTAAAGCAAAACTTAATATGGTAAAACACTCTACTAGTACTTAACTGATTTACATATACTTTCTTAATAACAAAGTAAAGTACCAGATGGGAATTTAGATTTGTGCAGTAGAGCTGATATAAAGTCACAAAGAAATGTATATTTTCATTATTCGCCTTGAGGACCACTATTTTCTAATCCTGAGCTGAATTTCTATATCAGTTGCCATTGTAATAGGTATCCCACCTAGTAGCCATGGCCAGATAGACAACAGTGAGCCATATGGTAAACCATGTCTGATGCCCCACTATAATCCAACTCTTCTTATTTCTATAATCTTCAACAATCCTACTTTTCCATTTTATTTGCATGTAAATACTTTTATTTGCATTTAAAGAGCAGAACATTTTTTTTACAGTTACTGCTACATTTATTCAGACCTGATCATTGGGCTGCTATTTTGCAGAGTGAATTCTCGCCCTGTAAAATCCTGCGAATTGCTGTGCATGGCTTGAGAATAGATTGCGAAATGTCACAGATCGGCGTACAGCTGCAAATCCATTCGCAACTCACGAATGAATGATTATTCCTGTGTGTGCAGTCTGCATGCAACCCAGAACTTACTCGGACAGGTTGATTGGGGCCGGGGCTGATATTACATGATTACCCTTCAAACGTTTTTTCTTGCGTTTTTCCTAATACTCCAAGAAAAGGCCGGTTACCACCCACAAATGCCAGCTTCATGTCAATCAACTTGCGTACGGTCAGCGATAAAAAAGTAGCAGGATTTTATCGCAGGATGACCTAACGCATGCATAATACGGCCATACACATGCGCAGTCGTACGATTATCGCCCGGCCTGCCAATTCACAGCCATGCCATCAGGTCTGAGTGACCCTCATAATACCAGGTCTCCTAGTGACTCGGATTGCCTGTTTGGCTTATTCAGACACATGATCCCTTTATTCACTGCCTGCAAAATGGGTTCAAAATGAAACATAGAAAAATATCTTGAACGTTAAATGAAATTATTTATTAACCCTTTGAGTGGCAACATATCTGTCAAAGATGTTCAAAATATCTGATAAAATACCAGCGTTGCTCACATTTGTTATATAAACTCAAATAACATAATATTTCCTATATAAAGGTAAACATTACAGGTCATTATGGTGAATAAATATGTTTGCTTTGCCTATTTTGACAAATTTACTTGGCACTGGAAGGGTTAAAACAATCCACCTAGTTGGCTAAAGTAGACTTTAAAGAATAAATTGCACTATACTGTTCAAGTTAACACACACAGACCGGTCACAAATACAAAACATTGAAGTGGTTATTCTGGTTGATTTGCAAGGCTGTGAATTCATTACCTTGTGAGTCCACCAGACAGTGCCTGCCGAATGCCGGTACACCCACCCACCCCCTCACATACCGCCTACGCTCGCACAGGCTGCGAATGGATGTTTAACATAAACATGTAACGGGCTGATTTCCATGGGAATACCCAGCATTTTAATGGGAACGCCCATGAAATACTGGACGTTCCCATGGGGCGTGACTATCCGCAGCCGCCCACATCCCCCCCCCCCCCCCGGGCCGCTCTCTTTGGTTCATGCACCCGGCGAACAGTCTGTTTGCCATGTCCGCAGGCACCCAGCATATGCAGTTGCGCAGAAACGCATGGAGGGATTGGAACAGATTAGAATAAGGGCCTGAATTCCATTCAGCAAACTATGAATGTTCACTAAATTCAGATTCAAATTTCTAGTTACTTACTCCTTTTTTTCCAGAAAGGCAGCGATCATGCAAAAAACATGATAGAAAATAAAAAGTCTCTCAAATCCTTCACTTCTCCAAACTAATGAGACCTAATGGTTACATCTTAAACTGCAGTGTTGAAATTAGGGATGTTAAGATGAACTTCACTTTCTCTTTTTAGCATTTGGGTTTGTACTGATCAGATCTTTTTCCTGCACACAGAAAAGGTTTGCGTGTTGATTATTATTATTATTATTATTTATTATTATTATCACCATCATCATCATCATCATCATCATGTATCTTGATTGCACTAGCATGTTGTGCTTTACTTGTACCAAAACGGTAATAATATACATTATACTCTGAATCATAGCTCTCTTTTCTCTACAGGTAACCCCTGTATCATCTTATAAAATCTTGTGTTACATTTCTTCCTGGCTCCACTATTCACACCTCAAGAACCTATCTTCTTCCCCTCTTGATATTAATTAATGGATTCAGTCTTTGCTATTAAAGCCTATAACTTCAATGATTTGCGTCTTCAACCCTGCATATTAAGAATGCCACCTACTGTAACCGTGATGAGATGTTTATTGAATTTGTTACGCAGTGTCAAATTTTATTGCTTCAATAAAAATTTTATTAAATAAAAAAAAGAAAAAAAAGAATGCCACGTACTGTATGTCATGAAGAGTTATAACTGGTCACTCTGAAACTTCATGGATTATACAAGGTCAAAGGCAGGGTACACCTGCGACATCCAGGTCCAGACATATCCTGCACCTCAGTTTTCCTCGCTATCCCTAAAACCAGGGCTTTAAGTGGTCCTGGAGAGGTGAAGGAACTAATTTCCCTCTGCCACCTAAATATCCCCCCTCCTCTCCTCCCCCATTAGGTAGAGCCAGGGCCAGTGGTAGGGTTTTTGAAACCCCTCTTTCCCCTGCAAACTATAATGTTTCTCTGCTGAAATTACTGTGCAGGGCCAAGGTGGAAGGTGGAACTAGGTCTGCTACCTTATATCTCAGGTCCACCCACTCACTGTCTTCCTAACTTACCCTGTAATGTTCACCCTGTATTGCATAATTGTTCATGTATGGTTTATTCCAATTTCTGTGTCTGTTCTGTGATATTGTTTGAAATTACATACATGTTTTGCTTGTCATTTCAACCCCAGTTACTCACCTATCTTCTGTGCTTTTATTATATAATATTATATTATGGTTACATGTTGTGCACTGGACTTTGCTCTGTTATTATGCAATATTTTATATAGTTGCCCCTTTACAGTTCTGTGGACACTTTGTGGCACCTTATAAACAAACAATAATAATAGTACAAAAGAAAATAATAAAACAACCGGCGCTTCACTTCAAAGCTGCTGCACCAACCTCTAAGAATTAGCAACTACAAATGCCAAAACAAACAAGTACATATGCAAAAAAGGGTGATTAGAGGTCACTGCGCTGCTTATCTTCTCGTATCAGGAAGGTCAAATAATGCTGTCTCTGTCATATAATTCTCTGTTTTCACCAAAAAGATGTCACTTCTTGATTGTGAACTTTAACTCCAACATAGGAAACAGAAAAAAGAAGAAACAGCAAAAAAAGGCCCATCAGATACAATTCTTCATATAAGAAGTGAATGGAATATTTATTCCAAGGGAGGGATCCCCAAAAAAAACCGAAGGATAGATGGCTTACACGTGCTTACAGAATGTATTGTGTGTGAAAATCCTATCTGGGTATCTTTTTATGGGGACCACCGACTCGTGCTTATGACAAAAATTATCTTACATGTGCTTACATGTAGGACACTGTGGAAACACATGAAAAGGTATCTTTGCTATCTCCAGAAACAAACACAATGCTCACACTATCTTACGTGATGGAAAGTGGAGCCAATCATGAAAAGGTATCTTTTCTTTATCTTTGCTCATGACAGGTGAAGTACCATATGCAAAAAAAGAGATCTCCTCATGGTGCAGATAAGATACAACAAGAGGCTATTTATTGACAAAAACACAGATAAAATGTGATAAAAAATAACAGGCCAAGCCTCGTACCGTAGGATCAATGGTATAACAACAGGGAGATGTAATGGAACCCGGGTAGCTCCTGCTGTAGTCTCAACCTTGACCCTGGTAACGTGGATGGCCTCCTAAAAACACTCCTCCAACATGTTTCGACGCTCCAGGCGTCTTTCTCAAGGTGGAGTGTATAATGTGTGCACCCTTGTATTTATTCCCCCTTAAACCGGAAGTAGTATTGCCCGGAGCTAGTTGCGGGGGAGGTGCATATCGAAAGAAATATGTAACACATGTGAAAAGGTTTAAACACATGTAAACATTAGGTAATTGTGCTGGCTAGCCGCCGCTTAAACCAAACACCAGTGTGTTTAAATCGTAAATGCATCGCATTTCTTTGCGTGCCAATCTTGCATCTCTATTATTATTTCTCCAATCCTCTTTTACCAGAGAGATGCCAAAATAATTCTTTATGCCTTTGGTGGATTGTCCGTGTTTTTCTTTAAAATGGGCTGAGAACGGATGTGTCATCACACCATTTGTGATGTTTCTCACGTGCTCAGCCCATCTCACTTTCAGCTGTCTTTTAGTTTTTCCCACATATAGAAGATTGCAGGTGCATTCTATCGCATAGATGGCATAGCGGGTATTGCACGTGAGAAAATCTTTGATTTTATAAACACCGTTTTTATGTTCAAACTCCACCAATTTAGACTAATTTATCTTTAATGGTATTCGCTCGCCTATAAATGAATGCCCAATAAGCCCAAATTCATTTATAGGCGAGCGAATACCATTAAAGATAAATTAGTCACCAGTGCTTTACCCATGGATGGTAATAGATTCCTCCCAAGAAATAAAGGCTTCTACCGATGCGGTGACTGTAAGATCTGCAAGGCCTGCCACAGTCCAAAATCTAAATTGGTGGAGTTTGAACATAAAAACGGTGTTTATAAAATCAAAGATTTTCTCACGTGCAATACCCGCTATGCCATCTATGCGATAGAATGCACCTGCAATCTTCTATATGTGGGAAAAACTAAAAGACAGCTGAAAGTGAGATGGGCTGAGCACGTGAGAAACATCACAAATGGTGTGATGACACATCCGTTCTCAGCCCATTTTAAAGAAAAACACGGACAATCCACCAAAGGCATAAAGAATTTTTTTGGCATCTCTCTGGTAAAAGAGGATTGGAGAAATAATAATAGAGATGCAAGATTGGCACGCAAAGAAATGCGATGCATTTACGATTTAAACACACTCAAACCCCATGGGCTTAATGCAGAATTTGAGGTTAAGTGGTTCTTGTAAAAATTAAATTATCCCTTATTTTATATCAGAGTACTAGTATAAAATGCCATTTTTAAGTTTTTTTATATAATTATATTTTTTTTATATATATGTTAAAATATGTATTTCTGTAATATGCACATGCACTTTGTGAAAATGGAAATCGGGTATCTCATATACACAGTCCTAAACTCAATGAGACATAGACTGTTATGGCAACCCATATATACACATCAAAGACGCCAGGCTTGTTTACATCATGTGACAGGATACTGTCACTACTACTTTCCCCATTCTAGCCTGTGCGCTGTATTCACACCACGTGATGTTTGTTTACATCACGTGGTTTATGTTTCCAGACTGGTGCTGTCCGGGACGTACGTACGTCCAGACCGGATATGATCACATGATCATGTGATCGGGACTCCGGAGCCCACCGCCGCTATGTAAGTTAATAGCGCGATCCTGGATCCACAGGACACGCTATGAATATACTTTTGGTTTAAGCGGCGGCTAGCCAGCACAATTACCTAATGTTTACATGTGTTTAAACCTTTTCACATGTGTTACATATTTCTTTCGATATGCACCTCCCCCGCAACTAGCTCCGGGCAATACTACTTCCGGTTTAAGGGGGAATAAATACAAGGGTGCACACATTATACACTCCACCTTGAGAAAGACGCCTGGAGCGTCGAAACATGTTGGAGGAGTGTTTTTAGGAGGCCATCCATGTTACCAGGGTCAAGGTTGAGACTACAGCAGGAGCTACCCGGGTTCCATTACATCTCCCTGTTGTTATACCATTGATCCTACGGTACGAGGCTTGGCCTGTTATTTTTTATCACATTTTATCTGTGTTTTTGTCAATAAATAGCCTCTTGTTGTATCTTATCTGCACCATGAGGAGATCTCTTTTTTTGCATATGGTACTTCACCTGTCATGAGCAAAGATAAAGAAAAGATACCTTTTCATGATTGGCTCCACTTTCCATCACGTAAGATAGTGTGAGCATTGTGTTTGTTTCTGGAGATAGCAAAGATACCTTTTCATGTGTTTCCACAGTGTCCTACATGTAAGCACATGTAAGATAATTTTTGTCATAAGCACGAGTCGGTGGTCCCCATAAAAAGATACCCAGATAGGATTTTCACACACAATACATTCTGTAAGCACGTGTAAGCCATCTATCCTTCGGTTTTTTTTGGGGATCCCTCCCTTGGAATAAATATTCCATTCACTTCTTATATGAAGAATTGTACCTGATGGGCCTTTTTTTGCTGTTTCTTCTTTTTTCTGTTTCCTATGTTGGAGTTAAAGTTCACAATCAAGAAGTGACATCTTTTTGGTGAAAACAGAGAATTATATGACAGAGACAGCATTATTTGACCTTCCTGATACGAGAAGATAAGCAGCGCAGTGACCTCTAATCACCCTTTTTTGCAATAATAATAGTACACTCAACACAAAATCATGTGTAGGTAATAAGGCAGCAATTCATATTATGTTTTTGGATTTTTTATAGATTCTAAATTTCAGGTGGATATTTACTGTATATGGTGTTCCCCCCACAACCTGCGAATGGATGTTTACTGTATGTGCCTGAGGGTTTGATCCGAAATCCCGGCGGTCGGAATGCTGGCGTTCAAAAACCCGATACCGGAATCCCAACCACCGAAATCCCGACAATGGGGGGACGTGGATCGCCACGCAGAGGGCCCGGTGCCTCGCTACGCAGTGGGCCCGGTGTCTCGCTACACTCGGCACACAAATTTATTCTCCCTCTATGGGTGTCGTGGACACCCATAGAGGGAGAAAGTGTCGGAATTTCGGTGGTCGGGATTGCGATGTCGGGATTTTGAACGCCGGGATTCTGACCGCCGGGATTATAACTGCATCCCGTTCCTGAGGTGTGAGCAGAAATCCTTGTTAACTAGTGATTTGGGGCTATTCAGTGCTATGGATTGCGGTTACGGCATCTCGCCTGACACTAAAGTCGTATAATGCAATTTACCATGACTATGCCCCGGTAGTGATGGTAGTCATTAGTCATGGTAAAGTGTATTTTACGATTTAATTACTTGGTGCAATGTAGGTGACTGAATAGCTCTGGGCTCAACCCAGTAGCAACATCGGTACTTGTTTTCTAGCACGGCCACAATCGTTGGGATCGTGTACCTTTAAGTTAAGGTACACGATCCCCGCGATGGACCTGATTTCCTTTGAAATCAGGTCCATTTTGCCGGCAAAGGAAAAATCGGGGGCATCGCGTTGGTCGGGACCATTAACATTGGTCCCGACGCGACCGATGTGATGCCCCCGATTTTGCCATAGGCTTCAATGTTAAAATATTTTTTAACATTGAAATCGGGAGCATCGCGTCGGTCTTGTGCCATTATAATGGCACAAGATGAGATGGACTTGATTAAGTCCATCTCACATAGGAAAAAATGTTAAAAATGTGAAATGGGCCAATATGACCCATTTCACATTATATATGGCCCCGTCATTACCCCACGATAGACGCCAACCCGAAGCGCAGCGAGCCCTCGAGGGGCGGTGGTGCGGGTCCTCCGACCTTTTCATTCCCCTACTATCCACGTCGGCGTGGAGAATATATAGTGTGGCGAGCGTAGCGAGCCACCGTGCCCGAAGCGTGGCGAGCCCCGTGAGGGGACGCGTATACCTGTAAAGTTATACGCGTACGCTCGCCACGCTTCGGGCTCAGTGGCTCGCTGCGCTCGCCACACTATATATTCTCAACTCCACGCCGACGTGGATAGTAGGGGAATGAAAAGGTTGGAGGACGCGCACCGCCGTCCCTCGCGGGCTCGCTGCGCTCGCCACGCTTTGGGTTGGAGTCTATAGTGGGGTGGGGTTTACGTAGTAAAATTTGGGGGTCTAGGGAATATTTTACATTGAATCCAATGTAAAATCGGGTCCCAGGGACCCTATTCACATTTGATTCAATTAAAAAATCGGGTCGAACGCATCGCATGCGACCAAATCGCATGCGATGCGATCGACGCAATTTTTCCGACACAACCACCCCGATGGAAATCGGGGTGGCCGTGCTAGGAAACAAGTACCGCAACATCTCTTTGCTCCTAATTGAATCCCCCCTAATAGTGTTTGATAGTAAGTGTTCGGTACTTGTGGATTATCACGGCTCCCATCGCATGCCATCGCATACCATATATAGTGGCATGCGATGGCATTCGATCGGATACGATTTTTGCAGTTTTTAACGATTTTTTTACAAAATCGCATGCGATCGCATGCGTTTTTTAACAGAAAAGCATCAAAATGCATTGAAATTAGTATCAAACATGTTCAATGGCCCCCAAATGTAATTTTTGAGGCTGTACCACCCCAACTATCAACGCGAACCCGAAGCGTGGCGAGCGCAGCGAGCCCGCGTGGGGCGGCGGTACGCGTCCTACGACCTTTTCATACCCCCACTATCCACGTCGGCGTGGAGTTGAGAATAGAAAGTGTGGCGAGCCCAAAGCGTGGCGAGCACAGCGAGCCCCGCGAGGGGACGCGGACACCTGTGAAGCCCGCGAGCGGACGCGGATACCTGTGAAGGTATCCGTGTCCGCTCGCCACGCTTTCTATTCTCAACTCCATGCCGACGTGGATAGTGGGGGTATGAAAAGGTCGTAGGACGTGTACCGCCGCCCCTCGCGGCGCTCGCTGCGCTCGCCACACTTCGGGTTCGCGTTGATAGTGGGGGTGATACAGCCTCAAAAATGACATTTGGGGGCCATTGAACATGTTTGATACTAATTTCAATGCATTTGCATGCTTTTCTGTTAAAAAACGCATGAGATCGCATGCGATGCGATTTTTTGCTATACGATGCACATCGTGGGAGCCGTGATTGTCCACAAGTACCAAGTGTTCTTAGTTGTAGAATCACTATAGTCTTCAGTTTGTCATATAATCATAAAATTCTTCAATCTTTCATCTTCTTTTATCTCAATTATTATGATAAATATTTTCAAATATGTGCAACTTGATGGACAAATGCATTTATAAAGTAACATTTGGATTGCTTTATTATATATGTGAGCCAAAAAAAAAAGCTTGAAGCTAATCTGGCAGAGCAGGTGCAATTGAGAATTGTTGGTTTAATACCAACCACAATTATTCTGGAGTTGGCGAAATTCAAGTTGCCTCACTTTTATTTAACAGATGGATCTTCCTTTCTACCTCCTGGCATTAAAGATAAACTCATAAACTGATGCGTACACTTGTAAAACAATCAGTTGAAGTAACAAATAACATCATGTGAGGATTACCAACATGTATCTTATCTAATTACTGTATATATATATATATATATATATATATATATATATATATATGTATATATATATATATATTTTTTTCAAAGACATACAGCAATAATCTGAAGAAAATATTGATGTCCTTATTGCTGCATACCTAATCTCTTTCATTTTATAATGCAGTGTATTTATTGAACTTTACACGAATACAGGCCGGTTCAGCAATCATGTACATAGAGTAATAACATCATGTTTCAATGGAAAGAAAATCTATCTCTCAAATCCAGAGTTCACCAAATCCTATTTTGAAAAGGGTTGGGTAGAAGCGAAGGTTTTCAGAGAGGAAATGTGGTACCGCTACCTAAAATCAGTGGGGAAATATGGGAATCTGGGGCAGGGGACTAGTGCATGGAGACGCCCAGCATTTCCTGGGCGTTCCCACAAAAAGTATGGGTGCACCCTGGAAAACACTTGCCATCCCCATGTGAATGCAGGAGGGCAGCTGCCTGCCCCGTTCTCATGCCTGGATGGTGCAAATATAAGTCAGTCAAAACTTATATTTGGGGGGCAGGTATTCGTGCTTGTGGCGGGTGACAATAGATGGCTCACTAAGCAGCGAATTAGAACCACATGCCACTCTACTGGAGTAGAGTGACCTCCAGCCTGCATTGAAGGATCAGTTTCTTTAGAAGGGGAATATTTACACACACACACATATATATTGCAAAAAAAAACTCAGCACGTAACCATACTAAATGGGTTGACATTTCAGCCTTTTAATAGGCTTTTTTTCAAATAGCTTACATATATATATATATATATATATATATATATATATACACAGTATACTAGTAAGGGGATGCAGTTAAAATCCCGGCGGTCGGGATCCCGGCGTTCAGAATCCCGACGCCGGAATCCCGACCGCCGAAATCCCGACACTTTCTCCCTCCTGGGGTGTCCACGACACCCCTGGAGGGAGAATAAATTAGTGTGCCGAGCGTAGCGAGGCTCCGGGCCCGCTGCGTGGCGAGCGCAGCGAGCCCGCAAGGGGGGGCGATCCACGTCCCCCCCTTGTCGGGATTTCGGCGGTCGGGATTCCAGCGTCGGGATTTTGAACGCCGGGATCCCGACCGCCGGGATTTCATACTGCTTCCCTAGTAAGCCCTCTCAAAGCAAAAACTTCGAGAGCTAGTCTGCTACCTTCTGTGTTTGTGCATGTGAGAAAAAGATATAGTTTCACACTCTGCCACAGATGGCAGTGTTTCGGAGACTCACGGACACTTGACCACTTTACATATATATAGATTATATATATATGTTTATATATGTATATATACTGTATGTGTGTATATATATATATATATATATATATATATATATATATATATATATATATATATTTATGGACAAGAACATATTTTTTGTAATTTTAGCTGTTTACCAATAGTATGTAAAATACAGTGATATCGAGAATATAGTGCAGACTATCAGCTTTATTTGTGGGTATTCACTAGGGAAGCCAATCCCGGGGCATTTTTTCAATCCCGGGATTCGGGATTGAAAAATGGCCGATCCCGGGATTCTCAGGATCCCGGGATTTGCTTTCCTAATAAAAATACGCCCTGGCTGCCTCGCATTTACTTACATTTGAGGCGGGTGCAGCAGGGTTGCCGGGCAGTTTCATACTGCCGGGAGCCAGGAGCCCGGTTGATGGGTGGGGGGACGGGTCGTCCATGCTGCTGGCTGTGGGGGCTGGCGTGCTGGTACGCTGGCTTCGCGCTAGCTGGGTGGGTGGGCGCGCTGGTTGGGTTTGCGGCATCATACTGCCGGGCGCGACCTTTGCCTGCGCAGTGTGACTTCTGATCTCGTCACGCTGAGAGGTCACGCTGCGCAGTGCCGCCGGGAGAAGTCAGGCAGCGTCTGAGCACCGCAGTCTAATCCTGAAAAAACTCCAATCCTGGGATTGAAATCCCGGCGTTTTGGTGGCCAAATCCCGGTATCCCGCCGATCCCGATCCCTGGATTGGCCACCCTAGTATTCACATTCATATTGGTGGAGGGGTTTAGAAATGACAAATGTTTAGTATTTGGTGCCCTCTTTTTTGTCTGCTTATTTCATTATCATTTGAGCAGAAAAAAGGTCTGGAGTTGATTCTAAATGTGGCAATTGTATTTGCAAGATGTTGCTGTGAACGTATAAAATGCAGTCAAGTTCTCAATGCAAGTAAAATTAACCATTTGGTACATTCTGAATCCAAAAAGAAGACACCAGTGAGCCTGGAGACACAAAAAAAGGCTTAGACATCCATGGAAGAAAACAGGGTACTTGTGTATTTTGGCGGCACCCCCGATGTCCGTCGTACGACGAACAGATCGCATCGCATCGCATGCCATTCCCCCGATGGCATACGATGCGATGCGACGCGATTTTGACCCCCTATACGATCAAAAATCGTATAAGCACCCTAAAGGGTGGCGAGCGCAGCGAGACCGCGAGGGGCGGCGGTCCACGTCCTACGACCTTTTCATACCCCCACTATCCACGTCGGCGTGGAGCTGAGAATAGAATAGTGTGGCGAGCGCAGCGAGCCACCGAGCCCGAAGCGTGGCGAGCGCAGCGAGCCCCTCGAGGGGACGCGGATACCTTCACAGGTAAACGCGTCCCTTCGCGGGCTTCACAGGTAT
Organism: Crinia signifera; assembly: GCF_055691185.1. Lineage (NCBI taxonomy): Eukaryota > Metazoa > Chordata > Amphibia > Anura > Myobatrachidae > Crinia > Crinia signifera. Next base: position 110,833,930 of record NC_139217.1, on the reverse strand, counting down.
CCGCGGGGCACGCTGCACTCGCCACGCTTCGGGCTCGGTGGCTCGCTGCGCTTGCCACACTATTCTATTCTCAACTCCACGCCGACGTGGATAGTGGGGGTATGAAAAGGTCGTAGGACGCGTACCGCCGCCCCTCGCGGGCTCGCTGCGCTCGCCACGCTTCGGGTTCACGTTTATAGTGGGGGGGTGGCATGGGGGTGCATTTAACATTGTAAGCACCCATTTGGGTGCTTAACATTGTATAAGCACCCATTAGGGTGCTTATACAATGTTTAATCGCATCGCATCGTATGGCATTGTATGGCAATTTCAAAATTGTATGCCATCGTGCACTATCGTACGATATCGCGTCGCATCGCATACCATCGTATGCGTTATGGTATGCGATGCGATGGGCGCCGCCAAAATACACAAGTACCGAAAACAGTCATGGATGAATGGACCAAGCACCCAAGTAAATCTCTCCATGAGATAGTCATTAACGAATCAAAATGTACCTACTGCGCCTTTCCTCCGGATGATTCTATTTGCCGCCTAGCGGCCAATCAGGAGCCGACTTTCTCGGCTCCTGATTGGCCGCTAGGCGGCCAATGAAATCATTCTGAGGAGAGGCGCGGAAGATGAAAATCTCTGCGCCTCTCCAGTCCATGAGCGGGTACCACAGCAGCCGGGAGCAGCGCGCCTGGAGCTGAAGATGCCGGGGTCGTCGTCGGGGACCAGGTGAGTAGGATTTCCTTCCTCAGGTACCCCTGTGGACTACTTCGGATCTTGGACCCCGGATTCTTCCGCCCAGGAGCCCAGGACCCCGGACCAGCCCCGGAACCAGGACCAAGGCCCCGGAACCGGACTCTTCTGCCCTGGAGCCCCGGAACCCCGGACCAGCCCCGGAACCAGGACCAAGGCCCCGGAACCGGACTCTTCTGCCCTGGAGCCCTGGAACCAGGACCAAGGCCCCGGAACCGGACTCTTCTGCCCTGGAGCCCCGGAGCCCGGACCCAAGATCCAGGGACCGACCTACGGGCTCAAGGTAGGTAAGTATCAGTGTGTGTGGGCTGTGTATATATTAAACTTTTATTTTTCAGGGTGTCAGTGTGTTTTATTTAACTATTTCTTGTACTATGGAACTACAAGTACCAGCTGGCCCTTTAATGCCCCGCATGCTGGGACTTGTGGTTCTCCAAGTCCCAGCATGCGGGGTAGGCTTGCTGGGACTCATAGTTCTACAGCATAAGACAATAGTTTTTAATCTTTTTTTTACACTTTACATCAGCCCGATGCCCACCGCCCAGGGGCATCGGGGACTGCACCGGACTTCCAGCATGGGCTGGTAAGTCCTGGAGGGGGGGACCCCTTCTTTGGGGGGGTCCCCACTTCCCCAGGACCCCTGCCCACGCTGACCAGCCAGGGGGTTAATGCTTTGGCCGCGGGAACTTATATAATAAGTGTCCCCCGGCTGTGGCATTACCCTGCTGGCTGGTTGGGTCTGGTGCTGGTTCTTAAAATACGGGGGACCCCTAGTCATTTTGTCCCCCGTATTTTGGGAACCAGTGCCGGACCTTGAGCCTGGTGCTGGTTTTATAAAATCCAGGGAACCCCAACTTGATTGTTCCTTTGATTTTATTATACCAGCACCGGCTTTTTGAGCCCGGGGCTGGTTATGCTTAGGGGGGGGACCGCACGCCGTTTTTTCTTATTATTTTTTGTTTTAACTATTTTTTTTACAACAGAAGCATGCACAGATCTCAATGATCTGTGCATGTTTCTGTAAAAATCGCCAGCAAGAAGCTGGTCTATTTTTTTTGCACTTTTTGGTAATGTCCCATATGCGACTATAGAACTCGCATCCTATTACATATGCGAGTTCTATAGTTTCCTATGGGAAAACATCTGGATGCGATTTTCAGTGTGACTGAAAATCGCATCTTTAAAATGTGCGAATTCACGGGAAAAAATGTGATTGGCACCCACCACTGGGCAATCACGGGACCTTGTATAAGCTCTCATTCAATCAAGGACATCCAATTATTCTGGTAAATATACATTCCTTGGTGTTCCTGGGATAGCAATTGACTCTCTCCAACGCATTTGCATCTAGCTGGAATTCATTTACAGTTTTAAATTCCCCCCATTGTGTTTCTTGAGAATTCTCATATGAAATATACATTGTGATATTTTTATATTAATGTACTGTTTTTTTATTTATTTGTAATAAATTTACTATAATAGAAACCTAGCGCTGTATCATAGATTATTCACCTTTTGCCAAAATAATTAGCTCCACCTGTGATCTTTTAACATGTGAGTGAATAATTAGTGCATCTGTGCACCTGCTGGGTAACCTGGAAAACGTGCACTGTTGGGGGGTCCTGAGGACCAAGGTTGAGAACCACTTCCCTAGTCAGTTCTATACCATCTATAAAGGCAATAAGGACATAATAGGCAAAAACTCACAAAATCTACATGCTTATTATTCTGGGCATGCACAGTGAGAATTTGTGCAATTTTTGACATAATACTGTGTGTTATTTTGTAAAGTCTCTTTATAAATTATTATTCCTATATGCATGTGCGTGTCTACAACCAGGGGTATTTTAAATGAGGAGGAGGCCTGTGTGCAGCTTCCTCAGTCCAGGACCCTTCCTCTTCTGCCAGGAGTAGTGCAGCACAGTAGAGTGCTCAGACCCTACCTGCGAATGTGCAGATCTATGGTAAAATGGTGCAGTAGCAGTCAAAAAAGGATTCTGAAGGGTAATATTAAAATATGGGTGCAGAGTGTGCAGTGTGGGGGCCCCTGGGACTCAGGGGCCTGTGTGCACTGCTCACACTGAACCCAATATAAATATGCCAATGTCTGCAACTTCTATAAGACAAAAAATAATTTGAATGTTTATTGGTAGCAAACATGGTAGTAATTACAAATACAGACAGACATTAACTATAGAGTGGGCAGTCCTTCAAGTAAGGCAAATTTGTCAGACTACTAGTTACAATCAGTTGAACTAATTGATTGCTCAAATTTGGAGCTGTTCCCTTACTATGGGCCTTATTTTGGTTCATTCTTTCTGACAAAATCCTTCTTAGATGGGCAAAACCATGTGCACTGCAGGTGGGGCAGATGTAACATGTGCAGAGAGAATTAGATTTGGGTGGGGTTTTACTTCAAAGTGAGATCTATATTGCAGTGTAAAAATAAAGCAGTCAGTATTTTCCCTGCACAGAAACAAAATTACTCACCCAAATCTAATTCACTCTGCACATGTTACATCTGCCGCACATGTTACATCTGCCCCCCCTGCAGTGCACATGGTTTTGTCCATCTAAGAAGGATTTTGTCAGAAAGAATGAACCAAAATAAGGCCCTATGTGCTTACTTGGAGGGGTCTTGAGTAACCAGTACCCTCCATCCAGGAGCGGTTCCCTTACTATGTGCCTACTTGGGCTGGGGGGGGGTTCCTGAGTAACCAGCACCCCCCAACCAGGAGCTGTACCCTTACTATGTGCCTATTGAGGAGTGGGGGTGGGGGATGAGTAACCAGCGGTCATAGGTAACTAGCAACCCCCCAACCAGGATAAGAAGGACAGGGCCAAATATATTACCCCCTACCCCTCCCAATGTCCTGATAGATAGATGGATAGATAGATAGATAGATAGATAGATAGATAGATAGATAGATAGATAGATAGAAACCTTTCCACAGATCCTGCATTTGCTTTCGATTTGCTCAACTTTTAAACACAAAGAACACAGATATATTATTATTATTATCTGAAATGGTTCGAAATGATCTAGAAAATGTTATATTAAATTTTTGCACCTTGATGTGACTTTATGACATCAACGGTTCTGTGCACAAAGCAAGTATTATTAAATGTTTTTTTTTATTAACACATTACTTTTCTCCTGTTACATCCTCATAGCACTTTGTATGAAAATCATAAGTGTACAGGCTCTGTATGCTGCAAGTTCATGGTCAGTCTGTACATCTGAATTGTGCAATCACTGATGTTTTTCATATACTGTAACAATAAATAGAGCATGACTAGCACAACCACAAATCCTATCATAAAGTTTGGCCAACTCACTCATTAAATTAAACATTTAAATTTTTGTACCAATGTGCTGTGTGGCCCACATCTGTGTTTTACATAGGGCACATCAGTTACATACTTTAATAGCATTTGTTTAAATTTTAAAAGGGCTCATTTTCTATAATTAAAAATTAAAATAAAACATTGATTTGATTCAGATCCAATTAGTTCATGAGCTATATCATTTAAAATTGGGATAATTTACTCTTACAAAGCAGAGGTACGGCAAGCAAATTTACTAACTCTTCCAGCTAAAATATTCCAACTACAAACCTTGTTATAAAATAGAAATAACATGGAACTATTGCTGTCAAGACATGGGCCTTTATTCTGGTTCACTCGCAAAGGCAAATTCCTTCTCAAATGGACACAACCATGTGTACTGCAGGTGGGGCAGATGTAACTTGTGCAGAGAAAATTAGATTTGGATGGGTTATTTTGTTTCTGTGCAGGGAAAATACTGGTTGATTTATTTTTACACTGCAATAAAGATCTCACTTTAAAGTAAAACCTCACCCAAATCTAATTTTTTTTCTGCACAAGTTACATCTGCCCTACCTGCAGTGCACATGGTTTTGTACATTTGAGAAGGAATAGTCTGATGTTATTGGTATTAAATTTTCTATTTCCATTTTTTCACAGTTGCAATTGTGTGGAGGATTAGCACGACTCCATATGGGGGGCCGCAGCTAATACTTCATTGGTGCCTCTATTATTTTATATTGTTTTTAGCGTAACACTTTTTTAGTGCTATGAATCTGGGGCATCGGTGATAAATGACACTATGGAGTCAATTTACGAAGATGGGAGTTCTATTGAAGATGTAATGTTGCCCATTGCAACCAATCAGAATCTATTATCTTCTAGAAGGTGCTAACTAGCTAAGAAGTAGAATCTGATTGGTTGCTATGGACACATCCCATCTTCAATAGAACTCCCAATTTAGTAAATTCACCCCAATGTGCTATATGGTGAATTTAAGGAGTATTCAGATAAATTAAGAGGATCTGCTTAAATTAGAAGTCAGACTATTTAAAACCTTGTAATTTACTGAACTGTTGAAACATTAGGATATGATTTTAGATAAATGCTCTTTTGAATTGATGCAATTACTGATTGAGCACAGGGAAAAATGCTTAAGAGATCAGACATATGCAGAATAAACTAACATTTAAAGAAGAATCCAAACATAAAAGCAATTATAAGGATAAGGGACATGTTCAGGGGCGTTATGCTAGATCTACATAAGACAAAAACACCAGACCCATCCAGGGACATTATAGCTATTACATAAATCAGATATCAGAGATGAACAATTCCCACAACTCCCCACGATGGAGAGAGGTAGGAAATATAAACAAAAAAGGCGGTACTCTTTACCTAGAAGGGCGCCCATCGCGGGCATCGCATGTACATCGCATGCCATTATAATTGCATGCGATGCGACCGATGCGATGCCCGTGATTTTACATAGAAATACATGTTAAAATGTAAATCGTGTCGGTCGCATCGCATGCGATTTTTTGGTCGATTTGGCGATTACCGCGATTTCCCATAGGTAACAATGTTAAATGTCCTAATTGACCCGATTTTCCATAGGGAACAATGTTAAATGGCCCACAGAGGCCAAATAGGCACCCTGAAGTGTGAAATGGCCCCCCCAATTGTTAACGCCACCCCACAATTAACGTCAACCCGAAGCGTGGCGAGTGCAACGAGCCCGCGAGCAACGAGCAACACAGGGCAGTTCTGCGTTTCTGTCACTCAGCACACAGAGCTGACAGCCCACACACAGAGCGAGCTGTCAGCTCTGATTGCTGAGCAAGCTGACAGCGTCAGTCTTCTCCGGTGAGAGAACACTGGTGATGCCGATATTGATGGACACTGCTCATCAATCTAGGACAGCAACTCATGGGGAAACGCATTGCAGTCGCTATAGCCCCTACACAAACACCCCGAAAAATCCAAAACACCAATTATAACCACAGGGATTTTTGGTCTTTGTCAGAGAACATTAACCGATTATTGAGATAGGGGTCCTTTCCAAAGACATGAAATTTGCCCCCGCATCCACAATTTTTTTTTTTACTTTTTCTCGAATTAAATAGCTTTGTTGGAGGCCTATGTTGCTTCATTCCCCAGGACCAATAATAACATAAATCAGAGGGAATTAACAGTTTTGGATCAGGATGATTAGGATCGACTAAATATAAAAAAATTAACTATAAGTACTGTAAAAATTATAGAGCCTAATGGATTCATAGCACTTAATACCATCTTTGATATAACAGAGAATTAGAGTACAAATTTAAAGAAGAAATACCATTTTTTTCTACTTATTCACAAATTTAGTGCTATAGATGTATTTTATTCTACCACTTTAGACGATTTTTGTAATCTATATGAGACCAAAACCTATACTGGTAAAAATAGCTATATATAAAATCTAGTTCCCCTTCCAAAGGAATGGTTATTGTTTTGCAAGATAATGCTGATTACCTGAAGCAGACATATTGTCTAATGGATAATTACATTTTTATAAAAGAGTCCCCTCTAATTCCAAAGTAATTTTTCATAAAGCGTTAAAAAAAAAAATATATATATATATATATATATATATATATATATATATATATATAATATATATATATATAAATGGATGTGTGTGTGTTTATGTTCCCTATGGACTCCAAAACGGCCTGACCGATTTTGATGACATTTTCAGGCAATCTTCAGATTAGCCCAGCGGGTGATCCTGTGAAGTTTGGTAGCGATCGCAGCAACAGAATTTTTTGGGGGGGTTTTTTGGCAATTAATTTATCGCGCCACAAATGAGATTTCGTTCCCACCGAACTTCTGTCAAATGTTAATAAATATTCAAGCCGTTGTCGACAAGGTATTCCCAAATCTAACAACCAACTTCACAAATCCGAAGTCATCTGGCTATAGATAATTAGTGCTTCCCGTGTGAAGCCGGGGTGGGTCACTAGTATGCTATAATAAGCATGTGCAGATTGGGCATTAACAAAGGAAGAAATTCACAAATGACTTCATGATCCCGCAAGGCATTATATTATTTCAGGAATTAATGGGTTTATTTGTACTCTTTCTTCTTTTGTTGATTGTTATTTACAACCATGCGCCTCCTCTCTGATATCCCACATCATAGGTGCCGATTTATGTTTTTGCTGGTGGGTGCTCAAGCCAAAAATGTAGGGGAGTGGCTTCATGGGAAAGGGGCATGGCCACAAAATAATACTGATTTATATTTCGCAGCACAGTTGTCTCCAATATTCAAATTATGGCAACAGTGCCAAATACATAAATGCCCCCACAATGCCAAATACATAAATGCCCACACAGTGCAGGTACAAAAATCCCCCCCTACAGTGCCAAATACATAAATGCCCCCACAGTGCCAAATACATAAATGCCCCCACAGTGCCAAATACATAAATGCCCCCACAGTGCCAAATACATAAATGCCCCCACCGTGCCAAATACATAAATGCCCCCACAGTACCAAATACATAAATGCCCACACAGTACCTGTGCCAGCGACGAGGGAGGGGGAGTGCAGTGGGACACGGGCAGGTGGGCCTCTGCTGAGCGGGTGGGTGCTCATCAATTTCCATGGGTGCTCGGGCCCTCAAGCACCCACAGAATCGGCACCTATGTCCCACATCAAAGACTCTACTAAATTTATTTAAAATATAGAGGGGATTAAATGGGAAGAGGATTATATACATGAGATGTACATGAGATGTACAAGTATTGTACACAAATATACCACATATTTTTGGCATATTTGTGTGTATTGGCACCAAAATAGTAAATTGGACATTTAGTCACAAAGATGGGATCCATGAGAAGAAATACAGGTTTATTTTGGACTATTAGTTAAATAAAAATAATAATAATAATAAAAAAATATGTGTGTGTGTGTGTGTGTGTGTGCAATAGATAGATAGATAGATAGATAGATAGATAGAAAAGTTGTATTTTAAAAATCTTAAAACATAACTAGAATGCCTCATAATGAGGTAACTGTGGGTTAATGGACTGATCAATCAAGCAATGTTTAATGACCTAAACACATGTTGAGGTGTATGCTTAGGTTTTGTGCTGAAAAATGTTGACAAGGTGATTTCCCTTGGACTTTCCAGTGGCTATATCGCCCATACACACATACTGTAGCAAAAAAAAAATATATATATATATATATAGAGAGCAGGGTAGGATTGTTTAAATCCAATAAGGGCACTCACCAATGTCTCATCATGTAAAATTTATTGGTACATTACCAGTCACAGAAAAGGATGTACCTACATCCTTTTCTGTGACTGGTAATGTACCAATAAATTTTACATGATGAGACATTGGTGAGTGCCCTTATTGGATTTAAACAATCCTACCCTGCTCTATATTTGGGACACATCTGTGTTGCCTTAAAGGAGCACCCCACATTTTTTCAAAGCTGGCTGGGAGTGCGGAATTTCGAAATATATATATATATATATATATATATATATATATATATACTATTTACTGTTGTAAAGCGCAACGGAATCTGCTGCGCTATATAAGAAACTGTAAATAAATATATATATAAATATATATACATATACACACATTCTAAAAGAAAAAGGAGCACAACATATGTTGGAGTATGGTAAAGTCCTAAATAAGTAGCTTTTTATTTCATATATGTATCAAATAAATAGGGTCCTATAAAAACTTCATGACAAAAATATGCTTGTTTAAAATACTATCAAGAAAAGCTGACGCCTTCAATACAGCATATATCTTCTCCACCAAATTTTCTACATTGTACCATGAGAAATGTCTCTGTAGAATACCTTTTTAGAGTTCTGAGCATAATCCATCATCAGGATAGTCATTAAAGAATATGCTAAAACAATCTAAACTTTTGTAGCCACTTTTTGTTTCTTGAAGTGTATGACAAAGTCAGATGAATAGTAGATATTTGTGTGCACTCAGCATTTCCACTGTTCCTGGGCTGCTGAGATAATTGAAACCCGAGTATGTCTGGAAACTCTACAAAGCCATAGACTGCAGACAATTTAGAAAATTTCACTATGTAGTGCTTCTGGCTACATGAAAAGCAATGGTATAAATAAATTCTCATTTAACACTCCTTGGCTAAATCAATAAAGTTTGCTATAGAGTTTTAATTTAAAATATCTGTTGTGATTAAAACTTTCAGTAAGCTCTATTATAAAGTTATGCTTATCTTTACCATTGAATATTTCCAAGGCAATTCTTAGTCGGGAAAGATAAAATACTCCCTAACTCAAGTTTTAGCTGAAAGGGGAAATCTTAAAACCAAAATGAAAAAATTAAATCAGAAGAGATTTAAAGTTTAATAATACGTACCAATGAACTATAAAGAAACATTAATAATGACAAAAATGAATAAAGCAATAAAATGATTTTAAAAGTAAGAACATTTATAATGACTAACCTTGCATACATTTCTTTAACACATTTGTTGCCAGTGTTATATGCTATTTAATTTAAATGCGTGTGTGGTACAGTACATTGGGGGGGAATTTACTAAAATGTGTATTCTACTTCACATGTGATGTTGCGCGTAGACTATGCATACGTACGGCCCTTATAGATTTGCAGCCAGACACATCTATTCACAACGCACGATTTCACTCTGGCGGGGTGGCGCCTACGCTAGTTACTGCGAATTTGCGGGTGTGAGATCAGGTCTGAATTACCTCCTTAATTGGGAAGAGATGCCTAGATGGTTAATGCTTCATTGTCTATTATTATTTCATTTGGCATGATTAAGCAATGTTTTTGCCTATTACACATAAATTAAAATCCACTCATCATGGTCAGGAGGTTAAAACTTCACTTCATTATATTCTTCATATTCAGCATATTGATTTTTGAATCCTCATTATATTCACATTTAACAGTATCCCCCTCTCCATTTGCACATTAGTGGCTTAAAAGTAATGTCCGCAGTTTCAATGTATACATCATCATCATCATCATCATCATCATCATCATCATCATCATTTCTATTCTTCCTCAAATTTGCAAAAGGCTTAGGAATTGTAGAAGGAGGCGGAACTATAATCACAGCAGCAAGCGACATACGAACTAACCAATTTTATGTGCAGCTGCAGCCTGCAGAAGAAATATTCCAGGTGTCCTGAACTGGATCACAGCCTCTCTCCAAAGTCAAAGTAAACATGCTGTGTTGTGTGTGTGTGTTTTTTTTTTTTGTTACGCTACATTCAAGTTGATAAAGAGTGAATACCCTGAAAGGGGGAATCCCCGACCTTATTGATAGTTTTGGTGGATACCAAGTTACCGTGTTCACATAATCTGTTTGATATTTGTTGATACGCTGTATTCAAGCTGATGAGAGTGAGTACCCTGAAAGGGGGAACCCCCGACCATACTGATAAATTTTGGTGGATACCAAGTAATCAGGTTCATATAATCTGTTATATATTTTTCTGACATGTATATATATATATATATATATATATATATATATAGCGTGTTTGTGGGGCGGCACTCACATGAAATAACGATTCTCACAGGCGGAGATAAGATCAACGTTTCAAAGTTTTAATAATCACTTCGTCTTCAGGATACAACAAAATAGCAAACAGATATAGCTTTTATACATACCAGATCCCCTTGGAACAAGGACGCCAGCTGCGTGCGTATCCGGGTCACATGGCGCCATGACGTCGTCATCCGGCTGCCGTTGCTATGGAACACCAAGCAAGCGGCGCACAGAACACGCGTCTTCCGCTGTTACCCTAGTTAGAGGTCATCTCAGCTTGGAGCGTCCAAGCTGAGATGACATCTGACCAGGGTAACGGTGGGAGACGCGTCTTCTGTGCTTCTTCTTTATATATATATATATATATAAGCATACACGGGTGGAGTCGGCACTCTTCTAATAAATGGACCTTGGCACCGGTGCCCTCCAAGCCAGCTCTGGCAGTGGTGGCAAAGTATACTTCCAACAGGTGGCACTCGGTTCCCCCAAAAAACAAACTCAGAGGCGTGGGTCACATCAACGTTTCATTTCGCAATCAGGAAATTTCGTCAGGATACAATGAAGCAAGTACAGAAGCTTACCTTTATACCTCCTTGATTAATCAGGTGCAGCTCCGTCCCGTCGCGTCCTCCGCAACGCCATCATCATACGTAGCTCATCTGCGGCGTCACCACGCAGCCAGCATGTCGTGATGACGTCATCGCGTCCGTGCGTCTGTTTGCTATGCGCTGACGGGGCACAAGACGGGACGGGTGCGTCCTGTAACCATAGGAACAAATTACACATATATAAACAAACCGGAAAAAGTGCTCAAATACAAGTGTCAAAAAGAACAGCAGTTACACATAATGTACAGAGTGTATAGTAGGCTTGCAACATACGGCAGATAACATTGCACAATCAAAAGTGCAAAGCTCAGCCATTAATGATAACAATAAAGATACTGAATAAAAAAAATATAGTGAATAAAAAAAAGTCAGTCAGAGAGAAAAGTATGAACTACATCTAAAAAGATGAAAGACCAATATATCTATATACAGTAAGCTTGCAGCAGGGCCCTCCTACCTCCAAGTCTGTCTGTTGTTACCCAGTTTGTCTTATCACTGTCTACTATTGTAAAGCGCAACGGAATCTGCTGCGCTATATAAGAAACTGTAAATAAATAAATAAATAAATCAGCATCAGAAATCACCGAAGGCATGCTAATGAAGTATCCAGGAATAATAATATAGGCATGTAGACATAGAAGCTGGACTAAGAATGATGTATGCAGTGACCAATAAAATTTAAGAAAAACATGATAAGAGGACCATCTCATTCAGGCCTTTTGGGTGGATAACATCTAGCCGATGTATCCATTTGGCCTCACATTTTAATAGGGCATTATCTCTATCGCCACCGCGGCGTGATCGTGCAATATGATCAATCATGCGGTATTTCAGGCAGGATATATTGTGTCTGGCCAACAAAAAATGACGGGCAACAGGTTGTTCACTGTTGCCTGTGGTCAGTGCTGCCTTAATGGCAGAGCGGTGAGCAGCCATCCTCTCCTTAAATTTCCTAGTGGTCTTCCCAATGTAGGAGAGGCCACAAAATCTGATAAACAACATGGCTGCTCTCGCAGGTGAGGTGATGTCTAATGTAATACACATGGCCGTCATGAGGATGATAAAATTTGTCACCTGGAATAAGGAATTTGCAGGTGGTACAGGGACATCTAAAGCATCCCCATTGTTTTTTGGAAAGAAAATTGGTGGATGGAGGAACACCTTTCCCAGATATGTCTGATTTAACTAACAGATCCCTCAGATTCTTGGGTCTAGAAAAACATGGCATCAGTTTAGTCTGCTCCAGGCCTAGAGCAGGGTCAGTTTGCACAATACGCCAATGCTGTTTTGCTACCTTATTGATTCTGTCAGTATGTGGATTATACTGACAGACCCAGGGGATGATTTCTGATGTCTTGTTAGACTGAGCCTCAACACATTTGGACAGCAGATTAGGTCTAGGTATAGTAAGTGCCTTTGCTTTAGTGGCCAACAGATCATGGAGGTGGTAACCCCTATCCAGAAAGCGGCAAATAAGGTTATCAATTTGTACAATAGCTGACTCAGTATTACTATTGATGCGCAAAATGCGGAGCATTTGAGAATATGGTAAGCTCTGTTTAAATTTTTTGGGGTGGAAACTTTTATTATGCAGAAAGGTATTCCGGTCTGTGTCCTTAGAGAACACCGTAGTTACAATAACAGAGTTCTGAATGGAGATCCTCACATCCAGAAAATCTATCTGCTCTTGATGCATGGTATAAGTAAATTTGACGGGGCTAGTGCTATTATTGTGATCAAACAGGACTTTCTCAAAATGATCACGTGTACCCCGCCAAAACAAGAGCAGATCATCAATGTATCTTGTGAAAAATACAATATTATCAGCAATTTCCTTATTGGCAAAAAACAAATCATCCTCCACCTCAAACATGAAAATGTTGGCATATGTGGGTGCCACGAATGATCCCATGGCACACCCCCGGGTCTGGAGAAAAAATTTGCTGTCAAATAAAAAGAAATTTTTGGTCAAGATCAGCTCCAAAAGATGTACAATAATGTCGGTGGATTCTGGACTGAACTCTTCTGAGGAGCGTAGCGAAGCTCTCTTCTTTTTGTTTTTCATATCCTACAAAAATACTGCAAGAGACTTGCACTGGATACATCCCCAATAAGATGTTTCTTAAAAATAATGTTATTTTTAGCGCTCTAATGAGGTGAAGGGCTTCCTTTTTTACATTCAATCCAGGATTGTACCCGTTTCTTGAATAAAAGCACTTTGTTTAAAACACTGAGTGACGCCCCTCATTCTACAGTGGACTGACTGACATATATGGGCTTGGGAAGGCACTGGAGTGAGTAACCTATCATTGGTTTGGAGTGCCGGATACTTCTTTATATATATATATATATATATATATATATATATGTTTTGTTAGAGAAACGCACACTCTTCAGATGAAGGTATCAGAGTGCCAGGTCAATAATCAATAAAGTCTTATACCACTAGCAGTCAGCCAATGATAGGACCAGCACATCCACTTTGTGAATAAAGCAAAAAAGCATACATTTATTTACAGGCAATGTATAAGGCCATGATACTTAACACGGGCAGCAGCAGTTCTACATGAATACAGCATGGATCTTGGAATGTGGCAGAAGCCGTGGGTCACACCAATACCCTGACGGGCCGTTTCGGCGCACAGTGCCTTTCTCAAAGGGTATCAACAGGTATATGCCCAATCTAGCCTTAAATAGCAGTGGAAGAAGCCATACTCACATGTCAGATGCGCCGCAGACGCCATCCTCGCTGTGCCGCTGTAGCCCCGCCTCCCCACTTCCGCCCAGCGTCAAGCACCAGCACCCGGAACCAAGTCACAGGGGCAGGAACCAAAACGCACGTATCCGGAACATAGGGGGCTGTTCAAACAGATGCACCGCACAGGATGTTGTCACTGTGACACATCTATCACCATGGAGACCCGGCGTTTCAATTCAGCATATTATACACACAAAATCATAAGCATACTATAAACATAAAAGCAAGAATAAACGGATATGCAATGTCCAGCGTATCACAGTGGCCAGATGTAAATGGGTGGATGAACTACAATAAGTCAAATCTAACATCCAATTATATCTCCCATAATCTCCTATTAGCGCCACATAATACACTGGGCATGCATTATCAAAATTAATAAAAACCAAAAGGAAACTTACAGAAGGCACATCTAGGTAACAATAAAGATATATAGACGCAATATTTACATAATCAAGGCCAGAGGTCCTAAATACCTACAGGCTCCATTATATGGTCCCACACACACATCTAAATGAATACTGACAGATTCAATTCCTCATTAAGGCCTGAAGGGGCAAGTGACTGCAGGTTGTAGATCCATTGGCTCTCGCGTTGAAGCAATCTCTTATGCAGATCACCCCCTCTTCTCAACGGGGGGATGTGGTCAATTGGCATAAACTTAAACTCGTTCATACGATGGCCACAGCTGGCATAATGCCTCGCAACAGGAGGAGTGGTGTTATCTACTTTGATAAGTGCTTTTTTTATAGAGGAGCGGTGTGCCGCTATTCTCTCCTTCAAAGTTCGGACAGTTTTGCCCACGTATACCATGTGGCAGGGGCAAACCACAATGTACACAACACATTTAGTGTCACAATCCATCCGGTGCTTCAATCCATAAGTTTGGCCAGTGATTTTATGCTGCCAATTGCTGCCCGTGATAATAAATTTGCAATTGAGCACCTGAATGAACCTTTTTTGGTGTCCAGCCATGTACCCACTTTATCCACTCTAGGACTAATGTCCGAGTATACAATTTGCTGTTTAATGTTCTGACTGCGTTTATAGCAGAAGAGTGGTGGTCTCCGGCATGAATCTCCCAATGCAGGGTCTGTGCTCAGTATGTGCCAATGAGACATTATTGCAGATCGCACCAAACCGGATGTGATGGAATATGTATTGGAGAAAACCATTCTGTCCATTTTCTCCTCCTTCTTAGTTGCAGTCTTCAAGAGTTCATCTCTATTTAGAGCCAAACATTTGGATCTGGCATCATTAATCTCTTTGATGCCATATCCCCGCGTCTTAAAGCATTCGCCCATTTTATCAAGAACCTCAATTAGTTCTCCTCGTTGCGATGTAATTCGTACTGCCCTCAGCGACTGGGCGTATGGAAGCCCACGTTTTAGGGGTTGTGGGTGGAAGCTGGTTGCCAAGAGTAAACTATTCTTATCTGTTGGTTTTTGGAACAGTTTCGTAACAAATTGTCCATCCACAATAGATACAGACACATCAAGGAAATCTATGGTTTCACGACTATACGTGTGTGTGAACCGAATGGAGCCTGGGAGGGAGTTTAACAGCAAAACAAACTCATCCAGCAAGTCCTCTCCTCCAGTCCAAACAAAAAACAAATCATCTATGTATCTAACGTACATAGAAATAAAACGAGAAAACTTAACATTGGACATAATGAACTTGCTCTCAAAATCATACATAAACAGGTTCGCATACGATGGGGCCATATTTAACCCCATCGCGGTCCCCTTAAGCTGTAAATAAAAACTATTATCGAAAAGAAAATAATTTTTATGTAAAATAACCTCAATGAGCAAAATCAAAAATTCAATAGCTGGACCAGAGTAATGAGGACTTGCACAGATGGTTCTCCTGATTGCCTCAACTCCCTCCTCATGGCCAATATTTGTATACAGGCTGGCGACATCCATTGTCACCAGCATGCTGTTGGAGAGTGGCTCACCAAATTCGGATAACTTGTTAAGAAAGTGTGTGGTGTCTCTTAGCCAGTATGGAGTATTTTGAACAACAGCTTGTACATGAAAATCTACATACTGGGAGATGGGCTGGCATAATGATCCAATAGATGAAATTATGGGTCTCCCAGGTGGAGACTCCATGGACTTATGTATCTTGGGTAGCACATAGATGAGGGGTATACGCGGATACTCCTGTGTCAGGAAATCAGCTATCCCCTCATCTATCCACCCAGTAGTGAGTCCCAGACCATTGATGGAATCAATCTCCACTTTATAACTGGCGGTGGAGTCAAA
The DNA here is from genome assembly GCF_055691185.1 of Crinia signifera. Taxonomy (NCBI): domain Eukaryota; kingdom Metazoa; phylum Chordata; class Amphibia; order Anura; family Myobatrachidae; genus Crinia; species Crinia signifera. The sequence goes on along the minus strand of NC_139217.1, from coordinate 110,817,643 downwards.
ACGTAATTTCTTTTAGCAGGTGGCATCCATTAGCTGGCGTAAAACCTCCTTAACATATTCAGCGTAATCCAACACTACTATACCCCCGCCTTTGTCGGCGGGGCGGATGATAATTTCTTTGTTCTCACGCAGAGACCGTAAGGCCAATAGCTCATCATGCGTGAGGTTAGACTGCTGAATATGTGCCTTTTTCAAGGTGGGAATCACTCATTACGTACTAATCTCATGAACGTCTCTATGGATGCATTGTTACTCGGGGGGGGTCGAATGTTTATAAACCAACAAAGGTGGTGTGCCAGAAGACACACACAGTAGTATCCAGATCTCCTGCGCTCTGTATGTTGGAGATCTGGATACTACTGTGTGTGTCTTCTGGCACACCACCTTTGTTGGTTCATTTTCCTGGTGTAGGGTCACCTATTTTGTGTCCAGATCCCCAGCTGACCTGAAGCGCGATTAGTATAACATTTCAAATATTTTCCATTGTGGTCGAATGTTTATAGTATGCTTATGATTTTTTGTGTATAATATGCTGAATTGAAACGCCGGGTCTCCATGGTGATAGATGTGTCACAGTGTAAAAATACAGAATATTTATTCTCTTGTGTGAGTGCTTTAGATGGTGATGTGGTCTCCACGCTGACTGTGATTCCGGCAGGTAGACTCAGAACTGACGGTAACGTTGAAAAGGACATCAGCTGAAGAGGCGTTATATTGCGCTCTGAATTTTGAAATCGCTGCCATCCATTGAGTGGACCAGCACAGGACTGGTATACCTACAACGGTGACCACATCACCATCTAAAGCACTCACACAAGAGTGTATTCCCATATTTACATACTTAACCAAGGTTTAAAAAGCAAATCGATCTTGGTGTACTACCCCTGAAGAAGTCCCTAGGGGACGAAACGCGTAGGGTTTCCTGTATGATCATGTTGCACCTGTGATTGAAGTCATGTACTGAACCACAAAATTGATTATAAACGATTTCAAAACTTGTACATTTTTAAAACTGTTTTATTGTAAAGAATAAATATTCTGTATTTTTACAAATTGTGGACTGGTGAAACCACCCCCTGAGCGCACCTCTACATCTTTCTTATATATATATATATATATATATATATATATATATATATATATATATATATATATATATATATATATATATATATATATAGCTTTTGGTGATGGCCTGGCACTCCACCCAGCTGGGTTCAGCTACCCTGGTGCCCTCCAGAACAGATGGGTAAAGAGGTGAAATAAGGCGGCACTCAGACGGGTTTTCTTTCAACATGTGTATTCAAAAAAAGGACCAACGTTTCGGGGTCTTTATCACCCTTTTGTCAAGGTGCACCTTGACAAAGGGGTGATAAAGACCCCGAAACATTGGTCCTTTTTTTGAATACACACGTTGAAAGAAAACCCGTCTGAGTGCCGCCTTATTTCACCTCTTTATATATATATATATATATATACATAGAAACATAGAATTTGACGGCAGATAAGAACCACTTGGCCTATCCAGTCTGCCCCTTTTTTTAAACATGTTACCTCAAACCATATTTGATCCTTATTTTTTTGTAAGGATATCAATATGCGTATATTCTAGTATAGATGTAATGCATCCCCATGCCAGCCCCATCCACACCAAAAGACCCCGTGCATTGCCCAACCACGGAGGTTTGTCTACGCCCACCACCACCCAGACAACTCACTGAAGGGAGGCACGGCACATACCTATACCTGCAGAAGACACTCCGGTGAGATCTGCAGCAGTATTGGTCCCTGTGACACCCATCCACCAGTGAGGTCACCCCCACCTCCACCCCACCCTGCATCCCTATATTACCTGTGTACGACTTTGTACAAAGTATCAAATAAAGCATTTGTTTTACATTACAGTCTTGCATTACATCTATACTAGAATTAACCAGAGGTCCACAATCATTGGACATATCAGCGAGTGCGCAATTCACCGAAAAATAGATGTATGTAACCCCCGGGTTCTATAGGCAAGAGAACCCAGAATTTGCTGCACCGCAAACACATTACTAATAGTGGAGCGCAATACCAACCCCACAAAACCATAGCCATGAGGTCATACCTTGAAGAAAAACATATATACATGTACAACAGTACAGCACAGCAGTGCAGGTATCACGGAACAATGTAAATACTGTCCAGTCAGAACTGGATACAAATGAATAAGCTAAGTAAAGGGACAGGGAGTCATTCTGCAGATAGAGGGGCGGGCTCGAATGAATGGGAAATTAACCAGTACAATATAGTACTGGCAAGGTAAGTGAATGAGCGGAATGGGAGCTAATGAGCTGACAGCGCAAAGAACTCAAAGGAAGCATCCTAAATAGATGCTATCATTCATGATGATGAATGATAGGTTGAGGTGCCCTGATGCACGGATTAGGCTATCGGGATAATATTACAGATTGGCACGTATAGGGAAGACAGTGGTGTTGAGGTAGTGACATCGCATAGGTGGACAGATGAGACATCTGTCCTGTCTAGATTCCTCATAAATTTATTAGTAAAAAGGCCTTTTTAAGGTTTCCCAAAAAGGTTTTCCTAAATATGCTGAAAGGAAGTACGCCAGCTCAGCTTTTTAATATTTGAATACATTTGTTTTGCACAGGGTCCTGGGTGCTGCCAACTTTGGCTGCATCCCAGTCCCCTTTAAGCACTAGAGCACTTTAGAGAATTTTCATTCTCATCTTTAAGCACTTTTTCATGTTTATAAATATTAATATGAGGTTGTAATTTCTGAATATGATGCCACTTACCAGTAGGGGAGCACAATATAGACGACCAGACAACAGGAGCTGGTCACACAAGAGTGTGTAGATAGGTGCTTCCTTTTTTCACTCGAGTAAGGTACAAGATAGTGTGGAGAGTTGTCCAGGCACTTGGACACTAGTTGATGTTACACATGCACTATAAAATGCTTTTTTATATAGAATGATGATATCCACATGTATGCTATATGCACATTATATGTAAAAGTTTTTAGATTACTGACAATGTTGTACATGGTTATTTGACAGTCTGTGTTTACATTACAGGAGCGTCCCAGGTCACCCTGACAACCACCCCGGAAACCTACGGGCGGCCAGCATATCAGATGCGGCAGGAGCGGTGACGCAGGAGGGGGGCCGGACCAGCCAGTGGAGTGAGAGACCACGGGTTGCCCGGGTAACCGCCGGCATCACTGAGAGGCGGGCCAGTGTGGAAGGCAGAAGCCGGAGAGGTCAGAGGAGTGAGAGTCCTCTGGTCACCCGGGCAACGGCACGAAGCAACTGACGTACATCCGCCCTGCAGCAAAACATACCTGTATGATTGCCGGAAGTCCGGGGCAGGACCATGGAGACACGGGAACGCCGGGGGGCGTGGGTGAGTTGTTTGAAGTGTATTTATTGTGTACCATGTATTTGTCCTGATGAAGGGGTGATATCCCCGAAACTGTAGACCAGTAAAGTTTTCACTTTTTTCACCGTTTAAAGACTCAGAGTGCCGCTGTTTTCCACAAAGGTGATTTATCCCAGCCTCTGGATACCACTGTGAATGCTCCCCTATATTGTGGACATCATTTCACTTCTTATTCCACTCCTTGGACACTTTCATTGGCGGACACCGTGCACAGCTACTCCAGGTTAACAACATCTACACCAGTGAGAACCACCACTGTGCACGGAAGCCACATTCTACATCTGTGCTGAAACATCTACCGGGTACACCGCTCCAGAGACTCCTCCAGGTGATTTGAGTCAATCATCCTTCTCTCACCCCAAAAAGAGGACCGGAAAAACACCAAGTGAGCGACATTTCCTCCAGTGGCAAATATATACAGCCGCAGATATCGTGAGGACCCCCGGTTCTGTCAATCTCAAAGGATCCATATCCACCAATTGGTAACGTGCACTTACCTGCCCCCCAAATAAAGTGATCACTCACAAGGCAAAGTTGGACAAACATTTACTGGAGAAAAACATCCATGGGTACAAATAAGAAATATAATTTGTCTGTAAAATACCAGAACCTACCAAATCAGCAATGGATATCTATACCAGGTTGAACTAGATGGACGCAAGTCTTTTTTCAGCCTTACCTACTATGTAACTATGTAATATATTCCAAACGTATCCATTGAGGCGTGGCTATCATATTCCTTATTTTATTCATTCCAATTTACTTTTACTTCCCCACCCTACCTGTTATATTACTGTTTTTATGCATTATTGTAATTTTCATGTGAATTTTTTATAGTAAAATTTGTAATACTTTTCCAAATATTTGGTATTGTCAATCATTATAAGCGCTGCTCGACCCGCCTAGTATGTGTCTTTTCTCGGGTTTTCCACAAAGGTCTGCATACTTCTGGCTTTCCAGCCAGCACAGAAGGGCAACTGAGCAAGTTACCCCATGGGGGAGTCTGAGTGCCGGGCATACTGGATTGCTATATATATATATATAGATATATATATCTATATATATATATAGATATATATATTTTATATATCTATATATATATATATATATATATATATACTTGATAGAATGACCCGGCACTGGGATAAGGATAGTAGCTTGGTCCCGTGCCCCACATCCACTCGCAGTGGGAGAGGAGAAACAGGCAGGTATAAAATGCGGCACTCTGGACAACTTATAAAAGAATTACTGGACACAAAGCTCCGTTCGTATCAACGTTTCAATTGTATTTTCACAATTTTCGTCAGGATAACAAAAAAGAAGAGACACGCTTACCTTATATCCCTAAGAACCCACACGCCCCGAGTGGACGCCAGCCTCCAGGTGCACGGTCCCGCCGTGTAGTGCGTGACGTCATCGGCTGCGCCGTCGTCGCACAGCGTCTTCGATTGCCAGGTTGCCATGACAAAGACGCCAGCTACGTCTGACGTATCCCCGGCTCCCCACGCAGCGGGCGGGTAACCATGGTGACCATGGAAGCGGCATCTGGAAATATTAAAAACATAGTGAATCACCTCATTTAGGTACATAATAGAAGTAGTAGGTGAAACAGTAATGCAGGATATCAAAATAGTCAGCAATTTAAAAATATACAATTTGTCTAAAGAGTTGTGTAACACAGATAACAAGGAGATCGTATCACAGTATATAAAATAGTGCTATGCTGCAGTGACTGGTATATAGCGAATAACAACATCATACATGAGCCAATATTAAAAAATATAAAGAGATCATGTTTTACTGGAAACAGGAAAGAGTAATATTCTCATTTAAGCCCAACGGGGCAATCACTTTTAAACGGTGTATCCAGGTTCCCTCACGGCGGAGCAATGCTGCTCCTCTGTCCCCACCTCTTAAAGAGGGTGCTATCCAGTCAATTATTCTGTAACGTATAGAATGTAAATTATGACCAGCTACCAGGAAATGACGCGCCACAGGCTGCTCACTAGTGCCATTAGTGATGGCTGCCTTAATGGCAGACCTGTGGGCCGTCATTCTTTCCTTAAATTTACACACGGTCTTGCCAATATAGGCAAGACCGCATGGACAAATAATCTGATACACAACATGAGAGGTCTCACATGTAAAATGCTCCTTAATCGAATATTTAAAGCCATTATGTGTAAAGGAGTCACCAGGTAGTAAGTATTTACAAGTGGTGCAAGGACATTTAAAACATCCAGGACGTTTATTAGATAAAAAATTTTTGGGATCAAGTCCCTTATTCTTTTTCTGGGTTACATCAGCCCTTACCAGTAGGTCACGTAAATTGTTGGGTCTGGAATAGCAAGGCATTATCTGAGTCTGGCTTAGACCCAGGTCCTTGTCAGACTGTACTAGTGGCCACGATTTCCTGGTGTTCTTAAGTATTAGATCAGATTGAACATGGTATTGATTGACCCAAGGAAATTTGTTGGAAAGAGTTTTGGGTGGTTTTTTAACCAAAAGTTGTTCACGTGGTAGCCCCAAAACCTTGGTTTTAGTATTAATAAGCTCTTGTTTCCTATACCCTCTGTCAACAAAACGGTCAATCAATACATCCATTTGGTCAGCTGCTCTGACCGCATCATCATTGATTCGCATAATCCGAAGCATCTGTGAATACGGGAGGCTATATTTAAATTTCTTGGGATGGCAACTTGTGCTATGTAAAAAAGAGTTACGATCTGTCTCTTTTGAAAATACTGTAGTATGTATGTTACCTTCAACCAATGAAATTCTTACATCAAGGAAATCAATGGTATCCCGTTCCATTTTGTAAGTTAATTTAACAGGGCTGTCCCCCAAGTTATGTGCATCCACTAAATTAGTAAATTCAGATTTAGATCCCCTCCAGATTAACATCAGGTCGTCTATATATCTCGTGTAAAAGACGACCCTGCTGGCCATCTGGGTGTCAGTAAAGAACAAATCTTCCTCAACCCCAAACATGTAGGCGTTGGCATATGTGGGTGCCACGGAAGACCCCATGGCACAGCCCCGTGTCTGGAGGAAGAAACTCCCATCAAAAATAAAGAAATTTTTGGTTAAGATCATTTCTAACAACAATAATAATATCTCAACCTGTACACCATCAAACTTGTTGGCAGAAGTGAGCAATGATCTAACTGCCCCCAATCCCGCATGGTGAGGGATTATAGTGTATAGGCTGGTTACATCAGCCGTGATCAACCACACTTCCTCATTACCAATATCAAGGGTGTTCAATTTATTAAGTAAAGAGGTGGTGTCCAATAAAAAGTTAGGTGTTGCTGTACAAGCGGTTGCAATACAGTATCAAGGAAAACAGATGTTGGCTGGAATAAACTGCCACGTGCCGAAATTATCGGCCGGCCCGGAGGGGGATTTACCCCCTTATGAATTTTGGGCAAGGTATAGATTAGGGGTGCCAATGGGAATGCTGGTATCAAGACATCATGTATATCTTGCGATATCAATTTTGAGTCTTTAGCCATCAGGAGTAATTCTTTCAAGTCCTTGGTGAAGGTGAATATATATATATATATCTGTAGAAAAAGTACAGAAGGAAGCGCTCCTTAGTGCAATATCGTTTTTATTAAAAGGCAATCAGCCACTTCATAAAAGGTAAAACGATATACAAGTACTCGTACCCCACAATTCATCAGTGTGGGCTTAGGTACCACATGATATATAAAACATCCATAAGGCAAACGTCACCGTCAGTCTGTGAAGCTGGGGAACCACGCTGGTCTCGATACACTGGATTATGCGTTTCGGCGTGCCTCACCAGACGCTAAAATTCAAACCTGTCACTGATCGGGAGAGGGAGAGCCGCTGCTGACTGGAAGATCCTGGTAAAAATTGCTAATCCAGTGTATCGAGACCGGCGTGGTTTCCCAGCTTCACAGACTGACGGTGACGTTTGCCTTATGGATGTTTTATATATCATGTGGTACCTAAGCCCACACTGATGAATTGTAGGGTAAAAGTACTTGTATATCGTTTTACTTTTTATGAAGTGGCTGATTGCTTTTTAATAAAAACGTTATTGCACTAAGGAGCGCTTCCTTCTGTACTTTTTCTACAGATTGCTTTAATCCCTATGGATCCAGGGATTCCTTACTAGTTGGAAGCTGCGGTTCTGAAGGATTAAGGATCTAGTGCCCTTTAAGCAGACCCTGAGAAAGGACTGTGACTGTTATCAGACCCTAACACTCAGGTGTAGTGGTTTTAAAAAAAGACTTCTAAGCCAGAAAAACCAAGCGCACCTCCTTCCTTTGTCTATATATATATATATATATATATAGATTGTCTTTGTAGGGTGGCACTCTTGGTCGTATGTAGATTTAGGGATATAAGAAAGCTCCTAAGATATCAAAGTTCATTTCAACGTTTCAATTTTATTAATCTTCATCAGGAATAACAAGTGAATGTGAAGGTACAGGTATTTATACAGGTAAGGTAACCTCGTGCTCAGGGTGTAGGTGCATGGTAGTGACATCATCAGTGAGAGACACCTCTGTCAGCTGCCACGTAAAGTACAAATGATTAGCATATATTTACAACACAATGGAGACAATGTACAATAAAAGCATTAGCTGGTTTCATTACAAGGTCTGAAAGCAGACAAAAGAAATAGCATTGCATGGTGATGTGCAGACTTTGTTAATTGACAGAATACAATGTTACAACAAATGGTATAAAGAAGTTGCAATATAAATAAACAACAGAAAAAGCAACATTTTACAGAAAGCAGTTCAAAGACAGATACTCATTTAAATCATATGGTGCTACTGTATTTAAGTTGTGAATCTATTTGGTTTCTAATTGTAATAGTTTTCTTGCACGATCACCGCCCCTTTTATCTTCAGGGACAGTGTCAATCATTTCATATCGTAGGGATGCCAGCGTATGTTTATGCTGCTGAAAATGCTGAGCTACCGGTTGGTCTATTTTCTTCCCTTCTAGGGCAAGTCTGATAGCACTGCGGTGCTGGGCCATACGTTCTTTGAACGTGCAAATATATAACCACACACATCGAGGGTGGCACTCCAGCATAAAAAGAACTCTGCAGTCAAGCTTCGTGAACCAACGCTTCAAATGTATTGATACATTTTTCATCAGGGTGTAATATATATATATATATATATATATATACAATTGGGGGTTTGGATTCTGTATTGCGCTAAATCCTAATGCAGCACCTCCAAAATTCCTCCTGTTAGTGAGGAATAACAAGAAATATAAGGAAAAAAGGGTGATTGGAGTGCGCAACCTAATTGTCTCTATGGTCACGTGAATAACATGTACCACCCAGTTTGTCCAATCAGTATTCAGAAGTCCTTTCTGAAGGTATTTTCTGTGTGTCCAATATTGGATTTGTTTGCAGTAATCATGCGATTTTCTTTTTTGAAAAAACTTTTTATTTCGAAAAGCAACCCGACGCGTTTCGTCTTTACGACTTCATCAGGGGTACAACCGATGTATGATTATATAGATAACCATCCATACAGTAGATATTGCCGATTGAAATAGATTTAAATGTATCAATATGGTATTGAAGATATAGCCAACCTTTTATAAAGAGTTGGGTATTCCAATAAAATTGTGGTGGATCTATTTAGGATATTCCCAATTGGAGGGCGATTAATCGGTCACCAGTTTAGATCAATATAATACTGTGGGTGTATCCCACTTTATACGGACTGTTGAATATTCGTTGGTTTGTGGGTGATAAATCGGTCACCAACTTGGATCTGTTTTTGGAATAGTAACTACCATTAGCGATCTGTTTCAGGAACTCTTCCAAAATGACTACCTCCTCCTCATATATACTCCTATATGGAGTATATATATAAATATAGAGAGAGAAATAAAACTCTGAGCCAAAGTCAATCACTAAATATGTCAAACCGACCCTTGTTAAAGGGTTAAAAGCACCAAAGTCTGTAGATAAGAACTGCATCTGCTTTTCTCTAGTATGGAGCCTCTGGAATCCATAGAGAAAGAGATCTAGATGGGAGCAGAGAAAAGGCGCTTCATGGTGCATTAACCAACAATAAAATTTAATAGAAGAAAAATATCTCCAAGGTATACAAAGCAAGGGCTCGCACCATATAAAATCACACTGTGGACTGGGTACCACACGATATTATATATAGCCAAAGGCAAAACTGCTTGCGAATCACCTGGAAGGATGACCGGACTGACCACACAGGAGCCGCAGGAGCTTGCTTGCTATGCGTCAGACAGGGACGTCACGGACCGGGGGGAAGGCCGCAGCTGAGGGAGCGCCGTAGGCCATATATATCCAGTGTAGTCAATTGCCCCGCTGAAAGGTGCCTATGCTGTGTCCAAATTATCAGTCAGTCGAAGATGCTGAGAATTTTACCCTGCTTAAGCCCCAGCCAGCACATACTACAGGTATGCTCAACATGCCTTAACAACCACTTGCTCTGATCATGGTAGATACTGGTACTTTGGAGTTCACTTGCATATACAGGCAATGACAAAACTCTGTAAGTGGGAAGATGGCATTGATGAGTATATGGAAGTCCACACATTGCAAGGGGAGAAAGAACGCCCCTGCCTGTTTGTTGTCTTGTGCTCATACAGCTGGTCACACAAAACTTTCCTTCAGTCCAAATGCCTCTAGCTTTAATGTGTGTTTCTCAGCCTTTTGTATCTGACAGGTACCTCAGAAGGCATCAGTAAATTTAAAAAAAAACTTGAATCTTATCAACACCCCAAGAAACAAAAATACCACATTCATCATTTCAAAGTCGGTAACCTTCTTTTATCCAAATTGAGAGTGGAGTATTTGAGAAACAGAAACCTTTTTATTTTTAAGAGTACACTAGTACTGCTGTATAAGACTTTAGGGTACTGCTGCTAAAGTGCCTCTAAATCTGCCAATCCAATAATTCTAAGATTAATTTACTGAAATAGATTTCCTACATCTTCGACCCAAGTGTACTCTTACATAGAATGGATAGAATGATTTCTTGCAAGAAATGGTAATGGTAGCTATTATTAATAAAGCACACAATAATTAGAGATTGAGCCCAATTGCCAGAGCTAGAAAATAACTTTATTTTTCCTGTGAGGTTAAATCATCCACTGCGGCACTTATGATTCTTTTTTTGATTGGTCTAGATCAATGCAATTAGAACATATGAAGCGTTGACCTTAATAAACCCTTGTCCTTTTCTGACTATCATGTAGAAATGTAACACTGAACAATATACTTTCAATTCATGGTCCATATTTTAATTAAACTTTGGGTATTACAGTCCCATTGGGCTTGACTCCCGGCTCTGTGGTGACGTGTCATCCCTTATCAGATCATTTAGTTCTGTCCTATACTGAGATGGACAGCCATCTTAAATATATACTAGTAGACACTCAGTTTAGTGATATCACTCAGGTGCGTGAAAGGGAGGAGTGATACTAAGTAAGAGAAAAATACATTGTTTCCCCCAGCACACTGAATAATATCAGTAACCAGATTGAAACACTTGAACCATGATAATGGGGTTGCTCCAAGGTAGGCAGCTCTTAGTTTAGGTATATTTAATAATAGCCATGTTCATGTGGCTCTATACGAGTTCATTATAGATTGGGGCAACATGGGTTTGGGGTGCAGTGCCCATTGATTGGTGTGGCTGGATGGCTTTGAGTGGGCACACTATTACATTATATTTAACACTTTTATCTTACTTTAATATTTTAATTACATGGATTACCTTTGCAGCAATTTTTGTGTATATCTTTGGTTTCTTAAGACAAACATTTATTAGCACTTTAGTTTTTCACTGGTGTGCAGCTCTGGGCTTTCTGGCTTATGCTGCTTTTTGGGGTTCCGCAAACCCACACCGAGATATTGCAATAGGGACCTGCAATACCCAGAGACGCCTATGATGGCTTGGGGTTTAATCATATATTTGCAAATATATGTAACCAAGATCTCTGAATTCTATTATCATGTACAGTAGTGTTTAAATTCTGGTTACTGATATTATTCAGTGTTTTGGGGAAAACAATGTATTTTTCTCTTACATGGTCAGCCATCTTGAAAGTGGTTTCTCCTATTTGGCCACTAGTGCCCCCGTTTTGTTAGAGCCCACTCATATAACCTTGGGGCAACTCTCTATTAGCCATTCTGAAATATGCTTCTCTCTTTTTGATTGGACTCCCCATTCTTTCATACAGCACAGTGTCAGATCCTTGCCTCCAACTGTGCAAGACATCCGGACTGCTACAGCTTTGCACTGTGCTTCTGGTTTGATCTATATTGTGAATTTTCTGCTGCATTCTCATGATATTTTTTCCTAACCAATGTGTTCGCTCTATCCACTTCCCATAGTGTCTCAATTGTTAGAAAATCCTCACTCTTCTTAGGTTTTGCAATTTCTCCTCACACTTGAATTGTTTTCCTGTGTTTCCCACACTCCCTGCTAGTTGAGCCTGAGTTTTCCCAATGAGGCCATGACCTGTGTAAATGATGCAGAGTCCAAATTGCATTGTGGATATCCCTGTTGATTACCAATACTCCACAGTCCAGGAATTGTAACTTGCATACTACTAAAGGAAATGCAATCTACTCCAGCTAGTCCTGATAACTCTAGAATTGCACATGGTGCAATTCTAGAGTTATCCCAAAGGTACTTGAAAGGGAGGGGTTATTCTAAGCAAGAAAAAAATACACAAAACAGGTTTTCCCCAGCACAGCAAATATTAGCAATACAATTTGCCCAAAACGTAGAGGCGGAATATTTAGAGATATTAACAAAAGCCTCCAGGACATCATCAAGTCTTACCTGATGCTGGAGTGGAGTAAACCTGTTTTGGGTATTTTTCTTGTCATGTGTAATTGCACTGGCAAAGCCAGAAGTCATACTGTACCTCAACATGAACAGTGTAATCTGATGCAATTAAAAAAACCATGAGGTGTGATCTACTAGGACATTGATCTTGCAGCACTTTGGTTGTCTTCTGGATTGGCCCAGACCTTGCTGCTTCAATTAGCCTCCAGGCTTCACCCAGGCAACAGCCATAATATGTGAGTAAGTGTCTTGTAATGGATATACCGATACTTGGCAAGTTTGTATAAAAATTTTAATAGTGATTCTACAGAATGTTATTGATTAACATTGTCCCAGTGGAAACATAAGAAGTGGATATTTTAGGTCTTCGCTCTATTTAAATCTTCTTTCTGTGAATATTTCTAAGGGCATTTGCCCACTGGTGGTTCTCATGTGGTTCACATGTAGCTTTCATTTATTTGTGGCTTCAGATGTATTTAGAAATTAATCTGAGTAATTAATGTTTTCCAGTAGGATTCCAAAGGAAAATAAGAGTCATAAAATTGTAGTCATGTTATATAGATAGATACTGTACCATATTGGACTTACTGTACATTGCATTATCTGTTTTTTTTTCATGTACTACTGTTACATTTTAATAAGTTTCTGTTGCAGCCTATACTGAAATTTGTTAATAAAAGTTTATTTAAAAAGTGCAGCATTGCAGTTACAAAGTAAGAACAGATGTTAGAAAATCACAGCACTGCATGTTTATTTAGGTAAATTGGAAAACATATGGTATATTCAGTGCAGAAAAAATGAGAACGATAATTAAAGTAACCTAGTTTTAGTAGAAAGACAGAATACACCTGTAAAATCTGTCTCATTAAGTATTATTTCAGTGTTATTAATAGATTACTCTTGTACAGAAGTTGTGTTTAAGTTATCGTGCACATAAAAGTTATAATTCTAAAACTGTTACAGATCATCAGACACATATTTCTTTTACTGACAAATAATTTAACAAGTTAGTTATGAGAGCAGGTCTTTCAATTTACAGTATATTTGTCTTACCTCCACATCTTCACTAATTCAGTTATGCTCTCTGCCAAGAAATTAAACAAAAGCAATGAAGCGCTGACGAAGCATGGCAGGCTTAAGCCTTATACTATACTGTATGGACTGATTTTGTAAAAAAAAATGATGATGATGACACATGACTGAACATTGTAATGTTGTGGTAGAACTATAATTATTGGCCTAAGTCAGGGATGGGGAACCTTCAGCCCTCCAGCTGTTGTTCAACTACACATCCCAGGATGCCCTGCTCCAGTTTTGCTATTTGGCCATGCTAAAACTGTTGCAGGGCATGCTGGGATATGTAGTTCAACAACAGCTGGCGCACTGAAGGTTCCCCATCCCTGGCCTAAGTGTATAACATTTTTATTACAAACCCATGTCAATACATATGTCTTGGTCTTCTTCAAACCCTAATGAGAAATGACAGCTATAGATTTACTGTAAAATAACTTTCCATCTGGGTTTGTTGGCAGAGCAGTAGACTAATGTAGGCCACAGTGCAGTGTTAAGCTGGTACACATAACAATGTGTGTACCAAGCAACATCACCTGCAGTAGGAGCCAACATCAGCAAGTACACATACACCCGGCAGCATGGCCCTCACTAGTCATGTAGTTTGATGAGGCACGGGAGTGTGCATCATCAGCGACTGAATGGGTACACAATAGACAATGTGCCCAATATGTCGGACCGATCCGCTAGAATGGATGACATATCGTCTTGTGCATTGGTGACCAAAGCTGTTCTCAAATCTACCAACAGTTCATGTTTTTCTGGAAACATGTGGATCTATAAAATGTCAGTTAGGAAAGAATGTAGCATGTTTGAAAATGTGACAGATAGCAATGACTATAGCTGTGCACCAGCTAGGTGATTTGAAAAAGTGAAACATTGGTAGATCTTGAGGACCGGTTTAGCCAGCCCTGGTCTCGTGTGTACCCAGTTTAAGACCAGTCACACACTCCCATGTAGGAGTGAAAAACGCTTGGGATCTTCAAAAGGTCCTGTTTCAAAAAAAATGAAAGCAGGTGAAATATATAGTCATAAGGGCTTAGCATAGTTAAATTACAGTAACTTAACTTATACAGTATATCTTTCTGGTGTTGAGGACATGGATTACATTAAAAATAGACAAGAAAGTGCTTGTGACCCACTCCCAGCCTAACTCCCAGCCTAACCTTGCCATGCATAACTCCACCACCTATATTTTTGAGTATTGGGCTGAGGGCACCTGCCCGTGTTATTTGTATTTCACCACCACAGATACAATAATATGAAAGTGTAAACCAGTGAATATCTTGGTTAGTAAATATCTTTTTATCATTTAATAAATATGATTGGCAAAAAGTAAAGCTGCATATACAACAATAACATTGTAAAAACTGGAACCATTTACCTCCCTTGTTCACAAGACTATTAGTCTGCAATTCCTTGGATATGTTACAAATACATATAGCAATGTTGTAAGATTAATTAACCTGTTTTATTTATTTTACAGACAGTAGAACTTCATAGGACAATAAAAGACCAATCATACTTAAAAGTGATAAACCAGCAATCAAAATGTAATGCTACTAAAAATGAGCTAAGCTTTAATGGGAATTTGTTCAGTGTGTTTCATTCTTTCTGCGAAGATATTATACAGTACAACATTTTTTGGGAAATGAAAGGGGTACAGTGCAGAACAATAAGATTAAAATCAGGATTAGCTGCTGACCAGAATGGCAAAGAGTGTAAACACATTTTCTTGTACAATGTGATGAACGATATTCAACTGGACCAATAAATCACGGAGACAGTCTACTCTTCAATGACACTTGGGGCTATTCATCAAAAGAGAACACTACATTATTTCAGATAAAACCAAGCTGGTGGCAGTAAAACTATTCCAAAATTTAAAATTCCCTCTATTCATTTTGGCTTAAGATGCTATGAATCCACCCTGCTGAGACATCCCAGTGATAACATTTGGAATCCCATTGATTAATGTCTCATCTTCTTAAAGCACATTTGGTCCTTTTAAAAATTGTTACAAGGCATTAACACCAGTTTACAGCAAATACAAGTTTTTACTTTTTTTTTATTCACTGCAAATCTTAATACCAAAGATGTTCAAAGTTTCAAACATAGATATATGCAATCAATGTCAGTGAGAAATTACAATTATTTCTGTTTACAGTATGTGACATATGAATTATCTAAAATGTAAACATACGATCAAAACCAAAAGATCATCCAGAAATATATTTTGTTTTGTATTGCCGAGTGACTGGGCAATTTGACTAATCATGAGTATGTTTTGTTTGGCTGAGCATGCTTAGAATCTCAAATATATTGTTTCGGTAATTTCCTTTGTGTATAGATTAGTGTGTGATTACATAGGACAAAACTGAAATAGTTTGAATAAAATGCAGTTATTTTGTGTGTGTTAACAGCTTTATGACATTACATAATCAACTGGCATACAAAATTTATGATTAACTGAAATTCTGACCGTGTTCTTTATTGATCTCAGTTAAATCTACGTACAATAACCCAAACCAAAATGACCCATTTCAGTTTTCCAGAAAAGTTACATTTGCTCCAACATATTTTTATTCTAACATGCTGTTCGACCCTTTAAGATGATATTTTTTTTTCTTCAAGATGATCTTTTCTCTTTTTATAAAAGATTTAAAAAGCTGGATAACTCTATAGTTTGATGAACACTGTACTGACTATTTGGACTACTCTACAATGTATGAGGCATGTATAATGTATGTCCCCAGTCTATCATTAATAGTTTAATATAGACTTTGAGATTTACTAAGTGAAATTTAAACCAATGCTGCAGAATGTGGATTTTTAAAAATCACTTATTCTAATCAAACATATTGGAAAAGGGAAAGTAGAGTGAAAGTATTACCATGTATAATGGAGGAATGCTCAAACACTACAGGGGTGTATCTTGTGTCACAGAAGTGTGGTCTTGCGGCATGCCACATATCAGCATGACAGCCAAGAAGAGTGCAGGGAGGTGGAACTGACCGGGTTTCAGGCACAGGACCTAGAAGCAATGTGTTAAGTAAACATTGCAGAATGTGGGCCAATTAAATACTAGACAACAAGAGGTGTGGTGGTTACTCGTACAAAAAGGTTTCCCCTGTTCACAGTACATACATTCTTCAGATGTACTGTATATAACATGTAAAAATTTTCCTTATGTATAGTGTCATTGATTCAATATTATCAGAGAGGTGAGAGAAAATAATACCCCTTTTCCACTAGCAAATATAACCTGGGTTTCTGCGCAGAAGCGTAAATGCTCTGACCCGGGACATGAGACCTGGGATTTCTACCCAGCAAATGTTCAGGGTTGAACGCGAGTCAACCCGGATCAGAGTGCAGGGTAACCTTGGTCGATGCGACCCGGGATCCGTTCACTGCAATGGAAAAGTTGCTGTCATCTCCCAGCTAAGGTTCTGGCTCAGGCTCCACCTCCAGTGACGTCAACTGCCTGGCATTATGCCAGGTGGGGGCGCCGTGTAAAAGGGGTCCAAAGCCTGGTCACATTTGGGTTGGAGCCGAGTCCAAAAACCCAGGTGCAATCCAGCTCAAAAAAGGCTGAAAAGCAAATGAGAGAAATCAAAGGTTTATGACCGATTCCAATGCTCTTACTTATTACCATGAAATATCTCAAACTGCATGAAGCCTGCTTGTAATTATAAGTTAGGAACAGTCAGTCTTAATGCAGATGATAGCAAATACTAAATCTGGAATATATTGAAGAGACCACTTGTATTTTGTATATATGTACTCAATATAACTGTGTTTATGATTAAAGAGAGTGCTTGTGCATAATGACAATCCCTCTTAAGAATACATTTCCCATCCATAATGAGAACATTATTATACCGTAGGTTAGTCTAGCAAAACAACTAAGATCCTTGTACATTTTAATTCAACTTCAGCCTCCAATATTTAACTCATTTTGTTTGATAACACAATGGATCTGCAAATGCTAGGAGTTGCAGGAAAAATAGAAGCATGTCATTTGTAAAAAGGGGTCTATTAGGAAATGTAAGTGGCCTTGGAAAAAAATTCAAAAAGGGACCACATAAATTGAAAGTGGGACCATCCAAAAAACCTGATTCTACATACATACTCTCTAATTCAGGGTTCACACAAGATATAAAAATTAAGCACACAGTGTACCTATTTTCGCTCTGTTTGCAAAATGTGACCAAGACCGTAGAAAGCAGACCGTAGCACTGTCTTTATTGTATTACAATACTGTATGTATGTTTTGTATTGTTTGTATTGAGTGTCAAACCTTACATCTATAGATGTTTTGTTGCCCTTTCTCCTACGATAATGGAGACTTTTTAACCCCTTCACGACATTTGACGTATATATACGTCATGGCCGGGAAGTACTTCCCGACACATGACGTATATATACGTCATGACTTTAAACTGTCACTGCGTCTCGAGACGCAGTGACAGAGGGACGATGTCTGCTGTCCCTGACAGCAGACATGTCCCTGCATGCCCAGGGGGGGCTGCGATGCCGCCCCCCCGTCGGCGATCGCTGTGATTGGCTGTTCAGTGTGAACAGCCATTCACAGCGTTTTCCTGTGTTACCAGCGAATCAGACGCTTGGTAACACAGGTGTCAATCACCGCCGGGCGTCAGGGGGCATGAGGGGGTCATCGGTGACGATGACACCTCACCCCACCCTCACCCCACCTGCCCCCAAGGCTGTGATTGGTCCGTGGGACCCACGGACCAATCACAGCCAAGGCGCGACATTTAAACTACCGGTGACTGCGCTGCAGACGCCATTCCGGTCTGGAGTAGCGTGCAGAGCGGTCACCGTGCCTATCTGCCGTGATACTGACCTGATCCTTGCTCATACTTACCTGATCCTTGCAAATACCTTACCTGATCACTTGATCACTGCTTGTAGCGTGCTGGACGCTTCCTGGATCTGACTTCCTGAGACTTCCTGCTGCTGCTGCAGTGTGATAGAGAGATAGAGAGATAGAGAGAGAGAGATAGAGAGAGATAGAGAGATAGTGACAGAGAGAGCTATATTTTGTGTCTGCTACCCCCCCTTTTTGGGGGTGCAGGGTTTTTTTATATATAAATAACTGTCGCTGCTGCTGCAGTGTCATAGTGAGAGATAGTGAGAGATAGTGATAGATAGTGATAGATAGTGAGAGATAGAGAGATTTGTGTCTGCTACCCCCCCTTTTTGGGGGTGCAGGTTTTTTTTCTATATATATAACTGTCAGTGCTGCTGCTGCAGTGTCATAGTGATAGATAGTGATAGATAGTGAGAGATAGAGAGATAGAGAGAGATAGTGACAGAGAGTGATAGAGAGTGTATATTTTGAGTCTGCTACCCCCCCTTTTTGGGGGTGCAGGTTTTTTTTTATACATATAACTGTCAGTGCTGCTGCTGCAGTGTGATAGATAGTGATAGATAGTGATAGATAGTGAGAGATAGAGAGAGATAGTGACAGAGAGTGTATATTTTGTGTCTGCTACCCCCGCCTTTTGTGCTGATCACTATATCTGAGGTGATCAGCAACTTTTTGGGGGCGCAGAGGTTTTTTTTTTTTTATATATACCTGTCAGTTGCTGCCAGTTGCACCAAAGGTTGTGCACCTGCTGCCCCTCACTGGTAATCAGTGTCGCATCACTGATCACCTTTTTTTTTTTTTTGTGGGTGCTGTGTGGTCTTTTTTTAATTTTTTTTTTACACACACTGTGATTTTGTGGGTGTCCTGTGGCCACTGTGCGCTGATCAGTGACGTACATCACTGATCAGCTTTTTCGGCACAGGGTTGATCTATTTTTTTTTTTTTATCAAATTCCTGTTGCCTTTGAGCGCTGTTCAGTGACAGACGTTACTGACCAACATCTGTGCTCAATTTTTGGCGCAGGACCTTTTTTTTTGTTTTTTTAACCCCTTCATTTTTTTTTTTTTAACCCCTTCAATTTTTTTTTTTTTAACCCCTTCAATTTTTTTTTTTTTGTATAAAGTATTTTTTTTTTCTGCACTACATACACACAACACACTACATACCCCCCGGGTTGAAATAAAGTTTGTACCCCCCCCCCTACACTATACACGTGTTGAAACATTTCACTACCAGTAACACAAAAATAAAAATGTCATCCCAAATGTCATCCCAAATGTCATCCCAGTCATCCAGAAGAATGTATTCAGTGGAGGAGGCATATGCCATGCTTGCTTCTGATTCTGACACAGCCAGTGAGGCAAGCGGGGAATTTGAAGGATTCGTCTTAAGCTCCTCTTCCTCCTCTGGTGATGAGGGACCCCCTAAAAGACGCCCCCGTAGAGCAGCTGAGACCCCCCCCCCAATAATTGATCTCGTATGGACCCCACCACCAGACAATTTTGAGCCCCAGGTTCCTGAGTTTTTGGCCATGCCAGGAATCCAATTTGATTCCACAGGTCTCAGAGAAATTGACTTTTTCAAATTATTTTTCTCTGATGATTTTATAAATTTAATGGTGGACCAAACTAATTTATATGCCCAGCAGTTTATTGCTCAAAACCCCACGTCATCATTTGCTAGGTGGACCCCTGTAGATGCAGTAGAGATGATGACGTTTTGGGGTCTGGTGTTTCATATGGGCATAGTAAAAAAGCCACAAATTAGGCAATATTGGAGTACAGATGTTCTGTACAGCACCCCA
This sequence comes from Crinia signifera, assembly GCF_055691185.1. Lineage (NCBI taxonomy): Eukaryota > Metazoa > Chordata > Amphibia > Anura > Myobatrachidae > Crinia > Crinia signifera. Next base: position 110,797,584 of record NC_139217.1, on the reverse strand, counting down.
TTTTACCGTATGGCCATGACTCGGACTCGTTTTGAGGCAATCCATAAATTTATACATTACACCGATAATGCACAGTGCCCACCCAGAGATGATCCCACCTTTGACAGGCTATTCAAAGTCAGGCCGGTCATTGATCATTTCAGTGCCAAATTTGCAGAGCTGTACATCCCTGATAAATGTATTAGCATCGACGAGTCCCTTATACATTTTAAAGGAAGGGTTAAATTCCGCCAGTACCTTCCCAGTAAGAGGGCAAGGTATGGCATAAAAATGTATAAGCTGTGTGAAAGCACCACAGGGTACACCCACAAGTTTAGGGTATATGAAGGGAAGGATTCAAGAATTGAACCGCCAGAATGCCCCCCCTCCCTCGTAGGTGTTAGTGGCAAAATTGTCTGGGATTTAATGCACCCCTTCCTGGATAAGGGTTATCACCTCTATGTGGATAACTTTTACACCAGCATCCCCCTGTTTAAGGCCCTTGGTTCAAGAGGTACAGCAGCTTGCGGTACTGTGCGCAAGAACCAAAGAGGCCTCCCCAAAACGCACATTGCCCAAGTAATGAGAAGGGGTGAAAGCAGGGGAATATGCACCGAAAATATGTTGTTGGTCAAATATAAGGACAAGAGGGATGTCCTTATACTGACAACAATTCATGGAGACAGTACCACCTCCATCCCTGTACGAGGTACCAGTACCCACACCTCAAAACCAAATTGTATCCTAGATTACAATAAGTACATGGGCGGAGTGGATCTTTCAGATCAGGTACTGAAGCCGTACAGTGCCCTGCGGAAAACAAATATCTGGTACAAGAAGCTGGCTGTGTATATCATCCAGATGGCACTGTATAACGCTTACGTGCTATTCCGTTCTACCGGCCAGAGGGGGACATTTATGCACTTTCAAGAGGAAGTCATAAAGGGCCTAATATTTGGGAACCAGCAGGCAGAGGGCCCCAGTACTTCTAGTACTGGCCCCCGTATTGTACCAGGGCAGCATTTTCCCAACGAAATCCCCTCCACTGCAAGAAAGGGCAGGACACAAAAAAGGTGCAAAGTTTGCTATAAAAAGGGAATAAGAAAGGAAACTATTTTCCACTGTGAAACTTGCCCCGACAAACCCGGCCTATGTATAAAGGAGTGTTTCAAAATATACCACACATCGATGGATTATTAGGTTCATCATTTCACCGTCCATCGGGGGTCTTGCTAATGCCACATAGCACCCACCATTCATTCCACCAGAATCTGAGCTGCAAAATCCAAAAATTACTCCTTCCCTTCTGAGTCCTGCCATGCACCCAACTGGTATTTTTTGTTCTCATGTGAGGCATTGCCGTACTCTGGAGAAATGGGGGCACATATTTTGGGGTGCTTTGTCTCCTTCATTCCTTGTGAAAATGAAAAATTTTGAGCCAGAAGTACATTTTTGTGTAAAAAAATGTAATTTTTCATTTTCACAGCCCAGTTGTACCAAAATTGGTGAAACCCCTGGGGGTTTGAAATGTACACTATACCCCTAGATGAATTCCCTGAGGGGTGTACTTTGCAAAATGGGGTCACTTGTGGGGGGGTTCCACTGTATTGGCAATGCAACATAGCACCCACCATTCATTCCACCAAAATCTGTGCTGCCAAATCCAAAAATCACTCCTTCCCTTCTGAGTCCTGCTATGCGCCCCACTGGTATTTTTTGGTCACATGTGAGGCATTGCCGTACTCGGGAGAAATGGGGGCACAGATTTTGGGGTGCTTTGTCTCCTTCATTCCTTGTGAAAATGAAAAATTTTGAGCCAGAAGTACATTTTTGTGTAAAAAAATGTAATTTTTCATTTTCACAGCCCAGTTGTACCAAAATTGGTGAAACCCCTGGGGGTTTGAAATGTACACTATACCCCTAGATGAATTCCCTGAGGGGTGTAGTTTGCAAAATGGGGTCACTTGTGGGGGGGTTCCACTGTATTGGCAATGCAACATAGCACCCACCATTCATTCCACCAAAATCTGTGCTGCCAAATCCAAAAATCACTCCTTCCCTTCTGAGTCCTGCTATGCGCCCCACTGGTATTTTTTGGTCACATGTGAGGCATTGCCGTACTCGGGAGAAATGGGGGCACAGATTTTGTGGTGCTTTGTCTCCTTCATTCCTTGTGAAAATGAAAAATTTTGAGCCAGAACTGCATTTTTGTGTAAAAAAATGTAATTTTTCATTTTCACTGCCCAGTTGTATCAAAATTGGTGAAACCCCTGGGGGTTTGAAATGTACACTATACCCCTAGATGAATTCCCTGAGGGGTGTACTTTGCAAAATGGGGTGACTTGTGGGGGGGTTCCACTGTATTGGTGCAACATAGCACCCACCATGTATTCCACCAAAATCTGTGCTGCAAAATCCAAAAATCACTCCTTCCCTTCTGAGTCCTGCCATGCGCCCAACTGGTATTTTTTGGTCACATGTGAGGCATTGCCGTACTCGGGAGAAATTGGGGCACAGATTTTGGGGTGCTTTGTCTCCTTCATTCCTTGTGAAAATGAAAAATTTTGAGCCAGAACTGCATTTTTGTGTAAAAAAATGTAATTTTTCATTTTCACTGCCCAGTTGTACCAAAATTGGTGAAACCCCTGGGGGTTTGAAATGTACACTATACCCCTAGATGAATTCCCTGAGGGGTGTAGTTTGCAAAATGGGGTGACTTGTGGGGGGGTTCTACTGTATTGGTGCTTTGGGAGTCTTGATAATGCAACATGGCACCCACCATTCATTCCACCAAAATCTGTGCTGCCAAATCCAAAAATCACTCCTTCCCTTCTGAGTCCTGCCATGCGCCCAACTGGTATTTTTTGGTCACATGTGAGGCATTGCCGTACTCGGGAGAAATTGGGGCACAGATTTTGGGGTGCTTTGTCTCCTTCATTCCTTGTGAAAATGAAAAATTTTGAGCCAGAACTGCATTTTTGTGTAAAAAAATGTAATTTTTCATTTTCACTGCCCAGTTGTACCAAAATTGGTGAAACCCCTGGGGGTTTGAAATGTACACTATACCCCTAGATGAATTCCCTGAGGGGTGTAGTTTGCAAAATGGGGTGACTTGTGGGGGGGTTCCACTGTATTGGTGCTTTGGGAGTCTTGATAATGCAACATGGCACCCACCATTCATTCCACCAAAATCTGTGCTGCCAAATCCAAAAATCACTCCTTCCCTTCTGAGTCCTGCCATGCGCCCAACTGGTATTTTTTGGTCACATGTGAGGCATTGCCGTACTCGGGAGAAATTGGGGCACAGATTTTGGGGTGCTTTGTCTCCTTCATTCCTTGTGAAAATGAAAAATTTTGAGCCAGAACTGCATTTTTGTGTAAAAAAATGTAATTTTTCATTTTCACTGCCCAGTTGTATCAAAATTGGTGAAACCCCTGGGGGTTTGAAATGTACACTATACCCCTAGATGAATTCCCTGAGGGGTGTACTTTGCAAAATGGGGTGACTTGTGGGGGGGTTCCACTGTATTGGTGCTTTGGGAGTCTTGCTAATGCAACATGGCACCCACTATTCATTCCACCAAAATCTGTGCTGCCAAATCCAAAAATCACTCCTTCCCTTCTGAGTCCTGCCATGCGCCCAACTGGTATTTTTTGGTCACATGTGAGGCATTGCCGTACTCGGGAGAAATTGGGGCACAGATTTTGGGGTGCTTTGTCTCCTTCATTCCTTGTGAAAATGAAAAATTTTGAGCCAGAACTGCATTTTTGTGTAAAAAAATGTAATTTTTCATTTTCACTGCCCAGTTGTATCAAAATTGGTGAAACCCCTGGGGGTTTGAAATGTACACTATACCCCTAGATGAATTCCCTGAGGGGTGTACTTTGCAAAATGGGGTGACTTGTGGGGGGGTTCCACTGTATTGGTGCAACATAGCACCCACCATTTATTCCACCAAAATCTGTGCTGCAAAATCCAAAAATCACTCCTTCCCTTCTGAGTCCTGCCATGCGCCCAACTGGTATTTTTTGGTCACATGTGAGGCATTGCCGTACTCGGGAGAAATTGGGGCACAGATTTTGGGGTGCTTTGTCTCCTTCATTCCTTGTGAAAATGAAAAATTTTGAGCCAGAACTGCATTTTTGTGTAAAAAAATGTAATTTTTCATTTTCACTGCCCAGTTGTACCAAAATTGGTGAAACCCCTGGGGGTTTGAAATGTACACTATACCCCTAGATGAATTCCCTGAGGGGTGTAGTTTGCAAAATGGGGTGACTTGTGGGGGGGTTCCACTGTATTGGTGCTTTGGGAGTCTTGATAATGCAACATGGCACCCACCATTCATTCCACCAAAATCTGTGCTGCCAAATCCAAAAATCACTCCTTCCCTTCTGAGTCCTGCCATGCGCCCAACTGGTATTTTTTGGTCACATGTGAGGCATTGCCGTACTCGGGAGAAATTGGGGCACAGATTTTGGGGTGCTTTGTCTCCTTCATTCCTTGTGAAAATGAAAAATTTTGAGCCAGAACTGCATTTTTGTGTAAAAAAATGTAATTTTTCATTTTCACTGCCCAGTTGTATCAAAATTGGTGAAACCCCTGGGGGTTTGAAATGTACACTATACCCCTAGATGAATTCCCTGAGGGGTGTACTTTGCAAAATGGGGTGACTTGTGGGGGGGTTCCACTGTATTGGTGCTTTGGGAGTCTTGCTAATGCAACATGGCACCCACTATTCATTCCACCAAAATCTGTGCTGCCAAATCCAAAAATCACTCCTTCCCTTCTGAGTCCTGCCATGCGCCCAACTGGTATTTTTTGGTCACATGTGAGGCATTGCCGTACTCGGGAGAAATTGGGGCACAGATTTTGGGGTGCTTTGTCTCCTTCATTCCTTGTGAAAATGAAAAATTTTGAGCCAGAACTGCATTTTTGTGTAAAAAAATGTAATTTTTCATTTTCACTGCCCAGTTGTATCAAAATTGGTGAAACCCCTGGGGGTTTGAAATGTACACTATACCCCTAGATGAATTCCCTGAGGGGTGTACTTTGCAAAATGGGGTGACTTGTGGGGGGGTTCCACTGTATTGGTGCTTTGGGAGTCTTGCTAATGCAACATGGCACCCACCATTCATTCCACCAAAATCTGTGCTGCCAAATCCAAAAATCACTCCTTCCCTTCTGAGTCCTGCCATGCGCCCAACTGGTATTTTTTGGTCACATGTGAGGCATTGCCGTACTCGGGAGAATCTGGGGCACAGATTTTGGGGTGCTTTGTCTCCTTCATTCCTTGTGAAAATGAAAAATTTTGAGCCAGAACTGCATGTTTGTGTAAAAAAATGTAATTTTCCATTTTCACATCCCAGTTGTACCAAAATTGGTGAAACCCCTGGGGGTTTGAAATGTACACTATACCCCTAGATGAATTCCCTGAGGGGTGTAGATTGCAAAATGGGGTGACTTGTGGGGGAGGTTCCTAACTTTTAGCACTTATGGTGCCTAGAATCCTACATGGTGCCTAAAAAAAAATCTCATAAAAAGGAGGCTCCAAAATCAAGTAGGTGCTCCTTCTATTATGAAGCCTGTGGTTTGGTCAACGTGCACACTAGGGCCACATATAGGATATTTTTGAAAACAAAAGAATTGGGGGAATCAATTTTTAGTCACATTTCTCTAGTAAAATCTACTGTATTCGTTAGAAAAATGTATTAAAATTGAAACTCTGCAAAAAAAAAGAAATTTTGAAATTTCACCTACACTTTGTTTTAATTCCTGTGAAACACCTAAAGGGTTAACAAACTTCCAAACTGCTGTTTTGAATACTGTGAGGGGTGCAGTTTTTGAAATGGCATCATTTATGGGGGTGTCTCACATACAAGTCCCTCAAAGTCACATCAGAACTGAACTGGTCCCTAAAAAAATCAGTGTTTGAAATTTTCTTGAAAATTTGAGAATTTGCTAGTCATATTTGAAGCCTCCTAGTGTCCAAAAAAATGAAAAGGAAGTTGAAATAATGATTGCTACATAAAGTAGACATATGGTCTTTGTTAGTTATTAACTATTTTGAGTGGTATGATTATTTGTCTCACAAGCAGAAAATGTGACATTTTGCATATTGCTAAATTTTCCATTTTTTCACGATATTTTGGTATTTTTCACAAAAAAACACAGACTGTATCGACCAAAATTTACCACTAACTTGAAGTACAATGTGTCACGAAAAAACAATCTCAAAATCACTGGGATAAGTAAAAGCAAAAAAAAGTTATCCCCACTTAAGTGAGACATGTCAGATTTGAAAAAAAGGGCTCTGTCATGAAGGCACAAACTGGCTCTGTCATGAAGGGGTTAATTAATCAATCATTTTACAACCTAAAGATGTCAATGGAGTTAGGTCACTAGGCAAGGTGGATAACAAAAGAAAAATGACACGTTAAGGCAATTACAAGAGGCATAAAATATAAATAATTGACATGGATGGTTTGAATTTCAAAGGAAAAATAATTGAATGGAGATGCATTCAACATGACACATGAGGGTAAAACCACAAGGATAGAGAACGGTGGAGATGACAAAACACAAATATATGAACAATATCACAGAGGCCATAACTGTAAGTAGGTCCTTGTAGTAATTGTCAAATAGAGGCTGCTGAAGTTTAAACCACCTAATATACATTTCCCTAAGAGAACAACAGGGACAGAATTCTAGGCTTGTCACAGCCTTTCAGTTTCAGATATAAAAGTGTGTGTACCTGACAGGTACACACTTAAAGTATTTGCCTGCATATCTCTATATAATGGGGTCTTCTCAACAGATTTCTATGTAAATTTAGGCTATATCCCATCTTATTTTGCTCTGGCATCTAGATGCAGACCAAGTTGTATCTTTGTGGATGAAGTTGAGGCATCCAAAGATCACTGCACTTGGTCTCCTATCTGAGGATTTATGTTGTGGACCTACGTGCATAGTATCCTGTACTGCTTGTGTCGGTTTAACAGAGATTGAGTCCAAGATAGGACATATGTTGTAATGAGGCGTTCTGATGGTAGAGCATAGGATAAGGGGGGGAGAGACTGGCTGCTTTATAGAATGGTCAGGGAAGGAGTCTCCCTCTTCACTTACTAGTGCTGTGGTGGCCATGTTGAATCCCATCCTCAGGTTTGAGGAACGCTGTCTCTGCTGCTTTTTCTGGAGCCTGTATATAGTACTCCATCAAAGGCAATGGATGTTTCACTCCAGCCATGTCTGTCATGGGTGGGTGAGCAAGTCTGCAGTGCGACACTGAGGCTGGGTCTGCCATGGAGCTCAGGCTGCTGCAGCTGCGCACATCGACGCCGGAACAAAAGTCCTGATTTTAGCTTTTTTGGCCATTGTTTTTTTTTTAAACACAGATCTTAAACCATAACCAATCACGTGCAGTGGTTTTGAAAAAACTAAAACTAGGAAAAATGGGCCAACGCACATCCATATTAGGGTTCAGTATAATTTCCTAATATTAAAAATACCAAAATACTGACAAGCTTTGTCAGACAGTGAAAACACTGACATGTGCACTTCAGGTGGTGCAGGTGCAGTGGCACCGGCAGGTCAGCGGGGCCCAAGTAAAATGAAGTGGGCATGGTCACATGAGGGGGCATGTCTCTCGTGAAGGGGCATGACCATGCTCCTGTGGAAAAAACTTTGTATATGTGGGCAGGTGCCAGTGTTGGTACGGATGTGATTGCATCCCAATGCAGAAGGGAGAGCTCAGCACACAGCAGTGAGCAGCATCTACTGGGCTGGGGAGAGAGGCTGTGCTGCAGTGGCAGCCTACCATTTCTCTCCAATGGCCCGGCTCTGCAAGTCACTGTTTTTCTGTTTTGCTTATTTGTTTATGTACTATTTAATGGGCAACCATCAGCAAATTCATTTGTTTTAATCATATATTTTTGTCCTTTACTTCATCCAGGTGCATTGGAAAATCATGTATGGCTTTACAGTATGTATCCAAGTTCAAAGTCTTGCATCTTCTTCAGAAATCAGTTATGGTCGTGGCCCCGTTTTTAAAAATGACTTTTCCTGTAAGTATGTTGTGTAAACTGCCTTTTGAAATGTTGGAATCTTGACTTTCCGTGCCACCAATAATCTACTCCAAAGTAGTAAACAGTGCTTCTTTGTTGTTAAATGCTTGTAGACTGTGTCGAAATAGTCGACCCCAAAATCGATCTGTTTGAAAAGAAAGAAATACTGTAGGTTAAGAATTTAAAACCTCTGAGAAAATACAACCCAGTCAAGGAACAAATATTGGGGGTGATTCTGGTTGACCCGTGAAGCTGCGAGATTCTCAGCATTTCCTGTCATCTATGCGCTGCCCACGCGGACGCTCGCCGAATATCCCCGCATGATTGTGAATAGATGTTTAGACATACATTCTCAGCCTTGTGTGCGGAGACAAAATCATTCGATGGTCACCAAGTGATCTAAGACCACCTCTATGTCGATGGTCGATTATTCTTCTAGATCTTTCTGCTGCGTTTGACACTGTGGATCACACTCTCCTTTTACAAACACTACACTCCCTAGGTCTTAATGATACAGCCCTTTCCTGGTTCACATCTTACCTATCTGATCGCTCTTTCACTGTTCGCTTCTCTGACTCTACTTCCTCTTCACTACCTCTGTCAGTCGGAGTTCCGCAAGGCTCAGTCTTAGGTCCTCTGCTTTTCTCAATCTATACCTCCTCGCTTGGCAAACTAATCAGCTCCTTCGGATTTCAGTATCACTTATATGCGGATGATACTCAAATCTATCTATCAACCCCAGAGTTGTCACCAGTGGTTTTGGGCCGAGTCTCTGAATGTCTCTCTGCCATCTCACTTTGGATGTCTTCTCGCCAACTCAAACTCAATATTTCCAAAACTGAATTACTTATATTCCCGCCAACTAAGAACAGTTACCATCCTGATATCTCCATCACTGTTGACAACTCGACAATCTACCCTACCCAACAAGCTCGTTGCTTAGGGGTCACCCTCGACTCTGACCTGTCCTTTGTTCCCCACATTCAATCTGTCTCCAAATCATGTTACATGCATCTAAAAAACATATCCAAAATACGACCGTATCTCACACAAGACACTACTAAATCTCTTATCCATGCACTCATTATATCCCGCATTGATTATTGCAATAGTCTCCTAACTGGACTTCCCAAGAACAGACTCTCACCACTGCAATCCATTTTAAATGCTGCTGCTAGGCTGATCTTCCTTGCAAGACGCTCATCGTCTGCTGATCCGCTCTGCCAGTCCCTCCATTGGTTGCCTGTATATTACCGTATTCAATATAAAACACTTCTACTTGCATATAAAGCTATTAACCATACTGCACCAGCATATATCTCTGCACTTATCACACAATATCTCCCATCTCGACCACTCCGCTCTGCACAAGATTTGCGTCTCTCATCTGAGCGGATCACTAGCTCCCATTCACTATTACAGGACTTTCATCGGGCTGCTCCCATCCTATGGAATGCCCTTCCATGCACAATTAGACTCTCCGCTAGCCTCCAAACTTTCAAGCGTTCCCTGAAAACTCACCTCTTCAGGCAAGCCTATCATATTTAAGTTCTACATGCATAACCCTCCGAGGCACTTATGTATTATATAGCTTCCCTTCTGGACTTGTAACTTGTTGGGACTGCTATGCTATTACTGGTGCCTGTCCTTGTGTTTCCCTCCTATATCCCTATAGATTGTAAGCTTGCAGCAGGGCCCTCCTACCTCCATGTCTGTCTGTTGTTACCCAGTTTGTTTTATCACTGTTTACTATTGTAAAGCGCAACGGAATCTGTTGCGCTATATAAGAAACTGCAAATAAATAAATAAATAAATAATGGTCAGCAAACGCATGTGCAGTTGCTGACCATCACTACCCTGTGCGATTGCACAGGGGAGCGAATGGATCTGAATAAGGTCCATTATCCAGTGTTGAATAACTGACTAAATTAAATATTTTGTTATTTAGTTAAGTTTTTCCATTTGGTATAACTGAAGTCAATTGACCTTGATTTTGTAGAATAAACAACAATAATCTGTAAATTTAAATAAATTCACAATTTGGTCATTTACTGAAAAAGCTGATGGTGTCATTACTGAATTGAACACCTCCTTTACTTCATCCAAGGCCATCCACGTTCTGTAGTTGTTTACCTCAGAGTATCAAATTCTCACACTTTCAAAGCCTTTACCCAAATGCAATGAGGTTTAAAAACTGTATATTGTTGATATTTTGCAACATTATTAGTACAAATTAGGCTGTGCATTACCCTAGTATTTTGAGACAGAAACAGAACAGACTCACTCAAATCACAAACAGAAATTTATTAGCAACCTAGTCATGTGGCTATAGGATCCAATCAAAATCCTCTTGTCACAAGATGGCGTCTAAGCATACAGTGGCATGCTTCTGAGAAAATTAAAGCTTGTTTTAATACTATAAAACTACAAATGTTCATTCATTGGTAGCATAGGCGTGCTCACATTGAGTGTTAAGGTTGCACAGGCACCCCCTAATGCTGTGCCCCCACCCCACACTTATTGCTGCTAGTAATACCAGTAATACCTTTTACCAAAGACTTTTGCTTTTTAGACCTGTATTCCAATAACATAAGCGCCCATCAATCAATTATGTGTGTTTTGCATTATTAATTGTATTACACCATTGTCATATCACTACATATCTGTGCCATCCAGATATGATTTTGACTTTATTTGCACGTACTGTTACACAGAGTAATTAGAAGATTACAACTGAAATAGGCAGGAGATTATGGTGTGGCTGAGAAAAGTTTCATATTGTAGTGAGTGCACGCCTGATTAGCGGTGTTAGACAGACCCAATGGTGGTGTTAGACATGCCCAATAGGTGGTGCTAGGCACACCGCTTTAACAGTGCACCCCCTAATAAAATGTGCTGCGCACGCCTATGATTGGTAGTATTCATTATCTAGTTGATTCACCCAGTGGCATAACTTCATCACTGTTTCCAGGAGGCAAGACAAATGTTGGTAAACCCCCATCCCCTCACACACAGGCCATCCCTCCCCTTGCCCATTCATGGACTTTATAAACCAATTTTAAAACTGACAAGGATTAGGTTAATAATGTACCAGCTATTGGTCATATTTTTACCAATGCATTTGCGGTCTTGCCAACCTATGCCATATTTTTGTATCCCCTACCCCAAAAAGTATACGTATCTTTTTTTCTCCATCCATTAAACCCCACGTCATAGTTACATAGAATTGATAGCAGATAGAAACACTTGGCCCATCAAGTCTTCCCTAAACACATGTATACACACTTACACATAGGGCCGGTAAAAGGTTTTCCTGCAACCTAGGCAAAACTTCAGCTTACTACTTCCACCACCCACACACCTACGAAGACTTTCTAGAACATCAGGTGAAAGTGTGGAAGTGGCATCTTAGAAGTTTAACACCTTCCATTTTGAATAAAGTTCAACAGGGATGCATAAAGCTGATGCCCTATAGATAACCTGTCTACCTAAACAGAAACTGAAAAAAGAAAAATGGAGCAACACTAATCATATATCAATTAAGCAAAACTGACTTAAAAAAAGGGGTGAAAGAGACCACAAGCAAAAGTGTAAAACTAAACAGTTTAATTAAAATAGTAAAAATGCACAAACAATTCATACAAAACAAATGATGTATCCAATTTGAAATACATACTGAGGACCAGCAGTGGGAATGCTAACATTTAGAATACTGACTCCGGTACCCCGAAGAAGGGAATCTCAAAAGGTGTACGGTATGTATACTTACCTTCATCCTGTCCCCCAATCCTCCCTCCCACACAGCCTAACCCTAATCCCCCCTCTGTAGCCTATCCCTAAGTACCCCTCCCTAGTGCCTAAATCTACCTCCCCCACCACCACAAACACACAGCCTACTTAACATTAACCTGCTCTGCAAACTTTCGATTTGGATGCGGGCAGTCGGCATCCTAGTGTTGACATCCTCAGCGATGTCGCCATTCCAGCACCGGTCATCTGGCCCCTAGTTGGGATGCCGACATTGGTATTCTAACTGCTGGCATCCTGTCTACTGTGATCAGCAGCACATCCTGGAAATACAATTTAGAGCAATAATTGAATAGTGCTACCAAAGAATTTATAGGTAAAGCTCCATTTTTAAAACAGCTCATTAGCAGTCAATAGAATTGTAACAGCTAACCTCCAGTAGATATGGGAATATAATACCAGTGACAGTGATTCACACTGAGATGTGCAGCAAACTGCCAGTAAATTCCAAAACTCTGTGCAGGTAAACTGTCTAAGCTGAACGAGCAAAAAAGTAATTAGGAAGCTGTGAGACTACCGCAGGGGCTGGAGCTGCTCAAGCTCTCTTCCAGGCTATTCCCTGCTCTCAGTGCACACCTGCACTGATCTTTTACAGGAAAACAGCCCCCTGTGCAACAGCATCAAAATCCCCAGCATTATACTGCTGTAGCTGGGGCTAAAATCTCTCACTGTCCGAGTCCTTGTCTGTGCCACAGGAATGTTGCAGAATGCCATAGTGCTACAAGCATGTGGCTGGCTTTCATGATGCTGGCCCCATTATAGTGAGTAACAGCTGGCCAGGCAGTGGAGAAATGGCTACTACAGTATGCCATACTTAGTCATGGTCATGGGAGATAGTGGAGGAACTGCCCCCTTCAGGGCTGGAACCTGGCAGCAACTGACTCCATTGTCTCCCACAGTTTCGCCTCTGATTCACCCTATGTACTTTGAAACTGAATAAAGATAATTAATAGATAAGAGAATATTAAAGTTGAATTTAAATATGAAAGAAATACCGGTTTTATGGAACACTCATCCTCTTACGATCAGGAATTAAGGCCAACAACAAACACAACAGAGAAGTTGTAGTGCAGAAATCCAAAATATTTGAAAACATAAAATACAATATTAAAAACTCGTACCTCAATAAAAATATAAATGCACATATAACCATAAATGACTAATTAGTGTAAACAACATGCTTTACAGCGGAGAAATATCCATAGAAACAGTATTTCAAAAGTTCCTTAAATGTAAAATAATAAAGATGAACAAATAATCTCACGGTTAAGAAAACAGATGCACATAATTGTTCTCTAGAAAAATCCAGCAAACATAATAATATTATTTTTGACTCATTTATAAAGCACTGATATAATACTCTGTACAGTGAAGTGGGTGTAACAAGGAGACACAACAGAAGTTAGAGACACGAAACAAAAAACAGTCAGTCATGTAGAAACCATAAAATAGAAAAATCTGTCTTTTACCTTTTATAATAGTTTTACCTCCATCACAATATAATCTATAATATAATCTTGTTCCAACAAAAGCAGTCATGTTACTTGTATTTTGAGTTTCAAAAATAAAAATTCACATAGAAATGAGCATGCAGAAAATGTCATTTTAAAATGTATTAACTATTTTACAATGTAGTATCAAAGTTTAACTATAACATTGTAGTTAAACTACAAAGTACCCACAGACTTATAACAGACAGAAATATTATGGGCCACATCTGCTTGTTAGGCTTCGTACAGGTCAATATTCAATATATATATACTATATTAATATATATGGTACGTGGTATTTCACAGCATATTATTGCTGGACCATTTAAAATAAATGGAAACTGAATATAAATTTAAAAAGAAAGGGGATAGAAAATATGAAAGTTATTACTGATGCTGAAAGTAATATAGCATATGGTATATATGCACAAGCCAATTGAAAACTCAGGGGTAAATTTACTATCATTCAATCAGGGGAATATGCGCTGTCCCCATGCGTTAAGGCAGGGGATAGCGCTTCCCCTGATCTATGAAACCTGCGATGCGGGTGTTTAAAGTGCGGCGGTGTGGGGCAGGAGGCATAACGCTGAGAAGATATTTTAAAAAGAGTGCCTGCACCTTACCTTATGTATGATCCGGCGATGTGGGGCTTCATTCTTTATGGAGCCCCATCCCGGTTCGCCATCTTTTTCTGGTGCTGTGAGTATCCTGCTTCTAAAGTTCAGCGCCACTTGCTGATCTCTGGCATCTTCGAATTAAAACAGCACCAGGTATACAACATCCCCGGCGAACATTACCCGGTGCATGCACAGTTTTTATGAAACACTGTGCATACGCCAGTGACATATCGTGTTTCAGGGAAACAGGCGCATGCGCAGAACACACAGCCGGGGAGGAGCGCACATACATTATGGGAGGATGCATATCCCTATCGGGAGGGGATAACACACTCCCATAAAGAACAATTGAAATATAATACATTCGGGCAAATTTCAGGGCAGCTTCACCATGATAAAATGGTGAAGCAAAAATAGATCAATAAGGAACGTTATCAACCGGTTAATAAATCTACCCCTCAATACCAACTCTGTATGTCACTGGTATTTATATATTAACTAAACAAATAAGGAAATTAACAAAATGAACTAATATTAACTAATTAACTCAATTATGATTTGCTAAAACACCAATAATAAAGTCAAAATACACACAATACCTGAATAGATTATTTAACAGCTATTCCGATTTGGATAAATACATAGGTTATATGTTCTTTCATATAGCAGTTAGCAATGTCATGGCAACATAATGGCATTGCATAAGCATCATAATTATTCTAACAGCCATAGAAATCTCAAATGTACTTCACTAACATTATTATCTATATAACAGTTAGTGAACTGCTGTATTATTTATTTATTATTTATTACCAGTTATTTATATAGCGCACACATATTCCGCAGCGCTTTACAGAGAATATTTGAACATTCACATCAGTCCCTGCCCCAGTGGAGCTTACAATCTATATTCTCTACCACATGATGTACACGCACACAGACAATCAATCTAGGGTTAATTTTGGAGCCAATTAACCTACCAGTATATTTTTGGAATGTGGGAGGAAACTGGAGTACCCGGAGGAAACCCACGCAAGCACAGGGAGAAGATACAAACTCCGCACAGTTAGGGCCAAGGTGGGAATCGAACCCATGACCTCAGTGCTGTGAGGCAGTAATGCTAATTATTACACCATCCCTACTGCCCCTGTATGAATTCCTATTAAATATTAACAAATATTTAAAATAAGTGTGAAATCTGTCATATTGTAATAGAATGAATGATGTAGGAATGATATACAGTAGCTCTATAATGGGTGCTGGGTTTGTGGTGCAAATATTTCATCCATATACTTCCCCTATCTGGAGTCCTGCATTGGTAGGACTGCAAAATCCCAAGTACTGCACAGTTATGCAGCGGACATTTTCATAGCAATCTGAGTATGTGCAGTAGGAAAAAATCCCTGCAAAAATGGCCACTGCTACCCACCAGCATCGCTGGTTAGAAAGCTGGGGGCCCAAAGGAGACTGCTCAATGGCAAATGTTTACAGTAATTGGACTGAATTTTTCTACGGTCACCACACAGGTACAAGTATTATTTATTTATTAACAGTTTCTTATATAGCGCAGCAATTTCCATTGTGCTTTACAATTGGTAATAGGGAAAAAGTAAGACCGCCGACTATAAGGATTTGCAATTTCAGATATAAACTGTCACAATCCCAACAAACTCTTTATTCATTTATTTGCCATTTTTCTGTAAGTTATGCTGGCTACACATCAGACCAACTTTCCTCCAACCATCCAACTAGTTGGTTGGATGGAATAAAAACCTGGCACTGGATAGGAGCAAATGTAAATTGCAATTAAGTCATTTGTTTCCTAAATCGGAAAATGGACAACATCTGTCAGTCAGACACGGTACTGTAGTTGGACCTATTTGATTTAAACAATTTCAGTGAATGTTTTTTGTCCATCCTCCTGAGTTTGTGAGCAAAATTGCTTACCGGCATTTGCCCCATACAGTACCAGATTTTTAGTCCAACCAACCAAATAGTTGGATGAAAGTTGGTCTGGTGTTTGGCCAGCCTTAATGTATTTGCTGATTGCTATCTTTATAAAGTGAAAACAAATGCATTAGAAATTATTGTCTTTCTTTAATTTTCTGTGGAGTTTGCCCTGCCCAAGATCAGAACATGGGACCCACTGGGCTAGTATAACTACATCTATCCACGTAGCCATCCATTGTCACCAGTGAACTTGCCCATAGTGTGGCAAGCACAGAGAGGCCGCGGAGGTACAGTATGCATTTTAATATCCTGAACAAGTTTAGTGTTGTTCTGAAGCAGTTTAGCTATACTAAGCCAGGGGTCCCATGTCCTGAAATTGAACCAGATTGCACTTTTCAAATATATACATTTTTAAATTGCCCAAAAATGATTGATAAAAAACTACAATTTTAACAAATCTAGGGTCAGCGAACATCTAATGATTTTCCTGCTACCGGCTGCGTGTGATGGGACGTGTTCTCCTACAGACACCCTCGCACGTTATCGCTGGGATTTGGCGACTGGTGTTTGGGCGAGCAGCGTTAAGCCGCTCGTTAAGCAGCGAGTGACCGCTGCTTAACAAGCAGTGTTGAATTAGGCCTTAGGTCCTGGAACTTAAAACATCATGTGCTATTACTGGCAGAAACGTTGTTGAATTTAAGGTAATTAAACTCAGTAATGTCTAATTTCCATATTTTTGCGCTAATCATAATTTACATGTTTTTCTAACTACTGAACAGCAAGCATTACTTTACTTTGCTGCTTTGATTGGGCTACCTGTGCTGGTATGTAACGAAATACTTCAGTTCTGACCTGTCTGTGACCACCTAGGTATGTAGTTGAAAAACACAAATCTTCAAACATCTGTTTGCCTTTAATTAGTACATATATTTCCTAATTGCAATAATTTTTGTGAGTCTGGATCCATTTTAATTGAAAGACTGTCTGAAAGAGCAGATGAACAGGTTAGCTCTTGTAATTATTTTGGAAGGTGGTTTCTGTAAAGGCCTGACTTAAAGGTTTCTAAGCAACATTACACAGACCGTGATGTATTGCTTGCAAGTTCTCTTTCATTTAAGACACCCTTTAGCTGATGTAGAATTAGCACTACAATAGTATCCCAGTGGTTCCCAAACTTTGCGCCTAGGCTCCCTGGGGTGCCTCGGAGCACTTGCAGGGGTGCCTCGGTTTGGTTGTCCAGAACCAATTCAAATGATTTATGGTCAATGTAATAGGCAAAACCAGAGCTTGTAGCTTCCGGTTTTAAAATATGTAGATAAACAGAAGTGAATTCTGTCCCTCACCACAAAACTGGACCTAAGGATGACAGATAAGCATAACTTATTTAATTTAATATTGTTTTCTGAAATTCTCGGTAGCAAACTTTGCACCTAGGGGTGCCTTGACAAATATTCTGATAATCTAGTGTGCCGTGAAGCAAAAAAGTTTGGGAACCACTGAGTTATCCTATTGTACTTTGTAAGTTTGTACTGAGCATTATCAGAAAGCGACTTCGTACAAATACATGGTTGCAGAGTGTGATGCATTATTGATGCACCAATGCCTTACCATCAGTCAGGTAATACATGGCTGGCATGGGGCATTGGGGCTAATGTATTAAGCCTGGCGAAGAAATAAACTGGAGATAAAGTTGAGATAATGTGTAAGGAGATAATACACCCACCAATCACCTCCTAACTGACATATTTCAAACACAGCTGATTGGCTGGTGCATTATCTCCTTCCACTTTATCTCAACTTTATCTGCAGTTTATCTCTTCGCCAGGCTTAATACATCTGCCCCAATGTCATCTAGGTAAAGTTCAGTTAGTGTGTGTATCTTATTCTGATCAGTCATTAGGTACATATACCGTAGGTTTGTCAGAGTCAGACTGGTGCATGAAGGGCCCACAAGGGAATTGTAATGGTAGACCACTACTGAAGGAAGGAAGCTGAAGAGGTGTGGTTAGCTGATTGAAGGGGCGTGTCAGAGAGCATCACAGTATGTTTTGATCTGCAGAAAGATGTTTAGGCGACATTCCTTCTGTCATTTCTTAATTGAGATTGTCTTTCTTGTTCAGTTTCATTATTATGGGATAACCAAATTCTTTTAGCATCTATTTTTTTTGTGATTTTTGGTAACGTTTATGGCCAACGAAATTGGCTGTTTTTTGACCAGAAATCACGCATGTCTAAAAAATCACACATCGGGAAAAACATTTCTCCTCTATGACCTGCATTGGCTTTCCTTCTCAGGATAATTTTTACACAATATTAACACTTTAGTCAAAGAGTTTCTCAAAGACATCTTAATACAATAATGCATTCACTAAGCTTGAGTAACTTGTATACCAACATGTATGCATCTCCTATTGCTCCAGTTTTTTCTTTGTACACTAAGGCCCTCATTCTAGTCTGTTCGGAACGTGGCAAATTCGTCTCGTTTTGATGTTTAGGCTCTGCGCATGATCATGTGTAACATAGAAACATAGATGCATAGAATTTGATGGCAGATAAGAACCATTTGGCCCATCTAGTCTGCCCCTTTTTATCCTTCAGGTAATCTCAACCCTTTTTAACCCTTATTTCTTTGTAAGGATATTCATATGCCTATCCCAAGCATGTTTAAATTGTTCTATTGTCTTAGCCTCTGATGGGAGGCTATTCCACTTATCCACTACCCTTTCTGTGAAGTAATTTTTTCTAACATTTCCCCTGAACCTACCTCCCTCCAGTTTCAGTGCATGTCCTCGTGTTCTATTACTTCTTTCCCTTTGAAGAAAATTTCCCTCCTGTACAGGGGCGCTGGAACGTTTTTAGGTTGGGGGGGGCAAGATATAATCTCATTTTGGCGCCCCCTAAATTGCTATATGTTACCCCCTGATAGTTAATACATACATATATATTACACATATACTTCTTTAAAATGTATTTATATCATTGCAAGTCAAAACACACCTCTGCTTTTACAATGCTGCTGCCTGAATTTCTGGGTCGACTGTCTGGGACACTGCAACTGCAAGGCAACCTGCCTCCCTCCCTGCTCAGCTTCCCGGGCTCCTCTGTCTGGCCGTGGCATGGCCTCTCCGGCGTGTGACGTCATCACGTCACACGCATAGGAGAAGCTGAGGCAGAGTAACCAGCAGTCACTGCTGCTTACCCTGTCACTCAGACTCCCAGGCCACTCCCCCGCCCGCCCTCTCATTCCCCAGCCAATTCCCCAGCCGCGCACGGCGCAACCATCCCTCATTGGACAGCCGCCCGCCCCGCAATGTGACTGACTGACGGAGATTGGAGTACCTGGTGTAAGATGCCAGCTCCAGCTGGGGTTCACGGGTCTTCACCGGTGCTGTGTACCCTCCAGGGAATGCTAGTGTGGGCGCCAGGCGTTGCCACACTCAGCTACACAGGATGGCCGGCAGGTACTGTCACTGGGGTTTCCGTGGTGCCTCGCACTCTCTCTGCGGACATCTGTGATGCGGTACCTTGTCGCTGCTCTTTCTGTGTGGCTTGGTCTCACAGCTGCTGGGTTCACGATGCTGCCTCTGTCTGCTGGGCTCTCACAGCTGCTGGGCTCCCAATGCTGCTTCTAGACTACTGGGCTCCTCTCCCCTCAGTGTGGCCGGTTGAGTAGGCCCACACGGCTGCGGTTACGGCCAGGCAGGTGCTATCCCTTAGAGAGAGGGGGGGGGCTGCTTCACTGCCCGTCTCCCTCACTCATGCCCCCTTGCGCAGCTGTCCCTCTCCTCTCTGGGTGCCGCACCTCCCATCTCCCTCTCTTCCCCGCCAAAGGTCGGCGGGGGTCACAGTCTTCTGTGCGCAGTGGCTGCTGGGCGCTGAGGGATTCTTCCCTCTCTCGCCTCCTCAGTGCGTGGCCGGCGCGGCTGACAGGCAGGGAGGTCAGCGGGGGTCACAAGCCTCTCCGCGCTCCTTCTCTGCTGCTGCGGCAGTCTCTCCCCGCCGCGTCTTCTCTCCCTGCAGCTCCGGGTCGGCGGGGGGTCACCGCTGACGTCACCCGCTTCTCCGGCCTCCTCTCAGTTCAGCCGCGGCACTTCTACTACACGCCGGGCGTTGCTCGCTGCTGCTGGGCTTACTCCTCCACGCTTCCCCCGGCTCGCTCCTTCCATCCCCGGCTTCAGCACCCCTCACGTGAGTCCCTACCTCCTCCTCTTCCTCCCTCCTGGCCAATTGGAACTGCTCTGGCACTGTCAGTCACAGGCTGATGGGGCCGCTGGGTTAACCCCCCACGCGCCGGCATTAACCCCTTCACTCCTGGGGCTTACACAGGTTTAGCGCCTCAGTAATTTTGGGGTTGCCTCGCCCCCCCCCCGTTCCGGCGCCACTGCTCCTGTACTATGTTAAAACCCCTGATATATTTGAAGATTTCTATCATGTCCCCCCTTTCCCTTCTCTGCTCCAAACTATACATGTTAAGATCTTTTAATCTTTCCAGGTAAGTTTTGTGATGTAGGCCATGCACCATTTTAGTTGCCCTTCTTTGTACACTCTCTAATGTGTAGCTCCTATTTGCGAACGGAAATCCACTATATTCTAGTGTTAAACTTGGCGCTAATATGACATATAAACATAAAAATAATATTTATATATTTGTAATAATATAGATTTAACTACAACAATATAATGTATTTCAGCTGCGGTCCTCTAAGTGTACCAGTGTGTGTACACAAAAACTGCCTACCTCCTGAACCAATACTACACAGGCACAGGGTATAGACAGAAAAAGCCATGTATAGGAAAAAACTGAGTTTCTGCGCTATTTGTATTTTATTTATTTATTGATAGACACCACGGATGAAGACACTTCACATACACAGTCAACGTTTTAATTAATTTGCTTTTTATAATTTTATTATATAAATAAAAAATCAATGTATTGTTATTATTAATTTGTAGGTGGCTGCCTATATTATGTGTATTGATTTTTTTATTTTTATAATAAATTTATATAGAGCACATTAATTAAAACTTTGACTGTGTATGTGAAGTTTATTCATCCGTGGTGCCTATCAATAAATAAATAAAATACAAATAGTGCAGAAACTCAGTTTTTTCCTATTTGCAAAGTCGCAGAGCCGTTTACAGGGATCCGGGCGGGCCGGCGGCGGGTACGGGGTCGCCCATGGAAACGCCCAATGTTTTATGGGCGTTTTATGGGCGTACACACCCACTCAGGATCAATTCATGTTTTGTAATTTCACTGTTTTATCATTTTTTTTGTAAAGTATTAGCATATTTGTAGCATTTTAGCATTATATTTGGTACATTAGTAGCATATTTATAAAATGGTGGGTGGCAGAGACTTTTAGCCATGAAGGAGCCCACCCTTACAGAGCTGAGTTCAGCATACATTTCCTTTCAGAGTACCTGGAGATATTTGAATGATACGTGACCAGTTTACAAAATGGCAGCAGGATGAGACTACTACTTACGGCAGCATTTACAGTTAATATAGTTTTTTATACAAAAATATTGCATACTTTGTGACAAACCCCGAGCATAGCCTTAAATTCCATCTGCCATCTGGAATTTCTGGCCACCTAATTACACAAGACTTCAGGGTTCCTGCATCAGGTGTGCATGAGATGAGAGGCCTGTGGTCAAGTAGCCATAATGGCCTAGCAGTTAAGGCCAAAGCATGTCATGTACAGAGCCTCCAGGAACAGCTATTTTTTTGATTGTTTCAATGTACTTTTTTTTGTTCATTAAAATGTGTTTATAATATATTCTTTACTGGTGCAAATAATTTGGTGTGCAAATAAAATGCCCGGTCAGTTTCAGACAGAACGAGTTCTTCTGTATGTGTGTGGAATTTGCTTCTCCATCTCCATAGCTAGGCTCCTACTCCCAGACCTTAAACTCTATGCTTTGCCACTCATCCTACATTGGACGCTAAACTACTATTTAAAAGGAAAGTGGTAAATAAACTGCCAGTCAGCTGCATCAGGTGTGAACTGCACATGCGTATACTCTGCACCATGGTCGTGTCATGATTGCATCTCACATGGTAATCCACTTTCAAAATAGCTCCCAGAACGAGGAGGTACAGTGGAGCAGAGCTCCTCATTCTGGTTAGGTACCATGACCGGGGTGGGCAAAAATTGCCTAAAACTGTGGACATACTCCAGGGCCGGCAGAGAGATACCGGATCAGCTGGAGACCAAAGCATTCTTATTTAATATTCTTATTCTTATAAAAAATGTAGCAAATTACCACTCAAAATAATTATCGGCTGCGGCAGTACCTCATCACCACTTTGCACAGAGCCTCTGCAGCATCCTCTGTCCCTGCTGCATCAGGTTGCCCCAGCGTCTTTGAAGCGATTTGATGCGCCGGGGACAGAGGATGCTGCAGAGGCTCAGTGTGAAGCTGCGACAAGGTACAGCCACATCCAGTCATCTCCGGTACATTTTGAATGGTGATTCACTACATTTTTATGTAAATAAGATGCAAATTTCAAGTACAACATCGTATGCTACACCTCTCAGAGTGGTTTGGTTACACTGTATGGTGTATGAATGCTAGTGGTATGAGGACACATCTGTGGGTATGGATTTATAGTGTGGTAAAAGTTCCATGATTGACTGCATAGATGGAAGTCTATTTTTGGGCATGACATTTGGAGGTTGTGGATTATCCAGCTATATACTGTAAATAGGGAGTTTTGAGAGATAAAACTTGGTACACCTGGCTGTTGCCCTACATTGCATAAAGATACTCCTGATGCATTTAGCACAGTTGTAGAGATCGATATAAGAGTTTTATCTTTCCTTATCATACTCTTTAGTATGTATTCATACCTCCCAACTTGTGTCCGGATGAAATAGGGACACTCGCGCGGCGAAGCCCCGCCCGAAAAGGGGACGGGGCGTATGCAAATGAGGGTGTGGCTTATGCTAATTAGCCGCGACCTCATTTTCATACGAGAATAGACGCTGTGCGCATGCGCACAGCGTCTATTCTACTAGATTGGGGGGTCTCCCAACTGCCACCCCCCGCAGCGGGACAATGCCTGCCGCGGGTGGGACGTCGGGACAGGACCCGAAAATCGGGACTGTCCTGACGGAATCGTGACAGTTGGGAGGTATGTGTATTTGTGTTTAGTGCTTCACTAACATAGAATGCTAACAGAAAAAGTTTCCTGTAATACTGCACTAGTTGCCATGGAGACCAGCATCAGGTATTGTTAATAGATGGCCACTCTACTTTATTTTCATCTACTATACAAAAAAAGTAATTAAGGAAAAATTACATTAAACACATGCAAATAACGGCTAGACTTATCAAATGTTTTACATCCTTTAACTCCATATTCGCTAAAATCAGTAAAATGACATGTTCAGATGCTTTTTTTACACGGTTTATTTCAACATACCTGTAAGTTCTTTAACAACGTCAGTCTTTTGGGCTGATTCAGTTGTTTTGTGGATGTCTAAATGCAATAGGCGCCCACAAGAGTAATTCAATTGTGTGTGCCCCTCCATGGCAGCTGCGTCATAGTGCATGGATTGTATTTAGGGGTGATTCTGGTTGGCTCAGTTAGCTGTGAGGACAGCAGCTTACCAAGCACCAAAGACGCCGCCCGCTACCTGTCCAAGCGCCCCATATCCCCCCACCTGCTGCCGATGATTCCCCTCTTTAACTTGCGAGGGGATGTGTAATGAACACAGATCCTCTTGCATGTCTCTGCAGCAGGAGAAATCATTTGATGGAAACTGGCTTTATTTGTGGTTGCCGGGCAGCAGGCATCAGCCACCTGCGTACCCATGGGAACAGCCCCAACAGGCATCAACCCACCTGCATGCCCATGGGAACGGACAGCATTTTCATGGGTACGACCATAAAATGCTGGCTGAGAGGCGCTTCATCTGTATAAACAATGTATAAATGTATATATAAAATGCCCCAGACACTTGCAATTGAATGGTGATACGAGGCACCACTATCAAGTCTCCCGGAAGTTGCTCACTGTGTGGACAAAAAGGCTATTGAGTGCCTTTTTGAGCCACTATTGAGCATCCCTGTGAACAGCAGCACAGCTACATATAGGTGAAGAAAGTGTAGATGCATAGAGTTAGACAGTAGACAGAATATTATAAGAAATTAAGCAAGATGTTTGTGGGAGCTGAATGTGTACTCTGCATGACATGGATGCATGGAGTGAGAAGGATGTTGCTACCCAGTGGGATTGTTGTGGTGTGGAACTGAGTGGGAGTGAAAGTGGGAGTGACAGAGTGGGATGATGATTATGTGAGTGACAGCAATCTCACTTTGTAAAAGTGCTGAATCTGCATTTATACACGTAATGTGCCCAGTAGCAGCAGTGCCCAAACTGGACATTTTGGTGCCCTACCAAAAAGGAATTGTCTCCTCCCCCCCCACACACACACACAAAAAAAGGAACAGTGCACTTTATGCCACAAACCATAATGCCAATTTCGTATTATGCCACACACTGTCATGCATATGACATATTATACCTCACACCATAATGTCTATTACATATTATACCACACATTATAATGCCCATAACTCATTATGCCACACACCATATTTCACTTTACATATCATGCTACACACTGTAATGCCTATTGCATATTATGCCACACATGATAATGCCTATTACATATTATACCACACACAATAATGCCTATTACACATTATAATACACACCATAATGCCTATTACATTTTATACCACACACCATAATGCCCTTTACACATTATATCACACACCATAATGCTTATTACATATTATGCCACATAAGTGCAGATTACCAACATGCTCATCTACCAGGACTTACATGTACATTGCCAGAGTAACATGCTCATTACCAGGGGTTTCTTGCTGGATACCAGGGTTTACAAGCTCAATACCAGGGGTTAAATTTCCAGGGGTAACATGCTCGCTGCCCAGGGGGTGTTACATGCTTATTGCCCTGGGCTGCAGGCTCCCTGACAGATGATAGCATCTGTCTCCTATAAGGCATTGACCATTTTTAAATGGGTGCCCACTTATCCCTGCCAATTTAAACATCAGACACTGGTGATCCAGCAGGGGATAGCCGAAGGAGGGGATTGCCTCTATTCCTTTACCCCCCCTGCCAAGCTTACCCCGAGAACATCTCTCCAGCACAGTGCCTACCTGAGTACCTCGCTGAGCAGGTAGTGCCGGCCCTGGGTATACTATAACTGTATTGAGCAAGAAACACATCCATTAAGGCGTCAGCTAAGATAAAGCATCTCAATATAAACTGTGATACTTGCTTTATTGTGTGAGGTCATTATTACTGGTTACTGGTAGCAGACAGTACAGTTTCCATAACAAATAATAGTCCCAATACATTATACTGTGACAGACTGAGTTACCATCCACTCTTCTTACTTCAAGAAATTGTCTCTGCTATATATGACATTAGCCATCTTCAAATGTCCTTACAAATAATACTTTTGAAATTATAGGGATAACTAGTTTCTACAGAAATGGTAAATTAGCCTGGAAACTAGTGAATAAATCAACCTGAAGTTGCTAATAATGACAACTCTCTTACAGCAGGAATCACAAATGGTAAAGCAGTCTTGGCAGCATTTACGTTTTATATCTTAAACCTAAAGTAAATTCACTGTGATTTTATTACATCTACAGTATTACAGTATTCCAGGGCAGAGCTGATAACTAAAGAGTAAAATACATGTTCAATGCCAATGTGGTGGTAGAAATATAAAGCAAACATCTTAGCAGGGCCATCTTAACAGTAGTGTGGGCCCCTGGGCAAAGCAATGCACTAGGGCCCTTACCCATTCTCCCCTCCTAGGGGTGGGGGGGTGCTATCAGCAGCTTTGATGTCCCACGGGTGGCAGGGGGGGCTCTATCTTCCATTCAACATGTAGGACCTGGAGCAGTAACTTCTGCTAATTACTCCTTTACTGCACAGGTGGTGGGAGGTAGAACACTAACGTGTGGAAGGGGGCACTAAGCTGAATGAAGGGTCCCTTGTAAATGACTTCCAGGGAGGTAGGGGGTATTTTATACGCAGGGGAGGGTTGGATAATGGAGTGGGCATAATATTTGTCATTTTCCGGTGGAAGGCCAGCTTGTTTGACTGCAGATATCGCCATTATCTGGAAATAGATTTCTTAGCCTTTAATAGTATAAAAACTTAGAGACCCAACTTTCAGGAGGTGCTGGGAACTTGGATCAGAGATCAGGAGCCAGAGCAATCCATTGACAAAAATATAAAACTGTACACCAGACGTTTGGAGCTGGAGCAGGGAAGGCTGATATCTCTGGTTCTGGGCATGATAGAGACAAGTTGAAACATGATAGAGACAAGTTGCTAGGTGTGGCCGGAGAGCCCGGCACACGGGGTTAATGGCGGCTACAGCACTGAAGGGGTTAACTCTCCGTGCTTTGCCGTTATCCAGGACAAGGGCACTTGACATGTTTTAAACTGTATGAGTAGCACTGAGCTAGGACTGCATCATATATTGGGTATATTGTATTGAATATTGAGGAGTGCATTCTGGACTTACAATGCACCTTGTACATTTCTGGGGGGAAGAAATTTAGCAAATCTTGGTGATGAGGAAATGAAATGCTAATCTGCCAAACTTGTCAGAAGGTCTGTGAGTGTCCAAAACACAGCAGGGAGTAGGCTCTGTGTCTGAAGCCCTGTGTAAAAGGTGATAAGGAAACAAATTTATGTACTGTCTGTGATGGGTCACTGAACCCAGGCCATCCTGTGTGCCAGGTGTTGGTAATGCAGACATTTGTGTTTCTTTATGTAAACATGTCCAGGAGATTAATATCTCCCCTGTTCCTGGAGGTTATATATTCTAAGGAAATTGGACTCATCCTTTGTAGTATGTAATCTTGGTTCGTTATGCACTGGAAGTAACATGTCAGATTGAGATGCAAATTGTAAATGTATGTGGGAGGATCTGACAATGCCAGTGTGTTTTCTGTCTTTATAAGCAGGGCCTGTGAGCCCAAGTTGTTGTACTTCTGCCTGTATCTGAATGCTGTAACATCACTTGTATGCTGTACCTAATAGGGACCTAGGAGAGGGCTCTTTTCATAGCTTCTACTTGAGCAAATAAACCATCTTTTGCCCAAGAAGTCTGCTTCATCTGCGACCAACAGAATTAATTACAATAATTCCGTTCTCCGGCTGTTCTGGGCATAGCATCCAGCGTCTCCGAGTCTCCGCTCTGCCAGCTACCAAAGCAGAGGTCTGGTCCGTGACCAGTGGGGGACCAGTCGACACCAGCAGCGTGTCGACGCAGGTAGTACTCAGGTGCCAGCGATTGGACCTGAGGAGGTATCCGTGGTTCCAGACACCACGTAGGAGGAGTCTGGTGGTGGCAGCGATAACCCCGCCCACTGCGTAGTGGGTGGAGTCAGTAATAGGCGGTTACTGACGGTAACAGGGAATCCCCTATTGGCCAGGTCCCGTGAGACCAGGAACCGCTATCTGTGGACCCAAAGGGCGTAGCCAGAGCTAAGGGCAGGCGTCCGGTCACACTAGTGTCGACAGAAAGGGGAGATTCACAGCTTTTGAAAAAACTCTAAGTCAGAGAGAACCTGAGAAATATGACTGGGAATTGCAATTAACAGGTCGGATGTGGACTGCTGCTTTGAAGTTGGATATCTCCAGTTCCCCAGTGCCGATTTTCAAAATTCTGGTATCCCTGGAAAAAGGGGATCTTTAGCAATCAGCATAGGGCCCTTGTACACCTGGGGCCCCTGGGCAAGTGCCAATTAAGCCCATACGAAAAGACGGCCCTGCATCTTAGGGCACTATTATAGCCAATAATCAGCTATGATTTGTTTAACTTCTTCAATGTGTCTATACTCTGTACATGGACAGTTCATTTTTTTTTTGGGGGGGGGGGGGGGCTACAAACAATGAGAAAACAGGTGGATAGTGCTGAGCTTAGCTCCTTGGTGATTCTATGTGAATAGTGATCAACAATGTGGTGTAATGGGTAAACAAAGTTGACTTACTGTAATAATCAATACACAAGCATGCATAAAATGTTACAATGTAGGGTGTACAATTAGATAGGATACAATTAGAATACAATAGCTATGTCAATACAGATCGTACAAAAAAATGAGAGATCTGATCTCTGCCTCAGTGTAGTTAGTTCACTTGTTGCAATTAGCCAAGGATATTGGTGAATGGAGAATGGGATAAACTATGGTCCGGTTGGTTATTGGGTGTGTGGTGGTGGCATCCAACACACCTAGTTTGACCACGGTGTCACGCTGGTCTGGACCTGTTTGCACAGATTCTGTGGTAAATATGTTTGGGGTCCAGTGTCGGTACGTGGTGTAGTGACGTTGCTGAGAGGGGGGACGGATGTTGGAAAGCCCAGTGCTGACATCTGGTGGCGGGGGTGCTTTGCGGGATATGGATAAGGGTATGGGAGAAGATGGTACTGTGGACAGTTCCGGATCTGCCGTGGTGTCAGACCGGTAGGGGGAGCGCAGCGGCACCATGGGGGACGAAGACAGTCTAGCGGTCGGCGTGTACGGTAGGCACCCCGTGAAGGGACCAGCCGACCAACCACTCATGGTACACCCTGACAGATCTGCCCTAACTTACCTACTTCTTCTCCATCCCCATTGCGTCCACACTGGCGGTACTTGCTTCTCGGCTAGGCAGGGGCTGTGAACTGCTCGCTTCTCTCCATGGACTCTCTTGCCGTTTGATGTTGGCGTTCACTTCCGGGTTCATAGTGCTCTGTGGTAGAGTTCCTGAACCTATTTTCCAGGAAAATAAGTACTGGTGTGGCATAATGTTAACTATCTCCCGCTGTGTACACATGAAGCAATTAAGGCAAGCCTACTAAGCGATTTTGATGATGTAGTCAAAATCGCTTTGAATTATTGCCCCATGTGTACACCCCTTTAGACTACTTTGGGGGATAGGTCAGTTACACCATTTAGCATGATATGCTCAGTTGCATGCATATTAAGATGCCATTCATTAAATACTATTTTTTTTGTCACACTTTATATCTTTATTTAGAGCATACTGAAAATGAACCTAACTCTACATGAAGATCCATGCAAATAACCTATATACTTTTTATTTCAATATTCATATTCACTTTATAATGCACAGTATGCTCATTGCTCCTTTCCTGGATTGCTGCTACTACTGTAAATGATGTTAGACTGCAATGTACAGATGCTAAATTTGCATTCTAAATACAGAGCTAAACATTTCAATCTAATTTAATCCTTATTAAACTAATCTAATGTCATGTCAGGCCAGCTCCCCTCAGCAAAATGGATTAGCTAAAATGACTAATCAAGCACAGGGCTCACTATTTCAGCCTTCGTCTAACGTTTCTTTCTGTCTTTATTTACAACATATGAAGATACAATAACTGCTGCCGTTCAATACCTTGCAATACTTTGCAAAACACAATGCATAAAAGGATATGCAATAGACTAGAGCAAAAGTTAAAATATCTACATAACAATAATAATGTCATACTATGCAACAAATGCCTCTGGAAAGATGAACTTTTAGGGGCTCATTCTGAATCACAAGCAAAGTGGCCGTGGCTGTCACACATGGGAACTGATCACGGGGCAAGGACACATCTGTATTAGTTGTACATCGTGCTCCATTCTGTGTCTACATGTGCTGTATACGAATACTCACCCTTTGGCGATTGCAGGATGGGAAGTGAGTGCCATCCTGATCCAAGATATATATATAGATATATATATATGAATCCAAATGACTGGCACTCCGGTACTTATAACAACGATGCAGGTGCCCCTCCAAAGAAACTGTAGATATATGTCCAGGGAACGGGACGGCCTCAGCAACACTCAGTTAGGACGGGTGAAAGTATACGCCCCCTTCCCCTTGGCAACCCCAGATGCCGGTGTGAGCACGCCCCCCTACGATGCTGGGCCGTCAGTGCTGATGCGCAGCAATGACGTCACCTGACTCCGGGACGGAGCATGGTTGGTAGAGTGCCACCCGTTCCCTGGACATATATATATATATATATACGTGGGTAGGTGGGCGGCACTCTTGGACCTTGAAAGCATGTGGGGTATGTCGAATAATGACCCCCACAGCCATGTTGTGATACAACATTTAGATTTTATTATCTTCCTCAGGTACCTGAGGAAGATAATAAAATCGAAACGTTGTATCACATGCTTTCAAGGTCCGAGAGTGCCGCCCACCTACCCACGTATATCCAAATTCTTTGGAGAGGGCACCCGGCAGATTACCACCTTTACTTGAGTGCCGAGTACCACTATCGTGTATATATATATATATATATATATATATATATATAGTTTATAAATATATATAAATAGAGTTTCGTATTACTTGCAACCTTTTCAATACATGATCAATCAATGTTTTGGCCAGGCACTGGCCTTCTTCAGGATAGGGCACCACCAAAAGAAACATATAACACAACATCCTTTTGCAAGGTATTATGTATCCACATGAAGTGAGCTGATTTTTTTGCATTCAAGCTTTACTTAGGTTCATTATTACAGATAGAGCAGCTCCCATCAGTTTTGATAAGATATGTGTGGACAAAGTAGGAAGATGAGGCACTGCCTCACCTGCAATAGACTTTTTACTCTAGAGTTTTGACTATAAAAATTATTAGAATCATACAAATAATACATTTTTAACATAGTCTTTGTATTTTCCATATAATATATACAGTATATGCAAATATCCAGCATTCAAATGGAGCCAGCCTCATCTAGCCCTTTAATAGGATTAAGAGAGTTATGGGATTACTCTACTAATCCCCTATTGAATTGTTCTATGTATTGTATTGCAACTGAGAAAAGTAGGCCTTGGCTCAGCATGGCTCACCATGGCTATCCAAAGACAACTAGATGAGGCTGGCTCCATCTGTATATGTGAGTATGCCAGGAAAGGGTCTGCCTCACCTACCTCACCCCACCGCACGCTACTGCCCCAGACTCCCACTGACTCTTTTCATAGGAGTCTGGTGGCGGGCCTAGAAGGAGCGTAAAGCCTTATGCTGGGTCCTTCGATTCCTGGAGATTCCCCCCCACACCTTCATGTGCGCTACCAGAAAAGTGGGCGTAGCTTTGTAAAACGGGCATGACCTCTTCAGAAAAGTGGGCATGGCCTCTAATACAGACATGTATTGAAGTCCTTATTGTTACATTTAATAACACATTTCCCCTACTGACAACTCCTACACAGAGATACCTCATACATCCTCCCCTCACCTTGACACCAGTGACAACAACTTCACATCAACCTCCCCCACCCCCTCACTTCTCTAACATGCATATCTGCCCCAAACACTGACCATCCACACACACAAATCCCCCCCTCCATACTGGTCTCACCATTTCCTCGCCTGACAGTACAGAGGGCTCTGCTGTGGGACGGACAGCAATTCGCAAGTGCTGGAGACACACTGTGCATGCCCTGTGGCCTTTCTGGTGCCCGGAGCTCGCGCTCCGCTGGAATCACCCTCCCTTTGCCCCTGACAATATGCACACTCAGATGGGAGGCTGTGAAGGCTTTCAAAGTCACCCGGTTTCCAGGAGAATCCCAGAATCTGGGAGACTGCAAAAACATCCTGGAGGGTTGCCACCAATCGAGGGAGAATCCAGGAAATCCTGAAGAGGTGGCAACCCTTGCTACTGCTGTGTGTGTGTGTGTGTGTGTGTGTGTGTGTGTGTGTGTGTGTGACCTAATTACACAAACATTTTTCGTTTTTTAGCTCATAACATTTTTTTCATAACATTTTATGTTACCAAGGTTGTTTTCTATGAAAACCATGATGGAACAAGGAAAGTAAAGTGTCAATATTTTACAACATTTCTACTTGTATTCTAAGCACGTGACAGAAGAGAAGCAAAGACTTCAGCACTGTTTTTTCCTCACATCAAATATTACTTTCTCTTACCTAGAGCTCTAACTGCTCGGCATATATTGACCTCCGTCCTAAAATGTCTATTTTTCTCTCTTTTTTTTAAAGGGAAAAATAGCTAAACTTTATTCAATCACATGTTAGATATCAATGATAAGAATCCAGTTATGTTCCAGAAACTGTATTTATTATAGGTGATTAAAGTTGACATTTTCTCATGTCTTCATTATTGGCATTAAACAGTGAGACAACATCTTTCACCACCTCCGCTTGCAGTAGGGCAGTGTCTGACAATATTATCAACAAAATCCTTGCTTCCTTCATCAGAAATCTGTTCTACAAATATGTGTCTGTTCATTTATATTTTATTTTTTTGAAATATAAAGGAAGTAAAAAGCCCACACACACATGTACAGCATCATGAAGCTAGAAAACTAATTGCACTATTAAATAAACACACAAAAAAGTGACTGAAATCAGTGCGATGAGTGCAGGACTTCTGGTGAGATATAGCTCACAGACAATGTACAGGTCAACATTCATTAGGTCAACAGCTAAAGGTGGACATGCAAAAGGTTGACACATGAAAAGGTGTTTTTCACTTTTTGTTGTGCACCAGCGACCAGCTATTTCTAGTCATAATGAGGTAGAGACAGAGGGCCAGATGTATCAAGCTTCAAAAAGTGATAAAGTGGGGAGTGATAAAGAGCCAGTCACTCACCTCCAACCGGTCATTTTTCAAATCCAGCCTGTAACATGGCAGGTAGGAGCTGATTGGCTGGCTGGTTATCCCTCTCTGTTTTATTAAGATTGATCTGAAGATTGATCCATCTGGCCCATTATGAGAAAGAATTGCTTGCAATTTTCAGCCAAAATCGCTGGTCGCTGATGAAAACAGTACACTGAGCCCAAAATTGCTGAGCACCGTGCGTACACAACCTAACTCTCTGCATATGTTACATTTGTTCCACCTGCAAAGCAGAATGGTTTTGTCCATTTGCTAAAATATGTGCTTTGCGATCAAGTCTGAGTTAGGCACTTACAATTGGCTGCTTCGTTTCGGTGTTATGTGTAAAAATGTCCACCTGCCATTTACAATGCATCACCAGTTGGCGAATTCTCCTTTTGCACATGCAGGCTGTCTTGGAACATGTGACCTGCTGGGTGGCCTGGAAACTGTGACAGTTATTTGCAGGCACTCAATAAGCTGGGATTCTTCCAAATTTGGCCCCTAAGGGGGTGTAAAGGGCTAGAATGATCCACCCAGCAAACCTTTGCCCATTTGATACAGGGCACATCAGCTATTCATTGTTATTACACTATGGCCAGAGTTTTTCATCCTCTTTAAAAGAGTTGAATGCTCTATTCCAAGTAAGTGATTAAGTGAAAAATGCTTTTGTCTCAATATTTCGTTTTTTATTGATTTTGTTGACTAATATGTGATGTTGAAACACTTCTTCCTAAACACAGATCTTTCAGCTGTTATTTTTTCTCAAAAACATACTATTGATTAACTGTCACTTCTGAATTTAATTGGAAAACACATTTCCCAACAACCAACAATAAAGATTTATGACTAATAAAATTGTGACTAAACCTGGTTTAATATCATATTTGTGTTGTGAATAAATTCAAGTAGATGCAATGTTTTCAAAACAATAAACTTAAGATATTAGCTAGATTGAAGTGTTTTCCATTTCAGTAATCCTTTAGAAAGACATGATTTAAAAACAAGGTAAAATGAACTTATTGGGAATAATTATCTTAAATGTGCTAGAATCGTAATATGTGTTTGTGTTGTGTTTGTCATTTATTTGCCTATTATTAAGTCATACATTATAAGAAAGCTTTGTGTAGTATTGTGAAAGGATTTAAAAGTATAAGGTCGCGTAGTGAGTACATTCGATAATGCTGCAGGACTAATATACTTTGACATCTATTTCAGTTGTGTTCATTTTATAGGCACATCTAATGCTAAAATTATTAATACAAAAACAGAAGTGGGTTGGTTTGAAATCTAAACTGGGAGACTGTTATAGAATTTGTGACACGAGGTCACACAGGAACGCTGATCTTTATATTGGTGGCAAGTCTCATATTTTAATCTGAGCAAGGTTGCAGCCCCTTATAAAACGATATGTGGACCTCTAGATAGAACACTATGGGAATGGAATCAGTGAAATATTTACTGATACCTGTTAGAGGGCGCAGCTATGCTCAGTGTAATGATCACAACAATGTATATAGTCATAATATTTTTATTAAAAATTAGTAATAATTAGTAAAAATATAGAGAACAGTATCAATCTTGAAGTGCACTTCTAACATAAAAAAAAATGGAAATACAAGACTCACAACATATAACATATAGTCACTGTCATTATTTCTTTATTTATGAGGATGAATAGGCTTAATGGCTTATACTGTAGTCTCAGAACTCCTGCTGATGGTTTTGTTAAGGAGGCAGTACATTTCTATAGTTACCAGTCCCGCATCCTATTTTTGCATCACCAACAACCATATGTTGATGTAACAACAAGTCCTTTCCTGGTGTTTAAAGGCAGTCTTTGGTATGGGTTATAAACGGCCCCTTGCATTCGGATGGACTCCAGACACCAATTATTAGCAATGCAGCGGCCAAATGTAATAGAGACAAGGAACCTCTCAAGTTAAATTCATCCCAGCGGCAGTTATGCAACTTGGCGGTAACCGGACTGTGCAGGGCTCACATACATATTTCTTCGCCTGTAAGATAAATCAGCGGCTTCCTTCTGAGGCCGCTGAATTGCTGTGAGTCTTGTATGTCCATTATTTTATGTTAGAAGTGCACTTCAAGATTGATACTGTTCTCTATATATTTTTACTGATTATTACTAATCTTTTATAAAAATATTGTGACTATATACATTGTTGTGATCATTACACTGAGCATAGCTGTGCCCTTTAACAGGTATCAGTGAATATTTCACAGATTCCATTCCCATAGTGTTATAGAATTTACTTAAATCTATCTTTATAATAAAATGATAAGATAAGCATGGGTGTCGGCTCAGTGATGGGTTGTACCATGCCCCTAGGTAAGTTGTGCATACCTCCACATTCTGCTCTACATGCTGGTAGGTGTGATTGACCGGTGCTCCTCCCCCCGCTCTGCTCAGCTCCTACACTGTTGTTCCTACCCTGCTCCTGTCGTATTGTATGTCTGTCAGAACGGGAAGCGGTCATCTATTGGAATGAACTTAGGTCTACAGTCATTAGGTCGACCCCACTAAGTCGACTGGCAGGAAGGTCGACCTGACTTAAGGTCGACATGGGCCAAGGTCGACATGACTTAAGGTTGAATTTGCATAAAGGTCGACATGAGGAAGGCCGACTGGTCATAAGGTTGACATGGGGTTTTTCACTGTTTTTTGAGCCGACATGTAGTAGTAGTAGTACGTTTATTTATAGGGCGCCGCAAAGTGTCCGCAGCGCCGTACATAGCAAACAATAGCAATACCGCCTGTCGACATGTGCCGACAGGCGGTATTTCATGCCCTACCATCCACTAGGGCAGGGAGGAGGTTATTAAAGCTGTGGCGAGCGAAGCGAGCCACCGTGCCCGAAGCATTGCGAGCGTCCGATTCTCATTGCCAACTGTGTCCATGTCGTGAAAAACCCATGTCGACCTTATGACCAGTCGACCTTCCTCATGTCGACCTTTATGCAAATTCGACCTTAAGTCATGTCGACTTTGGCCCATGTCGACCTTAAATCAGGTCGACCTTCCTGCCAGTCGACCTAGTGGGGTCGACCTAATGACTGTAGACCTAAGTTCATTCTGACAGATGTACCGATTCAGTCAGAACATGGCTCCAGCCTCCATGCACCAGTGTATATACCCCCTGTCTCCAGTGTGTTTACCTGCATCCCTATGTCCATCCCATCTCCAATGTGTGCATCTCCATGAGAACCCCTGGCCTGCCTCCATGTTGTTCCGTCAGTCAGCAATGTGTAAATGTGTATGTCTCCATTCTCCTCCAATGTCACCAATGTGTTAATATCCATTATGACCCCCCAGTGACCAATATGTCTCCATGCCCTACCAGTCACCAATGTCTATGTCTCCATGTTCCATCAGTCATCAATGTGTATGTCTCCATGCTCCCCCAACATCACCAAAGTGTATGTCTCCGTGCTCTTCCACATTCACCAATGTGTACAGTATGTCTCCATGCTCCCCCACCATCACCAAAGTGTATGTCTCCGTGATCCCCCAACATCACCAAAGTGTATGTCTCCATGCTCTTCCACCATCACCAAAGTGTATGTCTCCATGCTCTTCCACCATCACCAATGTGTACAGTATGTCTCCATGATCCCCCAGCGACCAATATGTATGTCTCTATCCATCTCTAAGTCCACAACCCAGTCTACAGTGTGTATGTCTATGTGCCCCCTTCTCCTATCCCAGTCACCAGTGTGTATGTCTCCATATCCTCCATCACCCACCCCTGTCACCAGTGTGCATGTCTCTATATACAGTAAATATAGAGAGTCAATATTTCCTGGGGGGCATCCTTACGATGTTAAAAAGTTGATCTTGTTCCCATATGCTGTGTGATGTGGAGGTCCTATAAAGCAAAAGACACAGGCAGCACTCTCCAGACTTGTTAGATATCAATGTATTGTGTAAAAATAAACATATTGAAACCACTGACATTTCAAGACTGTGGTTGCTCTTTTTATTAAGGTGCTTGTTGTGCATAATCTTACTAATAAGACTTGCAGTGTACCTTAAATGACAGTGATTTCAATATGCTTTAATTTTGCAAAATACACGAGAGAATGCCATTTGTGTTTTTTGCATATAGGAGCTTCACATCACCCAACACATATATATATATAGGTAAGGTGAGTGCAGATGTTAAGTGTATGTATATATATATATATATATACTGTATGTACTGTATATGTGTGTGTGTTTTCTAGTGTAGACACCAACAACCCCATTGGGGCTGATTCCATAAATTTTCTGGGCTGATTTTCAAACCCAATCGACCCTTACCCACAGCCTAACCCTTAAATGGCCATTCTGAGAATGGTGATATTTCACATGTCAACATTTCAAATTTAAATAGGCAACATGTCAACATTAGCAAGATGTTCACATGATGCATGTTGGCATTTCAATAGTGTTGACATAACAGTGTCAGTTATTACAGTGCCTTTATCTGATCTTAGATTATATTCAGTTAGTTCAAGAAACATAAAATATATATTTTGTAAATATATGTAAACCTAAAATAGTAAAGAAAAAAAAAACGCAAATAAGTAAAACCCCAAAAACTAACAAATGCACTCTCATCCACTCAAGGGCAAACTACTTGGACCTTATAAATGCTATAGTTGTGTACCCAATCATCACCATCATCTGTGTTATTTAAATAATAAAATAAATCATAGGAGCTTTAACAGGCTAGACCTAATTTATAACAATTCTGCTCAGAACTATCCAGACAATATAATAATACAATTATTTAGTTAAATATATACTGTATCTATCAATGCATAGGAGGACAGCAGTAAAAGAAGCTTTACAGGATTCACAAAAATGTATACAGCATATTTTGATGACATATACGATACACATTTCTAATACTAACTAGAAATTTTGAGAACCGCAATCCAAATAATTTATCATATATCATCTACAATACTACTAGCTAAAAAATGTCATCAAATTGATGGCAGTATAAGTATAATGTGCTTCCTATTATTACTGACATGCAAGTGAGTGGTAAATCACCACTGATAGGCACCAGTGGCAAATCATCATTAGTGGGCATGCAGTATACAGATGTAAAACCTGTCTTCTTTACAGGGGCTGGTGATTCCATCAATTCTATCGCCAGCCCTTGCCAGCCACCAGCTGTCGCCAGGGGGCGTGCGTGCACAAGACGCTCATGCGCCATGATGCGATGAAGCTCCCAGCCACCATCCACCGCCATCGCTGGTCCCCCCCACTGCCCCGAATTCCCCCTAACCCTGCCCGTCTCCCTGAAGTGGTCCCACCACCCAGCCGCGTCCCAGTCTGAAGGAGTCCTTCTCCGCCGACACTCGCCAGCGGGGATGTTCTGGTGAGCGCCGGGCAAGCATGAGAAGGGATCCATCTGTATCATGATGTACATTATTGTGCCACTGTAATAGTGAACAAACCAGCAGGTTTAACATCCCTACCATATGGTGATGGAGACTACAGGGGAAAAGGACAGTGGGAACATTGCAGGAGGGTGGGGGTGGGAAAGAAAGGAAAAGGAGGGAAGGAGAGAGAGACACTGCAGGGGACAGGGAGGGAGAGGGAGACCGCAGGAAACAGGGCAGGGAAGACACAGAGGGGGACATGGATAGATAGATGATGCAGGAGACAAGGACACCAACGGGGAAAGGGAGAGAGTGGGAGATACTGCAGGGGACAGGGGTACCTCTGTGTTGGCTGTGCAGCTAGCCGGATGAGTGCCAGGCCCAGCCTTCTTCCTTGTGGTCAGGTGTGAGGTGCCAGCAGATGTAGGGACCAGGGTGGGAGAACTTTGAGAAGAAGATATTTGGGGACGGGCTACTGCAGAGCACGGAGGAAAGGGAAGCTGACTGGTCTAGTGCCTGAGGGGGGAACCTGTTATAGGGGCTTGCCAGAGTAGGCAGACTTTTCATAATCTGCCACTGCTGGAAATGATGTATCCCCTTATGGTGGCCCTGTCTGGATGCTGTCTGATGAACAGGACACAGCAGTGTGCACCAATGTGCAGTAGCCTTACAGCCGAAAAACACGCACAGAGCTTTTCTGCCTGTCGAGTATGAGCACACTCAGCTCACAGATGGCTTTATTGCTGCCCCCCTGCCTAGCCCAGTGAGCCCACCACTGGTCAGTGGTCACTAACATTACACTGAGCACGATATGCAGCAGTGTTTTGGCTGCCTCCTGTGCGGACCCTAGCACTTAACTGCAAGGAGAGAAGCAGCAGTGACAGCAGCTAGTGGGGTATATCCAGGAAGTATAGCAGTGTCAGGAGGGGGGGGGGGGTTTATGTAATGTTCAGGTAAGGAGGGGGACAGGACAGTTGTGTAGCACAGTTCTGCTGTGTGCAACCATGGAGGGGGCGAGTTGCTTTGCTGAATGTATTCAGCTGCTTCCTTCAATTGGTGTCTATCCCTGAGCGGCGGCGGCTGGGCTGCTCACAAGTGGGTGCCTGATGGCTGCATGAACTCCTCACCTGTTAAAGAGGCGGGGTTCAATTCAATGCATATACATTGTCAGTGTGCAGTGCAACCCTCCAGTGGCCGGTACCCAAAGGCAATTGCCTAAAGCTGCCTAATGGTGGTGCTGGTCTTGCTTGCAGGTGTTATAATTACATCTGTAGTGTATGCGATATACTGTATTGTAAAAAAAAAAATTCTGCTGCCTCTGACGTAATGGGAGTAATTCTGTCAATTGTCTTGTGCTATCGCTGCAACAAAATAATAAAACAAACATGAAACTTGATAAAGTAGGCAGTAAAAAAAAAAAACATGGTGAAGAAATAACGTGATTTTCCTACTGTTGCATAACTCCCAGTGATGCCTGCCTTATAACAGTATCACGGAAATTACACTTTAAGCCGTAACCTAGAACACTGCCACGGCACAGTTCACATTATTTTTGCAGTTAACTACTCATTAGGATGCAGCAGTCTTATACATCAAAGTTATAGAAAATTAGATATGAAACATACATTAATTTACTTACTGAATTGCACCTGCAAATTCTAGTTGTTGCATTTCAATACAGTAAAATAAAGAACTTTAATTCTGCTTTACATGCAACTCTAAACTTTATATGATTTAATATTAATTAGACCTGTCGGGCCCAAAATGTAAAACTATGTTGTTTAAGTACATTGCTTTTCTTATTTTAATTATATTTCTAGCCAGTGATTCTGAAGCTTTTCAGTGGTTGCATAAAGTACAGTATATAAAGGAAATAAATAAGTCAGCCAGAGCAGCAGGTTGCAAAGTTTTAATGATTGCTCCCTTATCTCCTCCCACTCAATGTGTTTTCTGTCTCCAAAAACTCCTACTTCCATTTTCCAAGCTTTCTGCACTATGGTACATTTGCACTCAGCTCCATTCTTAAGGGCCTTTGAGACAAAAAGTGCCGTCTGTTCTATAGTACTTGACAAGCAGCTTGGCAAAGAAAAACTCATTTTGATGCAGTCTTCTGCTGTATGTGAAATGACAAGCCTGCCAGTATAGGCAACCTGTAAGCTTTAATAATTAGATTTAAAAAAATCAAGCAAATTCTGTTGAAGTAAAAAAAAAATTGTGATGAATATGCATATTTATAAATCTAAATCAATGATGAGGGTATTTAGATTTGAACAATAGACATATTAACAAATAACTGTTAATACCTCATATACATAATTTATTTTGGGGGCATATATTTCAGCATCTTACATAAGATGCCATGTATCCAAGATTCTCTAAATAGCATTGCTGTATGTTTCACCTGCTAACATAGAATAGATTGTTTTGCAGCATGTTTCAGTACTGCACAGTACACAGAAAATGTATTTTAAAACAATAAATATGCCTAGATATGGCATAATTACTATATGTAATGTAAACCTACAGTACATTACATATTACTGTACATTGCAGTTTACAATAGCACATTCATATTCATGTACATCTGTAAGGAAGTAAAAATAAATGTGAAGTGCTCGGTATATTTTTAGTTATTTATTAAGTTAGTTATATAGCGCATACATATTCCGCAGCACTTTACAGAGAATACTTTATCAATCACATCAATCCCTGCCCCAGTGGAGCTTACAATCTATTTTCCCTACAACATGTACACGCACACACAGACATTCTAGGGTTAATTTTTTTTGTTGGGAGCCAATTAAACAGTATATGTTTGGATTGTGGGAGGAAACCGGAGTACCCGGAGGAAACCCACGCAAGCATGGGTAGAATATACAAACTCCACACAGTTAGGGTCAAGATGGGAATCAAACCCATGACCTCAGTGCTGTGAGGCAGTAATGCTAACCATTACACCATCATTGCTGCTCAACATTATAACATTATAAAAAATAATCTCCACAAAAAAAAAATGCATGCTACGTACTGTAAATCACAATAAAGTTTTGTATACAGTACAATAGGTATATACAGTAATAGGTACTTATGTAGTATCTGGGCGTCCGATTTAGGGATCGAAACGCATCGCATAGCATGCGACCAAATCGTATGCGATGCGATGGTCAAGATTTTTCCATAGGATTCAATGTTAAAATGGTCTGAGTCCATTTTAACATAGAATTCAATGGGAAAAAGGGGTCCTTTTCCTTTCCCCACTATCCAAGTGGGCATGGAGTTGGATATAAACCTGTGGCGAGCGTAGCGAGCCACCGAGCCCGAAGCGTGGCGAGCGCAGCGAGCCCCGCGAGGGGACACAGAATAATTTTTAAGAAATATGCGTTCGCTCGCCACGCTTCGGGCTCGGTGGCTCGCTGCGCTCGCCACGCTATATAAAAACAACTCTATGCCCACTTGGATAGTGGGGAAATGAACAGGACCTTCTTAACATTGAATCCTATGCAAAATCGCATCGCATCGCATCTGATTGTATGCCTTAAGGTAAGGTATACAATCACAAAATCGGACGCCCAGATACTACATAAGTACCCAGTAATACCACACAAGGTAATAATGTTTTATAACCTCAATGTACTGTACTGTACACAAAATACAAGATACACTGGGGGAAATTAAAATAAATATAGTCTAAAACAAAATTTTGTGATACTGTAAGTTAGGTTAGGTTGTGCTAGTATCATGTGCAACCTATTATATCTCATAGAGATTGAGGCAATGCCCACCAAGATTTTAAATATGTGTTACCACACCCATTTGCAGCATTGTGAAAAGCTTACTCGCTATTCATCTAAGTGGGGACTTGTGACGTGTTCACTGGCGGATTCAGGGTAGGGGCACCCGGGCACGTGCCCCCCCTGTCATTTTATTTTGTAGCTGAGGACCAGGGCTTTCCAACGAGCCCAGCCCCGTGTCTCTAGCCCCCTGGGAACTGGAGATATCGCCTGGCAAAGCTATAACGTTTTTCCCCATAGAATAATATGGTACCCGTTAATTCCAACCCCCACCTGGTTCCGACGGCTGCCAGTTCCTCCCCTGGCATCACAGAAGCTTGTGGTTGATCTTATTCAATTTCAAATCGCTGGTCCTTCAATATGATACCAGGCTGGTCCATATCGGTCAATCGGTTAAACATAGAAACATAGAATTTGACGGCAGATAAGAACCACTTGGCCCATTTAGTCTGCCCCTGCCCCAGAGATATTGCATGTAAACCGATTTTTTTTATTTTTGAAATGTAATTTCATGGCTGTTCATGTTCTTTGAGGGCATATTACTCTGGAACCAACATCATTCAAAGCCCACTCAAAAGTTCTTCAATATGATACTTGTCTCATGTAAATGGGTCAGTTGGTACCAGAGATATAGCCGGTTAAATGAGATAACTGGTTAAAGAGGGGAGGGGTGGTTTTCTCTCTCCCTCACACCAGAAAATGCAGGGTCTAGGCTGGTGTAAAAGGGACCAACCTGGGAATGCATTTTCTGGTGCGAAAGGGGTATTATTTCAAATAGCCGGGACCTGCAGTGATCTGAATACAGCCAGGCTCTGCCACTGTCAGTGGCTATCACTTCTGCCTGGCGGCGGCTGTCCCCCATTTACCGCAAGCATGTATTCCCCCTTGGCAATGAGCATGTAATCCCACATGGCAACGAGCATGGAACCCTTGGCAATGAGCATATAGATAAGATGCACTTATGTAGCATAAATTTTAATAGGCATTATGGTGTTTGGCATAATACATAATGGACATAATGGCGTGTAACTTAATGTGTAATGGACATTATGGTGTAAATGTTTAATGCACGCCTTTGGTGCACAATGTCCCTGTTTATGAAGCGCATTGTGAATTTTGGCTTTATCTGTGTGGCATTATGTGAATTCTGGCTCAATCCG
This sequence comes from Crinia signifera, assembly GCF_055691185.1. Lineage (NCBI taxonomy): Eukaryota > Metazoa > Chordata > Amphibia > Anura > Myobatrachidae > Crinia > Crinia signifera. Next base: position 110,754,629 of record NC_139217.1, on the reverse strand, counting down.
TGTGGTATTATGTGAATTTTGTCTCAATCCGTGTGGCATTATGTGAATTTTGGCTCAATCCGTATGACATTTTTTGAATTTGTCTCAATCTGTGTGGCATTATGTGAATTTTGACACAATCCATTTGGCATTATGTGAATTTTGGCTCAATCCATGTGGCATTATGTGAATTTTAGCTCATTCCATTTGGCATCATGTGTAAGGGGCAAGTATAATGGAGTCTAGTATTTTGTTGCATAATGTGTAGAAGTTGTATATGGTGTTGTACACTACACTCAAGGACACGCCCCCTGTTGAGTGGCCACATCCCCTTCTCTGGAGCGCGCCTTCGGCGCGCACACAACTACATCCTTCGCTTTTGTCGCCATGGTGGGTCTGCGTATTTTAAATGCCAGGGCCTATTTTCAATCCCATGCCCACCCTCTCTCTGCCGCTCTCTTAGCATGTACACTGGCACCACTAACACCGCCCCTCCCCCACCTAAACCGTCTTTTATCATGGTGCCCCCCCTGTAATTTTATCCTGGATCCGCCCCTGGACGTGTCCTGCTGGAGGTAGAATAGTTGAGAGCTAGGACTAGTTGGAAGCAGAAAAGAGGTCTTCTCCTTGAGAGCTTATAATTCTGCCACAGAAGAGCCAAGTCATTACTATTGGCACTGAATTTAAAAGCCTAGATATGGCATCAGTTGGAGAGAGGAAGTTGTCATTTGTTGGAGGTGAGAAATAGCCAGATGGGAACTGGAGAGTTTTCTGTCATTTAAGAGATACCTGTCACTATATAAGTGTTACAGTGTCAAATGGAGACATGAGGGAATCCTGACCATAAGTAGCAACAGCCATACGAAGTGCTCACAGCTTCTGGCTAAGGAAATAACATTTACAGAACAAGGACTGTGCATTGTAAAAGTGAAAGTAACGGGGTCAGACATTACATTAGTACTCCCTATAGGCTGGTGGATACCCACTATCTGTACTGCACATACAGTATACATGTATATCCAGACAACACTCACATTTCTAGTTAGGCAATATAGGTGTTGTATATTGCAATGAAAGCATTGGGCTAAGAAGTTACAGTAGCGCTCCTTAAAGGGAGCAGGATACATACTATCTGTACTGCATACAATATACATGCATATCCAGACTAGACTCTAGGTAGGCAATCCAAATAAGCACCTAGGGCCAAGGGCCCCCATTAGACATGCAAGTTGATAGGATTGTCTGTATGATTGTTCTATTGTATAGGGTAGTGCCTATGTTGTGAGGATAGAAGAAGGATAGTGAGGCTGGCAATTTAATTCCACTGTGCTGGCAAAAGACCACTGGCCAGCAGTAGATTTTCCTGCATGATTAGAGTCCCAGTTAGAGGACAGTATGCAGTTACTCCTCTGACTCTGACCAATGAGAAGAGAGGTTAAATAGAAAAGAAGAAGAAAGATTGTCTCTTTTATGATGCACAAATATAAATAGAGTATATTAAAATATAACCTTTATTACATGTCCATAAAAAAGTCTTATATGTGATATATCAAATTGTATACAAATAAACTGATTATTAAAAAGCATGTGTCCCTGTGTCTTACTGCTTGTGTAGAAACTAGAGATGTGCACCGGCCACTTTTCGGGTTTTGGGTTTTGGGTTTTGGGTTCTGATTACCTTGAGGTTTTGGGTTCTAATGGGTTTTGGCAAAACACCTCCTAAGTGTTTTGTGTTTGGATTTTTTTGGGTTTTGGGTTCTGATTTTTTTGTTAAAAATGCATAAAAACAGCTAAAATCGCAGAATTTGGTGGTTTTTTTTTGCTCCTACGCTATATTGACCTCAATAACATTCATTTACACTCATTTCCAGTGTATTCTGAACACCTGACACCTCACAATATTGTTTTTATTGCCAAAGTTTGCACTGAGGTAGCTGGATAACTATGCTAAGCCACACAAGTGTGCGGCACAAACACGTGGCTCATGTAAGAGTGGCACTGCAGCGGCAGACATGATGGCAGTTTTAAAAAATAGGCCCATAAAATATACCTATCTGGCTTGATCATGCACTGTTTATCATGTGCAGCCAAGGAGTGGTGGGCATTTTGTGCAGCACAGAGTTTGTCTGCAAGTGTGTAACTGTTTTGATCACTTTAACATCCAACAAGACCCCTATCTGGCTTGATTGTGTGATAATGTAATCTGATTGTTTAATTTTGTGATTATTATTCATTTATTATTACCAGTCGTCTCTTAAATCATTGCCTAATGGGTGTAGGGGAGTGGGCTAATCAATTTTAAGGTGGCAGATGGAAGATGTAATGTAATGTAAACCATCACTAGCATTGGTTGCAGCAGTGGCAGTAACTGATGGACCCGGCTGTGCAGATAAGGAGGATGCTGACAGCGATGATGTCAAAGGGAGAGCCAGCGAACTGTTGCTCCATGCAGCGCTGGAAAACTTCGCTGCCCGTGGTGATGCCATAGGGCATGCGTAACCATCACTAGCATTGGTTGCAGCAGTGGCAGTAACTGATGGACCCGGCTGTGCAGATAAGGAGGATGCAGACAGCGATGATGTCAAAGGGAGAGCCAGCGAACTGTTGCTCCATGCAGTGCTGGAAAACTTCGCTGCCCGTGGTGATGCCATAGGGCATGCGTAGGAAGACGTAGCACCCAATAGGGGTCATGAAGGCAGTAAGCATGGAAGAGGCTCTGTCCAGAGGGATCTGCCAAAACCCACACTTGGCATTCAGGGTGCTAAAGACCGTTGCACCTGGCATGTCAGTGATCACCTACTCGATGGTGCAGAGTGTGTATCTGTTTTGGTCAGTTTAATATTTCATAAGACCCCTATCTGTCTTGATTGTGATTATGATTATTTATAATTAATTTCATCTGATTTTTAATTCGGTGATTAGTAATATTATTCATTTATTATTTATTATTACCATTCGTCTCGTCAATCATTGCCTAATGGGTGGAGGGGAGGGGGCTAATCAATGACTAGGTGGCAGCTGGAAGAGTTCTATCTGGCTGCGACTTCTGTAACTCTATTGATCGCTAGGGTGGATTCAGGTGATCTGGCTCGCTAGGCGGGTGTTCCCTTTGCTCACTGCTTCACATGCGTCCCTCGTGAAGCTGTGCGCTTTGTCGAGGAGGATGTCCTTTTCCGGTAGAGAAGTACTGATCTTTGCTCAAGGTGTTACGAGTAGCTGCACTCCCCTGCTACAACCTCAAAACAAGTACCAAGACCCCTATCTGGCTTGATTGTGCACTGTTTACACAGTGCAGCTGAGGAGCAGTGGGCGATTGGTGCAGCAATCAATTACTCTCATTAGTGGAATGCAATCAGTTGTATGCATTTACGAATGACTCTCAGCAGTGGGCACCAGACCAGACAGGTAGATGAAGCAGTACTAGACACCACACGGTAGATACTGCAGTACTAGGCACAAGACCGGTAGATAAGGCAGTACTAGGAAGTACTAGGCACAAGACAGGTAGATAAGACAGTAGTACTAGGCACAAGACAGGTAGATACGTCAGCAATACTAGTATTGTGCACCAGCAGAATTTATAATAATTAATTTTATTATTAGCTACTGCTTGGCCGTGGCACTCAGTGGCAGACGTCAGTGCACAAGCAGCATGGAATTCTTTTTTACAGTCCCACACAGCACAAGTATTATTTTTGTTTTTATTAAATTAGATATAGCAGCTGTGTGGTTGGAGGAATATGGCCGACGTGTCGCTGGATGAACTGATCAGGAAACGGGGAATGTCCGTGGGCACCGGGATGTACCGCAGGGTCAGTAACAGGGGAGGTATAGGAAACGTTAAATCCAGACTCCAACCATCTGTGAACAATCGTCCACTTGCCACCAGTTTTCAGAGAACATTTGATGCTCGTCAGAAAATTGGTGTGACTGATGCACGCCAAAAACTAGGGATAAAAGATGCCCGTGAAAAGTTGGTGGCCAAAGATGCTCGCTTCCGCATAAGGGGTAAAGTGCAGGACGCCCGTGAAATGCTGAATTCGAGAAAGCAACAGATCATGGCAGGAGACAAGCCTATCAAAGTGATGGACGCTCGTGAAAAGATTACTTTAAGAGGAGTACTCCAACAGTAGCTGCTAAATCACCTATGGCACAAGGTTCATCAGGAATAAACCTCACAAAAACATCCAGATTCCACAACACAAGACCATTTCAGGTCTGAATAACTCTGTCAAGGGAATGCGAATAAATGTGGTCAACCACCAGCAGCAGGTCTCATCTCAGGATGATGACTATGATGATGAGGATGATGAGATGGAACTTGCTCCCATCCCTTCCAAACAGATGAAATTCACAGCTGCAAATACTTTACAGAAAAGACCAGGAACATTGGGCAACCAATTTTCACTTGGCCAAACATTACCTTTCACTAAAGTTGTACAGAATGATACGTACACTGCTCCCAGTGCTACCCCGCCTGCCCCAACAGTACCTTTACTACGGACTAAAACGCTGACCAATATGTCACGTGTTACAAAGGAGGCCCTACCAGCCGTACCACCTCCAACAGAGTCTGTTTTCAGCCCCCTAGAAGGAACGAAAATGACGGTAAATAATTGCAAAATATTGCGCTCAAGGTCAAGCTCAAGTTTAAGCCCCAGCAGCAGCACCAACACACCCTCTCCCAACCCACTACATGACTGGAGTGAAGATGGCGGGCGCGTCAGCCGCTTATAAAGCCTCGCGAAATCCGGCGCCAGGAGATGACTTTCTAATCACGCGGACGGACCCGAGTCAGGTGGAAATCTCCAAGCGCTGCTCGGAATCGGGCTCGGAATGATGACGTCCGTGGGGGCTCGGATCTCTGAAATCCGAGCCCGCACATCTCTAGCAGTAACTGATGTACCCGGCTGTGCAGATAAGGAGGATGCTGACAGCGATGATGTCAAATGGAAAGCCAGCGAACTGTTGCTCCATGCAGCACTGGAAAACTTTGCTGCCCGTGGTGATGCCATAGGGCATGCGTAACCATCACTAGCATTGGTTGCAGCAGTGGCAGTAACTGATGGACCCGGCTGTGCAGATAAGAGGATTAAAAAAGGAGGATAAAAAAATGTAGCCTCCCAAAAAGAAGTGTAATTGCAGCCGCCCAAAAAGAAGTGTAATTGCAGGCCCCCCCAAAGAAGTTTAATTGCAGCCGCCCAAAAAGAAGTGTAATTGCAGCCGCCCAAAAAGAAGTGTAATTGCAGCCTTCCTGTCCCAGCCCTGACTCCCCAGGTCATGGAGATCACATTCTCACCCATGAAGATGGTGATGGTGACACAAATCCAAAAGAGGACAGAGAACAATCTCTTGCACACGAGACCACTGTGCTGGATACAAGACAGACCAGAGTCCACCTAAAGGTGTCGGCTAGTACAGCATCCTGAAAAGTTTCAAGGCTCCAAAAAAAAAGACTGCAGTGGCAGACTCCCAAATTAATGCAGGGTGAGAGCTGCAACCAGCAGTGGGCGATTGGTGCAGCAATCAAGTGGAATGCAAACAGTTGTATGCATTTAAAAGACAAGTCCCTCATACGAATGACTCTCAGCAGTGGGCACCAGACCAGACAGGTAGATGAGGCAGTACTAGTTGTGTGTGTATCTGTTTTGGTCAGTTTAATATTTAACAAGACCCCATATCTGGCTTGATTCTGGTTATGATTGATTGATTGATTGATTATTAATTAATTTTATGATGTGATTGATTCATGGTCGAAACCCCGTTTAACAACCTGGCTGATCCTGACCCTGATGTGCAGTTGGTCTCTGTGCTGAAAGATTCATATTTAAAAAAATGTGTGGCAGCCCACTACAGGATACCCCCTGTGCCCCTGTGCCCCAAAGAAGTTTAATTGCAGCCGCCCCCAAAGAAGTTTAAATGCAGCCTCCCCCAAAAAAGTTTAGCCGCCCAAAAAGATGTGTAACTAATTGTACCCAACTGGTCATCAAAAAGAAACCAATCTTTATTGTGAAAACAAGGTATCAAGTGGCAAAGAAAAGGAAGCCAGTGATGAGAATTTTGTGAGCTGTGAAAGTATTATCAAGGAAACATAACTTTACTTAAGTTTTGAGGAAAGGCTTTATCGGACCATTTCATGAATAAAGAACAGTTGATGAAGAAATAAAAGAAGTATTCATCGTTCTTGTCATTAAATAAAAAGGAGAGAGATGCGAAGGTCAAATCATTACAAAGGTTATCTGATGAGGAAAAAGCAGTTCTCTCTAAAAGGCTATGCACATATGACAAATACTACAAAATGTTTGCAAATCAATTAAAAATTGAAAAGGGGGGCCAGAAGGTTTGTACAGCTTTATCTCCTAAAAAATTTCGAACAACTTGTTCCGAAGCAACTGTGTCTGTTAGTAGGTCAGCCTGTACAACTAACGGCAAAGAAAGTGACTATCTTCAAAACAAAAGGATTTTTGCCGCTTCAGAAACTGATCGTGCTCAAGGTGAAGGCAGTCAGTGTACACCTCAGAATGCTAACCAAATACACAAAGTCCATGCAAAGATAAAGGATATTGTAAAAGATAATTGCACTGACAAGTCTTCAACTTACAAAAACCAAGCTATGTATAAAACTGCAGTAACTGGAAAACTAAAAAAAACTTTAGCCGCCCACAAAGAACTTTAATTGCAGCCGCCCAGGCTTGATTCTGATTATGATTGATTGATTATGATAGATTGATTGATTATGATTGATTGATTATGATTATGATTGATTGATTGATTGATTATTAATTATGATGTGCCTGATCCTGACCCTGATGTGCATTAAAAATGACTCTCAGCAGTGGGCACCAGACCAGACAGGTAAAAAAAAGTGTAGCCGCCCAAAAAGAAGTGTAATTGAGCCTTCCGGCAACAGCCCTGACTCCTCCAGGTCAGGGAGATCACATTCTCACCCATGAAGGTGCAGCAATGAGGTGGAATGCAAACAGTTGTATGCATTGAAAAGACAAGTCCCACATATGAATGACTCTCAGCAGTAGGAATAATGAATGGTGATGCAAGATGGAATTGTCCTTGGGCCCTCCCACCCACCCTTATGTTGCGAAAATAGGACATGCACACTTTAACAAACCAAACATTTAAGCGACAGGGCCTACAAAACTGTGGCTGAAATGATTGGTTTGTTTGGGCCCCCACAAAAAATAAACCAATTCATAATATCTCTCTGTATAAACTGGCTCTACAGTAACAAGATGTCATCGTCACTCATCATCATCATCATCCTCCTCCTCCTCCTCTGATTCCTCGCCCCCTTCAGTGTGTACTTCCTCATTCTCAGAGATTATCAATTCGTCCCCGCTGGACTCCACAATCACAGGTCCAGTTATAATCTCTGGAGGCAATTCCTGGTCTTCATTGAATAAGTGATAATTCATTTTTATAAACATCATTTTCTCAACATTTTTCGGGAGCAACCTCCTTCGCCGCTCACTGACCAGGTTCCCCGCTGCACTGAATACTCTTTCGGAGTACACACTGGAGGGGGGACAACTCAGGTAAAATAGAGCCAGTTTGTACAGGGGTTTCCAAACTGCCTTTTTTTCCTGCCAGTACAGGTAAGGACTGTCTGACATGTCTACTTGGATGCTGTCACCAAAGTAATCATCCACCATTTTTTCAATGTTGACAGCATCCAATGCACCGACAGTAGACATGTCAGCAATCGTTGGCAGGTCCTTGAGTCCGGACCAGATGTCCAAACTCCCTCCTGCCTGCCCTGCATCCCCGCCAGCGGGTTGTGTGGGAAATCGCAGCTGTTTCCTCACAGGCACAGGTGGGGGAGAAAATGAAGGAGGAGCTGGGGCCGTGTCACGGTCCCCTTCAGATGACAATCTCCTGACCAGCAGGTCTTTGCACCTTTGTAGACTTGTGTCCGCCGGAAACAGAGACACAACATACGCTTTAAACCGAGGATCGAGCACTGTGGCCAAAATGTATTCCTGTGACTTTAACAGACTGACCACCCTCGTATCCTGGCAAAGCGTATGGAGGGCTTCATCCACAATAGCGACATGCTTTGCGGAATCGCTCCGCTTTAGCTCCTCCTTCACTTTCTCCAGCTGCTTTTGTAACAGCCTGATCAGGGAAATCACCTGACTAATGCAGGCAGTGTCGGAACTGACTTCACGTGTGGCTACTTCAAACGGCTGGAGAACCTTGCACAACACGGAAATTAGCCTCCACTGCGCTTGAGTCAGGTGCAGCCCCGCTCCTCTGCCTATGTCGTAGGTGGCTGTGTAGGCTTGAATGGCCTTTTGCTGCTCCTCCATCCTCTGCAGCATATAGAGGGTGGAGTTCCAGCGCGTCACCACCTCTTGTTTCAGCTGATGGCAGGGCAGGTTGCAGAGTTTTTGCTCCCGCTCCAGCCTTTGGCAGGCTGTGGCAGAATGCCGAAAGTGTCCGAAAATTTTGCGTGCCACCGCAAGCATCTCCTGCACACTCCTGTCATTTTTTATGAAATGCTGCACCACCAAATTTATTGTGTGGGCAAAACATGGCACGTGCTGGAAATTGCCCATGTTTAATGCCCGCACAATGTTACTGGCGTTGTCCGACACCACAAATCCCCAGGAGAGTCTAAGGGGGGTAAGCCACAGGGAGATGATTTCCCTCAGTTTCTCTAAGAGGTTGTCGGCGTTGTGCCTCTTCTTGAAACCGGTGATACACAGCGTAGCCTGCCTAAGAAGGAGCTGGCATGCAGGAGATGCTGCTGCTGCTGCTGCTGCGGAAGGCGATGCATCTACCCAGTGGGCTGTCACAGTCATATAGTCCTTAGTTTGCCCTGATCCACTTGTCCACATGTCTGTAGTTAAGTGTACAGTGGGTACAGCCGCATTTTTCAGGGCACTGAGGACACTTTTTCTGACCTCCCTGTACATCGCGGGTATCGCCTGCCTAGTGAAGTGGAATCTAGACGGGATTTGGTACCGGGGACACAATACCTGCATCAACCGTTTAAATCCCACTCCATTGATGGCGGACACCGGACGCACGTCTAACACCAACATAGCTGTCAAGGCCGCTTTGCCATAGGATGACTGCTGTCGTATTTCATCCTCATGGAAAATGACTGTTGGACGGTCAATTGCTTAGTGAAAGACGTAGCGGTCTTACGACTTCCCCTCTGGGATGATGACTGACTTCCCCTCTGGGATGATGACTGACTTCCAGGAGCAGCAGCAGCAGCAGCAGCGGCAGTAGTAGTAGTAGTAGGCGTAGTGCTGCAGGATCCTCCGGAGGAATCTATGGAGTCATCCATGCAGGTGAGATGGACTGCAGGACTCCCCCCTATCCGGATCGAGGAGGAATTTGTCGAGGAGGGAGTTGGTGGTGTGCTTTTCAGGCTTTTGGCTCCAAAAGGAGGACCAAGTGATTTAGGTGTCGCTGGACTGCTAGCCGCACTTTCTGGACTAAACACTGAACCATGACGCGTCTTTAGGTGACGTTGAAGGGAGGTTGTCCCTAGGTGGGCAAGATCCTTACCCCTGCTTATTGGAGTTTTACATGAGCTACAAATGGCAATACTTTTGTTGTACGGATGCGGATAAAAAAAATTCCAGACCGCAGAGGTGGATTTATTGGTCCTTTGTCCAGGCATGACGATGGGCTTTTTTATCCCATGGACAACAACTTTTTCCCCCACAGGTGCCTCATTCCCCCCTGGTGCGTCATTTAAGCAAACCAAGTCTCCATCCTCCTCGACAACTTCCTCCTCAGTGCCAGCTACATCAATATCCTCCTCCTGGTGTACAACATCACCTTCACTAATAAAATCTGGAACTAGACTGTGGGTGATCCTTCCAGCATATGCAGAGGGCATACTGCAAATGGTGGAAGGAGCCACCTCTTCACGTACAGTGATGGGAAGGTCCGGCATCACAACCACCGCCATCCTCGGACTCTTCGTGGGGATTTGGGATATGTCTTTAGAAGGAGGAGTTTTTTCCAGATTTATTTTCTGAATTTTTTTCTGTTTTTTTTCTGAAATTTTTTCAGACTTTTTTGACTCGGTGTCAGCCTAACTCTCTTTGATTTCCTATTGGGCGGGGAGAGCGGAGGAGGACTTTCCTCGTCATCTGAAGCTGCACCACTAGTCATGAAGTTAGGCCATGGCCTTAGCCGTTCCTTGCCACTCCGTGTCGTAAATGGCATATTGCCAAGTTTAAGTTTCTCTTCCAACGATTTACATTTCATAATTTTATTCCTTTTACGGAAGTTTGGTTTCAATTGTACATGCCCTCTGCTTTCACAATGGGCATCGGCCGTGGCAGACGACGTTGTTGGCATTTCATCGTCTATGTCATGACTAGTGGCAGCAGCTTCAGAACTATGAGGAAGTGCATCTTCATCTTTCCTTTGTTTGTTAACCTCCATATTTTGGATCTCCATTATTATTGTGGAGTTATGTCACAGAACAGCACCACTGGAGTGCAATTATATATGTCAGTGAGTATGCACCAGCAGGCAGTTATACAGATACAGCAGTATTAGGCAGTGAGCCACACACCAGACAGGTACGGCAGTATTAGGCAGAGAGCCCCAGACCAGACAGGTAGATAATGATATACGGCAGTATTTAGGCAGTGAGCCCCAGACCAGAGGGTAGATACGGCAGTATTGGGCAGTGAGCCACACACCAGACAGGTACGGCAGTATTAGGCAGAGAGCCCCAGACCAGACAGGTAGATAATGATATACGGCAGTATTTAGGCAGTGAGCCCCAGACCAGAGGGTAGATACGGCAGTATTAGGCAGTGAGCCACACACCAGACAGGTACGGCAGTATTAGGCAGAGAGCCCCAGACCAGACAGGTAGATAATGATATACGGCAGTATTTAGGCAGTGAGCCCCAGACCAGAGGGTAGATACGGCAGTATTGGGCAGTGAGCCACACACCAGACAGGTACGGCAGTATTAGGCAGAGAGCCCCAGACCAGACAGGTAGATAATGATATACGGCAGTATTTAGGCAGTGAGCCCCAGACCAGAGGGTAGATACGGCAGTATTGGGCAGTGAGCCACACACCAGACAGGTACGGCAGTATTAGGCAGAGAGCCCCAGACCAGACAGGTAGATAATGATATACGGCAGTATTTAGGCAGTGAGCCCCAGACCAGATGGTAGATTTGGCAGTATTGGGCAGTGAGCCACACACCACACAGGTACGGCAGTATTAGGCAGAGAGCCCCAGACCAGACAGGTAGATAATGATATACGGCAGTATTTAGGCAGTGAGCCCCAGACCAGAGGGTAGATACGGCAGTATTGGGCAGTGAGCCACACACCAGACAGGTACGGCAGTATTAGGCAGAGAGCCCCAGACCAGACAGGTAGATAATGATATACGGCAGTATTTAGGCAGTGAGCCCCAGACCAGAGGGTAGATACGGCAGTATTGGGCAGTGAGCCACACAACAGACAGGTACGGCAGTATTAGGCAGAGAGCCCCAGACCAGACAGGTAGATAATGATATACGGCAGTATTTAGGCAGTGAGCCCCAGACCAGAGGGTAGATACGGCAGTATTGGGCAGTGAGCCACACACCACACAGGTACGGCAGTATTAGGCAGAGAGCCCCAGACCAGACAGGTAGATAATAATATACGGCAGTATTTAGGCAGTGAGCCCCAGACCAGAGGGTAGATACGGCAGTATTGGGCAGTGAGCCACACACCACACAGGTACGGCAGTATTAGGCAGAGAGCCCCAGACCAGACAGGTAGATAATGATATACGGCAGTATTTAGGCAGTGAGCCCCAGACCAGAGGGTAGATACGGCAGTATTGGGCAGTGAGCCACACACCACACAGGTACGGCAGTATTAGGCAGAGAGCCCCAGACCAGACAGGTAGATAATGATATACAGCAGTATTTAGGCAGTGAGCCCCAGACCAGAGGGTAGATACGGCAGTATTGGGCAGTGAGCCACACACCAGACAGGTACGGCAGTATTAGGCAGAGAGCCCCAGACCAGACAGGTAGATAATGATATACGGCAGTATTTAGGCAGTGAGCCCCAGACCAGAGGGTAGATACGGCAGTATTGGGCAGTGAGACACACACCACACAGGTACGGCAGTATTAGGCAGAGAGCCCCAGACCAGACGGTACATACGGCAGTATAGCCAGTGAGCCCCAGACCACAAAGGTAGAGATATACGGCAGTATTTAATTATTTATTAGGCAGGCAGTATTTAATTATTTATTAGCCAGTGAGCCCCAGACCAGACAGTACATACGGCAGTATAGCCAGTGAGCCCCAGACCACAAAGGTAGAGATATACGGCAGTATTTAATTATTTATTAGCCAGTGAGCCCCAGACCAGACGGTACATACGGCAGTATAGCCAGTGAGCCCCAGACCACAAAGGTAGAGATATATGGCAGTATTTAATTATTTATTAGCCAGTGAGCCCCAGACCAGACGGTACATACGGCAGTATAGCCAGTGAGCCCCAGACCACAAAGGTAGAGATATACGGCAGTTTTTAATTATTTTTTAGCCAGTGAGCCCCAGACCAGACGGTACATACGGCAGTATAGCCAGTGAGCCCCAGACCACAAAGGTAGAGATATACGGCAGTATTTAATTATTTATTAGGCAGGCAGTATTTAATTATTTATTAGCCAGTGAGCCCCAGACCACAGACCGCCAGACTGGCAGATTCAGTGCAGGCAGCAGTGCAGCACCAGTGGACTATATATATTTATATTTAATATAATTAATAATTATATATATAATAAATGGCACAGCACAGCACCAGAGGTATGCCCCAGCACAGAGGAGACTGTAGTACTACAGGCAGGTACACAGTTAGACTGTTCTCCTAAGCAGAGGAGAACACAGTACACAGCAGCACTGAGGGAGACAGCCCTAACAAATAAAATAATTAATTACAGCACAGGTCACCAGAGGTAGACCGCACAGAGGAGACAGTAGTACTGTACAAGTACACAGTTAGACTGTTGTCCTAAGCTGAGAACAGAGTACACAGCAGCACTGAGGGAGACAGCCCCAGCAAATAAAATAATCAATTACAGGCAGCACAGCACACCAGAGGTAGACCGCACAGAGGAGACAGTAGTACTACAAGTACACAGTTAGACTACTACACAGCAGCACTGAGAGACAGCACCAGCGATTGCAAAAGCTCAAGGTCAAGCTCAAGTTTAAGCCCCAGCAGCAGCACCAACACACCCTCTCCCAACCCACTACTTGACTGGAGTGAAGATGGCGGGGCGCGGCAGCTGCTTATAAAGCCTCGCGAAATCCGACGCCGGGAGATGACGTTCTAATCACGCGGACGGACCGAGTCAGGCGGGAATCTCCGAGCGCTGCTCGGAATCGGGCTCGGAATGATGACGTCCGTGGGGGCTCGGATCTCTGAAATCCGAGCCCGCACATCTCTAGTAGAAACTATCAATATTTGTATTTGTTATAATGTATTCAGGATTGTAATTTATCTCTCAAATTGTGGAGAGTAAAGGGTCATATAGTTCCAATATCTGGAGTTGCAGGTCACTGGAATCGTATATAATCAATAAAAAGAAGATGTAATAGTGGGGTACACAAATGGGATAGACGCCTCCTTTTTGTGTTTGGGAGATCCAAGTGCTGCATGTGAAGATGCAGCCTTGGATCACCATAACGATAAGTGGACACATCTTGTCTTTATAATAGGGGTGTCGTCATGAATAACAGTGTCGGTTGTCATCCCCGCTTAACCCTTCAAAGACCAGTACTGCACAGGTACAGAAAGGCCTTCAGTCTGCGCAAATCCGCAAACAATGTATTTGTACTCAAACCATTGAATTTAAGTATATGATTTAGGCCCAGTGTCTGTGATTGTGCCCTATATTTGCAATAATACCTCTAGCTTTACTTCATCCATTGCCTGTTGCTCCATTAATTATAGACAGTTATACCTATCCTGTACATTCAGTGTTAGTTTGCACCTTGGGATTAGGTTCTGACTCAGTTCTTGATAAGGATACAGTACATTTTTAATCAGTACATTTCCATTCCATTTACTGTGATTGAACATATAGTAAGTGCTACTTTATGCAAATCTTATTTCATCCAGAAATGAATTTGTAATTCCAAATAATTTAGAATTTCCCCAAATTGGACAGCACTATTTGGTGGGGGAGAGTTAAGCAGATCATCTCCGATTTAGGGCCTAATTCAGACTTGATTGCAAGGTTGCAGAATCGCAGGCCAGGCGATTATGGATAGACTGCACATGTGTATTGCCCATAGTATGCATGTGCAAGGCCATCTTGTGTCAAAATCCTGCTACTTTTTTGATCGGTGGCCTACAAGGACATTGACAGGATGACCAGGCATTTGAATGGAACTCATGTGATTCCAGCTTTGGCACCGAACAGCCTGTTTCTTTTGCATTTTGGCATAAAATTGGAAGGAATGCAGCACTTTATCAGAGATATAATAATGATTTTTATATCGCCTTTCTCAAGCACAACACAACATCGCTTTACAGGCATCAAAAACTTAAATAGAGAAACAATCTAGGCCAGGGGTGGCCAAACCAGTCCTCAAGATCTACCAACAGTTCATGTGTTTCAGGCAACCTGTGGAGCTATAGTAGGAATGAATGCAGCAGGTTTGAAAATTATTATTATTATTATTATTATTTGATTTATAAGGCGCCACAAGTGTTTCGCAGCGCCGTACAAAGGAACAATACAGGGAGACAAAACTTGGCATAACATCGAATAAATAACAAAAATACAGTACAAATAAAGAGCACCACAGTTCAATACACATTACAGCTTAAATGTAAGTAGTGAGGACCCAATCACAATACAACTAGAGGCTTGAGGCCAATGATGGAGATGAGTATGCAGACGAAGATGGTCACTGAGTGTTGGAGTAAAGGAGAGCTGTGAGTGAAATGTGAAGAGAAGTGGGCTTTGACAACAGGAGGGAAGAGGGCCCTACTCGGAGGAGCTTACAATCTAGTAGGAAGGGGAGACAGACAGATTACAAGAGGTGCAAGCTAGGGGGTGGTGGTTAGATAGCAGGATGTAAACAGGCAAGGGGTCGGAGAACCAGCTGGTTTATGCAGTGGAAGGGTACGCTTTGATGAATAGGTGAGTTTTCAGTGCCCGTTTGAAGCTTTGCAAGGTCGGGGAGAGTCTAATGGAGCGAGGGAGTGCGTTCCACTGAAGGGGTGCAGCACGGGCAAAGTCCTGTACTCTAGCATAGGAAGTAGTGATCAGGGTGGAGGAGAGATGACAGTCGTCAGCTGACCGTAGAGGGCGGGAGGGTGTATGAATGGAGATGAGGTTAGAGATATATGGAGCAATGGAATTAGAGATGGCCCTGTATGTGAGTGTGAGGTGTTTGAAGAGGATTCTGTAGGGGAATGGAAGCCAGTGCAGATTTTGTTGAAGGGGAGTAGCAGAATTAGAGTGGCGGGAGAGGAAGATAAGCCTGGCTGCAGCATTGAGGACAGATTGGAGAGGAGCTAGGCTACAGCTGTGCACCAGCTAGGTGATTTGGAAAATGTGGACCGTTGGTAGATCTTGAGGACCGGTTTGGCCAGCCCTGGTCTAGGCTAATAACAGCAAAAATGCCTTTGTGTAACTTTTAACTTTTGTTAAATGATCATATACTCATATAACTCTTAACTTTTGTTAAATTATCATATAAAACATAACTTTATAAAAAAAATCATCCTTAAAAAAGTGGAGTATGAAGACTATTTAGAAATACACAAATTAATAAAAAGCTTTGAATATTATCATAGATAGAAATCATCTCACGGTGAGAATATTAGTTTTAATACATTAAATTAGTTAGCAGAGAAGTCTTAATAGAATGTTAATTTCAATTGGATCCTACAAAAAAATCATCTCGGTTGCTCTCTTTTATCACAGGATTTCAATATATCTCAGATTTCTCCCTTAGGGGGATATTCAATCTCCCGCCGCCATTCCTGACAGGGGAAATGGCGGCGGGGACCTATTCAATGCTATCTTTCCCGACAATATTGAACAGGGAACTTGGCAGAACGTGCCCGACTTCAAAAGCAGTCGAGCACGTTCTGCCGAGTACGACTGGAAATTGATGAGCTCCAGGCCGCAGCCCTCCACGGGAAAGGGTCACGACTGTGGGGTTAGCCTGACAGTTGTGACCCAACATTGAATACCCCTTAGAGTGAATTAGGTAAGGCAAACAGGAAAGATATATCCTCCCCTGCCCTCCTCTCCCCCCCCTCCTTTTTTTATTCTGCTTCTTCCTTTCCCCCAAAACATTCATTCTCTTGAAGATTCAATAAAAACATTTAAGGAAAAACACAGTAAACATTTTCATAAATAACTGTTAACTGCTTAGGCAATTTATCAATGGATTGTGCCATTTTAGAGAAACCTTTGGCATCGTCATAAATTGACAATCCAGTTACAGTAATGAGTTAGTTAGTTAGTTAGTTAATTCACCAAACTAGTTGGTATGAATGTACGTCAGTTGATAATGCACATGTCCCAAGTATTTGCACGGGTAATGTGCCCAGAATGTATGTACATAAAAAGAGATATGTAATTGGGTGGAACTAATACATAATGCACATCCTTATGTTTAGGATAACACTCTCACCTTTTAGATACAGTATATCCAGAAATGCAGCCCTTGTTGCATAGAAAAATCATCAACCAAATATCTTATAAAATATCCAACACAGTATAGATTTAAAGTGCCAATCACGTGGCTGTCTTAACAGCATTGTAAGCTCTGGGCAAAGCAATGCACTTGGGCCACAAGACACGCATTTAGAGAATGTTGTCTGGCCACTCTGGTCACATGACCTCTACCCGCCTCTGCTCGAAGGCCCGTAGAATTGTGGGGCCTTGGGCAAATGCTCTGTGTGTCTATATACTGTATTAAGATGGCTGTGGCCAATCATTTAAAACATTGTAGTTGAGTCAACATCTCTGTGCTTCAGTCCCTCCATTGTACATACTGGGGATACTAATATTTCTGGGTATAGCCTAAAAATGTGTGTTTTGGAGGGCATACAGTAACCCACAAATATACTTTAATATGTTGTTTAAGTTGTGATAGCATACAGAAATATAAAAATAAATTGGACAATAAAACAATATTTAATAATTCTTATTATAAACAACTAATTATACCATTTCTCAAATTAAAATAATTTAAAGTCCTTATTGCAAACTTCAGTCTTCCAATACTTATTGGCAGGACATTTTCCTTTTTTTTTTTTTTTTTTATAAGTAGGCTCAATCGAAGAGCATTTCTGACTTCTCTCAACCTAATACTGTACCTCTATGACTATTGAGGCTGATCCAAGCTTAATGTACGTAAAAATAATTATGGCCAACACATATAAAAAAATGCTGGTAGAGAGCACATATTTGGTATGCATATAAACTTTAACAACTCTGATTGTGTTACTAGATTGTACTGTTGTAAATAGCACAACTATTATGTCATCAACACAAATATGTGTAAAATAAAATGCCTGCACTGGCTAACGAGTGGCATGCGTGCTGCCATAAATGACACAGGGATAATGTGTTTGCATAGTAACTGCATTAGCCATCTCCCTGGAGAGGCAGCCCCCATCTTTTTTCATCCTGCTCCCAGTGTTCCTCTGACACATTGGGGGGGGCAGTAGTCTACAAAGTGTACATACTAATTTGTTTGTGTGGTTTTAGGCCCTTATTCTGGGTCACTCGCAAAGGCAAATTCCTTCTCAAATGGATGAAACCATGTGCGCTGCAGGGAGCATATGTAACATGTAACAAAGGGCCTTATTTTGGTTCATTCTTTCTGACAAAATCCTTCTTAGATGGGCAAAACCATGTGCACTGCAGGTGGGGCAGGTGTTACTTGTGCAGAGAGAATTAGATTTGGGTGGGGTTTTACTTCAAAGTGAGATCTATATTGCAGTGTAAAAATAAAGCAGTCAGTATTTTCCCTGCACAGAAACAAAATTACTCACCCAAATCTAATTCTCTCTGCACATGTTACATCTGCCCCCCCTGCAGTGCACATGGTTTTGTCCATCTAAGAAGGATTTTGTCAGAAAGAATGAACCAAAATAAGGCTTAAAGTGAGATCTACTGTATATCGCAGCATAAAATAAAGCAGTCAGTATTTCCCATGCACAGAAACAAAATAACTCACCCAAATCTAAATCTCTGCACATGTTACATCTACCCCACCTGTAGTGCAGCATGGTTTTGTCCATTTGAGAAGGAATTTGTCATTGTGAGTGAACCAGAATAAGGGCCTCAGTGTAACATCAATCAAGTTGACACATACTGTATTAGCAGGAGCATTGAGTACAGGGACAATGTATACAATTAAAATAAGTATGCCATAGTTCACAAAATGTATGGTTTCTTGCCTTCATGCCATTTTTTTTTAACAGATGCAGCAAAAATATAAAATAGTCCTGGCAAAATTAGTAAAACAGAAAAGAAGGGGGACGGTGAACCGAATCTTAGCGCTGGAGGTCTGCAGGTGGAAATGGAATGCGTGTGGTAACCCCGTACCACAAGGACAAAGTTTTCAAAGGGTAATGTGTACTAGACACATATGTTGCATTCCAAAAAGGCCCTCCTGCGAGCTTCAGATGTATACACGGATGAAAAGAGACGTCCCTATCTTACAAGGAGCGCTCCTCTTCTCCGCCTCAGGAAAGTTTGATGTGTATTCACCAAAGTGTACCCTTATCACATGAGCATATAGAATGGTGTATGACCCTGCAACACACTTCAGAGTAAGGGAAGAGGTACCATACGTCCCTTGTGAGGGATTAGCGTCTCCTCTTCTCCGAATGGCAATATTTTTCACCAAATGCTGGATTATATCGGCATCCTTTCTTCCTCCATAAAATCAACCATATATCGGGAAACCATATAGGGGCAAAATAGAACCAGATATAGTGTAATAAAATCTTATTTATTGGGTCACAACATTAAAAATAAACAAGTAAAAGAATGTGTCCTATGGTAAGATGGTAAATAAGCCGTGTATGGGGATTCAATCAATTACCAGAGATGGTGGAGAACTCGATGGAAAAGTTCTCAAACGAGCATAGAAGGTGGAAGTCCCGGAAACTTCCTACTTCAGGCAGGTAAACACCATAAGATTCCTGGCAGAGAGGTCCCCAAATCGGCAGGTGACAGCTTGGGTCCAACGCGTTTCAACCGCCTGCTGCGGTCTTTATCAAGGATGAAATAATGTGCTGTCTGTTTCCCTATTTAAGGGAGTAAGTGTCCAATCAGATTGATGCGCTTTCTCGCGCCAAAACGTTCCCCGGCGTGTGTGCCGGAAGTCGTCATCGTCATATATGCCCCACTTCCGTCTCCTCAGAGCGATGTGTTCATGCCACACTTCCGGTTTCGTATTTAGACGTGCGGGAATGGTAGATGGATTTTGACGGATCCTTTCCCCTTCGCTTTGTGTTTTATCTGTGTTGAGATCTTAATCAACAGTCAAGTTCATGACACTGAAGTATATAAAGTGCAAAAACGTGCGGCGTGTTTCCTTCCAGTAGATAATTTATACCCAGAAGGTAAGGACTGCTATGGGTACCAGATTCGCTCCAAGCTACGCCAATATCTTCATGGGACTCTGGGAGGAGGAACATGTGTGGAGCGGGCATAGCTTTGGAGCGGATCTGGTATCCTGATCGAGATATATTGACGACATCATCTTTATATGGAGAGGTAATGATTCCGATTTGAAGGCCTTTTGCGACCACCTGAATCAAAATGATAATAATATCGAACTTACCTTTAATATCAGTCAATCTAATATTGACTGTTTGGACATTACCATATTTGATAACAATGGACGTCTTGGAACCAAAACCTATGCCAAACCCACAGACTGTCTTTCATATATACAGAGAAACAGCTGTCATCACAACACCTGGTTAAATGCCATCCCAGGTGGCCAATTTAAGCGCCTTAGACGGAACTGTTCAGATATCACCTCCTATAAACAACAGGCCAATAAAATGGCAGAGAGATTCGTCCAAAGCGGATACACAACTGAGACCATCTCTCGAACTCTGAAAGAGACGGAAGAAATGGAGAGAGAGACCCTTTTACAACCAAAACAAAGATCAGATACAACACAGGGCGATGAAGATTTCCAATGGGCTTTTATAACTGGCTTCAACGCCCAACACAAAATCATTGAAAACTCTTTTAAAAGAAACTGGAAAATCTTACTAAAAGATCCAATCATAGGTGCTTCACCTCCCAAAAAAACCTAAATTTATATATAAAAAGGCACCCAACATTAAAAACAAATTGGTAAGGAGTGCTTTTAATACAGTCAATCCCAGTGGCAGGATCCGTACGAAGGGTTTCCACAGATGCGGTCTGTGTAAGGGGTGCCAGACAATTAAAAGCAACGGTCACTCCAAAACTACCGATTTAACTATAAACGGAAATTCCTTTGTAATAGAAAATGTTATTACATGTAACACTCCAAATGTCGTTTACGCCATGGAGTGTTCATGTAATCTCTTTTATATAGGCCGCACATCCAGACCTCTTAAGACCCGGATAACAGAACATTTGAATAATATAAGGAAAGGTCTCGATACACACAGCCTGTCTCAGCATTTTAAAACTGTTCATAACTCAAATCCCAACCATATTGTCAGGTTTCTGGGCATCAAAGAAATTAAAGATGACCCAAGAAAAAAGAATAAGGCATCGCAACTGGCAAAAGAGGAAATGAAATGCATTTTTAATCTCAACACATTATACCCCAATGGTCTTAACAAAGATTTCGAGATTAAATGGTTTTTATAGTCTTTTAAGAAATTAGAACATTTTAAGTTCCCCCTTTGTCATAATGTTTACATTGCACATATTTTTATCTATTTATTCTTGTATTTATCATATTCTAATTATGTCCCCCCCTTCTTTTTACTCCGCATAAATTATCTACTGGAAGGAAACACGCCGCAGGTTTTTGCACTTTATATACTTCAGTGTCATGAACTTGACTGTTGATTAAGATCTCAACACAGATAAAACACAAAGCGAAGGGGAAAGGATCCGTCAAAATCCATCTATTATTCCCGCACGTCTAAATACGAAACCGGAAGTGTGGCATGAACACATCGCTCTGAGGAGACGGAAGTGGGGCATATATGACGATGACGACTTCCGGCACACACGCCGGGGAACGTTTTGGCGCGAGAAAGCGCAATAAATCTGATTGGACACTTACTCCCTTAAATAGGGAAACAGACAGCACGTTATTTCATCCTTGATAAAGACCGCAGCAGGCGGTTGAAACGCGTTGGTCCCAAGCTGTCACCTGCTGATTTGGGGACCTCTCTGCCAGGAATCTTATGGTGTTTACCTGCCTGAAGTAGGAAGTTTCCGGGACTTCCACCTTCTATGCTCGTTTGAGAACTTTTCCATCGAGTTCTCCACCATCTCTGGTAATTGATTGAATCCCCATACACAGCTTATTTACCATCTTACCATAGGACACATTCTTTTACTTGTTTATTTTTAATGTTGTGACCCAATAAATAAGATTTTATTACACTATATCTGGTTCTATTTTGCCCCATATGGTTTCCCGATATATGGTTGATTTTATGGAGGAAGGAAGGATGCCGATATAATCCAGCATTTGGTGAAATATATTGCCATTCGGAGAAGAGGAGACGCTAATCCCTCACAAGGGACGTATGGTACCTCTTCCCCTACTCTGAAGTGTGGTGCAGGGTCATACACCATTCTATATGCTCATGTGATAAGGGTACACTTTGGTGAATACACATCAAACTTTCCTGAGGCGGAGAAGAGGAGCGCTCCTTGTAAGATAGGGACGTCTCTTTTCATCTGTGTATACATCTGAAGCTCGCAGGAGGGCCTTTTTGGAATGCAACATATGTGTCTAGTACACATTACCCTTTGAAAATGAGTAAAACGTTTGGTAGCAATTATAGGTAGCATAGAGAATATAAAATATATACATTTTTTAAAGAAAAGAAAAAGCCATTGCTCTGCATTTCACACATGAGCTCCTTCATTGTAAAAACAAGAAAACAATGAGTAAATCTCATAATCATGCTATCATTTAACACAACAGTTTAACACATTTAATAGTTTGACTTTTTGTGACTTTTTACATTCTGCGCTTCATTGGCTATACACATTTCCGCTTTCAGAGGATTCCAGTGATAATTTCCCTAGGCAACAAGCCAACACAATGAGATGTAACCTACAGCACATATAACAAGGACATGGGCTCTGGTCCAGTGTTTGCTGCCAGTATTTTATAATGAATTAAAACATTTGAAAATGTGTTAATCTTACACGAGTTCACTTTTTCCTTCTACTGAGCCTCAGCCTGTGCAACTTTGGCTGAATGTCATCATTGATTTGTTATATGATAAATATTGGTTCTGTAAAGGTGTAACTCCATCTACTGTATATCATTAGCAGTGATGTCTCTATATGACTCACAGTTAATGCAGCTTCTACGTGGGCTGTGCAGTCTGTCTACGTACTTTTATATACTTATAGCCCTAGTAAATTCCTTCCGTATTCCCAAGTAAAACACATTGCCCAGGCCAGATTACGTATTTCCACAGTCTATTGTTAATTAATGTATTATTTACCCTGTACATTGCAAGCTTTATGAGTCTTTTCAGCCTCCACATTTTCAAAGGTACATTTTTCTGTAAGAGTAAGCTTCAGAAAGGGTGATTCATGAATCAGCTTAGATCATAATGCTGGGGTCTAGATAACAAGGAAGTGATAGGGTCAGGAAAAGATGACATCATAATCAGAAGAGAATAATGCTTAAATTCAATGAACTATTTGCGTCTGGAGACAAACACAGGCCTCATAACAGTATTGTGAGTGACCAAGAGGAAGTGCTGGTGCAGCATTTGTAACCAATGGTCTACAGGTGTACTAATTACTCACATACACATTTTATAAGGTCCACAGGTGGAGTTAATTATTTCACTTGTGATTCTGTGAGGAGACCTGCAAAACATGCACCGTGTGAGATCCAGAGGACCGAGTTCCCTGACCACTGGTCTACAAAGACATAGCCAAGCTGAAAGTTGCTTACGTCTTTGAGCTGATATATACTGTATTATGCTTTGGTGTGCTTCTATAATCAAAAGTTTAATTTGTTTATTTACTGTTATAAATGTACTACTTATTACAAATAATATTAAAACCAACACTAAACAATTAAATTATATTGTAAGCAGTATAAACTCTAATAGCAGAAATACTATTATTCTAATAACTTCAAACTACTCTTAAAAAAGAAAACTTGGGCGTACTCTGATATTTTCATTGATAGAAACATACAGTAGAAACATAGAATTTGCCGGCAGATAAGAACCACTTGGCCCATCTAGTCTGCCCCTTTTTTAAACATGTTACCTCAAACCATATTTGATCCTTATTTTTTTGTAAGGATATCAATATGCCTATCCCAAGCATGTTTAAATTGTACTACTGTATTTGCCTCTACCACCTCTGATGGGAGGCTATTCCACTTATCTACTACTCTTTCTGTGAAGTAATTCTTCCTCAGCTTTCCCCTGAATCTTCCTCCCTCTAGTTTCAGTGCATGTCCTTGTGTTCTGTTGCTCCTCTTCCTGTGAAGAATGTCTCCCACCTGTACCTTGTTAAAACCCTTGATATGTTTGAAAGTTTCTATCATGTCCCCCCTTTCCCTTCTCTGCTGTAAAGTATACATATTAAGATCTTTTAGTCTTTCCTGGTACGTTTTGTGATGTAGGCCATGCACCATTTTAGTTGCCCTTCTTTGTACAGTCTCTAATGTATTTATATCCTTCTGGAGATATGGCCTCCAGAACTTAACACAATACTCTAGGTGAGGTCATACCAATGACCTATACAGTGGCATTGTTACTTATTTCGGTACTTTCACGGCGCCACTAGATAGGCTAGATAGGATACTAGATAGGATACGATTTAGAATGCGATTTGACACAGGATATCGCATAAGATATAGTATAAGATTTACTATCCATTTCATTACCCCACTATCCACTAGGGCGTGGAGTTGATTTTATATAGCGTGGCGAGCGCAGCGAGCCCCGCGCGGGTACACGGAATGTATTTTATGGAATTGCATGCAAATGGCATGCGATATTGGTGACTTGCTTTGAAACAACATCCGTGTCCCCTCGCGGGGCTCGCACGCCCTAGTGGATAGTAGGGTAATGAAATGGATAGTAAATCTTATACTATATCTTATGCGATATCTTATGTCAAATCGCATACTAAATCGTATCCTATCTAGTATCCTATCTAGTGGCGCCGTGAAACTACACAAGTATCCTTATTTCTTTCTACTGCTGATACCTCTCCCTATGCAACCAAGCATCTGACTTTGCCTTCTTCATTGCTTTGTTACATTGCCTACCTGCCTTTAAGTCCCCTAAAATAGTGACACCTAGATCCCTCTCTTCCTCAGTAGTTTCCATTATAGTGCCATTTATACTATATTTAGTCTTTGGATTTTTGAGACCCAAGTGCATGATTTTGCATTTTTTGGCATTAAACTGTAGTTGCCATGCTCTTGACCATTCCTCTAATGGATAGGATGATATTTTCTCTATCTAAAAATAAATGGACATTAAAGTCAAATAATTTACACAAGGAACAATAACAATATAAAAACACAATCCCTCTTCCTATTTTTTGCAGCACTACAGGTTTTTTTTAAGGTGTCTATACACAGTACAATGGTGCTGTGCGATGAGATGCGATGCGTGCTCCCGCGGGCATCCCATCGCACAGCACATAAAGTCTCTGCAGCCAGTGCTTTTGAACTAGGTCCTGGTTGCGATGCAATGCGATTTAGTTCAAAATGCATGGGAATAATTGTTCTGTGTATGGGCACCTATAGAAGTGATTGTCCTTATGCTAACAGCCTCAGACTGGGCTCTTATGTCACTTAATTTATAAATCACTCCTTCTCCAGTAGGACATAAGGTGCTTAACCCTTTGAGTGCCAAGTGAACTTGTCAAAATAGGTGTGAAAATTGTCAAGCAAACATTTTTATTCATCATAATGACCTGTAATGCTTACCTTATATAGGAAATATTATATTTGTTTTTTACACAACATTTTTGTTTGAATTTATATAACAAATGTGAGCGACGGCGGCGTTTTTAGCGGATATTTTGCACCTCTCACAGAGATGTTAGCACTTAAAGGATCAATAGATAGAATGAAAATAATACAGTATAGAAACAACAAAGTGCAGAAAAGCTTTTCATACAATACAGACGAAACTAAAGAAACATTAAGGAGACGCAATGTTGTCAAATAATACCTTAAAAGAGAACCTTTTCAATTGGTAAAGGTACATTAATGATATTTTAATTATATGGTAAGCAACATCTAAAATAGGGAATTACATTTTTTTTTTAAATGTCAATATCTGAAATAGCCTAAGCTTGTTGAGTGCAATAATTACATTGCAGCTATAGGTCAATAAATGGTTGAGAATGATCCTGGATGTATATTTGAAATGGCAGAGAACAAATATTCTGTGAGAAATCTTTATACAGAACATGGAAAAGTCTTGGTTAGGGAATTTTGAGTAAGGCAATGATACTGCTTTTGAAGACATCACTAAATTGGCGTGGAAGGTTCTCCTCGCTTACAAAGAAAAAGTGCAGAAAAAAGAATGACTGTACATCTGGTAACACAATACAGTAGTTCAGCTGGGGATTCTAAATAGATTTAGAACTGACAAAAAGCTAAAAAATATCACAAAGATCAGTCTTTACATCAAATAGTCACTGATCATACAGATTCAAGTTTTAGTGTCAAGCATCCTGATAAAATATTAGCCCCTTTTACTTTTGATTTTTTGGTAATGTATTTGATGCACATACTCAATACCAGGGCCGCCATCAATGGGGTACTTCCAATCCTGGACCAAGACAGAGAGGATAGCTCGCTCATGGCTCCTACAGCTAGTAGTGTTTTGCCTGTGTCACTGGACTCCCGAGAGGTGGGTGATGCCACTGAAAACTTACCTATGCTGTGGTGATAAGCAGCAAGTAACTACTTGAAAAACTACAAATTCCCTCAATCCCTGTGTTTAGAGGAGGCATGTTTAGCTCTATTGTGACCAGGTGCAATAGATTTGAGTAGAAGGGACCTGATAGGAGGTGGCAAACTCCCCACATGGAGAGGAGGATGAAAAAATAAGTAGGAGTTAACATTCACAGATCTAAAGAAGGTGATTTGAGCAAATGGAAAACAGTGTAATCAGGCCTACCCCGACAAGGTGAGTCAGAGCTGCCATCAGAAAATGTGGGGCCTGGGACTGCCAAAATAGGCAGCCCCCCCCCCCTATTGTTACAAAAAATATTTTAGCCAGTCTCAAGCAGCAAGGCTATAACATATATTAAGTGACTACATGAAAAAAAAATTGTGATGTTTAGATACTGTAATTATTTATTTTGTTTTACGGGCTCACTTAGGGCCAGATGTACAGTATCAAGCTTCAAAGGTGATAAAATGGAAAGTGATAAACAGCCAACCAATCAGCTCCTGCCTGACATTTTTCAAAGACAGTCTGTGACATGACAGGTATGAGCTGATTGGCTGGCTGCTTATCACTCTCCATTTTATCACAAACTTTGCCACTGTGTAGTGAAGACGGGGTGTGCTGCCGGCCATGCGGGCTGCGGGGACAGAGCGGTCCTGGGCCCTGTCCTCTGTCACAGCGGCCAGACCCGGGACAGCTGTCCCCATAGCACCCCCCTAATGTCGGCCCTGAGGTGAGTACAATTCCTATGCAATCTAGTTGGCAACGAGTCACATGTTCTAACTCTCCTTCTATTTCTCTCTACAATGTCCCCTATTCCTTCTAGTCCTCTTCCTTCATCCTATCACTTTTCCTTCTGCCTCACTTTCACTCTTTCTCTGTTCCTCTTCTATCTCTCTCTGTTCTTCTCTCTCTCTCTCTCTCTCTCTCTCTCTCTCTCCCATAAGTACAGAGTAGCAAAGCCATTTCTGGTACCTTATAAATAAAATAATAATAATTATTAGGTCACCACGTGCATTAAGTCGACATGGGCAAGGTAGACAGTCAAAAGTTCAACATGGGGTTTTTAACTTTTTTTATCCCGGATGTCGACATGAACACTAAAAAAGTACACCGCGTTCCCTCGCCATGCTTTGGGCACGGTGCCTCGCTACACGAGGCACACTATTGTGACAGTGTAGTGGATGGTAGGGCACGAAATACTGCCTGTCGGCACATGTCAGCTCAAAAAAAAGTGAAAACCCCATGTCAACCGTTTCACTATCAACCTAGCCCATGTAGACCTAATGCACATGTCGACCTAATGTCCCTGTCAACCTGACGCTATGTTAGCCTTCAGTCATGTCGACCTTCATGCATGTCAACCTTCAGTGGTCTGGTCGACCCAATGCATGTCGACCTTCCTCTTGGCGACCTTCCTCTTGTCGACCTTCCTCCACACAGTTCGGCCATAGCAGGAATTGAACCCATGATCTCATGCAAGAATACTAACTTTATTAGTGTTTGCAAATAAAACACACACATTATATGCGTTACATGTAACCGTTATATGTTTTTTGCTAACTTTACTTATCATACAGAACCTAATATCATTTATATATTAATATATCACAATATACTTTACTGCCAATAATATTTACATGAAATATTTAGCTTGTTTGTTTGCAATTTGTATTTGTATATTGACCATGTGTTTTAGTGAAACAAATGTTCTACTCTTATCTCTGTAAAGAATATCCACAAGATTCTTCCTTGTAACATTGCAAATCTCATTTGAATTTTCATTTAAATTTAGATAGCATATGTGGTTCACCCAGTGGGAGTATGAAATAAAATAATCTTAAAGGATATTAAAGTTTGTTTATTTTTTCACTATGCTCTGGGAAAGAAAAATATGTTGACATGGTTATACGGGTATATGATTATAATGTTTTACTTTTTTGTAAAGGTTCTATTGGTTAGAAATGATAATGTATTTGTTTATATATTGCTATTATAGTTAGTTGGTTCTATGCTACACTGAATATCATTTCTTTTCATAGGCGTGCGTAGCACATTTTATTAGGGGGTGCACCATCAAAGGGGTGTGCCTAGCATTAACTATTGTGCTTGTATAACACCGCCCATTGGGCGCATCTAACATCGCCAATCAGGCGTGTCTACCATCATCTATTGGCACTCGCTACAATATAAAACTGTCTTAGCCACACCATAATCTCCTGCCTATCTCAGTTTTAATATTCTAATTACTCTGTATTACAGTATAACCACATGAAGTCAAAAAGATATATGGATGACATAAAGTAGGTATGTAGTGATATGATAATGTTCTAATACAATTAACAATGCAAAACACCCATAATTGATTGATGGGCGCTTCTTCTAATGGAAGACAGTTCTACAAAACAAATGTCTTTGGTAAAAGGTATTGCTGTTATTGCTAGCGGCAACAGGGGCGGATCCAGGATAAAATGACAGGGGGGCACCATGATAAAAGAGGGTTTGGGTGGGGGGGGGGCGGTGCTACCACAAATATGGCGCCGCAGAAGGCTGCCTCGGAGCTGTGCAGCTCAACCAAACTACATGTCTCCCCTTGTCTCCCCCTGTCCTTGTCCTCGTTCATCACCCCCTCGAGTGTGATGACCCTGCCAAGTGCGGTAACCAAGCACAGCAGAGAAGCCCTTCTGAAATGGAGCTCACCCCTGGTGCAGACCACCCATATGAACCTGACGGAGCGGGACGTGGGCAGATCGGCAGCCCTCACAGTCCATGCTGCCCTTGCTGCCCTGTGCAGAAAGGATGCAGCAAAGTTGAATGGCAGTTGCTGGAGAGTGGACCGGCGACCAAGGAGAACCATTCACAGAGGTAGCAGAAAAGTAAACCCCCAGGGCCTACTTATGGGGGCCCAAAAAGGAAGTGGTGTGACTCAGTGCCCACCTGAGAAGATAGCCAGAACTGAGCCCCTGACAACAATGAGGGCAATCCCAGCCAGGCCGCTGGCTCCCTCCAGTAGGAACAGACATGCCCCTACCACCGCCAAGTGGCCTGGAGGGGCCCCCCACCTAACAGCTAGGCTGACAGGAAGATATGTGAGGCTCAGGACTCGCAATAGGGGCCGCCGTGCTGGGGCCCTAGTTAAGTGGAGACGCAGAGGTCACAGATCTGCAATCCCAGCTATCCTACTCTCAAACACCCGATCCCTTGTAAACAAGATGGATGAGCTGTCCCTGCTAATAAATGATGCAAGATCAGGCACTGCTGGCTCATCTATCCTATGCTTTACTGAGACATGGCTAGATGAACTCATTGCCGACTCCTCAGTGATGCTGCCGGGCTACAGTCTCCTCAGGGCTGACCGCGACAAGGAGCTCACCGGAAAAACCAAGGGAGGAGGTGTCTGCTTCTTCATAAATGAAGGGTGGTGCACCAGCGTAAAAACTCTGAGTAAATCAAGCAGCCCTCAACTGGAGACACTCATCATTAAATGCAACCCATTCTACTCCCCCCGGGAATTTGCCTCAATAGTCCTGGTGGGGGTGTATATACCTCCCCAAGGAAATGCGAAAGAAGCCCAACTCCAACTGGCCACCAGGATAACAGACACAGAACTCAAACATCCAGAAGCACTGTTTATAGTGATGGGCGACTTCAACAGTGCCAACCTGTCCCAAGAGCTACCGAAGTACAGACAGCAAGTCAGATGCCACACCAGGGAAGGACGTACCTTAGACCACTGCTACACCACTATCAAGTCTTCTTACCGGGCTATCCCCCGGGCAGCTCTGGGCCTCTCTGACCATTGCATAGTCCACCTTCTACCAACTTACACCCAGAAGCTAAGGTCAGCTAAACCAGTGGTCAGATCAGTCAAAAGCTGGACAAACGAGGCAAAAATGAAGCTTCAGGCCTGTCTCGAATGCACAGACTGGGGAGTCTTTGAATCCTCCGCTACAAACCTAGACGATCTGACCGACACAGTGACAGCCTACATCAGCTTCTGCGAGGACCTGTGCGTGCCAATCAAAACAGCACGCACCGTCAACAACAACAAGCCATGGTTCAGCAGTCAACTCAGGAAGCTCCGTCGGGCAAAGGAAGAAGCCTATCGCAGTGGTGATATTGTCCTGTACAAACAGGCCAGGAACTCCCTAACACGGGAAATCAAGCTGGCAAAAAAAAGATTCTCAGACAAGCTGGTGAACAACCTGTCAACCAATGACCCCGCGTCAGCTTGGAGAGGCATGCAAGCTATAACCAACTACAAGATCTCTCGAACCCCCTCCACCATGCACCAGAAACTAGTGAATGAGCTGAACCATTTCTACTGCAGGTTCGAGAAGGAAGCTACCTGCATCAGTCCTACCCCTGACCGGGGCAAGATGGCTTGCCCACCCTCCTTCCAAATCTACCACCCCCAGACTCTCCAGGTGGACCAAACAGAGGTAGAAGGAATGTTCAAGAGGGTCAACCCTAGGAAAGCTGGAGGCCCAGACTGAGTGTCTCCATCTGTCCTCAAGACCTGTGCAACACAGCTCGCCCCTATCTTTACCAGGATTTTCAACACTTCACTAGAAATGTGCAAGGTCCCCACCTGCTTCAAAGGCTCAATTATCGTCCCGGTTCCCAAGAGCTCAACTGCGAAAGACCTCAATGACTACAGGCCGATTGCACTAACATCGGTAGTCATGAAAGTGCTTGAACGTATGGTGCTGAACCACCTGAGAGTTGTTACAAATGCTCACCTTGACCCCCTGCAGTTTGCCTACCGAGCAAACAGAAGTGTTGAGGATGCAGTCAACCTAGGGCTGCACCACATTCTACAGCACCTGGACAGTCCAGGCACCTATGCAAGGATACTATTTGTTGATTTTAGCTCGGCATTCAACACTATCATCCCTCACATCCTGGAGCCAAAACTCCGTTCACTAGGAGTCCCAGAACCTACATGCTCCTGGATTACTGACTTCCT
The DNA here is from genome assembly GCF_055691185.1 of Crinia signifera. NCBI lineage: Eukaryota > Metazoa > Chordata > Amphibia > Anura > Myobatrachidae > Crinia > Crinia signifera. Next base: position 110,723,524 of record NC_139217.1, on the reverse strand, counting down.
GACTGAAAGGAAACAGGCGGTAAAAGCAGGCGCATTCATTTCAAACACATGCACAATTAGCACCGGTGCCCCTCAAGGATGTGTCCTCTCCCCCCTGCTCTTCTCCCTCTACACAAACGACTGCACCTCAGCAGAACAGTCAGTAAAAATTATAAAATTTGCAGACGACACAACGGTTATTGGCCTGATCATGGATGGAAACGAGTCGGCATACAGACGGGAGGTGGATCGGCTAACTAAATGGTGTAGCGGAAACAACCTTGACCTAAACCCCCTCAAAACGGTGGAGATGGTGGTGGACTTCAGAAGGAAACCAAATGCCATGCACCCACTCATAATATCTGACAGAGTAGTGTCGAGGGTCGACTCCTTCAAATTCCTAGGAACAAAGATTTCCTGCAACCTCAAATGGGGTCCCAACATCATTACAACTGTCAAGAAGGCTCAGCAGCGGTTGTTCTTCCTGAGGCAACTCAAGAAATTCAACATCCCGCAGGAGCTGCTGCTCATCTTCTACACTGCCATAGTAGAGTCTTTCCTTTGCTCCTCGATCACAATCTGGTTCGGAAGAGCAAACGAGAATGACAGACGAAGGTTGCAAAGAGTGGTGAGGATGGCAGAAAAGATCATTGGGGCGGAGCTCCCCACTGTCCAAGAACTATACCTAGCCAGGGTCAATAAGCGTGCAGGAAAGATCTTGGCGGACAAGCTACACCCTGGCCACAACCTGTTTGAACCCCTTCCATCAGGCAGACGTTTTAGGTCCATCCCAGCAAAGATGACAAGAACTACAAAAGGCTTCTTCCCAATATGGATTCTTTGGATTATAAGGAAATGGAAGAAGAAGTAATTGAAAAAGTAGCTAAAAATGAACGCGAGCTCATGCAAAAGAAAAAACGAAAGTACATGAGAGACGTAGAGGACTACAGAGAAGGTAGACAACACCTTATCACTAAAAAAGAACGGAATTTTTTCGGACAATATGGGGGAGATAAACATAGGACCCCATCACGGAGACCCAGATGGCGAGAGACTCGGCCAAGGGTCTATGAAAGGGATACTTCAAGACAAAGGGAGAACCGAGAAACAAATAGAAAATTCAGGTCAAGATTACCTTCTAATCGATATAATGAACATCACGAAAATCGTAGACAAGGTAGATATGAACCCCCACACCGGAGGAATAAAAGAAACCAAATTGATGTTCCTGAAGAAATAGGACCCAATTGTGATAGATCTAATTGGGAGAGGTACCCAGGTAAATACAAAAGATCTGACAGGCAGGAATATAGGAATACACCTAACTATCAATCAAGATGGTCAAATAGATTTGAAGTGTTAAGAGATAAGGAGGAGCGGCGTTTTTTAGATTAGACACCAACCCCCCCGAACATAAGAAGACACGAAGGGGGAAAAGAGCAGGAAAGAAAAGACAACATAAAAAGAGAAAAAGAAAAGGGAAGAGACCCTCTGATTTTCCACCAAATGAAGTAGATAAGGAGGGGGAAAACATTAATACTGAGGGGGAAAACTATACGAAGATTTATAATCTAAGTTCACACGTTTTAACCTCCGAAGAAGAAAACGTATTAAAAAAAGGGTCTTAAGTTTGCCCCAACCAGCAAAATGGATCCTTTCGAAACATATGTGGATCTTCAACGTTTTATAAGGAAGTTAACATTAAAAAAAAATTTCGACGATAAACCAGAGGATGTTGGAATCAATAGAGAAACCATCTTTAAACCCAAATCAATATTTTACCCCGCATTTAAGAAGGGATGTTTTATCGAAACTTTTGAAAAACTAGTCAAAGAAGACTTGGAAAACGTAGGGGAAAAGAAATCGAAGGGACCCAAAATATCTAACCTAACAAAGAAAGAGAGAGACGCATTAAAAGCGTTGAATGAAAATCCTGCTATTATAATTAAGCCCGCCGATAAGGGGGGCGGCGTAGTCGTACAAAACATAGAAGACTACAAGGAAGAAATACAGAGACAACTGGCAGATACAAAGACATATAAGAAATTGAGGGGGAATCCCACGGAGACCATTACGAATAAACTCAGTAATTTCCTATCAAAGTACGAAAAGAAAGGTGTAATCAGTGAGAAAGAACGGAAATATATGATGATACTGAAGCCATCAATACCAGTGATATATACCCTGCCGAAAATACATAAAAATCAAAGCAAACCACCAGGTAGGCCTATTGTGGCAGGTACGGAATCCATTACATCTAACCTGTCACACTACATTGATTTCATCCTACAACCAATAGTAAAGAAAACCCGTTCATACACAAGGGATTCGGTGTATGTCATGAATAAATTAGAGGGCATTGAATGGGATGCAGGGTATACATTAGTTACAGCGGACGTAACTTCGCTGTACACTATCATCAATCACCAACAGGGAGTGGCAGCCACATCATATTATCTAAATAAAGAAGAGATGGAAATTAACAAACTGAATTTCGTACTAGAGGGGATCGAACTGATTTTACAGAACAATTTTTTCTGGTTTGAAGACACCTTTTTTCTACAGATTGAAGGAACTGCGATGGGCACCAGGTTCGCCCCAAGTTATGCTAATTTATTCATGTCCCAGTGGGAAGAAACATCTGTATATGAGGGGCATGAATATGGGGCGAACCTGGTGCTATGGACTAGATATATAGACGATATACTGTTCATATGGAAGGGAGAAGAAGCAGCTCTAGAATCTTTTTGTACACATCTTAACAGTAATGACCAAAATATCGTACTTACATTCCAAACCAGTAAACAATCTGTGAACTTCTTGGATCTGACAATTTTTATAGATGACGGTAGAATTTGCACTAAAACATATTGTAAACCTACTGATTGCAACTCATACATACAAGCTGATAGCAACCACCACCCCAATTGGTTAAGATCTATTCCTTCGGGCCAATTCCATCGGGCCCGTAGGAACTGTACTAGAGTTGAGGACTACAAGGAACAAGGAGCCATCCTCACGGAACAATTTGTGGGGAAGGGATACAGCAGAAAAATAATAGAAAAAACCTGTACTCAGTTTGAGGATAAAAACCGAGACGAGTTGCTGAGAATCGACCTATCGGATCCAGATAAAAATAAAAAGGAAGATTTCGGGATACCATTCATTACCCAATTTAATGGTCAACATCGTGATGTAGAAAAAATAATAAAAAGACATTGGAAAGTACTGCTAAAGGATCCCATCATGAAAAAGCATCTGAAACCTGAACCAAAGTTTATATACAGGAAGGCCAGAACTGTAAGAAATATGGTAGTGAAAAGCACCATAAATAAACCGACAAAACAGGAAGTAAAGTCGACTGGCTTTTACAGGTGCGGCTCCTGCATGATGTGTAGAAATTGCAAAAGCAAAAAATCAGTGATAAAAGAATATACATCTACACACAAGGGAACCACTTATCCAATAAAGGACTTTATCACGTGTGACAGTAAGAATGTTGTTTATCTTTTGACCTGCTCCTGCTCGAAGCAATATATAGGCAAAACGAGTAGGAAATTAAAGGAACGAATGGGTGAACACCTTCGTAACATTCGTAAAGGTCTTCTGACTAGTAATGTATCTGCTCACTTTAAAGACCAACACGAATGCAAAACTGACCAAATAATATCCTTTTGTGGCATAAGAAAAGTAGTAGGGAGCTGGAGAAAGGATATTATAGAAGAATCCCTAGCGAAAACAGAAATGCGTGCCATTTTCAATCTAGGGACTTTACATCCTGATGGGTTAAACATGGATTTTGAAACCAAGTGGTTTCTCTGACTTCCCTCAGCATATAGTAGCAGTTCCCTGTACTTTTAGAATATATTGTATTTTTATAATGTACTTTTATAATATATGTTTATGGTCTTTTTAGAAATTCTCTTCCTATTATGAATTTTACCAGTATTAACGTCCGCTATACTTACCTATCAGGATCTTAAAATATGGTCTTAAATATGGTTATAAACATGTCTTTTTTAGATACTGGTTTTAGACTGTTTTATATGTAATTTTTATTTCATGTGTTTTAGATGAATACATGTATTTTATCAAGGAATATGCAATACTTTGTGTCTGTTACTGCGATCTAGCTGAATGGATGCCTCCGCTTGTGTGCGTTCCATTTAATTAGGTGGAACGCATACATTATGATGTGAATCATGGAAGCACGCATGAGCAATATAGGCCACCATCCTGTATAACGCGATGCGTGTCACCAACCCATTTCCGGGTGAAATATGCGCTCCATTGCACGTTTGATAGAAACTATGGAGCTGTATAATAGACGATCGCTCCCGGCATGTCATATCCGGGATGACGTGTATGCGTGTCACTGACGCACTTCCGGTGGACGCGTGCGTTCCACTGCGGACTTATGTGCTGTTTGGGATAATTATTGGGACCCCAACAGCGCTTTTCACATTTATAAGCTAACGACTATCGCATTACCTAACCCCTTAACGCCACTTAATATAGATACATGGCCAAAGTAATGTTACTTAAACATTCTATACGTTTTTAGTACTTTTCCGGTTTCTGTAGCCGGAAACCCTCCCATAGGAAGGGGAGGGACACTAGGAAGGGTATATAAACCCTACTGTTCATCCAGACTCTCACATCCTGAGGAAGACCTGGCAAGGTTGAAACGCGTTGGTGGAGAGTCTGGGACATAATTGGAGACCTACACTGCACATGCACCCACTTCTATTTCAGGGGTATCAGTCCGGACCTGATCCCCTGAACAAAGTTAAGTGTTTATTTTTTCATCTGTACTGTGCAGTTGGTACTGGCCCGTTGTGACCCACATTTTAATTGTCCTTTCAAATAAATTTGTTACCTGTATTATACCGGCATCTTTACCTTTTTCTTTCTGGTATATAACTATTGATATAAGAAAAGGAGTTCTGAATCAGAAGGAAACCACATAAAAGAAACCGAGATAGGATTGAAGCTGCACTGTATTGTGTAAGTGGGGTACGTCCCCAGTCTTATAATTTGTCTATCTCGCACTGGGTGGAGATTCAGTCTGACCTTGGGGGAGAAAAGGCCCTACCTTTGGGCTTGAAAAGAAACCTTTACGTGAGGAGCACATCCTTTTCTTGGTGTGAGTAGGGTACGCTACCCTTCTGGACTTCTACATATATATACTTCCCACTTCTATTTTTAGGGTGGTGGTTACCAAATAAATCACCACTAGTTCCAGAACATACTACACTATATCTCTCTCTCTTTTTTGCTTCTCTTTTATACTCCCGATACGGAGAGAGGTGGAGCGAAAAGAAAGGAGAAAAATTGAAGAAAGGAAGAAAAGACACGTCTTGGAATACCATTCATCTAGGACTGTCTTTTTATTTTCATTAGTTTGTGAGCGCGGTGTGCGACAGGGGAAAATCTTTCTGTTCTTCCCAATAGCTGTCCACCAACTAAACCGTATTGAACATAACAAATACTAAAAACTAACTCGAACTTTTCTAGATACATGTGAAATGTATGTGATGTATGTTTATGCCTCTCTTCCCACCCCCCCCTTGTGTTCCCTGATTGATGCTGCACTGTTACCACAAAAAATTCCAAGCATACGCAAGTATACCTGGCCAATAAAGATGATTCTGATTCTGATTAGTGGTGCCAGTGTACATGCTAAGAGAGCGACAGAGAAAGGGTGGGAATGGGATTAAAAATAGACCCTGGCATTTAAAGTATGCAAGCTCACCATGGCGACAAAAGTGAAGGATGTAGTTGTGCGCGCGCCGAAGGCATGCTCCGGAAAAGGGGGTGTGGCCACTCAACAGGGGACGTGTCTTTGAGTGTAGTGTACCACACCATATACAACTTCTACACATTATTCAACAAAATACTAGACCCCATTATACTTGCCCCTTACACATGATGCCAAATGGAATGAGCCAAAATTCAAATAATGCCACATGGATTGTGTCAAAATTCACATAATGCCACACGGATTGAGCCAAAACTCACATAATAACACACGGATTGAGCCAAAATTCACATAATGCCAAATGGATTGAGCCAAAATTCACATAATGCCACACGGATTGAGCCAAAATTCATAAAATGCCACACGGACTGAGCCAAAATTCACATAATGCCTCACAGATTGAGTCAAGATTCACATAATGCCACACGGATTGAGCCAGAATTCACATAATGCCATACAGATTAAGCCAAAATTCACAATACGCTTCATTAACAGGGACATTGTGCTCCAAAGGTGCGCATTAAACATTTACACCATAATGTCCATTACACGTTAAGTTACACGCATTGCCAAACACCATAATGCCTATTAAAAATGATGCTACATAAGTGCTGCTTATCTACATGCTCATTGCCAGAGGTTCCATGCTTGTTGCCATGTGGGATTACATGCTCATTGCCAAGGGGGAATACATGCTTGCGGTAAATGGGGGACAGCCACCGCCAGGCAGAAGTGACAGCCACTGACAGTGGCAGAGCCTGGCTGTTTTCAGAGCACTGCAGGTCCCGGCTATTTGAAATAATACTCCTTTCACACCAGAAAATGCATTCCCGGGTTGGCCCCCTTTTACACCAGCCTTGTCCCTGCATTTTCTGGTGTGAGGGGGAAAGAAAAACCACCCCTCGCCCCCTTTAACTTGTTATCTCATTTAACCGGCTTTATCTGACCCAACTGATCCATTTACATGACACAAGTATCATATTGAAGAACTTTTGAGTGGGCTTTAGGAGCCCATACACGCTCCTTTTAAAGAAAACATTGTATCGGATCGCATGCCTTGTGCATGCATTGTGCATGCACTGCGATCTGATACGATGTGTAGCTAGTACAAAATGTATGTGCAGCACATACTTTTTGTACCGTACTATGTGATGCGCGCGAGTAGTACAGAACGGAGCGTGTATGGGCTCCTTTAGAATAATTTTGGTCCCGTGAAACTGGAACGTTTGGTTCCAGAGTAATTTGCCCACAAAACACAAGAACTGCCATGAAATTACATTTAAAATTAAAAAAATTGGTTTACCCGCAATATCTCTGGAACCGACTGACCGATATGGACTAGCCTGGTATCATATTGAGGGCCCAGCGATTTGAAATTAAATCAACCCCAAGCTTCTGCGATGCCAGTGGGGGGAACTGGCAGCCATCGGAACCGGGGGGGGTCGGAATTAACGGGTCCCATATTATCCTATGGGGAAAACGTTACGGCTTTGCCAGGCGATATCTCCGGTTCCCGGGGCTAGAGACACGGGGCAGGGCTTGTTGGAAAGCCCTGGTCCTCAGCTACAAAACGAAATGACAGGGGGGCATGTGCCCAGGTGCCTCCCCCTGAATCTGCCAATGAGCGGCAAGGAGGTGTTAATAAGGGTGGGCACGGAATTAGGGGGTGCCTGTGCACCCCTAACACTCATTGTGCGCACGCCTATGTTTATTTTAATGATTTTTTTAAAGGTTGCCACACGGCTTTGAAAAGGAAAATAATCATAGGCACTGAATGTTGTAGGTTACAGGTGAAACTAAGGCATATGGGTAATTTACTAAGCAGCTATTTGGATTAATTGCAGCTTTCAGTGTGTTTTTGGGGCAGGTTACAAAACCACCAGAATTAATAAAGGCAAATTAATTACCAAGTGAAACAGAGATTACTTGAGTACAGCACAGAAAAACAGAAACAAACAGTTGACCCGATCCCAAAAGGTAGGCTCACTGAAACTACCAGATGGAATAATAAATAAATAAAAAAATAATGTGAAAATTCTTAACAGTATCTGGATTCATTGCCTTCTTATAATATTATTCTTATTAAGTGTCAATTTGATGCATAAAAGAAATAAAAGGAAAACATACACAACATAGGTTGGTATTCAACACCGGATGCCATTTCTGCCGGGGGAAATAGTGCCATTACCGAAAGCATTGAAGACAGAATACTACAAAACAGATACAACTTTAAAGCAAATTTGGATCTGTATTAATGGAAACGGCAGCGCATTGTCGAATTTATGGACATTTTCCAACAATCCGAGGCCATTTTTGAAAATTTGTGGACTTTGCAATACTCGACAGTTGGTACATTGAATACTGACTGTCCAGTTCCTGATGGAAGGAACAAATAAGGTCGGGACATCCTGACAGTCGGTATCCGGGAGTGCAGTATTTTTTTAATCCACTTAGTGTAACAATTGTTGATTTAATAGATGAATGTAGACGTTATCTATCAATGGAGGCTGTAGAGGTGGGGCTGCAGCACAGTTCAAAATGTAGGTAAGTTGCACCAACTGCCATTCCAAACTCACTTACTGGCAGTTGGTGTGACTCCCCTATTTGAATTTTAAACTATGCTGCAGTTTTCCCTCTGGAGCTGCCACTGCACTCTATATTATGTGGTATCAATCACCTCTGTGTGCAAATATTTACTAGATTATAAGAATGTTCATTTGTACACTGGTTTTGCTGATCAGTCCAATATATTTACTATTTTTATCACTTAAATCATTAAATTTGCAAACTATATAGCATAACTCATACTTTGTAAATCCTACACTATTTTCACCAGAATACTTCCAGCTTTAGCAATTAAAGAGTCTGGGGTAAATTGAATGATCTATTGAAGATGGGATGTTGCCCATAGAAACCAATAAGATTTACTTCTTATTTATTTAGCACCTTCTAGGAAATAATAATTGGAATTTTATTAGTTGCCCACAGTAACATCACATACTGTATTCAATAGAACTCCTATCTTAGTATATGTACCCCTGTATAGTAAGAAGAAGCCATGGGTTCCTCATTGCTGCAAAAATGGCTTCTGCAATTTGATGTTCCTAAATGCAGTCAGTACTGGATAGTCAGGAAGTCTCTCACTCAACACATTTTTAAATATCATAAAGACCCATTTACTCGTATATACTCGAGTATAAGTCGACCCGAATATAAGCCGATGCATCTCATTTTACCACAAAAAAACTGGTAAAACTTACTGACTAGAGCAGGGGTGTCCAAACTTTTTGCGACGAGGGACAGATTTGATGAGGTGAAAATGTGGGGGGCCGACCATTCAGCCTGACATTCTTAAAATCATTAATCACATCAGAATGGTCCCCCACCCTGTCCTCATTCATTCTATGTCCCCCAGCCTGCCCCTTCACTGTATTTCTCCCAGCCTGCCCCAATCACTGTATGTCCCCCAGCCTGCCCCTCCTTTACTGTATGTCCCCCATTCACTGTATGACCCCACTCTGCACCCATTCACTCTGTCCCACAGCCTGCCCCCCTTCTCTTAATGTCCATCAGTGCCTCCATTCATTGTATGTCCCCAAGCCTGACCCTCCTTTACTGTATGACTCCCATTCACTATGTACCCAACTCTGCCCCAATTCACAGTATGTCCCCAGCCTGCCCCTGCTCCCCCTTCTCTGAATGGCCATCACTGCCTCCATTCACTGTATGTCCCCCAGCCTGACCCTCCTTCACTGTATGTCCCCCACTCTGCCCCCTCCCTTTTCTGTATGTTTCCCAACCCCTTGTGTTAGGCAGAGGAAGGAGAGGCAAAGCAGGCACTGCAAGGACAGGAGATGCTTGGGCTCCCGCTGCTGCCCTCCTCCACTCTGCATGTTACGGGAGCAAGCTTCCCCATTGCTGCCCCCTCCCCAAACACTGCTATCACTGTGATTGTGGAGTAGGGTGATATACGATTGCAGCAGCAGGGGTAGGACGCAAAACACATCTGACTGTGGCGGCCGGCACCTCCTCACTGCAGCAGACAGCAAGGTAAAGGCGTGCTCGCCGGGGGCCCCACCTTTAGTGTCCTGTGCTGTGCTTCCCACATCTGATGCTCTGCCCGCTTCCAGCTGGAGGCTGCGGGCCACTTGAAATGACAGCACGGGCCGCAATTGGCCCCCGCGCCTGACTTTGGGCATGCCTGGACTAGAGTCTAAGCCTAGGGTGGGAAATGCAGCAGCTACTGGTAAATTTCCCTGTAAATTTCCCAGTATAATAATACCAGGCTCCGCCTGCAAAATAACAGGGCACCACAGGCTGCTCCTCCTGCATAATAACAGGACACCACAGGCTGCTCTCCTTGCATAAGACACCACAGGCTGCAACCCCTGCATAGGACACCACAGGCTGCTCCCCCTGCATAGGACACCACAGGCTGCTCCCCCTGCATAGGATACTACAGCCTGCTCCCCCTGCATAGGACACCACAGGATGCTCCCCCTGCATAGGACACCACAGGCTGCTCCCCCTGCATATGATACCACAGGCTGCTCCCCCTGCATAAGATACTACAGGCTTCTCCCCCTGCATAGGACATCACAGGACACCACAGGCTGCTCCCCCTGCAAATGACACAACAGACTGCTCCCCCTGCATAGGACACCACAGGCTGCTCCCCCTGCATATGATACCACAGGGTGCTCCCCCTGCATAGGACACCACAGGATGCTCCCCCTGCATAGGACACCACAGGATTCTCCCCCTGCATAGGACACCACAGGCTTTGACTCACCGCCTCCTGCTGTCCGGCTTCACGGGGTGGAGGGTTGGGTACACATCTGCCGCTGACCCCCTCCTGTGTCCACCACTGCCCTGCTCCACAGCGGTGAACTGCTTCAGGGAGGTAGGGGGGTTCCCGTGCCGATGATCAGCTCCACGGGAGGGAATTGTGGCTGCTGCTGATCTCCACCTGTGTCCGCCGCTGCCCTGCTACGCTCTGTAGTGGCCTGGCCTCCTGCACTAGACATGTCCTCAGTGCAAGTGGCTGGCGGTCATGTTCCCATAGCCGCGCCCATGTTTCCTAAGCCGTGCCTACATTAGTAAAGCCACTGACTCGAGTATAAGCCGAGGGGGGCTTTTTCAGCAAAAAAAACCTTGGCTTATACTGGAGTATATACGGTACTTTCATTCACAATGGAACACAGATTGTATTTCACTTTTCCAGAATAAAACATCAAATTTGAGAAGTGGTTAGCATTCCGTTGGCTTTTACAAGAAAGTCCATTACTTTCCATAGAACATCACATGTAAAACACATATAACCCAGTAAGTAGCAATTAGAAAAGATTCAGTTAAGAAGTTTTTTTTTTAAATAACACTTTAACATATCTTATTAAATCTTAGCAACCTCTGCTTTATAAAAACCAAATTCCAGCCATGTGGGGATAGTGTTTTAAAATTATACACCAATCGTAGCTCTGTTTTTGCTAATTACATTTCCAAGTCTCCTGACCTCCAATTTGATTTAATTTGTTTTATTCCCTAGTTATTTTATATTCAATTCTAAGCACTCGTGGACAATTTTACTATGGGCTGTTACAGGTTGTGTTTCAAGACCCTTACAAATGTTGTATTTGTTGGTCTAATTCCGAGATGTATGTAATCCCAATGTTTACTTCTAGGACGTTCTTATATCTGCGAATGTGATGTTGCTCACAGTATCCCAAACACTGCAGCATGAGTGACTTACTAGTGACATTCGGGTTGATGACAGGCAGCATCACAGATAAATGTGGCGTATTAGCCCTGTTTTCTGAATGCGCCAAGTCCAGTAGTTGTGTTCTTGAATGCAGGTTCACTGGCTCCAACAGTGTACATTTTTTGGACATCCTCAGCAACCTGAGGCTTTCTGTTAGGGAGAACTGGGTGTGTGGACCCGGTTGACGTGATTCTATGGTCCTGCTGGCCTCCTGCTGGCTAAGGCTTCAGCAATAACAGCCACGTTTGTGGAACTGAATTAAGTTCGGTCCCAGACCGGTGCCGCCTGGTCTTGAGGTCCGAAGGAAGTAGAAAACACATCAAGTTGGGGTGAGATGGCATTCACACCCAGTCTACCAATATGTGGGGAAATGAACCCACGTGTGCAACAATGCACAGCTGGAACCTGGAAATTATACAATTCCCAAAAAACCCAAACTAGTCACTACAAAGACACAGCAGGATGCAACCACAGTATGTCCTGGCTAATGGCATAAATGCTACAGTGCATGAATATGGTAATAATAAACACTATATAACCTGTGTGAAGCTGGATGGCAAAAACCCTAATAAGAGAGGACATATACTCCACACAGCTAAACTCTAACAGGGATAAGCTGAAATACTGAAGGTGGAAAAAACAGCACTTACAGTATCTCTCTCAGACAGGGTTTCTCAGACTGCAGCAATGGAGCACAGGCACAGGCAGGGCTTCACAGGACACCCGGAAGGATCTCTCAGACTACAACAAAGGTACACTGGCGCAGGCAGGACTTCACAGGACATATGGCAGGAGTGCTTGCTGCAATACTCCTGACTATGACAAGACTTTAACCAGACTTAGACAAGGCTTAAACAAAACGCTGACAAGACTAAAGCAGAACTATAACCTGCAGGGTCTGCATGCTGGGAGCCTAACTAAATAACCTTGCATGCAGCCAAACCCAAGCCCAAGGTGTGCACGAAACCAAGGCAAGGTGGATCCGCAAAACCCAGAGTACTGATCCGGGGAAACATACAAACTGTAAACAGAATATATAAACTGCAGATATACATTGATCCGCTGGAGGCAGATCGTAACAGTTACATAGATCAGTGGTTCTCAACCTCAGTCCTCAAGTACCCCAACATTTCACATTTTTCAGGTCTCCACACAGAACCACAGGTGAAATAATTAGCTCCACCTGTGAGCTTTTAAACTGTATACAAGAAAAACAAAGGCGGTCGATTGCACTAGCACTAAAATGTATTTATGCGATATAATATATGCAAAAAATCTGGTCAGGTGTGAATATGAATAACACTTTAATAAGAAAAAGCAATCAATAAAATAATTAAAATCAGGAAGATTATTAAAATAATACGAACAGGAGGTCAATAGTCACCCATTTGTAGTTGAAGTAGTATGCCAGTCCTTGGAAGTAACCCAAATGGCTTTTTTGTTGGGATCCGAGGGTAAACAAATATTTGTAATCCAAACTTTTTCTTTGTGTTTGAAAGGGAATGGATACTCCGGTACTGGTGTCACTTTTTCCACAAAGGAATGCCAGGCCTTTAGGAGGTGGCGTACCTCCAATATGCTCTTTATGCCACGGAGTGTGGTAAATGGACCAGTCCACTTTTGTCTTAAGAGACAATGTCTCAAGATTGTCCCTTTGATAAATCTGTCTCAAGATGTCCCTTTGATAAAGCTGTACATTGTTACAGCGAAACGCGTCAGGCGTAAGGCACTTTGGCGACCTTCTTGCTACCTCCATAACCACTTGGTTCCAGATCAGCCACCCCCGGAGCTCACTATCTTCAAAAAATCCGCAATTTCATGGAACTCCATCAAACTCCATCTGAAGACATCTGCATTTATTGCTTTCCTCAATAAGGATTAAAAATCTTCATTTGGACATCCAACTGCGGTAATTATACATCATTTCCTGAGCTTAAACAGACTTATAGCTGTATCCGGACTTTCTTCAATTAACTATTGGCGGTATACTAGGAATGGACCCTCTCATTAGGTAGCCTCAAATAGGTGCCAGAGCTTTATTGGTTCTTTTATTGTGCTTGTATTTATTAATTTGTTTATTAAATTGTACTTTTAATTTATATGGTCTAGCGCTACTATTTTTTCTGTGTTAAATGACCATATGTCCTTTTAGGATAACACCTACGTGTTTCGCTGACCACAGCAGCTTTTTCAAGGTGACTTGTTCTACTGAATGGTGGGGTTTAAATACCCTCTATGATGGCTAATGTCACACACCTGACCATGGTAATTAGTGTATGATCAATTAAAGTTTACATAAAACACATATAAAAATTATATAGATAAAGCTAATGGAGACAGACCTACTTGTATTTGAACACTTCATAATATGGATAATACCTTCAGAATTATATTCGTAAGGTGCCGGGTATACAGACGCGGTGCCGGAAGTGCATTAATCCCGTCACTTCCGGGACCTGGAACGCACACCTCAAAGCGTGTCTGTTTACCCTTCCGTGTATTCATCAGCGGCGCCCAGCGTCATTGCGGCTTTGTGTATTGACATTTTTAGACCCCCGTCGTAGGTACACGTCGGGGGGGAGGAGAACTATTGGGAGGTGGCCAGATTTTTTGTCTATTACGTGTGAGCGGATATCCTATTTCATGGAACGTTTCACAAATGGAAAGCACAGGAAGTCTCTATCTTTGGAACGCATTTACTTGACTTCCTGGGATTTGACACGCATACACGGCATCTTACTAATACGTTATTAAAACATAATTACAAGAAATCACAGAAAATGTATAAGCATGATTCCTCCATATCAAGAGGGTCTTTGGAAATATATTAACACCGATATATATAACTTTTGAACATGATTGGACATACAGGTTTGTCATTCTAATCAATAGGTACTTATGTTTATAAACGTTTTAAGAGATAAACAATACAAATTGGAAGATGAAATAGTCCCAAGGCGCAAAGCCGGAATCCTGCTGCCTCACAAAGGAAGATGAGGATCACCAAAATCCTCTGGTAGTAGATATATCGAAGGAAAACCAAATGTGGAATGGGCGCTGGATTCCTGTTTATCCACTTAGAGTACCTCAGATGTTATTCATGGGGATTTGATATAAAAGAGAAAGCAAAAGGACATGTATCATTGAAGGGTCAAATTTCTATATGATTGGTATGATGGGGAATGAATAGGGTCCCAGATTGATTACTCGTACCCTCACTCACTCGAAAGTGACATGTGACCAAACATATCAAGGTATCTTTTAGTTCGATCACCTCCGTGCAAATGTATGACAGACAGCCAAAAAGCGATGCATACCGTACTCACATGTACGCACACTGTATTCCTCCTATCAAGGTAACCTTATGGCCAAATGCTGTGAGCCAATCACAATGTGATTTTGACCCATGTGTCCAGGGCGGAGGGTATGGAGGGTATATTTGCCCTAAGTGCCACATTGTCACCGCTAACTGGCTTACACTTTCCGATTTCCTCAATTTTTCATTTTCCAAGATGGCTGTGTGTTACATCTCCCGGATATACATGCGGAATGCGTTTCAGCAAAGTGGAAGTAGCTGTTATAGCACATCTAAAGTGCTCCCATCCTTTATCAAGATACCTGATATAATAGAGTATAATGAAATACTCAAAATCTTTGAAAAATTCTAAAATAGCAGCATGCAAACTTTAATATAATAGGATCCAAGTATAAAACAAAAATTTTATTTTATTTTTATTTTAATAAATCGGAAGTTGTTCACAAAGTTGGCAGATTCAATGGGTGACAATACAGGGTGGTTCATAATGCTGAAAAAAGCAAAAAAACATGATCTATATACAGAAAAGATCATCAAAATAACACCAACACCATTACTGTATAGTGGGGTACCCAAATGGTGAATCTGCCTTATCTCCATCTGTGATAGATGTTAATGTCTATATCTGCAGTATTTTGGTTGAATTTGTTCAATTCACAAAAAAAAATGTTATATAGCATTCCTTAGCTTGGTGAACCACTCTGAAATGTTCAGACACTGTATGTATTTTTAATTGTTTCTGAGTATTGTATACCTGTTCGGCTGCACAGACCTTCAGCTGTTTTGATGTCTTACCGACATACAAAAGTCTGCAGTTGCACAGTAGCACGAATACAATATTTTTAAAATGGCAAATTATAAATTGCGCTATAGGGAAACTTTTATTGTTAACTGTAAATTCTGTAAATGTCCTTTCTTTTATCTTCACCATTTTACATATCAGTCAGGAGTCGCAGTGGTAAAACCCCTTAGTCCTAATACTATGATGGGTATCAACATCAGTCAAACTCTATACTATAGATGGAGCCGCTTATTCCTTAGAATAACCCTTAAGTTAAGTTAACATTAAGTCATTGTGTGACTTCATCTAGTTGGGTATTGCAGACCACTTCATCCGTACAATTGCGTTTTATACATGAGAACTGCCCAAATGGGATGGCATCTAACCAATTTGGATGGTGTTGGCTTGAAGTTGGAACATAACTATTTGAGTCTGGATTTTTCCTAAAAGTTTTTGTTTTGATGTTATCATGTTGCACATAGATTTTAGTCCAAAAAGGAAACTTGCTTTTGGCTCAAACTGAATGTCAACTTAATTGTTATTCAAAAATAAACAAAAAATATCAAGATTTTCCTTACTTCCTGATCCTGACCATATAAAGCAAATATCATCAATGAAATGATTCCAGGACATTAAGTCTGCCCCTAGCATGCCACCAGGCCATACAACTTGATCTTCCCAGTAGGCCATAAACAGGTTGGCGTAACTAGGGGCAAACTGAGTGCCCATTGCTGTACCAGTACATTGAAGGTAGAAATTGCCTTATGAAAAAAATAATTATTGGTCAGTATAAATGATGCTATCCAACATAAATGTTTTTAACAAGTCTGACATGGTACTTTGATTTAGGAAATAGGAGACAACCGCCGAGTCCTTCTCCCTATCAATTATTGTGTAGAGTGTACTTTTGTCTGCAGTACACAACCACAGATTTTTGGCCCATTTAACAGATATAGCTTATTCTCTCGTATCCTTAACATAAGCTTCGGTGTTTATTACCAATGGCTGTAGATATGAGTAAACAATTTCTGACAAATAAACTGGTTAAACTATTATAACCTGAGATTATGGGGTGGCCTGGGGGGTTCAGGGGGTCCTTATGGACTTTGTGGAGAATGTATATTTATGGTATACTGGGGTCTACTATGGTTAAGACATCAAATTCCTGTGTAGTTATCATTTAACGCTTTTGATGTTAGAGCTATTAGGCCCTCCATAATATTACCTTTTTAAGTATCCCCAGCAGATAGTATTTTAAAACATGCCATTATTATTGTACATATTAAAATTGTGATATTATCCCCATTAAGTGTTTGACACCTCCATTTTTAGCACAACGATTCCCTTTTTTCCTGTTATCTGTTTGGGTGTGACATCCCTATTTACCACTTCAACTTGGCACACCAGCATCTGCCATAGTGCCCTGTACTGAAAACTTGTTATCACTCCATTTATCATCTATACCCTGGAAATAAACATTGTAGTCTTAAATCACAATCTTTTTTCGAAGTCAGACACAGCCAAAGCATATGAGGGAGAGAGAATACAGCTTTGTTGTGATTGGATGCCAAAGATATTAAGCAAGATGGTTCTGATGATTAGAACAAAGCTGTATACATTTCAGAAAAATGCAAATTGATTCTCATGTGGCATTTTAACTCATAGTGTCAAAGTATCATTCACCGAACGCAACTTTTGTGGCTTTTTTACCTAACAACATTTATATGACCATCTGTTCTTATGATTAGACCTAATTTATCAAATAACCCATTTGTTGACATGCGAGAATGTTCATAATTTTCTGAGTATCCATCTTTCAAAGTTATATATAATACTTGATACATTTCAATAAAATGCATTAATCATTATGACATATGTTTGTGAGCTGTAATCCTTATTTTTATGCATTCCATAACAAAGCTCTCTACTACTGAGCAGAATAAAGGCTTAATAGCCAAAACCATTATATTATAAATGAGGCAGCATTTGAAAGATAATTCTAACATATAAATACACAGTAGCATAACAAATAGCCTTAACTTATATTTGTAATTATGTATTTAATGATTTGCTCTATATCAACCAAACAAACTGCACTATTACTAGCCCTTACTAACCAATAATAAAAAATCCGGTACTCTTTACCTAGAAGGGCGCCAGCGATTGGAATCGCGGGCGTCGGGGGTAAAAAATCGCGGTCATCGCGGTCATCGCGGGCATCGCGGGTAAATCGCGGGTACATAAAAATCTGCTGCCCGCGATGACCGCGATTTTCCCATAGGGAACAATGTTAAAAAGGCTGATTGACCGCGATTTTCATGTAAAATGCCTCAATGCCCGCGATTTGGCCATAGGAATCAATGTTAAATGGGCTACAGAGCCCAAATAGGCACAATTAACCCTTAAATGTCCCCCCAAATTTTTAACGCCACCCCACGATCCACACCAACCCGAAGCGTGGCGAGCGCAGCGAGCCCGCGAGGGGCGGCGGTACGCGTCCTCCGACCTTTTCATGCCCTACTATCCACGTCGGCGTGGAGTTGAGAATAGAATAGTGTGGCGAGCGCAGCGAGCCACCGAGCCCGAAGCGTGGCGAGCGCAGCGAGCCCCGCGAGGGGACGCGGATACCTTCACAGGTAAACGCGTCCCTTCGCGGACTTCACAGGTGTCCGCGTGGCCACGGACACCTGTGAAGCCCGCGAGGGGACGCGTTTACCTGTGAAGGTATCCACGTCTCCTCGCGGGGCTCGCTGCGCTCGCCACGCTTCGGGCTCGGTGGCTCGCTGCGCTCGCCACACTATTCTATTCTCAACTCCACGCCGACGTGGATAGTAGGGCATGAAAAGGTCGGAGGACGCGTACCGCCGCCCCTCGCGGGCTCGCTGCGCTCGCCACGCTTCGGGTTGACGTTGATCGTGGGGTGGCGGTAAGAATTGGGGGGGCCATTTCCCAGTCAAGGTTGCCTATTTGGCCTCTGTGGCCCATTTAACATTGTTTCCTATGCCCACATCGGGTCCATTGAGGCATTTAACAGTAAAATCGCGTCAGTCGGGCCATTTAACATTGATTCCTATGGGAAATCGGGTGCATCGCGTCGCGGGCATCGCGGGTACATTTATGGCCGGCCGCGACGCGACCGACGCGATTTCCATGTTTAACATGGGTTTCAATGGGAAATCGCGGGCATCGCGTCGGTCGCGTCGCGGCCAGACATAAATGTACCCGCGATCACCACGACGGGCGCCCTTCTAGGTAAAGAGTACCAAAAATCCAATATCAAAAACTTATATCATTTTCAACAACATTGGTGGTTTCTTTTTTTTTTTTCTTTTTTTTCTATAAATCATTAACTCCTTTTCTGCACAATAATGTACTTCAGATGGAGCAATTATGCCAAAACAAATCAGATTTTCAAACCAAATCCATTTTTTTACATTCAGATTTTCTACTTCATGTAAAGAATAAGTATGTCCATCACATGGCAAAGATTCTATATCTAATGGTGCCCATAAACGCTACGCTTTTTTGGTCCTATTTGATTTGATTTGATTTTGACAATACAAGTTTTTTCTTGCAGTATGCAATCCTTTCCAATTGGATTGGATGCAATTTGTACTTTGATGCGTCCGATGAGCTCAGATGCGATTTGATTTGATCAGATTTGAACCTATTTTTTTATTGCAAGTTCAAGAACTTTATTTCTGCTAATGTCCACATAATTAAAACAATAAATAAAGTTGTTTTAAACGTTTTGTATCTAGAAAAAAATGCTCCTGAGGTAAAGGATATAAGGGAGAGCTGTGTGATTATGTACGGGGCGGCGTGCTTTCCTACCCGGGGGCCTCTCCCAGTGCTGCGGCTCACCTTACTGCCGGAAGTGCTGGGAGCTCCTTCTCCTCCGCGTGACAGCCTGGCGCGGAAGAGAAGAGGTGACTGGCAGCGGGTGGGGGTGTGCCAATAATCGCATCGCTTCGCATCGCACTATACTACAAAAGTGCATGCGATTCTATGCGATACAGTACAAAAAGGAAGTGCCTGCACATCCTTTTTGTACTTTACTATATCGGGCTCCCGGGGACGCGCATCGCGTCGGATCTGAACGCGGCAGACACTTAACACGCCGCGATTATCGTATATGCGATGCGTTTTGTACTTAAAAAGTACAAAACGCATACGATAATCGTAGCGTGTATGGGCACCATAAGAAAACAGCTCCCGAACCAATTTTCCAGGAGTTACTTACAGTATAAGCATTTTTTCCATATGTATACAAACACAGACATTAAAGTGTTCAAAATAAATGAATGCATGTTTCAAAAATATTATAGTTGTTCTTGCAAAGTAACAGCAAAATGTCTAACTAAACAATAAAACATTTTTTAAATTAAGCTTTGAAAAAATAAGTTACATTTAAGTATGAAAAAAGAGAAAAATAATGAGATTTTTTTCCCCAGCACACCAAAACGCATCAGCAATAAGACTTGAACACTACATAGTAATAGAAATTCGGATATATCCACTGTACATATATATATATATATACAGTATTTGTAAAGATTAGTTAAGCTGGGCTGCTATAAGGGTTCTCTGATACTGGTGGTGCCTAAAGCATCATGATAATACAGATTTAAATATGGAACAAAAACACAAAAATCTAGCATGAACAATTCTATATGACAAAACATCTGCATTCCTACTTGTGAATAATATCCTGTCCTGTCATACTTTTTGGAACTTCATACATTTCTAAATTATCCAGTTGCTGTGGCACCTTCCCGTGTGCCTTACTTATTCTCTAGAAGAGTTGATACACCTTAGAACTGTCATTCAAAGATAACAATCTTGCTTAGCCCATTTCTGTGCAGATATTCCAAACAAAATATAAACCAGGCATATAGGAAGTACATTGTCTATAAATTCAAGAAAACTAGTGATACAGTACTAGAAGCCGATGTTTGATTAAATGTGATGAGAATGTACTATAGAAATTTGATAATGGATTAGATAATTCTCTATGAATTATTAAGACCTAATGTATCTTTTGTCGCTCAATGTACTAACAATGTAGTATCATGTAGTATTACCTGTTGTATGGAGAATAACAAATTATCTCTTATGCTTATCCCCTTATCACCTTTTGTATAATTTTAATACTGTTATTTTTAAGTAAATTTATGTAATAAAATCTTTGCTGTATTAAATATGCATCACATGTAATAACCATTTATTAAACTAAACATAAAATAATATTAAAACATTTTTGAAACCTTGTTTTTCCATTGGCCAATTCCAATATTGTATTCAATCTGTGCTGCTATTTCCACAGGCGCAAATAGCGGCACTCACCTATTCAATGCTGCCATTAGCGACCGCATTGAAGGGCGTCAGATCCAACATTTTTCAAATCAGAAATTTTTTGTCGGAAATGGCCGTGGATTGTTTAATTCACATCCGTTTTGTTGATAATTCGCGGCCTTTTTGCTGATCCAAAGACATTCCAACACTGTTTACTGTCGGATCAGATGAAAACAGCCTGGGATTCCAACTGTCGGATGTTCCGACAGTCGGAATCCTGGATTGAATACCCCCATAATCAGTCAATCAATTTATTATATATTATATATTATTATTTTGCTAAAGCAAATATTGTATGACACAGTGTTACAACTAGACAAAAATTACTGTATATTTTGTTCTCAAAATGTCTAAAGTACCTTGAAAAATATGATATTTCATACTTGTACACAACTGTGCACATCATAATCACATAATAAAATTTGCAGAGATGAGCCATGGGATTTCAATCAAGGGCATGTCACTACTTATTCCAGCCTGAGGCTGACTCCATGTTGTATGTCCCCCTGCTGTAAGTCCTGGTTGCCCAGTTGGTTCAGCATAGTGCTGTTTATTGGTGGACCCTACAATGTTTCCCTCCCTATTTTGCAATACCACCATATGTGCCAGATAAAAAGCCAATCATCTTGGTCAGGATGAACTAATGCTTGAAGCAATGTTCACTTTAACATTCACAAGTTGTTGCATCTGTAGAAAAGTATTGACCAAATATGAACCTGGTGCTTCTAAGATTCGAACCAACATTCAATGCAACATGCAAGAATCAGCCAGTGTGAGTTGCAGGTGGTTCCCAGAAGGCACTACAAACATCAGATGCTTCTGACTACACCTCCTGGTCACCTTGGATTCCATTACATTTTGTATCTTTGACAATTTTTGTCATATTTTTTCTTCTAAACCTGTTGTCACTGATGGAGGCTCAGCTCTGCTGCTAAGATGATGCTAGTATTAAGAAAGTACTTAGCACATCACTGTAGTTTTCATTTGGAAATGTAATGTGTATTTTTACACTATAATGATTTGGCAGACATTTCATAACTCTGTATATTCTTTACAATTATTGGCGATTATCCATCAGACTTAATGCATTCAAATCTGGTAATATAATACACCACATAAAATGTCATTGCACTTTCTTATTAAAAAAAGAAATCTGTTATACAATATATTGTGAGTCCAGCAATCAGCATTCTCACTGCCATTCACTGACTGGATGCTGACTGGGAGGCAGGAACATTGCAGGGCCACTCTGATTGTGTGCAGCTTGACAGCATTTTCTACCTGCCTCCCAAAAAGCTCCAGAGGCATGTCTGAGGGGCAGGCACAATCCTGGGGGGAAGATGCACCCTCCTCTGGACAAAGACCTCTACAATCGTATGGTCCTGGACAGCTACCCAGTGTGCCTGTACATTAAGGTAATTCTGTACTCAGCTCTTGTCTGACAGCAGCTGTCCTGTGGCTTTGCCTCCTGGGTCCATACAATGGATATGATCACAGATGTATCTGGTGCCAGTACTGTCTCCTCTGTTTACAAGAGTGGGCACATGACTATGGAGAAGTTCTGCAGTTGCAGTTACATACTGCTGATATCAGGGAGTTTGCACTTTTGGAAATGTATTGTTATTTAAGGCTCAATCTACAGCACACTGCGAGAACACTAGGCTCCAGCATTACCACATCTTGCCTATTGATATCTATACAGTATGTGCAGTACATAAAAGCCTAACTATGCATCACCTCTTTTTGAGTCGAACTACCGCTAGTGACCACTAGAGGCCACTCAACGAACCAAATTACTCTCAAACATGCTGGATATGGAGGGAGTGAGCTGTGAAGATAGAGACCACATACAGTAGGAGCAGATGGGGACTAAGCCTTCATTTTGAAGGGCTTTTAACTAGTCCTTCTATGTTTAATCCTTTGCTTATTCTGGACTCTCTATATGCAATATAACTGAGACATATTGGAAATTTTACCTGTGTATGATTATGTCTTATTCCTGGCATCTCTCTGCATTAATTATTGTGGTGAATCCTAGACCTTTCTATATATAATCACTACAAGCCTATAACACTAAGAACACAGTACAGGGGTCTGTGATTTGCGTACTGAGCATATCAAAATCCAAACCTATTTGCAGGTATTTATTGCAAGAATCTGCCGTGCATTAGTGCATTAGACTATTTTTATTGTGGTAGCACTAACTGATACATACAAAATCAATAATATATGCTGACTTCCAACAATATTTTATTTGAAAGACAATTACTAAACAACAGAATGTAGCGATTCTCAAGTGATAAGTACTGTACACACTGTGGCCAGTGAGAAAAACTACTCTTGGAGGACACTCCAGTAGAGTACTTAACACTGGATTATGAGTTTCAGGATATCTAGCTTGAGGGCAGATTAGTATACATGCCCCACTAGTCATTATAGTCAGTACACAGGGCTGGACATTGAAACTGCAAATGGCTCATTAAGGGGCAGATGTATTAAGCCTGGGGAAGAGATAAAGTGGAGAAAAAGAGGAAGGAGATAACGCACCAGCCAATCAACTCCCAACTGTCATTTTTCAAACACAGTTGATTGGCTGGTGCATTATCTCCTTCCACTTTATCTCCACTTTTTCTCAACTTTATCTCTTCCCCAGGCTTAATACATCTGCCCCATTATCAGTTATGGTTCCTCTGATTATGATATTTGAATACATGTGAAATAGAGAAGCCGGTAGGTCAGGAGAAAACTTAGGACTTGATTCAGAGTTGATCACAAAAGCCAAATGATCAAAACCTTGCTGTACTGCAGGAGGGGCATTTGTAACATGTGCAGATAAAAAGTTAGATTTGATTGGGGTGTATTTAAACTGAAATCTAAACTGCAGTGCAAAAATATAGCAGTGTTTACCCTACACCGAAAGAAAAATAACTCATCCAAAACTAACTCTCTCTGCACAAGTTACATTTGCCCTACCTGCAGTGCACATGAATTTGCCCATTAGAGAAAGATTTAGCTTTTTCAATCAACTTAGAATCAGACCCATAGTTATGAAGAGATGGCTGAACATTGAGAATGGTATCCAGACACCAAAGAGAATCACACACATGAACCATGAAACAGTAACTGTAATTGGACAGAGAGAAGGTCACCCTTCTGGGCATAAAAAGGCCACAAATGGAGGAAGATGGCTTACAGGTGAACGTATGCCATCCATTATGGTTAACTGTAATAACCCTCACAGTATACTGAGTTAAGGAGCAAATCTCTAATATAAATTGATAGTTGATGCATTATCCAATGAATACAGTAGATACCTTGCCTTGCAGAGATCTGAGCAGAATGAATGTATAAGCAAGCCTTTTGTATAAAATAATGAGTACTAGTTGTCTCTACCATAGTACACCCAATCATGATCAATTTGGATACATTTTAGCTACTTCCCTGTTGTTTTGCAGCTGCTGACCTACAGTGTATTTTACAGGGGCACCAAGGCAAATGCTCGCTCACATAAGTGGTGAGGTAACATAGATACACCTGATCCGATAGATGATCTCATTGGATTTCCCATCACAGGTAGTTTACATAAGATGCGAGTTCTATTAAAGATGAGATGTTGCAATGGGCAACCAATCAAATTTTATTTATTCTCTTCTAGAACAGGGGTGTCATCAAGGTCTACCAACAACTCGTGTTTTTCAGGCAACCTGTGGATTTATAGTAGGGATGAATACAGCATGTTTGAAAATGTGACAGTTCGTAATGACTACAGCTGTGCACCAGCTACAGTAGGTGATTTGGAAAACATGGACCGTTAGTAGATCTCGAGGACTGGTTTGGCCACCCCTGTTCTAGAAGGTGCTAAATAAATAAGTAGATTGGCTTCTATAGGCAACATCCCATCTTTAATAGAACTCCCATCTCATAGCCCTTTTACACCGAGACAAAAACCCAGGTTTTTGCCTTGTGGACCCAAGTCAGCGTTGGTGTAAAAGGAGCCAACCCCGGCCCATTTACACTGGAATCCTACCTAGGTCCCGACCAGGGTGGAACACTGGAAGGACCTGGTAGTGGGCGGTGTAAACAGGTTGGGACATCCGGGTAGTGCTGAAAGGATACCGGAACCATGCAATGTGCTTTCTAGAAGTCGGTGCCATGCATTCCACAGTGCGTTGCAGAGGCTGGGAAGGATGCGGCCATGAGTGTACAGTGCACACAGGATCTGGGCACCCCTGCTACCTGGCGCTCTACATGTGGACCTGCTACAACCCTTTCCCGCACTAGGAAGCAGTGCTGACACCAAGAGCTTAAAGGAGGAGGGTGTGTGATATGCCTCCCACTCCAGTAACTCCATTTTTGGGGGGCTATATACAATATCTACAGAAATCATAATTGGATGCAGTTTCATTTATGTTCTTTTTTGGGGGGGGAGGGGGCTGGGGGAAGCACATGGGAGATTCGGTCTGCTGCTGCAGGGGAAGGGGGCTGGGGGGAGCACATGGGCGATGCTGCACTTTTATACCGCTATGTGTGCTTGAGCACTGAATAAAACTTTTTAAAAAACATTTTACAAAATAAACAAACCAACATTTTTCAATGCTAACTTGTCATGTATTTTCATTTTTAGGTACTTATGTAGTATCTGGGCGTCCGATTTAGAAATCGGATCGGATCGCATCGCATCGCATGCGACCAAATCGTATGCGATGCGATGGTCAAGATTTTTCCATAGGATTCAATGTTAAAATGGTCTGAGTCCATTTTAACATAAAATTCAATGGGAAAAAGGGGTCCTTTTCCTTTCCCCACTATCCAAGTGGGCATGGAGTTGGATATAAACCTGTGGCGAGCGTAGCGAGCCACCGAGCCCGAAGCGTGGCGAGTGTAGCGAGCCCCGCGAGGGGACGAAGAATACTTTTTAAGAAATATGCGTCCCCTCGCGGGGCTCGCTTCACTCGCCACGCTTCGGGCTCGGTGGCTCGCTGCGCTCGCCACACTATATAAAATCAACTCTATGCCCACTTGGATAGTGGGGAAATGAACAGGACCTTCTTAACATTGAATCCTATGCAAAATCGCATCGAATCGCATCGCATCGCATCTGATTGTATGCCTTAAGGTAAGGCATACAATCACAAAATCGGCAGCCCAGATACTACATAAGTACCCATTTTTATTTTAAATCATTGAGGGAAGGTTGACTGGCAAGTCATCCATAGAGAAAAGCAGGGCTGACCCAGGTTCAGTGTAAACGGCACAGACCTGGGTCTGACCTGGGTCACAGACAGTGCTGTGTAAATAGAGTATGAAGCTGGGCCTGACCCTGGAAGCTCCCGTTTTCAAAGACCAGGGTCCGACCAGGGATTTTGGTGTAAAAGGGGTATTAGTAGTGCCTGCAGACACCCTTTCCTAAACATGAGAAATACAATTACTATTATCACAGTGGTTAGCAGGTCTGTTAGACACTACTAGCCAGTCTGCAAAATATATATATATATATATATATATATATATATATATATATATACTCCTCACCTTTCTGTAACATTCTACTAAACATTCTCAGATTTTCACTTATCTCTAAATAAATGTACCATTGAGAAACAAATATGCTGCATTTTTCTGGATTTCCTGCTTGCTAAACAAATAATGCAGGAAACATACAAAGCTTCAAACTTTGCTTTAAATTTCAAGGTAAAGCATAAGCACAGTATCCTGTAGTAGTTGATTTCCTAGTAACAAGCGTTCAGCTTGGTAGACTGATATGTGTCAGTACCGTTGTTTACTGGCACAGGTAACCCCAACAGGCATCGCCAGTGTGTTTGTTCTGCTTCTAATTGGGTTTTACTGTCACTCACAGTATATTTACTTGGACTAAAATTGAATTTCATATATCATCTTGAAAAGTTTTTAGAGTGCCGCTGGGACTTGTGAGTTGGATAGAAAACATTAAGTTATATAATGTGTGTAGTTAAAGGGAACAAGAACTAAAATACTTGTTCCATATTGAAAGAGAAAAATGTTACAATGGTATATGTATACCAGTGTAATAACATGCTTAGACTGTTTGGTTTGTACCAGAAACATGGGGCATATAATTAAGACAGACTGAAGAACTGGGAAAACTCAGCGGATAAATAATGACAACATAAAAGGGTAAGCTTACATGCTCTGTTCATACCAACCTGTGTGATATAGTATACGGTCACTAGGTCGACAAGAGAAAGGTCAACATGCATTGGGTCGACTACTGAAGGAAGACATGCATTAAGGTTGACATGTCTGAAGGATAAAATGGGGTTAGGTCACCAGGGTCATTAGGTCGACACATGCGTTAGGCCGACATGGGCTAGGTGAACTGTCAAAAGGTCGATATGGAGTTGTTAACTTTCTTTTAGCCAACATCTGCCGACAGGCGGTATTTCACACCCTACCATCCACTAGGGTGTGTGCCAAGCGGAGCAAGGTACAGTTGGAGCCCCTGTCAACTGTGTTCCTTAGGTCATGGCTCACCATGGCTAGCCATGGCTAACCTATTGTTCTCAGCAGCAATACAATACATAGAACAATACAGTAGGGGATTAGCATAGTAATCATATTACTCATTTAATCCAATTAACAGGCTAAATGAGGAGGGCTCCATCTGTACCGTGCCTGAAACGAGGGGATGTGGTGCACTTTTTTAGTGTCTACTGTGTCGACCTTCAGACATGTCGACCTTGATGCATTTCAACCTTTAGTGGTCAACCTAATTCATGTTGACCTTCCTCTTGTAGACCCAATGACCCATACCGATGTTATATGGAATATCAGCTTCTAATGTACACATGGGGCAATGGGAGCAGTGTGCTGAGCGATCTATTTAAGCACAGCTCGCTCAGAAGAGCACAGCTTCATTTCTAAGCAATCTAGACAGATCGCTTGGAAATGGGTTTGTAATCACCCCTTGTTTATGGCCCATTAGGGGTGTGGATTATTAAATAGACAGTGTCTACATAGAGTAGACAGTCAATTGGTCAACACCAAAAGGTCACCATCCAATAGGTCGTCAGGGTCGAAAGGCCAAAAGGGTCAAAGGGTCGGCATAGTCAACAGGTAGACACATGAAATGGGCAGGTAACATTTTGGCATTCATATCACAATAAAAATAAAATATTGCAGGATCAGTAGCGGCAGGTGCCAGGCCTTACTAGTGGAATGAAGCTTTTGTCTCATAAAGGTCAAGATATAATTAACTATTTCTAAATTGATTCTTAAAATAACTTCAAAATATTGCTAAAAACATCTGGAACTTGAGTGGGAGACACAGGAGGCTTCAGAGGGTGTGCATAGTGATGTGTCGGCAAAAAAACATAAAGAAATGGGAGTGAGGCAGGTGGAATTGTCCTTGTCATTGTCAGAAAGATCAATGGTTGCCATGTGGCTCAAAGTCAAACACATCCTTTATAGATAGAATACCTTTCTAATACTAATATTCATATATCAATGTATCTAGGGATGTTGGTTGGGTTGCTCCACAATGGAGTATAGTGATAGGAGTATGGATTTAATCATAAGCGCCTGTTAATATATAAGCCATTGAAGTGCCTCAAGAATACCATTGCAGCAATAACATAAATAAATCTGTGATCTAGGTGTACCGTATGACAAAGAGCCACTGGGGTTTATAGGAAACAAGTGTTGCTTTCAAAGCTGTATTGACAAAGTGGTTTGTATGTAGGAGCCAATGTAATGTATGGTGAAAGAAAGCTGACCTTGCAAATGCTAGAACATTAGGCATACATACTCAAACAATGCTGTGACTCAGGAAGGTAGGTAGATAATATGTCAATTCAGCCCAGGCTTTCTGGAGTGCCAGATTAAGCCAGCAAACTGTGTACTACTAAGACCATCTGTTTTTGTGATCAGTATGGGAGCATCTGAAGGGAAATAGGGAATCTTTGGTTAAACCACATTAATAACAGAGATAACTTACAGTTCCAGTTTGTTTATTGCTGTTGTATAATATACCTCCCAACTGTCCCGCTTTTCAAAGGACCTGAGGAAGGCAGTGTCTGAGGAAGGCAGTGTCCCGTGGTGGTGGGGGGCAGTTGGAAGTCACCCCTGTCACTAGTGAATAGATGCTGTGCGCATGCGCACAACTTTTATTCCTGCAGCCTGAGGGGCTGGGGGCATAGTCAGCAGCTCACAGAGCAGCTAGCTATGCCCCCACAGCAGTGAAAATGTGGCGTGGCCTCATTGAAGGGTCACAATTATAGGCCACAGCCCCTTTCCAGTAGGTCACACCACCAAAATTTGGGCTCCTCCTCCAGATTTAAAAAATCGTAGGGTTATATACAAAAATAGTTTATAATTGGCAAAAAGTGGCAACTTGCTTTCACAAACTTAAAAAACTTAAAAAATGCTACTGCTACAGGTTCCAATGTTCCGAAGGGTGTGGTATGGGACTGCCTGGAGTCAGACAGCATGGCGAGTGCAAAAAAGCCCCTTGCGGGCTCGCTGCGCTCGCCATGCTGCAGGTACGGTCGTGGACCCCCACGAGGGAAAATAGCGGGTGGCCGTCGGGCACCTGGCTGTCGGCATTTTGACAGTCGGGATCCCGACGTCGGGTAAACGACTGTCGGGATCCCAACTGTCTGGAACCCGTCCAGCACCCATTCCGAAAGGGGTGAGAGCATTGGTGTCACAAGGGAAGTGCAAACCTTTCAGGGGGTGACACCAAAATGTGGCTCCTCCTCAGTGACAGGAAGCCGAGTGCTACACTGGGGCATTATCATGCAGCACCCCTCTCCTGCCAGCAGTGCAGTCAGACATTTCAGAGGTAGCCCAAACATTCAATTATATTGTAGGAAACATATAATATAGTTTACAGGCGTTTAAAGATAAGAATTTATAGACGTGATAACTTCACATCAAAGAAAACTATCACCTGCTAACTGACAGATGTATTAAGACTTATTAAGAGATAAATGCAAGGGTGATAAAGAGATATAAACATCCAGCCTATCACCTGCTAACTGCCATGTTACAGGCTGTGTTTGAAAAAAGTCAGTTTAGAGTTGATTGGCTGGACGTTTATCTCTCTTTATCACCATTGCCTTTATCTCTTGCATGCATCTGCCCCAATGTCACTTAAGATTCAGTTATTTTAATCCATCTTGTCAGATTGTGAGGCCTCATATTTCTCCAATAAGTACACCTGGGCATCAACCACATCAGTGAAATCATTGTTCTGTGAGGGGTAAAGAGCTTAAATTTATCCGGACAAGGTAGAGCAAATTTCCTTCTTGCCTACATCAGTTGTAACATATAGGAGACAATTATCTGT
Organism: Crinia signifera; assembly: GCF_055691185.1. Taxonomy (NCBI): domain Eukaryota; kingdom Metazoa; phylum Chordata; class Amphibia; order Anura; family Myobatrachidae; genus Crinia; species Crinia signifera. The sequence continues at coordinate 110,693,249 of NC_139217.1, read as the reverse complement.
AGGCTATCAATACCTCTGCGAATAATCCTGGAAAATAAATATGCACTTGCCATCCCAGTGAAGCTGGCTTTTTTCGCGGGTAACTGACCAGATGATTTCTTTATGAATAAAGTTTAAACACCTGAAAATAACAATCCATAGCCTGGTGTAATGGGAATCACAGAAATACAGTATATGCTTATTCATTTTCCAGATGAGAAACTTCTTCAGAATCCCCCTGGAGAACTGGCAGATCAGAGAAGGGGCATTTCTTGAGATCCTTTAATGAACTCTTTGAGGTCCAGAAGACAAACATTATTGCGAGTGCATTTATTTTCAAAGTCATCAACTTCAGAGTGAAGCTGAAAGTGTTTAGTAGTATGTTAAAAGGCCTGTTGTTTTCAGTCTGATATTTTATTTTGATTAGAACCAATTCTTTATTCATTCCAAAGAATTAACATGAAACAGAGGTTAGATGTGCTTTCAGATAACCCTCACACTTTTTGAAGTAATGGTTCCAGTTTCAAAATTGCCCATATTCTCTGTGGAAATAATAGTCCAAATAAAATGTGTGTATTATTAGTAACAGTGTCATCAGGAGGAGGGTTAAAAGATAGCAGTCAATCATGTAGCAGGGGAAATATGTGAGATAGATATCTTTGAGAGACCCATTCAGCAGATGGGATGTGCACCTGAGGAGCAATAATAGATCATTTGAAGGGTTGCCTTGCAAAAATAGTCACTAATGGCACTGATGTGAGAGTATCTTTTTACATAAAAGTCCTACCAGGTGCTTGCAGCATATACCATGGTCTTGGGTCTCTGGTGAAAGTAATACTGTACCTATGGTGCATATGAGATATACTAGTTGGTGAACAGCAGCTGTCTACTTAAGAGGAAGAGCATTACAACACCTCAAAGACCATGGCTGGTTCAGTGTCAGGCTCAATGTGTGACCAGTTTGCTAACTTTATATTTATATATAGCATTTACTACGACATTCATTGCATCACAGCTGGATCCCATTGAACTCAATGGGAGGCAAGTGCATGCACATACTGACTCCAACTGTATTAAATGACATATAGTCTGGGGGTAGGCATGCAGTAAATTAAGACTACAGTACTGCATGCCTGTATTTTTTCCATTCCTGATAATATTTTAAGTAAAATTTGTTAGATTAAACATTGTGTCAGACCCATTCAATTGTAGTTCAGATCCATCTGAATCACACACATTTTCTAGATTTCACACCCATTTAATTAATCATTTAAATATCACTTATTATTTATTCTCTACCTTCTCCTACCGATACCACAATCCAAAGATTGAGCGCAGCACTACCGCCAGACTATAGAATTTAATCCTTGGGATACAGTCAGATCCCACAGTGCATTTGCAGCTCATCACCCTGACTTTTTCAGTGCGCAGGTATAACCAAAAATTTGTATAGTATTAAATGACATGGTTTGAGTGCCTGAAACATACAACACAAATGGACACAAGTGTAGGTCCATTTTTTAAAAGTTCTCTTATAGAACTGATTTTTTAAATTAATTCTGTGATTTAATATTACCTTGAAGTTTTATTTGTAGAATCATACCTGTAACTTACTACATATAGTAAGAGCTGGACAAATTTGGCATCATAATTACAGGCAGAAATTGATCCTGAGATTTGAGATTAATGCAGATTTAAAAAATCTCAAGATGGGTCCAGCTCATCTAGCGTAGCCAGGGCTGCCACTAGGAATTTTGGGGCCTGAGACTGATTTCCAGTCCGGGGGCCCCTCCCCCCCATCCCCCCCCCCCACCTTCACTTACCACCCGACTCCTGCTGCAGGTCCCAAAGCACAGGCGTCTTCAATGCAGGATGCCGGCGGCCAATTAAAATGCAGCACCGGCTGGTGAGCCAATCAGAGCTCATATACCGGCAGCCGCTCTGATTCGCTAATGGTACACGAGCTCTGATTGTCTCAAAAGCCGGTGCTACATTTTAATTGGCTGCCGGTGTCCTGCATTGAAGAAGCAGGCAGCCCAGCGGAGGCAGTTGGGGGGGGGGGTGGCCAAAATGAGCTGCCCGGGCCCTTCTAGAGGCCAGGGCCTGGGACAGCTGTACCCACAGCACCCCCCTGTCAGCGGCCCTGAGCGTAGCCTAAGTGCCAGTTAAACTCTAGGAGAGTCCAGTGGTATATGTTCCTACAGTGGTTTATGCAAATGGTAGTAAATTATAAAGCTCCAGTACACAATGCATTCATGATAATACCTGAAATTTCATACACAAAAGACAGCCAATCAGAAATAATTAGTGTGGCGAGCGCAGCGAGCCACCGTGCCCGAAGCGTGGCGAGCGCAGTGAGCCCCGCGTGGGGACGCATATTACTTCACATGTATTCCACGTCCCCTCGCTTCGGGCTCGGTGGCTTGCTGCGCTCGCCACACTATATAAAATCAACTCCACACTGACGTGAATAGTTGGGGTATGAAAAGGTTGGAGGACGCGTACCGCCGTCCCTCGCGGGCTCGCTGTGCTCGCCACGCTTCGGGTTGGTGTTGATAATGGTGGTGGTGTTAACAATGGGGGTGCATTTAACATAGTAATCACCCATCAGGGTGCCTGTACAATTAAAAATCTGGTCTGATCGCATCGCATGCCATTGTAATGGCATGCGACGCAATATTAAAATTGTACAGTGCGGCTCTTAGGACCCTTAATTAGTGGTATGCGATGGCATACTATGGGCGCCATGGTAGGAAACAAGTACCAATAAACGTTCTAATTAGTCAAAATAAATACAAACTTTCAATGTCTTCCTATTTAAAATGCATATGGAAGCTTGCTGTCTTGGTGTGAGCAGATTACTGATAAATAAATAATGTGAAAATAATGTGAATTGATCTCAGTTGTTACATTAATTATGCTGGGTACACACCTACAGATTTATCTGTCCAATCTATCTGGTGGGAACAAATATCTGGCAATGTATGGGAGCATATGAGACTCAACCATTTGCTCCTAAATGCTGGAAAACAAACAATAGTCATTTAGATAAATTGGTTTGTTGTTTGATTTATCAAATTAAACCAATAATTGTTATGTATTTTTCAGTGTTTGGGAGCAATTGATCGATTGTTATTTTCTCCCATACATTGCCAGATTTTTTATCCCACCAGACAGATTGGACAGATAAATCTTTGTGTGTGTACCCAGCTTTAATAGGCAGTCATTCCCAACCACAGTCCACAAGGAGCACCAACAATGCAGGATTTAGTGATATCCAGGCTTGAGCACAGATGACTTAATTAGTACCTAAGTTATTTTGGTTTAACCATTTGTGCTGAAGCCTGGTACATTTACCAAACTGTGTGTTTGCTGAGTTTGCAGGAACAGGCATACCTCCCAACTTCTGTGCTGATGAAATAGGGACACACGCGCGGCTTATGCTAATTAGCCGCAACCTCATTTTCATACGAGAATAGACGCTATGCGCATGCGCACAGCGTCTATTCTATTAGATTGGGGGGTCTCCCAACTGCCACCCCCCGCAGCGGGACAATGCCTGCCACGGGTGGGACAGCGGGACAGGACCCGAAAATCGGGACTGTCCCACTGTAATCGTGACAGTTGGGAGGTATGCACAGGGGTGGTTGTCCATCTTTTAAAACATGGAAACAAAGACCAAATATGGGTTTGTTGGCTCAAATAGAACTTCAAAATACAGGTGAATCGACAAATACACCAGCAACTGCGACATTTGACTATCTTCCCATATCCGTTGCCTACAAATGCATTATGTCCATCTCCGAATCAGGCCTGATGTTTCACAACCTCTGGAAAAAACAACTGGAAGGCGGGTATAAGCCTTGCTCTGTTCTCTACAAACAGCTTGTGTCTGGCTTTATATAGAAGTGATAAACAGATATTTGTTTTTTGTTGCAAACATGGATACATTCAGAGGCTACAGCAAGAGCACTACTGTGTGTTAAACTAGTGTGATACTTATTCAATGTCCGTACCATCTTATTCCATATGGAGTAGGGCATACAAACAACATTTTCTGTAACAGGATCTGGTGGTGAGTGCTGCATCCAGAAAATTGGATTTTGCCAGCTACTGTGACAGATTCTTGGGTAACATTTTCTGTACAGTATATGCCATAACATAACGTTGTTTGGAAATGTAAAATATGAAATAGAGATTTAATTTTTCTCTGCCACTTATGATATTTAGCATAAACTATATGTTATGGGGTAAGCTTTCACTGTATAATCTAAATATTGCTGACCTAGACACCTTGGCCCTTATTCAGATCTGATCGCAGTACAAATTTGTTCTCAAAATGGGCAAAACCATGTGCACTGCAGGTGGGGCAGATGTAACATGTATAGAGAGAGTTAGATTTGTATGAGTTATTTTGTTTCTGTGCAGGATAAATACTGGCTGCATTATTTTTACACTGCAATTTAGATTTTAGTTTCAACACACCCCACCCAAATCTGCCCCACCTGCAGTGCACATGATTTTGCCCATTTTGAGAACAAATTTGCCTTTTTTGACTTCACTGAATTCTATATCTAGTATAAGGATTATGCTCACCCCGTATTTAGTGCACCTTCCTACAGATTTATGCAGAGTGCCTACACACAGGGGAGATTCCAGGGCATCTCACTACATCGCTGAGAAATTGCCTCTTCTTCACTCCATGTGTAGGGGCCATAGCAATAGCGATGCACGGCCCCGTGCGTCGCTATTGCACGACAATTAGTATCCTGTATGCTGGATATTAATCTCTTAATCGCCGGTCAGGGCCAGTGTTCTCACCGGAGAACACTGGCCCTAACAGATTGCTCAGCGCACAGCCATGACACATCAGTCAGAAAGCTCAAGCAAATCTCTCTGTGTGTAGGCCCAAAGGAAGAATTGGGTGGTATTCAATTGTTATATTGTGCCTGATCTCAGTGGCATAACTATAATATGTGCACCCTCACCCCCGCCGGAAATTACAAAAGTGCCCCCCTATAAAATAAATACCCCCCCAATCCTGCCTTACCCCTCAAATGTGATACCTCCTCACGGCTGCTGCTTGAAAATGACCATAACAAAATGGCTGCCCCCTAACAGCAGACCATTTTTGAGGATGCTAGAGGAGACCGCCTCCTCTATCATCCTCAAAAAGTGTCTGTTGCAAGGAGGCAGCCATTTTGTTATGGTCATTTTCAAGCAGCAGCCAGGAGGAGCGCCGGAACCTGGACTGCAGACAAGGAGATTTGCGGGTCCCGGCGGCGGCATCACATTTGATGGGTAAGACAGGCTGCTGCTCCTGAGCAGTGCAGCATAACAATAGCCCTGCAGACCCCCGGTGCCCACCCTTAACTCAGCGCCTCCCCGCAACCTCTGGGTCTGTGGGGCTATTGTAACGTCACTGCCTGATCTCCCATCTAAAGTAACAGGAGATCGTCGGGCAATATTCAATTGATCTATTTTTTGGAGTATAGTGCACTTGTAGGCACCCGAAGGAGGTTTACCTTATGGATGCGGTGGGGGTCGTGCTTCCCCGATCTCACGGATCTCAGTAGGGAGTCTTCTCGTGATGCAGGAATGGACACAGAACACTCGACTACCGGGTTAGGTTGACCTTTTATTTTCAAACCGGTCACTGAGAACGTCAACCTCTTTCAGTTAATAACTTATTTTCATAACAAGTGGACAAAGTGCAATAGTGTAGAAATGTTTTACCAGATCTATCAACAATATTAGAAAGGTAGACGTTGCACAATACTAACGGTAAATGTAAGCGACAGGGAATGGTGCAACAATCATTCCTCTACAATGCTAGGGGAGGAAACATGTTCCCAATACTTTTCAGTAGCACAAGGAGAAGGAAATGTTTTACCATAATATTAGACAATACACAGAAGGAAATGTTTTACAGTACTACTCAACAATACTCATTACAATTAAGGCCAATCAGTGCTTCTGACCTCTATTCACGGTAGGCTTTTGGCATTCATACAAACTAAGGTTACCGGTAACCGTTACCACTAACTAGAGTCCCAAACTACAGGTCCTAATGACCTGACCCGTGCACAGGGATTTCGGTGGGGCCCAAGCGGTGATCCTATCTGAAGATGGGTCGGGGGAAAACGACACAAGAAGGACTCTTGGATCACTGTTAGAGGGGTCGCTATATTGGGGCGTGGGTAAACCCCGCTTGGATCCGGAAGGATTAGGTCAGTCTCGGGGGTGGTAAGGAGGCCTCTAGGCCCTTATAGTTACTATGTTTCCTTACCGGCGAGGGGGTGTGAGAAGGGCCACAGACCGGGGCGCTACCCTCCTGACATGCCGCGGTAGTTGCCACGGGTGACCGCAACGGGGACTCTGCAGGGGAGCGGACAGTCCATCTGAGGCGGCTGTTTCTTGTCAGGGTCTGCTGTTAAGGTAGGGGCCAGTGAGGGGTGCAAGGCTTCCTTGCTCGGCTGGGTGATGGTCCCTAGGGTGGGAGCTGTCCTGATGGCTAAACCCTATGTGGGTGCTAGGTTTCTGGGTGCCCCCAAGGGGCGAACTCACGGTTAGATTACTTCTCAGCCTTCCCACGGGGGTGGGTAAGATGGCGGCCGTCCCCTTCTACTCTGGGTGCTGCAAGATGCCGGCCATTTCCTTCCTGGCTAGCGGGTGGCTGTCGGATCCCGCCTGCCTCCTCCTGCTGGTGCTGCACTACTCTCCTTCAGGCTCCTTCTGTGCTGCTGCGGCTCGTGGACAGGGGCAGCAGGGCTCACAGCCTGTTCTCCCTGCGGGCGGCAGGACGAGCAGTGGTGTCAGTGGGGGTCAGGCTACTGCCGCGCTGTGGCATGCGGCTGCTGGCAGTGGGGTCAGCGGGGGTCACCGTTTCCCCGCGCTCTAATTGTGGCTAGTGGGTGCCGGACACTGAGGGATTCTTCCCTCTCTCTATCCCCCTCTATGTGCGTGGCCGGCGCGGCTGCTAGACAGGGAGGTCAGCGGGGGTCACCGACCTCTCCGCGCTCCCTCTCCGGCTCTGTGCGGCAGTCTCTCCTCGCCGTGTCGTTCGTCCCTCTTCTCCGGGCGTGACGTCACTCCCTCACCGCGGCTCTCTGCTCCCGGCGTCAGGTCACGGCTTCTCTGCTGCTGGGCTTCTCCCGTCCGCTCTGCCTGGCTCCAGACTCGGTCTTCCTTTTTTCCCACACGCTGCTCTCGCACTTCTCCTCTCCCCACGCTGCTGCCCGGACCTCCTCTTCCTCTTTTTCCTCTCCTCCAATGCGGTACGGTCCTGGCCCCGTCAGTCACAGGCTGTCGGGGCAGGTTTAGATTAACCCCTTGGGCGCTGGGCGCATTTGTCAGCACTGCCATTAACCCCTGGTTATTCTGGGGCTTACATCCGCCCATACTTTTTTGTGGTCGTGTCCTCACGCCACGCTACCGGAGACACAAGTCCAAACCGTTCAAAAGTTCTGAATCAGTAAAGTCTCTTTCACAGTCCAAATACTTTCAGTAAGAAGAGCAACCTACCGACAGTTAGAACAGTGTCATCGTAAATGAACAATCTACATATATACATAAATATATAACATTAGAACGGCATGAGATTATTACAGCTGGAGCTTATTCTCGGTACCGGGCTGGCAGTGTACCCTTAGTACTTCGGGAGGACCGCCTCACCGGTAATGCTGGCGTTTCTTCTTCTGGCGCCGGGGTCACGTAGTCCTCTACAGGTTCTGCGGTCAGTATAGCCGGGATGGACCGTATGCTCCACCCTACGTTCAACAGCAGTTCCAGCGGGTCCCTGGGCATGCTCCCGGGGGTGATGGTAAGGGTCTCCGTCTGTCGAGGGTATGACTTGGGCTGGTTGCGATGTACCCAGTGCAGTCGAGTCCCGTCCGGTTCTCCGCTTTGGTGGACTTTGATTGCTGCCGTCGGGCTCTTGGTGACCACGTAGGGCTCGGCCTCCCATTTATAGTGGAATTTACGCCGTGGACGACTGTTAACGATAGGGGTGAGGGGCGTCCATTCCTTTTCGGTGGCCGGCTTCTCTTCTCTATTGGCGGGGGCAGTGTTCACTCCTGAGGGTGGATGCCTTGGTACTGGGCTGATGGAAATTGGTGCCTCTATCTGCTCCCCGCTATCCTTCACCTCTCCCTCCGGGTGTAGAGTCCATTAGGAGGGAGCATCGGCGTTGGTGTGGCAGCGCCCACCTCGGCACCGGTAAAAACGCCTGCGGGAAAGACGCCTGTCGGGGACAAACCGGTTTCCTTTTACTGCCACCCCACCTGGACCAGTTATGTTCACCGCTTTGGCAACCTTTTCTCCTTCTACCACATCGAATTCCACCGTCTCGCCCTCTCTGATACTGTGCAGGAACCTCTATGGGTGGTTCTTCTTTATGGCGGTCCGATGGACAAAAACATCATCTTTCGTGTCATTCCGGTTAACGAAGCCATATCCCCTTCGGACATTAAACCACTTGACCGTTCCTTGGGTCCGTGTGGTCAGCACTTTCTTCTCCACCTGACTCCTCTGGATGCAGATGATGTGTTGCAGGGTTACTTCCCCAGCCTGATCTTGGTTAACCTGTTCCTGCTTTAGTGCCACAATCAGCTCTTCAGGGCAATTTCTTAGTATGTTCATGCCCAGGATGATGGGGGAAACCATTCCTTCCCCACAGGTGATCACCAAATACTCCTGTTTGGGTAAGTGTGTTTGTCCGATCTTCAGGTCGGCTTCCCAGTACCTGTTGCAGGTGACCTCTCGGCCGTTGGCAGCGACCACTTTTACTTGCGTGGGGGGCTGTTTAAAGGGGACTTCTTTTCCCCAATATTTTTGGAGAGTGGGTAATTGTATCATAGATACTTGCGACCCGGTGTCGATCATGGCCACTGTCTCTATCCCATTGATTATCCCATTGATTAACACTTTGATCCTCGGGCATTGTCCTACATATTGGGCCCACCACTCCTCCGGGTCTGAGCCTACTCCTGGTGTTCTCCCCAAGGTTCGGCCCTCTCCCTCGGGGCATTGGAGTTTAAATGGTCGGACGAGGGACAGCTTCTCTCGACGTGTCCGGCTTCCTGACAGCGTCGACAGATGGGTTGGCCCTGATGGTCGAATTGGTCGGAGGTTCGTCTCCCATATTCTCGGGGTGGGTCCCATCGATTCCGGTTTGACTGCTGTCTTTCCATCTTCCATCTGGCCTCCCTGCTGTTTGAAGCGGTTTGCCGTGTCAGCTGGCGCATGTCTCGCTGCATTGCAGCCATCCCAAGGGCCAGGTCTTCCACCTGGCGCTGGAGGGATTGGTCTGGATTTCCCGCTGGCGGTTGGCCACTCTGGATGGTCCCGGCCTTTCAGTCGGCCGACTTGTTCAGAGCTCGTGGCCACGGGTCCTCGAGCCCCCGCCATCTCCGGGTATTCTACTTCGGGGTCGGCGTGATTCCCGATGGTCAGGATGGCGACGTTCTTAAAGTCGGCAAAGGACTTCCCCGACATCTGCATCTTTAGCATTCGCAATTGCGTCTTGATGTTGGGGTTCGACGCTCCCTACACGAACTGGAGAGTGAGCGCCTCGTCGCTGTTACGCACCTCATCTTTGTCAGCCGCTTGGATGAGCTTCAGGGTCTTCTGTAGACTTAGGGCGAAATCCCGGAGGGTTTCGCCCGGTCGTTGTTTTCGACCGTAGAGTTGCATCTTCAACTCCGGAAGGGTGGCAGTCTCGAAGATCATGGCCAGCCGATTCAAGATCTGGTCGGTGTCCTTCTTGTGGTCGTCATCCCACGATTCGACCTCACTGAGGGCGGAGCCCATGAGTTGGCCGATTAGGATCTGTACCCTCTGTTCTTCACTCCGGGTGTAGAGCTGGGCCATGGACTTCATCTGCTTCTTGAATGCCGTGAACGTGGCTCCCTTGTTGGGGTCCCCACTGTAGGTCAGCATCCATGGGGCCCCAAAGTAGTAGGGTAGTGTGATGGGAGCATGAGGTGTCGTTGCTGGTGCAGGTATTACCACTGGGGCGGCAACCAGTTGTTCGGCGTTGGGGGGCACAACGGGTGCCTGCCCACCCCCGGCCTGTGGTGCGTCCATCCTGGGATCGGATTATACTCCGCGTCGACTAAATCCTGTTCGTAACGCCAAAGAACTGTAGGCACCCGAAGGAGGGTTACCTTATGGATGCGGTGGGGGTCGTGCTTCCCCGATCTCACGGATCTCAGTCGTAGTCTTCTCGTGATGCAGGAATGGACACAGAACACTCGACTACCGGGTTAGGTTGACCTTTTATTTTCAAACCGGTCACTGAGAACATCAACCTCTTTCAGTTAATAACTTAACAATATTTTCATAACAAGTGGACAAAGTGCAATAGTGTAGAAATGTTTTACCAGATCCATCAACAATATTAGAAAGGTAGACGTTGCACAATACTAACGGTAAATGTAAGCGACAGGGAATGGTGCAACAATCATTCCTCTACAATGCTAGGGGAGGAAACATGTTCCCAATACTTTTCAATAGCACAAGGAGAAGGAAATGTTTTACCATAATATTAGACAATACACAGAAGGAAATGTTTTACAGTACTACTCAACAATACTCATTACAATTAAGGCCAATCAGTGCTTCTGACCTCTATTCACGGTAGGCTTTTGGCATTCATACAAACTAAGGTTACCGGTAACCGTTACCACTAACTAGAGTCCCGAACTACAGGTCCTAATGACCTGACCCGTGCAAAGGGATTTCAGTGGGGCCCAAGCGGTGATCCTATCTGAAGATGGGTCGGGGGAAAACGACACAAGAAGGACTCTTGGATCACTGTTAGAGGGGTCGCTATATTGGGGCGTGGGTAAACCCTGCTTGGATCCGGAAAGATTAGGTCAGTCTCGGGGGTGGTAAGGAGGCCTCTAGGCCCTTATAGTTACTATGTTTCCTTACCGGCGGGGGTGTGAGAAGGGCCACAGACCGGGGCGCTACCCTCCTGACATGCCGCGGTAGTTGCCACGGGTGACCGCAATGGGGACTCTGCAGGGGAGCGGACAGTCCATCTGAGGCGGCTGTTTCTTGTCGGGGTCTGCTGTTAAGGTAGGGGCCAGTGAGGGGTGCAAGGCTTCCTTGCTCGGCTGGGTGATGGTCCCTAGGGTGGGAGCTGTCCTGATGGCTAAACCCTATGTGGGTGCTAGGTTTCTGGGTGCCCCCAAGGGGCGAACTCACGGTTAGATTACTTCTCAGCCTTCCCACGGGGGTGGGTAAGATGGCGGCCGTCCCCTTCTACTCTGGGTGCTGCAAGATGCCGGCCATTTCCTTCCTGGCTTGCGGGTGGCTGTCGGATCCTGCCTGCCTCCTCCTGCTGGTGCTGCACTACTCTCCTTCAGGCTCCTTCTGTGCTGCTGCGGCTCGTGGACAGGGGCAGCAGGGCTCACAGCCCGTTCTCCCTGCGTGCGGCAGGACGAGCAGTGGTGTCAGTGGGGGTCAGGCTACTGCCACGCTGTGGCATGCGGCTGCTGGCAGTGGGGTCAGCGGGGTTCACCGTTTCCCCGCACTCTAATTGTGGCTGGTGGGTGCCGGACACTGAGGGATTTTTCCCTCTCTCTATCCCCCTCTATGTGCATGGCCGGCGCGGCTGCTAGACAGGGAGGTCAGCGGGGGTCACCGACCTCTCCGCGCTCCCTCTCCGGCTCTGTGCAGCAGTCTCTCCTCGCCGCGTCGTTCGTCCCTCTTCTCCGGGCATGACGTCACTCCCTCACCGCGGCTCTCTGCTCCCGGCGTCAGGTCACGGCTTCTCTGCTGCTGGGCTTCTCCCGTCCTGGCTCCAGACTTGGTCTTCCTTTTTTCCCACACGCTGCTCTCGCACTTCTCCTCTCCCCACGCTGCTGCCCGGACCTCCTCTTCCTCTTTTCCTCTCCTCCAATGTGGTACGGTCCTGGCCCCGTCAGTCACAGGCTGTCGGGGCAGGTTTAGATTAACCCCTTGGGCGCTGGGCGCATTTGTCAGCACTGCCATTAACCCCTGGTTATTCTGGGGCTTACACACTCATCATGGTCAGGTTTAGTCACGAATTTATGATTTTCAGCTCACCACCCCCAGGGATAGCAAGCTGAAATTCTGGTGAAAAACAATAGAATACCATCTATTCTGTTTGTGTGAGGTTTGCCTTTAAACTGGGTTATTACTGATCTCTATGCCATACAGGAAAACTGTTTGCAGGAATTGTAAGGCTACTAATATACACAAGTGAACAAAGCTGAAACATTATCTAGTATTATTGGCATCGGTACAGGGAAAGGAGGGTGTTCCACATTACTGTAGAAATTTTACAGCACATGAATAATGGGTAAAGTAAACTAATGATAAAAATGGGTGCTCTGCGAAATATATGTGAGGAGTGTGGTATGAATGTCCACTGTTATTATCATCTCAATATTGGCAATTAAGATGTTGACATGTTCAGAATGTTGATATTTAACATGTCATTCACATAGGTGTGCGGGCAGGGGTGCCGGGGGTACCCAGGCACCTCCTAATTGCTGCCACCTCTTCCATCTGCCACCTGTGGGTAGTGGGCATTTTGGAGGGGTTGTCACCTTCCACATGCAGGCGGGTGACCTGCATGTGGAAGGTGACATCCACCCACCTGCATGTGAAAGGTGACAACCCCTCCAAAAATGCCCACTGCCTTCGAGGAGACAGACACTAGAGGTACTGATATACTTCTAGTGTCTTTCGAAATAGCGTGGCCAACACTACCCGGACTTCAGGTAGCACTGGTGCGCTGTTTGAAAAGAACCCCCTGTGCAATGAGCAAGTCCCCTCCTCCCTTGCAAATAACATATTGCAAACAAGCAGGTAACACTCCACCTCCCCTTCCCTCAGCAATTACCATGTAGGACTCCATAGCAACAAGCATGTATTTTCCCCTAGCCATGAGCATGTAACATTCCCCCTGGCAACGAGCATGTAAATCCACCCTGAGCAACCAGCATGTAATATCGCATGGCAACGAGAATGAAACCCCTGGCAAGAAGCATGTAACCCCTCGCAACAGTCATGTAATTACTAGATTGTAAGCTCTTCAGAGCAGGGCCCTCTTCCCTCCTGTCATCTAAGCCCTCTTCTCTTCACATTTCACTCACAGCTCTACCATACTCAAACACCCAGCATCCATCTTTGACAACCAGCCCCTAGTAGTATGTTGATCAAGTCCTCACTGCTTACATTTAAGCTGTAATGTGTATTGAACTGTGGCATTCATTTTACCTGTAATCTATTTTTGTTATTTATTTGCTGTAATGTTAAGTTTTGTCTCCCTGTACTGTTCCTTTTTACGACGCTGCAAAACACTTGTGGCGCTTATAAATAAAATAATAATAATAATGTATCCCCTGGTATTGAGCAATATACCTCTGACAAGGAGCATGTGGCAGCACTTATGTGGTATAATATGTAATTGGCATTACGGTGTGTGGCATTATGTGTAATGGGCATTACAGTGTAAATTTTTGCAGCGCACGCACTGTCCCCATTTTATGGTGTATGTGTGTGAGGGGGGGATCATTTCTTGTGAAGCCCATATACATAAATAAGTCACCTTCAATTTAGTTTGCATTGATGCCTAGTAGGCAGTGATGGACATGCCCAGTAGGTTTTGATAGACACGCCCAGTAGGCGATGATAGACACGCCATTCCAGTGGTGAACCCCCTAATGAAATGGTCTGTAAATTCCTATGGTCATTCACAATGTCAACTCTGACAACATGTGCTTTGGCCTAGCCCTACCTCCATCCCTTTTTGCAGCACAACCTAACTCTAACCCTAGTTGCAGCCCAACCTAACCCATACCGTTATTGTAGCCTAACCTTAATTGCAGCCTAACCTGTTGACATTTATAATTATTTTAAAATGTCAATATATTAAATGTTAGAATTCTGAACATGTTGACTTGTTGAATGTGAACATACTGACTACATCCCGTCTTCTTTTTACAGATTTGTTAATGTTTAACTCCTATAAAAGTACAAAACTTACTAAACTCATATCCGTGATTAAGGTGCTTGCATTCAACCTTTTAACCCTTTCAGTTCCAACGTCAGACTAGCACGATCAGCAGATCCAATGGTGAGCCACTTTAAAATAAGAGCATTAACATCGTTCAACATTCAGTGTAGACCATTTTTTTAAATAAAATAAATAAATTAAAATTAACTTCTACATTTAAACTAGACCTGGGGTAGCCAACCCTAGTCCTCGAGAGCTACCAACAGTGCATGTTTTGCAGGTCTCCTCACAGAATCATAAGTGAGCTAATTAGCTCCATCTGTGTATCTTTTAAAATGTGTTGGTGATTAATGAGTGCAGCTGTGCAGCAGCTAGGTTGTCTGGAAAATGTGAACTGTTGGTAGCTCTCGTAGGCTAGGGTTGGCTACCACTGAACTAGACTGTTTGAAATGCAAAAAAAAAATTGCGAAAGGTTTAAATAGTTAAGGGTAGATTTATCAAAGCCTGGAGGCAGATAACATGGAGAGCGGCAAAGTACCAACCAATGAGCTCCTAAATTATATTTTATATGTGTTTAAGAGGTTAATGAGGAAAATATTTACGATTGCTAAGGTCATTTATGAATTAATGTTTCTTGATATGCATACACAAAGGGCCTAAACCAGATGCCATACATACAAAGCCTATGGTTTAGCCCTATGCAGAGGCAAAACCTGTTGTGTGCATGTGTAGGGTGGGTCTTGCAATATTGCTCGCAAGTCTCTGTCAGCTGCAGCATAATTAAAATTCTTCAGTGTTTGGGAGACAGAGTAGGGGTGGCACATGGCACAGTTCTTCAAAATGAGGATGTTGCACCAGTGATGAAGGCAAGAACTGCGCCGTTACCACAGATTTTCTGGACTTACTGAACTGAGGTGATTAAAATTCACTCCCAAAAACAACATAAAAATTATGCCCATCCATGTTCCTGTCAGTGAATAATTAAATCACTAGTATTGCAATAATAATTATGAATTATGATAGCAGATTCTCTACAAGCATGTTGATACATACTGTGAAATGAAAATAGTTAAAAGAAATCATATGTGCATCATTTAATTTACTTCATGTTCATATTTAAGTCTTTATTTCTCCATTTGACAAATATTGTCTAGAAACTGTACTGTATATCAGTAGGCAGAATGCCATGCTGCTCTGTAAATGTATTTGGTCTATAACTGCAGCAACAGAAATTGAAAAATCCATACATTTATACCTGACAACTATAAACACAATAGAACTATCTCTGCACATGTTACATCTGCCCCCCTGCAGTGCACATGGTTTTGTCCATTAGAGAGTGAATTTGCCTTTGCGAGTGAACCAGAATAACCCCTATATGCAATTACAGAGCTAAGGCATACCTTTCAACTGTACTGATAACAGCGGGATAGTCCCGCTAATTAGCGACTGTCCCTTCCGCAGGTTAAAGTGTCCCGCATTTGGGGTGGGGGGACATTGGGGGGAGCCATCAGTGCAGCCGGTGTTCACCAAATAGATGCCGCTTGTGCACGGCATCTGTTCAGCATGGGGAAGGAGCAGGGGCTGCCCAGCAGCTCAAGGCACACCACCAAATTGATGAAAGTGGGTGTCAGATTGCTTGGCTGTGCCCCCTTTGTCCGTGGCTCCACCTCTTCTGTCCGTGGCTCTGCCCCTTTTCAAGAACAGGTGCACCAGGTCTATATAATCTAAAAGCTGGGAGGTATGGCTAAAGGGTTGATCTATGGATATGCAGACTGGCCACAGCAGTAGCAACACAGAGGCCCCTAAACTGTTAACATCTCCAAATGGCCACTTCCTGTCAATTGCTCTGCATCAAAGTTCTCACTGGGGGAAGGATCCCAACAGTACACTTACGCACTGCGATTGCCGATAATCAATCCGTTGCATCAGCATTGTCCATTGCTTACAAATATGAATTAGTCCTTTTTTACACAAATAATATATGTGAATAAACATAGCATAATGCTACTGTATTATCTCCACAGTATGTACAGGCCCTATGTAAAAAAAAACATGTTAATAATGAATTATACTGTAATCAGGATATGGAGAGCTTTAAACGTTAAGTAATCATCAACACCATGTGTCATAGGAAACACTCATCCACCAGTGTAGAATGTAAAATAATAATTAGCATTGTTGGCATTGTTGTTAATGTCACACATACTGTAAAAAACAGTTGCCAAGAAATGTGGGAAATGGCATTTATCAAAGTCATCTACAATATTGGATATCTCTATGCAGTATTGAAAGATCGGCAGATGATTTCTGCTACATACGTGTTTTGTTTTAATATGAACAGGAGGGAAGATTAGGAAGAAAACAATAACTAGAATTCCGCGCAAAATTCCACTAAACCAATTTCCCTGTGTTTGCTGATCACTGAGTGACCCTATTCTAGTTCCAGAAACTCTGATGTTTCTATTTATTTGAAAATAACAGCTCATTACTCACTGCATGACAAATGCAAAAACGAAAATGTTTGGTGTAGAATATTTGTTAAAATGTTGCTAGAGATGTGAATGTGCTGTTTTCATTCTATCTACAAGTATTTGACACATTTTCAAATTGAATCTTAAACTTGTTCTGTAACATTTTAAGCCAAAGGTTTATTTTATTTATTTATTTTTTAATATGCTTGAGTTATTTAAAGAAATAACATATGTTTTATTAAGTATGTTTGTCATTTCTACATAGATCCAAATATACAAAAAAAAATGTATACAAATATAACCAAATGCTCAAGTATATAAAAAGTATTGTAGACACAACATAAATCTTATGAGGCAGATTATTCGTTTTCCCATCAACCTCTGACTCCCGGGAAGATAGGGCAGACTATGGGTCATTTATTGTGCCTCCATTCTGGGAACAACTCCAGGTTTGTTAAAGAAGATCCCCCACTCTCGCATCAGGCAGTGTTTTGCAGTACCTATTCCAGGGACAGCTATCACAGTGTTTCTGGCATGCCAACAGATGATAATAATAACTTTAACTCTAGAAAGTTTCAGTCAGCCACAATAAACTGCTTAGAGAACACTATTGCCCATTGTATCTGTCTCAGAGTCTTTGAACCACTTGCACTCTAAGAATTGTTTGGGGAGTCATTTTATTGCCAAATGTAGCCCACACTATTGTAATTTCAAACTCAGTTGATTTATGTCAACTGTAAACCTTAGATTATGAGTAGAGATGAGCGGGCTCAGTGTTCTTAAAATGGAATACACCTGAACTTCTGGGATCACAGGGAATATGAGCAATGACTAGAGTTTTCCCGCCAGAATCTGATTTCAAAATGAGACAAAACATTCACTTCCTGACATCAGATGTCGCATTTGGACTCTAGCTAACCACCTCCTGTGGTGATTTGGGTGCCATTTCTCCTTGGATTGGACTGCTAGGGAGCAGTGTGCTGACCTTCTGTGCTAGGGAACTGATGACTGCTGAGCTGACTTAGCTGTCCACTTTTCACACCCAGACTCCTCAGTGTTAATATTGGGTAGACTAGATATAGTAAACAATAGGCAGTTCGCAAATCATTGTTTGTTCGTTTTTTCATATAGTGCAGGAACTTGAAAGTAACACCTATTGGGGGAAATGTATTAAAATGGGAATTCTGTTACACAGGGGATGTTGCTATGGGCAATCAATCAGATACTATATATTATCTTCTAGAAGGTGATAAATATATAAGTAGATTATGATTGGTTGCACATAAAGTAGTAACATCTCATGTGAAATAAAACTCCCATCTTAGTAAATTTCCCCCATTGTCTGGATATATCACACTGGTGTTGTGTAACCCTAAGTGTCACCTTGGTACAACTGCACACTTGAGTAGTGCAGCTGCAGCCCAGAGTTCCAAATAGGGCAGCATTAATCATTGGTGCTTTGCACATTGGTGTTTTTGCCCAGAGCTAATACAATACAGGGTCAGCAATAATGCTTGCTGCAAATTGGTGGTTTTTGTCACAGCCTAGTTTATATTTATATCCAATTGCATCCCATCCAGTAGCATTTATATCTAATTGCATCCCATCAGGACTGTCTTGCAATCTGATGGGACTGCCATGCTATGTAATTCTATCCCTCCTGTTATCCCTATAGATTGTAAGCTTGCGAGCAGGGCACTCCTACCTCCATGTCGGTTTGTATCTACCTAGTTTGTTTAACCACTGTTGTTTCCAATTGTAAAGCGCAACAGAATATGCTGCGCTATATAAGAAACTGTAAATAAAATAAATTAAAAAAATAATAATGCATTGCAGCCAGAGCGGTTAATGTAGGGATTCAGCATTAATACTTTTTGGTGCACAGTGCTCACAAAAGATTTTTGCAAAAAGAAATAAAAAGCTTGAACAAATTTATAGTAACAATAGTTTTGTTTTTGTGAAACTTATGTGCTGTAGGTGAATAAATCCACTTTGTTCACATAAATATAAAAACTGACTCCGCAGTTAGAGTTGTCATTTGGGAAAACATTTTGGCAAAATAGTTTATGATTGTTGAGGATCATGGTCATTTAAGAGAAGAGCAGAGCAGAAGCAGCAAATATATACTAGCACTGTAAAAAAAAAGGCATTTTTGACTGTCTATATGACAGTTGTGCATGCTCTACTTAGGGCTCATGCTCAAAAAAGCAGCAGATATAGTAAAGGGGTCGTCACTCCCCTATAGGAACAAAAAGGTCAAAAGGAAGAAGCTGCGCTTGGAGGAAATAAACTTATAATGCCACACAACGTGCAGATGAGAAATCTATATACAGTGAAGATAAATAATAAATAATAGAAAAGAATAAAAACAATTCATAATGAATGGATACTGGAAAATAGGTTAGGAACCCCTATTAACTCCTCATTAAAGCCTGGCCTTTGATAAAGCTGGGAACCCCAGTCACAGACACCCCAACTCTTTCCTCCAACTTACAATATGGATTCCTGAACCAGGACTTCAGGAGCAGCCATTCGCTCCAAAAGGACAAACAGACATTGGCACCTCTCCAAACAGCTTTTCATCCATCTGCAATGGATAGGGTGTAAATAGGGTGTAAATGTTTAAAGCGCGCCTTTGGCGCGCACTATCCCTGGTTCTGTTTTGTGTGTGTGTCGGGAATGGAGTGTGGGAAGCAGGGACACCAATTTCTTTTCTGGCACAGGACATCAAAATGTCTAGATACGGCATTGCGTCTACTGGGCACATTGTTTGTATACGAGGCATATTACTACCGGCCTATACATACTTTTATTCAGCATGCGCCTTTGGCAAGCGCTGTCTCTTGGTAACGTATTGGAGGGCGCACATCTATAGTTTGCAAGGGGTAGCCAGACACCCTAGCATCGGCCCTGGCTGTGAGTGAAGTAAGAATATGTGAAATATATGCCACATGTATGTATGTCTGTTTGCCAGCCTATTTGCCTTGATTTGTACATATTTGTCAGGTTTATTAATGTTTAATAAAGCAGTAAAAGAATACAAGTGGAGTAATTAGATTTATATGGAATATCATACATATGCTCATCAGCCTATTGCTGTGATGGAGCCTATTACTTTGATGGACAATGACTCCTGCAAGAAGCTCCACAGGCAACTACTGTATATCACACCTGTTTGAAGCAGTAGAATTTTTGCCACACCCAACACTATTGCTTGGGTACATATTGAATCCAAGCCTTTCGACGTCCATTCTTTTTATTCTGCCTGAGGACTACTCATAGACCTCTTCAATTGAATTCCATCCCCTCAATAAGCTATTTAATGTCATGTCACTTAATTCTGCCTAGGGTCTACTGAAAAAAGTTCTGCCTAGGGACTACTGAAAACACATAGACTTCTTTAATTAAATTCCATCTCCTCAATCAAATGCTGTCTCCCTTTAGGAGATATGAGTAGATTCCATTTTATCCTCAGTAGTTTCCCCTGTTACACTAAAGGCAGGTTAGCATAACAGTAGCATAACATAACATGTACATAATTATTTTAAATATCAGGAAAATATATGCAAAATGTTCTTCTTGTAAGCCCCTTTTCATTACTTTGTCCATATTTGCCGGTTCTGCTTGCGATATCTTGTTGGACTTAACCCTACATTAAAGCTTTACCTAAAGATGCCAACAGACAAATGGATTTATCATTTATTCATTGATGTTATCCATGACTCCCAGTGCCAACATGGTGGCAATGTGGAATCAATTTAGTATGGCCCCTAATGAATCATGCTGGAAGAAGTGAGTGAGGGAATAACTGGTAGCTCAACCTCTACTTAAATAAAAGAAGCTGAAGATGCTGCAAAGGGTAGACGTACTAAAACTTCTGAAATAGACAACTGGTGATGTTGATAGCATCCAGTCAGATTGTGTGTATCATTTCTATATTGCATTCTAAAAAATGAGAGACAGAATCTGATTGGTTGCTTTGGGCAACATAACCACTTATATGTTTTAGAAGCTGTAGTAAATCTACCTATAAGTATATAATATATATATATACACACACACACACACACATCTGACTCTCACAAATTTAATCTGCTAAAATAGCTAATTGAAGATAGACAAAAATACATTTCTACATGTAATAACCTTTTTTTTTATTATTTGCTGAGATCTTTCATTGTGGCTTGGACAATAAAAAATATGTCGTTGTAGTCAAAGTTTACACTTCATTAGATCGCCAATTTGTTGTTGAAATGTTTTGCTGATGTGCTTTTACTGGAGCTTAACAAACTATGCGTCCCTCATTCCTCTCAGGTAAGTGGGGGTTTAATTTGCATAATAATTAAGTCCAATTCTTTGTACATACAGTATATATGTACATACAGTACAATTTACTGTAGAACTGTGGAAACCTGACACCATGCATCCTGATTTTTTATGAAATGTTCTTGATGAGTGCAAGAGCTGCTACATGGTGTACCCTGTACAACTGAGTGACGACTGCTTTTTGATTGAAAAGGCAGATCATTATTGTAAATAAAGAATGCAAAAAACAGATGATAATAATGATAACATATATACCGTGTCGCAGCGCAGCCAAAACACAGCATCTATGCATACAGAATAGTACATATTAGAAAATACAGTACAAGATAAACTCACACTATAGACTATACTATGCCCTATGCATTCTAATGTTAACAGTACACAACAGTATACAAGGTTATGGGTGTGGGGCATAGGGGGACGAGGGAGGGGGTATCACAAGCCCAAAGCTTTATTGATCAGACAGACACATATAAGGAGAGGGCAATAAATAGAAAGACATCAAGAAAACATCAGACATTGTGAAGTGAGGGGGAAGGGGCCACGGTCCCAAAGTCTTATAAAACAGTTCAAACAAGAGGAAAGGACTAGAAGAGCGGGGGTTTAGTCCTTTTCTTCCTCAGGGCTATCCCTAATGGAATAGTCTCTGAGCAGGCTGTGAATAGACTTCTGGCAAACCACAAAGCATTCTTAACACAGTTTATAAGGTGCCAGGCTTCCTGGGTCGCACCATATGTATGGGTGTTGGGGAATAGTCCATAAAGTACCAAAGGTACGAAAGACAGTTCTCCAGTTCCCAGAAGAGGTGCATAGATGTTTTTTCGTGAATGAGGCACCCGAGACAAAGTGCCTTATTCTGGTTCACTCTCAGAGGCAAAATCCTTCTCAGATGGAACCAAACCATGTGCACTGCAGGTGGGGCAAATATAATTTGTGCAGAGAGAGTTAGATTTGGATGAGATTTTATTTCAAAGTAAGATCTATAAAATAAAATAAATCTATATTGCAATTTAAAAAGAAATAATCAGAATTTTCCCTGCACAGAAACAAAATAATTCATCCAGATCTAATTATCTCTGCACATGTTACATATGCCCCACCTGCAGTGCACATTTGAGAAGGAATTTGCCTCTGAGAGTGAACCAGAATAAGGTCCAATGTCTGTACCTACACAAGTTTCATGAGTGCATGAATGTGAGGCAAGCCCCCAGAATGGCCATCCAGGACATGTCCTTGTGTATATTTGTGAGCTTTTTTGGAGGCCACATGCTCCATATCAAACTTGACAGTTGCTGAAGGGACAACTGAAATCGGTTCCATAATGAGTTTGGCTCTGATAAGCTTGTGGATAGTTTTTGGCTTTCACGAGTCGCGGTTTAAATCCCTCCATTTGGTGTTCCCTTACAAACTTGGGCACGTCCAGGTAAAACTCCAGTTGTAAGAGATGGAGCTGTCCCACTTGTCCCATTTAAGGGTCCTCCACAAGGGTAGGAGGAAGCGGGACATGCAGGGCCGGTGCAAGGGCTCTCAGCGCCCTAGGCAAATTTTCAGCTTAACCCCCCCCCCATACCCAGCACCTCAGAAGAACAAGGGCAGACGCTGCATTCTATAAGTTCCCCCTCCATTGCCTGATAAATGAGTTACAGTAGCCATTTCACCAATCTCCTGCATACTCAAGGTGCACACTATGATATATTTTAAACAATATTGCAGGATGCAGGTTAATATGACTATATCATCAAGAACCTTATGTACAGAGTGGGGACAAGTGCTTAAGTGTAACTGTGACATAACAGTCTACAGCATACATACACATTTTCTGGCTGCCATAATTCTCCTTATCAGCAGTCTCCTTTCCCACTCAGGCCAGGTCTGATCTTACAGGCTCTGCACAGGAGCTGAATCGGGGAACCCATGCTGGGACATGTACATTACTACTACCCCTGCTGTAGTGTAGGGGAGGGGGTGCTACCAGCGGCCGCAACTGACCTGCTGCACGGGGGGGCTACAAGCCGCTCTGCCGCCGACCTGCTCCACCAGCGGCCACCACTGACATGCTGTACGGGGAAGGGGGTGCCGCCGACCTGCTCCCCCCAGGGGGGGGGGGGGTGTTACACATGTCCGCCGCCGACCTGCTCCATGCGGGCGGGGAATGCGGGCGCTACCTGTGTCCTTTGCTGACATACTGTCCAGGGGGAAAGGGGGGCTACAAGCCGCTCTGCCGCCGACCTGCTCCACCAGCGGCCACCGCTGACATGCTGTACGGGGAAGGGGGTGCCGACGACCTGCTCCCCCCGGGGGGGGGGGGTGTGTGTTACACATGTCCGCCGCCGACCTGCTCCCCCCGGGGGGGGGATGTGTTACAAGTGTCCGCCGCCGACCTGCTCCATGCGGGCGGGGAATGCAGGCGGGGAATGCGGGCGCTACCTGCGTCCTTTGCTGACATACTGTCGGGGGGGGAAAGGGGTGCTGCAAGCGGCCACCACTGACATGCTCCACCAAGGGGGGTGCAGGTACTATCCGCCGCCACCATTGACTGTAGGGGGGGGGGGGTGCTGCAAGCATCAGTTGCCAACGACCTGATCCACCAAGGGGGGAGGGTGTTACAAGCTGCCGTCACTGACCTATTTTGTTGCCGCCAATGACATGCTCCATGCGGGTGGGGGGATTCTACTTGGCTGGGGACAGGAGACCTTCCAAATTCTTGAAGATAGCGCGCTGGCAGCTGTTTTCCTGCTCCTCGCGCAGAGGGTGGCTTCTTTGTTTCCTGCAACTCAGTGCCGCCCTCTAGTGGCCGGCGCCCTAGGCAAATGCCTAAAGCTGCCTAGTGGTGGCGCCGGCCCTGGGGACATGGCGTTCCCTGCAGAGCCGGTACAAGTGTCAATGAGAGTTCTGCGGATACAGTTACATGCAAAGAAGGCTCTCAGCATTGTTGGAATGTCTTGAATGCCTTTGACACCTTTGAGGGGATCTTTGTACATACTGTAACAATCTGCTTCACTCTGTCTATTTTGGAGCCCCAGATGAAGTGGAACATGGCCTGTGTGATGGTCTTGCAGATCGTGGTCATGGATGGCCAGGCCTGGATGGTGTACTGAAGAATGGGAATAATCTCATTCCACAGCACAAGTGTCTTCCATTCGATGGTAAGGTCTCTCAGAGATGTGGGGTCCATGGGGGCTGGCCCCATGAATATCAGGTGGAGCCACCCCGATGGCTCTGTGTGTTCCCGCATTGACTTTGTGTTCACCTCTCGAGCAGTGCAGCAGGTAAGGCATTTTATGGTTCCCTGCTTCTTCTCTGACCACAGAGCCATTCTCTTCCATCTTTCCATCTGGCCCAGGCTAATGGAAGTTGAACTGTGCCCTGATGGAAAGGGAGAAAGTACTGGCTGAGTTTAAGGATACCTTCATCACATGGAAGAATGACAAATTTTATTTTGTTATTTTGACTGTATGTCTGACTGGTGGGAATATGCGAAATCTAACAAAAGTAATTTATGCCACTGTACAAAGCATTGGTTAGACCTCACCTTGAATATGGAGTACAATTCTGGGCCCCACACTATAAAAAAGACATCATAGAATTAGAAAAAAAACAAAGAAGAGCAACAAAGCTTATTAGGGGAATGGAGAATTTAAGCTACGAGGAGAGATTGAGCAATTTGTGACTATTTACACTAGAGAAGAGACGTTAATTGGGGGAACATGGTCAACATGCAAAAATATATTAGGGGCCAATATAAGGAACTGTCAAACACACTTTTTACTTCAAGAAAGGAATCTAGGACACAAGGGCACAAGTTTAGATTAGAAGAAAGAAGATTTCATTCCCTTAGAAGAAAAAAATTCTTTACCGTCAGAGCATTCAAACTGTGGAACTCTCTTAAATATGTTTAAAATAAGGTTGGATAAGCATTTATTGGTTAAAAACATCCACGGATACAAATAAGAATCATATTCTGTCTTTAAAAATATCAGAACATACTATATAACAAGGGATAAGCTATTAAAACCTAGGTTGAACTCGATGGACGCAAGTCTTTATTCAGCATTATCTACTATGTAACTATGTTACATTCGCAATAAGGGGAGATGCTCAAGGGGCATAGGATGGGAGAGAAGAACAAAGAGAGACACATAGTAATGGGGGGACTTTCGAGTGGGCACAGAGTAATGGATAAATGCTCATGGGGCACAAAGTAAGGGGAACACTTAAGGGGCACAGGATGGAGGCAGGGGATTAGGGGGACACAATGTAAGGGAAGGAATGGTCATTTGGCTCAAGATGGGGTGGGGAGCTCAGGGAAACACAAAGTAAAGGTAGGGATGGGCATGGGGCACAGGATGGGGTTGGTAAGCTCAGTATGAAGGAGACAGAACCATTACAATGTCATGAATGCAGAAGCTCACACCGAGTGACGGTAACTGTAAGGTACTTTGGCCAGTGATAGAGGGAACCCTTTAGTTCGGGTGGGTTTTGTTTCCAGGAAACAAGTATATGACAGATCATTGCAGTAAATGCAGTTTATTAGAGTACAACATAATTAATAGATAATACATATATTGATTTAACACTAGCTGTTCAAATGAAGTTCCACATGCAGATTGTACAAGTTAAATAAATAAAATGGAGATTTACTGTCGCCAGCATGCATAAATAGAAAAATAACAAAAGCCTAGCCCTCATGCAGAGCACTACCTTACTTATTGGACTCTAACTTTAAGGAACAGCTAGTCTGCAAACTTCTCACTTTATTCTCATTGTCCTCCCTTTCTCTTGCAGGAATGAACCATATTTACCAACATTACAGCTGCCACATGCAGCCAATTTGGTGAAACAGGGCACTCTCCTCACAAAGGGGTGCAGTGCAGGGGCATGGACATGTGTTTGTGTCATCGTGAATGGGTGTGGCCTCAAAATGTGTAGATGGTGCAGGGATGTGGATACATGTTGACATCATCATGGCCCCACCGCCCACTGTTCAATGCCAGATTACCAGCATTGTAAAGTGAGGACCCAGCTATAATCATGCAAATCACTTCATCGGCCTCAGCAATCCATCATAGGCGGGTGCACGGGGGTGCCGGTGGTGCACTGGCACCTCCGCATGACCGCCAGCAACCCCCCACACGATAGCACGCTAAATCGTTGATTACCGGCCCGCAGCAGCATCGCAGCACCCATTTACCGGTCGGCGGTGGTCAGGACTGCATCACTTGCCTACAGCGGCCGACCTCCAGCCCACATGCCAATGATACAGATCAACACTGCTGTGGCTGGGTTCAGACCAAGTGCTGTGGCACTGGCTGCATTGATGTCACCCCTGTCCTCGCACCCACCCTCTTGCTCACAATCTGGACTTCCTGCTCACACTCCTGCCTACCGCTGTCCTGCCTTTCAGATCCAGCAAGCTACAGAGCCGGCCCCGTCAGCATAGGCATGCGCAGCACATTTTATTAGGTGGTGCATCATCAAAGGGGTGTGTCTAGCACCACCTATTGGGTATGTCTACCATCATCTATTGGCACTCACTACAATTTAAAATGTCTCTCAGCCACACCATAATCTCCTGCCTATTTTAGATTTACTTTTCTAATTACTCTGTGTAACAGTACACGCAAAAACATATATGGATGGCGTGGGTATGTAGTGATATGACAATGGTCTAGTACAATTAACAATGCAAAACACACATAATTGATTGATGGGCACTTTTTTAATGGAATACAGTTCTTTGGTAAAACATATTGCTGGTATTGCTAGCGGCAGGGCATAAGGGTGAGCAGAGCATTAGCGTGTTCCTGTGCACCCCTAACACTCAAT
The DNA here is from genome assembly GCF_055691185.1 of Crinia signifera. Classification (NCBI taxonomy): domain Eukaryota; kingdom Metazoa; phylum Chordata; class Amphibia; order Anura; family Myobatrachidae; genus Crinia; species Crinia signifera. The sequence goes on along the minus strand of NC_139217.1, from coordinate 110,666,651 downwards.
AAGTGCACGCCTATGCACGTCAGCACCTCATCACTTCAGTCACATAGATAGTGACAGATAGTGACAGGAAGCCATTCTCTTCCATCTTTCCATCTGGCCCAGGCTAATGGAAGTTGAACTGTGCCCTGATGGAAAGGGAGAAAGTACTGGCTGAGTTTAAGGATACCTTCATCACATGGAAGAATGACAAATTTTATTTTGTTATTTTGACTGTATGTCTGACTGGTGGGAATATGCGAAATCTAACAAAAGTAATTTATGCCACTGTACAAAGCATTGGTTAGACCTCACCTTGAATATGGAGTACAATTCTGGGCCCCACACTATAAAAAAGACATCATAGAATTAGAAAAAAAACAAAGAAGAGCAACAAAGCTTATTAGGGGAATGGAGAATTTAAGCTACGAGGAGAGATTGAGCAATTTGTGACTATTTACACTAGAGAAGAGACGTTAATTGGGGGAACATGGTCAACATGCAAAAATATATTAGGGGCCAATATAAGGAACTGTCAAACACACTTTTTACTTCAAGAAAGGAATCTAGGACACAAGGGCACAAGTTTAGATTAGAAGAAAGAAGATTTCATTCCCTTAGAAGAAAAAAATTCTTTACCGTCAGAGCATTCAAACTGTGGAACTCTCTTAAATATGTTTAAAATAAGGTTGGATAAGCATTTATTGGTTAAAAACATCCACGGATACAAATAAGAATCATATTCTGTCTTTAAAAATATCAGAACATACTATATAACAAGGGATAAGCTATTAAAACCTAGGTTGAACTCGATGGACGCAAGTCTTTATTCAGCATTATCTACTATGTAACTATGTTACATTCGCAATAAGGGGAGATGCTCAAGGGGCATAGGATGGGAGAGAAGAACAAAGAGAGACACATAGTAATGGGGGGACTTTCGAGTGGGCACAGAGTAATGGATAAATGCTCATGGGGCACAAAGTAAGGGGAACACTTAAGGGGCACAGGATGGAGGCAGGGGATTAGGGGGACACAATGTAAGGGAAGGAATGGTCATTTGGCTCAAGATGGGGTGGGGAGCTCAGGGAAACACAAAGTAAAGGTAGGGATGGGCATGGGGCACAGGATGGGGTTGGTAAGCTCAGTATGAAGGAGACAGAACCATTACAATGTCATGAATGCAGAAGCTCACACCGAGTGACGGTAACTGTAAGGTACTTTGGCCAGTGATAGAGGGAACCCTTTAGTTCGGGTGGGTTTTGTTTCCAGGAAACAAGTATATGACAGATCATTGCAGTAAATGCAGTTTATTAGAGTACAACATAATTAATAGATAATACATATATTGATTTAACACTAGCTGTTCAAATGAAGTTCCACATGCAGATTGTACAAGTTAAATAAATAAAATGGAGATTTACTGTCGCCAGCATGCATAAATAGAAAAATAACAAAAGCCTAGCCCTCATGCAGAGCACTACCTTACTTATTGGACTCTAACTTTAAGGAACAGCTAGTCTGCAAACTTCTCACTTTATTCTCATTGTCCTCCCTTTCTCTTGCAGGAATGAACCATATTTACCAACATTACAGCTGCCACATGCAGCCAATTTGGTGAAACAGGGCACTCTCCTCACAAAGGGGTGCAGTGCAGGGGCATGGACATGTGTTTGTGTCATCGTGAATGGGTGTGGCCTCAAAATGTGTAGATGGTGCAGGGATGTGGATACATGTTGACATCATCATGGCCCCACCGCCCACTGTTCAATGCCAGATTACCAGCATTGTAAAGTGAGGACCCAGCTATAATCATGCAAATCACTTCATCGGCCTCAGCAATCCATCATAGGCGGGTGCACGGGGGTGCCGGTGGTGCACTGGCACCTCCGCATGACCGCCAGCAACCCCCCACACGATAGCACGCTAAATCGTTGATTACCGGCCCGCAGCAGCATTGCAGCACCCATTTACCGGTCGGCGGTGGTCAGGACTGCATCACTTGCCTACAGCGGCCGACCTCCAGCCCACATGCCAATGATACAGATCAACACTGCTGTGGCTGGGTTCAGACCAAGTGCTGTGGCACTGGCTGCATTGATGTCACCCCTGTCCTCGCACCCACCCTCTTGCTCACAATCTGGACTTCCTGCTCACACTCCTGCCTACCGCTGTCCTGCCTTTCAGATCCAGCAAGCTACAGAGCCGGCCCCGTCAGCATAGGCATGCGCAGCACATTTTATTAGGTGGTGCATCATCAAAGGGGTGTGTCTAGCACCACCTATTGGGTATGTCTACCATCATCTATTGGCACTCACTACAATTTAAAATGTCTCTCAGCCACACCATAATCTCCTGCCTATTTTAGATTTACTTTTCTAATTACTCTGTGTAACAGTACACGCAAAAACATATATGGATGGCGTGGGTATGTAGTGATATGACAATGGTCTAGTACAATTAACAATGCAAAACACACATAATTGATTGATGGGCACTTTTTTAATGGAATACAGTTCTTTGGTAAAACATATTGCTGGTATTGCTAGCGGCAGGGCATAAGGGTGAGCAGAGCATTAGCGTGTTCCTGTGCACCCCTAACACTCAATAAGTGCACGCCTATGCACGTCAGCACCTCATCACTTCAGTCACATAGATAGTGACAGGAAGCCAGCCACACCGAGCAGGAGCCACCCTGAGCCGCAGCCAGTGTTACTCCCTGGAGGAAGCAAGATAGTATGCTTCGCTTGGTAAGCAAAATAGTAATAAAATATTAAAGTAAAATAAATGACTCTTTACTGTGGCGCAGTGGCCGTGAGCTGCTGCAGCAGTCACTTATACCACTTTTAAACCAAAACTAGGGTTCTTGGACCCAGGTGCGACCCGGCGTTTGTCCCTTTTACACCGGCATTTCCCTGGCAAATTATCCCTGTGTCCCACCTGGTGGAGGAGGGACCCCCGCAACTTCATTGATGCCTAATTGGCGGTGATATATAAGCCCAGTAGGTGGAGATAGACATGCCAAGTGGGTAGCGATAGACATGCCCCTCCAATTGTGCACTCACTAATAAAATGGGATGTGCACGCCTATGCACACCATCCAGTTTTAAGGACAACTGCTGGAGAGAGTAGGGGACTGAGGCCAGTTCTACGAGACTTGCCTACCCTTCCAGTGTCCAGGAACATCACCCAGTTTTCAGGAGCCTCCTCACCGGTCCGGGTCGATTGTCAAGTATGGTCCGGACAAGGGCCATTCGCATGACATGGTTACCTTAGTTTCATACAAACACAGTCTAGAGCGTTATGAAACTCACTGCCTCCTGCAAGTCTGAACACTGGTCTTTGGCTGTCACAGTTTCATTGGGACTAGCTCTGAAGGGCAGTCTGACTGAACCTAAACTTCCCCACCTCTGCTGTTTACACAGGGCAGACCTTAGGTCTACTGTAAGTACAGCCACCATTTCTTCCATGTGAGCACATTCCTCCTGTCCTGTTCCTCTTGTAAAGTTACTTATATGAGAGACCCATCAGATTCTATCAATGATCTTGTAGAAGGTACTAAATAAATAAGCAGTAGAAACTGATGAGTTGCTATGGGCAACATCCCATCTTCAAAAGAACTCCCATCTTGGGAAATTTTCCTCACATAGAGCCAGATGCACTAAGCTTCAAAAGTGATAAAATGGAGAGTGATAGCCAGCCAATCAGCTCCTACCAGCCATGTCACAGACTGTGTTTGAAAAATGTCAGGTAGGAGCTGATTGGTTGCTTGTTTATCACTCTCCATTTTATCACTTTGAAGCTTAGTGCATCTGGCCTGTAATCTATACATCACTATGGCCAACTAATTTAATACTGACATACTAATGACATGCACGATGTGGCAGACAAAAGTAATATAGTACACATATAGTATATTGCAGTGCACAGTAATTTGCAGGGTACAAATTAGAGTATACACATTATAGTAAACAATATTTTCAAATGCTTGCTAACTGGAGAAGCTAAAAAGCTGAAATGACTGTATTTTTAGGAAATCACTTACATATGCTTCCATAGTATTTTTCAGAATCATGACACTGGCTACCTAGCAACCACGTCTTTCTGTACCAGACAGTTTTATTAAAAAGATTTGTTATTGTGGAGGCAAGAGAGCCTTCCTGCAGATAAGGGATATATAAATGTTATTAGTCATGAGGATAAAACTGCATGGTTTTCATTTTTCAAAAGCAAAAACTAGAGCATATAAAAAATATCAATTTTCTCGAAGTCCTTGTAAACATCAATTGCCAGTGATTTGGCTCGCGGTAACCGCTTACATAATATTTCCTGCAGCAAAGCCACAAATTAACTGATGACAATAGAAAATGCCGTCATTGTCATTGTGTACTAGTGTGGTTGTTTGTATACTAGTTTTATTGTTTATATAAACATGTTTCTAGTTTTGCATGGATGTGAGTGTGAAAGATTATGTCTACATTTTCTGACACTAAATTACAGACAGCATACATTTTCTGACAAAGAAAGGTAAAATGTTGAGCATAATATCATCATGAAAAAGAGAAAGAGTATTTAATAACATGAGGTTATCAAAACTGTCCTCATGCCTAATAGAGAGGTCTATATTTTGAATGACTTCCCAAAAGGACTAAAAAGAATTTGTTCTAAGATATGAAAGTACTGTAGTTGAAATAGGGTATACTGTATATAATGTCGGATAATGCTTAGTGTATTGTTCTATGAGTGGTGGTGTATTGTGTGGTTGCAGTGTAGAGGGGCGGCGCTAAATTATGTACAAATGACAGCACAATCACCACCACCACAAAGCGGTCAGCAGAATTGCATAAACCCACTCTCACAAAAATGAGCTTTGCATAAACATGTAACACACTTCACAGGTAGGATACCCACTTATTTATGCCAATATTGTTGACAAGATCTCTAAGTGTTGGTACTGCAATGATACAAGCTACTCCATAGCCAATGTGCCAGTGCTGCGTGTGTTCTCAGTTTGGGGGAGATTCTCTAAAGCAGAAATGTGGTAAAAACCCCGTTATCAGGGTTTTTAACTGCATTTCTGTATGCTCCAATGGCCCTCCGCAGTAACAGCGCTGCGGAAGGAATCGCCAGCAAAGGCTGGCGATTCCCTGTTGAAGCCTATGGGCTTCTTACTGCATCGCTACTGTAAGGGATCTGTCACGGATCCCTCCCAGCATGCCCCCCGTCTCTGTGCGTATGCGCAGACAGACTTCCGGGTCCCGGCACCGCATTGCAAGGGACAGCTCTTATCACAAGAGCTGTCCCTTGCGTTAGAGCATATGCGATTATTAAGAATGCGGTGGCCGGCGAAGGGGGGCGAAAATGGGCAGCGGATGTTAGAACATCCCGCCCTTTGCCTTTAATCTGTTTATGTGAAACTCCTTCAATATTAATTGATGGTTTTCTATTTATTCTCTTTGATTCACTTTAGCAACAACTTTTATAATTTTTTTTCTGGACCTCTAAATAGTTTCTCTCTTCCTTATTTTCAAATAACTTAAAAAAAATGTTTTATTATTATTAAATAAATATCAAGATGATTTTAAATAATTGACTAAAAAAGATTAGATTTTGTAAAATGATATACAAACTATTTGTTCACAACTTGACTTATGTTGACTTATGTTTACTGATGTAGTCCATAGCACATTAAAGTTTAGAGAATTCCTCTTGGATCATATGCATGATAGTATTAGCATTAACCTTTGTGCAGTAGTACACTATCTCAGGACATGCAGTCATACAGTGCACCAGGCCTACACTGGTTTGTTCTAGAATGCAAAGTTAAGGTTTATGTTTGTGAGTGGACATAACTGCACATGTCCTAGAAAGCACTTGGACAATCCAGAATCCAAATGCACACAGAAATATAGAAATGGAATTACAGTATTCAAAAGACATATAATAGACACTTGACTTTTTTTTTTACAAGGTATTGCTCCGAAGGGCCTTTGGGCCAGATATATCAAGCTTCACAAAGTGATAAAATGGAGAGTGATAAATAGCCAGCCAATCAGCTCCTACCTGCCATGTTAAAGGCTGGGTTTAAAAAATAACAGGTAAGAGCTGATTGGCTGGTTGTTTAGCACGCTCCACTTTATCACTTTGTGAAGCTTAATACATCTGCCCCTTTATGTTTTAAAAACTCATCTGGTGTGTACAGGGCTAAACGGTCCTGGACACTATTTTTATGTACCTCCATGAGTGCTTATGTTATTGATTTTTTCTACAGTCTTTATATCATTACATGGATCCCTTCAGCATTCATGAGGAATACTAGATACAGATGGGAATGGGAATTTTTAGGGATCATATAACCTTTTATATATTAATACACATAGGGTCATTGGCATGATGGTAACACTGCAAAGCGTGAGCAGACAGATGGTGAGTTTGCATTGTTGGCAGTATAGTATATGTTAATCAGCCAGTGAATGTTAGCTATTCAGAGTCTATTCTTAGTAAAGCCAATGTTATCAACATTAATTAGAGATCCAATTACCCTTTTAGTTCTTCTTACTTTATTAGCATATCACCAGAAGCTTGCCCAAAACATGTTCCAGTAATACCCCTTTCACAGCAGAAGCAAATTACCAGGTTAAAGCTTTTCAACCCAGGTATTTGCAGAATTTTTTTTTTTCTTTGCTGTGAAAGGGTCAACACGGGTCTTAAATCCCAGCACTCCAACCCTGCTCTTGACCAGGGTTGGTGAGCCAGGATTTAAGACCCATGTTGACCCTTTCACGCCACAGAAAGCAAATTAGGGGTACCCAATAGGGTTGGAAATGCTGCGCTATTATGTTAGTACTCCTTTAAGAATAAATACGCCAGGAGTGAATACACATACACAGTAACAAGATGGAGACTGTCTTAGAAAAATATCAAAATTATTTATTACATATATGGAAAAGCCTTATTTAACCCCTTCCCGACATTGGACGTACATTTACGTCATGGTCGGGAAGTACTTCCCGACACATGGCATAAATGTACGTCATGGGTTAAAACTGTCACCGCGTCTATAGACGCGGTGACAGTTTGGAGATGTCTGCTGTCCCTGACAGCAGACATGCCCCCCCCGGTCGGCGATCGCTGTGATTGGCTGTTCAAATCTGAACAGCCATTCACAGCGTTTCCTGTGTTACCGGCGGCTAAGCCGCTCGGTAACACAGAAAACGGTGGTGATCGGTGCAGCACCGATCACCACCGAGCGGCAGCACCCCCCTCCCACCCGCCGGGCACTCACCCGGCAGCAGCAGCAGCTCCCCCGGCTCCACCGCTACGTCCGGAGCGCACGCTGCGCTCCCCTCCTCCCCCCTCCCCCCCGCAGCAGCAGCAGCAGCAGCAGCAGCATCATGCTGCTGCTGGAAAAGTTAAAAATAAAATAAAATGAAAAATAATGTGCAAATGTGTATATATATATATATATATATATACACACACATATATATATATATATATATATATGTGTGTGTATATATATGTATATATATGTATATATATATATATATATATATATACACACATATATATATATATATATGTGTGTGTGTGTGTGTGTGTGTGTGTGCGTATACCGCACCGATCACCAACGATCGCCAGCCCCCCCCCCTCCCACCCGGCAGCCCCCCTCCCTCCCACCCACCCGGCTGCCGCAGCGCCAGCACCCCTCCCACCCCCCCGCCAGCCGCAGCGCCAGCCCCCCTCCCAAAGCTGGTGACCAAAATGGGGTCACTTGTGGGGGGGTTCCACTGTATTGGTGCTTCGGGGGTCTTGCTAATGCGACATAGCACCCGCCATTCATTCCACCACCAAAAATCACTCCTTCCCTTCTGAGTCCTGCCATGCACCCAACTGGTATTTTTTGGTCACATGTGAGGCATTGCCGTACCCGGGAGAAATTGGGGCACAGATTTTGGGGTGCTTTGTCTCCTTCATTCCTTGTGAAAATTAAAAATTTTGAGCCAGAACTGCATTTTTGTGTAAAAAAATAAATTTTTTTACACAAAAATGCAGATCTGGCTCAAAATTTTTCATTTTCACAAGGAATGAAGGAGACAAAGCACCCCAAAATCTGTGCCCCAATTTCTCCCGGGTACGGCAATGCCTCACATGTGACCAAAAAATACCAGTTGGGTGCATGGCAGGACTCAGAAGGGAAGGAGTGATTTTTGGATTTTGCAGCACAGATTCTGGTTGAATGACCCCCGAAACACCCATACAGTGGAACCCCCCCCACAAGTGACCCCATTTTGCAAACTACACCCCTCAGGGAATTCATCTAGGGGTATAGAGTACATTTCAAACCCCCCGGGGTTTCACCAATTTTGATACAACTGAGCTGTGAAAATGAAAAATTATTTTTTTTCATTTTCACTGCCCAGTTGTACCACAATTGGTGAAACCCCTGGGGGTTTGAAATGTACACTATACCCCTAGATGAATTCCCTGAGGGGTGTAGTTTGCTAAATGGGGTCACTTGTGGGGGGGTTCCTAACTTTTAGCATCTTATGGTGCCTAGAAACCTACATGGTGCCTAAAAAATAATCTCATAAAAAGGAGGCTCCAAAATCAAGTAGGTGCTCCTTCTATTATGAAGCCGGTGGTTTGGTCACCGTGCACACTAGGGCCACATATAGGATATTTATGAAAACCAAAGAATTGGGGGAATCAATTTTTAGTCACATTTCTCTAGTAAAATCTACTGTGTTCCTTAGAAAAATGTATTAAAATTGAAAATCCGAAAAAAAAAATGAAATTTTGAAATTTCACCTACACTTTGTTTTAATTCCTGTGAAACACCTAAAGGGTTAACAAACTTCCAAAATGCTGTTTTGAATACTGTGAGGGGTGCAGTTTTTGAAATGGCATCATTTATGGGGGTGTCTCACATACAAGTCCCTCAAAGTCACATCAGAACTGAACTGGTCCCTAAAAAAATCAGTGTTTGAAATTTTCTTGAAAATTTGAGAATTTGCTAGTCATATTTGAAGCCTCCTAGTGTCCAAAAAAATGAAAAGGAGGTTGAAATAATAATTGCAACATAAAGTAGACATATGGTCTTTGTTAGTTATTAACTATTTTGAGTGGTATGATTATTTGTCTCACAAGCAGAAAATGTTACATTTTGCATATTGCTAAATTTTCCATTTTTTCACGATATTTTGGTATTTTTCACAAAAAAACACAGACTGTATCGACCCAAATTTACCACTAACTTGAAGTACAATGTGTCACGAGAAAACAATCTCAAAATCACTGGGATAAGTAAAAGCAAAAAAAAGTTATCCCCACTTAAGTGAGACATGTCAGATTTGAAAAAAATGGCTCTGTCAGGAACGCAAAAACTAGCTCTGTCAGGAAGGGGTTAATAGACGGCCACCTATAAGCAGTTTAAATCAATTATACTAATAAAATCATAAGTAATTATAATGTGCATAAATTAAAACAATTGACAATAAGATTTGCATAAAAATGAGCTTTGATAGTGATAGCTATTTTTTATATCCAGCTTCCAAATTTAAGCCACAGAGTTTTTCAAATGATTGGATGATATAAGTAAAAATTGCCAAGTAAAGTTGATGTTCATAGATATAGGTAAGTTGGTCGGGCTGTACCTGCAGGTATGCCGGGCCACGGCACTTCACAGTGGGGAGTCTTTTAGGATGGAAGGTAACTCACACATGGACAGTTCACTGCGGTTACAGCAGTGGCTGTGGAAAATGTTGTAGAAAAGGACTGACATGAGGAGTACCAAAAGCTAAACAAAGGCCCTAGTGGCTGAAACGCGTTGGGACATCCACATCGCTGAACTACAGGCTCAGCACATCTTTCCCATTCAAGCTCAGTCTCCCCCACCATAGAGCTGAGCGCACGGACAATTGCGGAGAGCAGTGACGTCATCAGGGCTGGCCGCGATCTCGCGAGACCGGCAACCCGGACATCACCTCCCGACCACAGAGCCTGTGGAGCCGGGATATCGGAGGGCTGTCAGCGGCTGCTACAGCCTCTCACCCCTCCACTAGCTAGACATAGCACGGACTTCCGCCTGCGCTGATCTGCGACCAACAGGGTAAGCGCTCAGAGAGCGTCACATCTTTCACACCACAAACATTGCACCATCAGTTCGTATCGCTGGTACACTGTATGAGACATAAACCAAGGAGGTTTATGGTAGAAAGGGTTCTGCTGACACCCTCATCCCCACCAGGGCTCATATCAGAACAATTTGTACTTTATCTCTCCCACCATTGCCTAATCAACGCTGAGTATCTGGATGAGACATAAACCGAGGAGGTTTATGGTAAAAAGGGTTCTGCTGATACCCTCATCCCCGCCAGGGCTGATATCAGTTTGACTTGTGTACTTTAACATTTGTACTGTATCACTCTCTCCCACCGGCTCCTTTTTGCATGAGACATAAATCACAGGAGATTTATGGTAAAAGGGGTTCCTCTGACACCCCCATCCCCGCAAGGGCTCATAGCATTCCAGACCATCCCCCCACCCTCTCCCCGCCGCCCCCCCCCCCCCACCAGTAATACTGTGAGACATAAACCAAAGGAGGTTTATGGTAAAAGGGCTCTGCTGAGACCCCCATTCCCGACCAGGGCTCCCAGTCTCCTCACCCACCACAACCACCGCCAAGTCCCAGACTTACCCTCCGGACTTAGCACTCTCACTGCATATATTTCATTTGTGATATACTTAATAAATTTATTTATTTTACATAAACAGACGGTATTTCCACATCATTTTTTCATTTAGCATACACACAAGGTGAGCGCATGACAATTTCCTCATTTTTTACTGCACCAAAAGCTAAAAGAAGATATATCTTTGGCCCCCAAATAAAGAGAATTGGTCCATCTTCAAGGCTGCTTTGCATTGATTTGTAGGGAACAGAAAATTGGTAAAATTCTGTATGTGCCATTGTGATTCAGCATATGGACAAGGACAAGTATAAGGTTGTAGAAAGTCAATTAAGATTCACATTTTACATTCCCATCTAGAGTTTTAAACTGAGAACCTGAGTAGTATAAGGGGAAATGTTTTCGAAACATTCTGACAATGGAGCATTACTACCAAGGACTCTGCAATGATGGGAACTACTGCTGGTTCATTTTTAGAGAGACCAATGAGACACCATAGAGAACAGAACGCGTCAGGATGCTATTTCCCTAGAGCAAAGTGACTTTACATTTTGGGGTGTATGCAATTGGTGCCAAGCCTAGACAAAACTTTTCCACGTTTTTAGGTCGATTTTCAATTTGAAAGTGCTGATTTTTCGACTAGTCTAAAAAATTGGCATGTTTAAAAAACACGTGCAGATGCTTTCGAAAGCTTTTTAGTCATTTTTCACTGATACAGTTTTGAATACAAAAAAAGTGAAACAGCATTAGAGAAAAAGGATTAAAAACCATAAAAAAACTTCCACAATTGAACTATAATGGGTCAAATTGAAAACTCCCTTTAATTTTTTATTAAGAATTATATTACGGCTAATTTGGATTATAAACAGTGTCTGAATCAAAGTATCTGCAGGTTTTAAGTGTTTCTGTAGTTGTATTAGTATTTTATAAATTAAAATAATGAGAATATTTCCATTCAATAGAGATTAGTTGAAATTCTTGCTTTTTATTATTTGTGTGTACCTATGAACTGAGACTGAATTCAGCATCCCTACATTATACCCCTTTCAGGGATAGAACAGTAAAGGTAGAAGGTAAGCGGCAGTTGGTCTAAGGGAAGTATGAGAAGAACAGCAGTGGCGGCATCTTGGGCACGATGTACTAAGCCTTGAAAATTGATAAAGTAGAGAGTAATAAAGTACCAACCAACCAACTGACATTTCAAACTCAGCCTGTAAAATGGTAGTTAGCCATTATCGGCTTGCTGGTACTTTATTACTCTTTACTTTTTGACTTTGTAAGGCGGGAGGTAGCCATACATCTACAGATCGATTGTCAGATTGGGTTGGTTGGTGCAAAAACCTGGTAATATCTGAATGACAGTTTTGGGCAGTTTTCCAGCATTTCAAAGAAAATGGTCAATGGTCATTTGCTCTCATCCATTACCAGGATTTTGTTCCAACCAGCCCAATCTGACAATCGATCTCTAGATGTATTGGGCCCATTAGTACATCTGGTCCAATGGGTGTAGACATCAGGGCCAAATGAAAAAGTCTGTACAAAACCTACACAGAGACTTTCAGAAAGTCGCATGGGTGCCAGTGTAAATCAGAGCTCAGACAATTACAATAAATAAGGTTCAGAGATCAGAGCTTTTGGAGAATGAATCTTACCCTGAGGATTGCTTCATTTGGGTTACAAATAGGTCTATTTACTAAGACTTGGAGAGAGATGACATACCTACCAACCAGCTCCTAACTGTAATATTTTTAAGCACAGCCTTTAATATGGCCATAAAGAACTTAGTGGCTGGTACTGTCTACTTTGTCTCTCTCCAGTGCTTAGCTTATGTACTAAAGGTGCCCATACATGGTACAATTTAACAGGTGCAATGCAATGCGGGCTCTCACGCACATCACCTCAGTACTAGATTGCATTGCATTACATCTCATTGCATTGCAAAACATATGCGATGCAATGCGATCTAGTCCAAACTGCATACAATAATTGTACCGAGTATGGGCACCTTAAGCCTTGGAGAGCAATAAAGTCCCAGTCAAATGGCTAACTGTCAAGTAACAGGATGGGTTTGAAAATGACAGGTAGTTGCTGGTTGGTTGGCACTTTATCCCAGTCAGCATTATTTCTCTCTAAAGCAGCCCATACACGCTGCGATGCCGGGCCGTGCGTTCTGTGCTTTGAGGTGCATGCTCCCGCGGCACCTCATCGCACAGAACAAAAAGTATGTGCTTGCACATACTTTTTGTACTTAGTTCTCATCACATCGCATTGCATTGCATGCACAACGCATGCACATGCAATGCAAAGTGATGTGATCCGTGCTATTTAAGCCCACAACGCACGCCCGTATCGGGGCGTGTATGGGCAGCTTTAGTCTTAGTACAATCATATACGCCACTGTCTGCTAATTAAAAAAATAGTGCTATGTTTACTTTTAAGGTGATGTTGCCCATAGCAACAAATTAAATACTGTATAGGGATCAACAGGGAATTCAATTGTTGCTATGGGCTACATCACCACTTTTTCCATTTTTAAATCCCAATGGATCCCTCTGAGTGAACCATGCGTTAAGAAGCCAATAGTCTTCTATTAGGTAACACCATCCAAGCAGCTTGTACATATGAGATATGCTTCCAACTGAAAACTGCATTTTTGGAGGCTTTACATTTTTGATGCATCCTGACACTGTCTGTTCTGGGCCTGTCTTTACCTTTCTGCTGGGGTGTATGGGAGGAATATCTCAGGTGAAAAAAAGACCACAGTTCCAAAGTTTTACTCACCACATTCAATGCACCTTCACCACAATGGGGTAATCTATTTTTACATAAAGTATATTTGTAAAGAACAACTTAAAGCTTTTAATTGTATCGCACTTTAACTGAACATTAAATTCTTGTTTAGAGTTGTGGTATATAAAAAAGGAAAATAATGACATTTTGATTTATTATGGCTTTATATTTCCTCATTGTCATGTGAAAAAGATCTAAAAGAAGCATGCATGTTGGAAAGCAAGATATTGCTAGATAGACTAAAAGCGAAATGATGATTTGAGGAATTATACTAAATATTTCAGGGACATGCGGTGAGGTCAGTGGCTGGCGAGGCACCCGCACCTGTTCACCCCCCACATGAAGTGGTGTAGCTACAGATGGAGCTAGCCTCCCTCTGGTTGGCGAATCGCCAGATTGTCTCCGCTGACAATCCACCAGCGGCGAGGCGCTCCATCTGAAAATCTGACTGAGACGTGCATGAGTCTCACACGCACGCGCGTCTCAGTTTCCGGGCGGCGGGGCGACGGGAACCCTGTCCGTCTCCGCTTCAGGGAGACGGACAGGGTTAGGTAGGACAGTGGGGAGGCGGTGGGGACCCCGGGTGACCGCCGACAAGCCGGCGGGGACCCGGGGGAAGCGCCGTCAGAAGGGGATGCGCGCGCACAAGAGTGTCCCCTTTCACAGAACAGATCTCGGCGATGGCGGCTGGCGGGGGATGGCGGCTGGCGATTCTTCTGCCATCCCCTACAAGGCTGAGCCCTGCTCCATCTGTAGGTGCCATAGTGCCCGGAGAAAGGGCATGTTTCGTGCCCCCCAATGTGTAGTAGGCATGGCTCTTGCGTGGTGAAAAGGGGGCGCAGCCTAACATTATACCACACACCGTAATGCCCATTGCACATTTTAGCGAACTTCATAATACCCGTTACACATAAAGCCACATGCCATAATACCAATTACACGTAAGGCCACACATGATGCCCATGACATACTATATAACAATCCGTATTGCCCATTACAAACTATATAAAAACCTGTAATGCTCATTACACTTTTGACACATAAGTGCCACTTACCTACATGCTCATTGCTAGGGGCTTCATGCTTGATGCCAAGGGGCTTCATGCTTGATGCCAAGGGGGACTGAAATTGCTTGTTGCCAAGGGGGATTGAAATTGCTCATTGCCAAGGGGTACTGAAATTGCTCGTTGCCAAGGAGGACTGAAATTGCTCGTTGCCAAAGGGGACTGAAATTGCTCATTGCCAAAGGGGACTGAAATTGTTTGTTGCCAAGTGGAGAGTGAAATCCTGCTGCGGCCACGCCGACAGCGGGCAAACAGAGCAATGAATTGTCCATCTGTCCGCCACTATTTTCAAGTCTCCTGCTGGATTGCTAGCCAATAGGTGCTCGGGGTCCAGGAGCCACCAATGCTGCTCCTGATTGGCTGATGGAACGCAAGCGCCTATTGGCCAGTGGTTCAGTGGGAGACTTTAATTTGTACAGCTGATATCATGAGTGGGCTGGTAGGGGAGCAGGTGGCAGAGTTTGCGGTGCACGGCTCCGGCGCCCTGTGATCTTTCGCCACCCGGAGCTTGTGATTGGCTGGCTGCAGCCATTGTTAATTTTTTTTTGCAATTGCCCAGCCTGCTATCCCCAGCCACCAATGCTTGCTATGCCTGCTGCCAATGCCCGCTACCCCTACCCACTACCCCTGCCACCCACTACCGCCAGTGCCACTGCCCGCACCTCTGCCTGCCTGCTCATCAAACTTGTAATGATGAGCAGGCTGTCAGACTGACACTGAGCATCAGGACAGCGGATCAGTCTGTCAGTGTGTGAAAGACTGATTCACTGTCCTATTGTCTTAGTGATAGGGGCTTGCTTTGATGTGGGCTGAAGGCACTTCTCAGTGACTGAGGCAGAGGAGTAGGTGCTGCCTCCCTATTGTTTTTCAATGGGCTTTTCTGACACTTTTTGAGTCCGTGATTACCCCCCTAACCCCCTCACCACTCATTCATGACAGGTGAGGCACTGTCTCCCCTGATTGCACATCCCTGTACTATACTTGAATGATAATTTTCATGCTAAAAAAGGAATTCACTGGCAAATAGAAGACATTGGCAAAATATAAAGCATTGTACATTATATATCACAGAAATAAATTGATCATATGCCAACAGATATTTCTGCTCGGGAGTTTGCCAAAACACGGTGACCTGTTGCAGCTGTCTCATGCAGAAAATTTTAGGGTAAAAACAAGAGAATCAATTGAAAAGTTGACATTATGTTGATTCAAAAGCGCAAGTTGTATTTATCTTGTCAGCAAAAGTTCCAAAATACAAATTACAATATTTGTGTGTTAAATTGCAGACAACTGATATAGAAATGCTTTAGTAGGCTGCAATGGAAATTAAACCATTTGTTTGCCACTTCAGACATCAGTAATAGTAGTGGGTACATTTCAGCATCTAGCAGCTGCATGCTCCAATGGCTTGTGACTGCTTTCCAAAATCAAAGTCCTGAGTGTAACATGATGAGGTGAAAAAAGTTCATGTTAAATATTTCATAATTCAATTACATTTTGAATGTATAACAATAAACGGTGTTCCGAATTATTATTAATAGTAAAGATGCATATTATTCATTAAATTAGTATAAGTAATGTCAAATTAAACATAACGGGAAATTTACTAAGATTGCTGATTACCGCCGTTCCACGGTACAAATGAATACGACCAGGATCCGCCGTAATCGGCCCAAAAATATGAATGAGGAATACAGCAGCTTTACTAAGCTGCCTGGTGCTTGTTATAGATTTAGACATTTGATTTTTCCCTCTGTATTTCTGCAACCAGGACCGGCTGAATTAGCCCAGGGCTGGTCATGCTTGGGAGGGGGGGGGGACCCCGTGCTGATTTAAAAAAAAAAATGATTTATTTATTTTTCTATTTTTTTTACACAGAGAAGCTGACTGGTCTGTGCAGGCTTCGGTCAAATACGCCTGGAAAATTAGGAGTATTTTTGGCTGAATTACAGGCCGAATTCAGCCCTATGAATGATACAGTAAATTAACACACCACAAAGAAATCATGGCCATATACGTCCCTGTTCTAGCGATGGTCTATTCACTCGTAAAGCCGGATTCAGCTGACCTTGCCATATACAAATAGGGCAAATCAGCTGAATTCAGCGAAAGCTAATTTATCGGCCGTATATCACATTAAATGGGTACGAATACGTGTATTCATACCCATTTGATCTTAATACATTTTCTCCAACATAAATAAAAGTTGTACTCGTGAGTTTGAGCATGTCTTTACCTTTTGACTTCTTTGTATTGTGTGTTATATAGAGCAGAACAGTAATAACATGGTAGCACTTATAAATAAACGTACTACTACTAGCACTTACTGTAATTCTTTGACAGACTCCACAAAACACTACCAGGAACAGATGGGACTCAGCTGCATGTCATTTTTCAACTACCATTGAATTGCAGACATAAAATACTGGTCTCTTTGAACTGTTGTAGATGACAAATGGCAACTTGTACTGTTTAGAGAATGTGTATATTGTTTTATTTACAACTTTTGTAAATGAAATCAGCAGTCATGTTTCTTATATCTTCCTACTCCATGACTTTCAATGGAAATTTCTATAATATCAACATGATTTTTTTGTTAGATTACACTGGTGAAAACTTGGCAAAATATCTAGGTGCAATTACAGTTGCAAAAATGCAATTCTTTTAAAAATGTCATCTAGGTTTTCCATTGTGTTAGGCCATTCTGCTGGTTCCATGTACAGGACAGGATACATTATACAACACAAAGCAAGGCAGCAACGAGATCCTAATCTGAAAAAGCTCATCACCACTTCACAAGTTGAGAGGACACACAAGATCTTGCCATCAAGTATGAACTACTCCCTCAGGACACAGCACCGCTTGTAAAGCGTTACAACTATGGAAGCAAAAAAAATTTAAATATATATTTATAGTCTAGTGGAAGCACACCCCCAACTGTCATTCTTGACTTCAGTGATACACACTGCAGCATATTAGGGGGTCCACATTCCTCGAAACTTAAGAGGGTCCTGTGCAATTGACATTCTCCATCTACTCTTAGGTATGCCCCGTTCTTGATTTACCTATGTGGTGGTTCTCTCCAATGTAGAACTTCTCCAGAAATTAAACATACCTGGGTAAAAATAGTTTTGCATCTGTTTTCATTATGCATATAGATGATTATGATGTATTAAAGAAACCGGTTTGCATATAAATAAAGCCACTTTCAGTGGCAGTTGCTCTTTGGGGCTAGCATAGTATAGACCACAAATAGAAGAGCCCTCTTATTAAATAACTCTAACAGTATCTTTAATCTAGTTTTTAATATCTATGGGGGTCTGTCTGTGTCTGGCTATCCCCGGGAATATGCGCAGGGTACTACAGCTGCTGTAGCCAAGACATTGCCATCACCGTCTCCTTCCTGTATTTGCCCATTATTATTATTATTTTAATTTTATTTAAAGGGCACCACAAGTGTTGTGCAGCGCCGTACAAAGGAACAGTACAGGGAGACAAAACTTAGCATTACATTGAATAAATAACAAAAATAGAGTACAGGTAAAAATATAGAACAGGTAAAAATATAGTACAGGTAAAAATAGAGTGCAGGTAAAAATAGAGTACAGGTAAAGAGCACCACAGTTCAATACACATTACAGCTTAAACATATGTAGTAAGGACTCGATCAACGTACTACTAGAGGCTTGTGGCCAATGATGGAGATGAGTATGCGGACAAAGATGGTCACTGAGTGTTTGATTATGGGAGAGCTGTGAGTGAAATGTGAAGAGAAGAGGGCTTTGACAACAGGAGGGAAGAGGGCCCTGCTCTGAGGAGCTTACAATCTAGGATCTAGAACCCCAATTGGCTAGTAACACAGGAGTTTGAAAGGGTAGACATATACTGAGGTTACATCATAATTTGCATTTCTTACCCGATCACTCTGCTTAGAGCAAACAGTCCATCTAGTGGAAACAATGCATCGTATATAATTGCCCTAAGAAAATAAATAATATTGCTTATTGCACAGCTAAAAAATATTAGAGATGCATTAATATTTTTAAAATGTTTGATGATCAATAAAAGCTTTCCTGGATTTGCGGTACTGAAAGGAGTGGCACTCTGCATTAGTGCAAATATGTAATTAGTCCTATTATTACCCATAGTGCTGTGTAAAATGAAATAACTAATGAGGTGAACTTGTGCTATAATTTGGATTGCTTTATGGCAGGGGTCTTCAACCTTTAAGACAGTGTGGGCCACCTAAAAAAATCCAGTGAAGCCCGAGGGCCACTAAAATCGCCTACGGAATTTCGGACAGCCCCATAGAATCACAGCTCCCCTATAACGTCAGCACAGTCCTTCATAGATAGTTGGCACAGCCGCCCATACTCAGCACATAACCCCCACACACACACACACACACACACCCTAATAGTTATCAGCAGCCAATTTGGGTTCCAGTGCAAACAGTAAAATATGTGCCCCCCCATATATAATTTGATATTGAATAAATTGCACGCGCCGTAGGCGCGCTCCCAAAAACGGGTGTGACCTAATTATAAGGGGCGTGGTCTAATTATAACGAGTGTGAACTAGCAGGAAAACAATTACCTGACACCTCTTTTGCAACCTGCATGACCAGACATTGGTTACCGCAGGAATGGTCGTTGTCCTCACACGCTTAAGTTGACTGAAGGCTGCACAATGACATATAAACATGAAGGCCCACACAGTGAAATAGTATGCCTCACAGATCAAACCCAAACAATGAAAGGCTACTTAAATCAATATACACTGTTACACTGTTTATCCGTAATGCCCATTACACATTGTGCATCACACCATAGTGTCCATTAGACATTATGCCACACACCGTAATACCTGTTGTACATTATGTCATACACCATAATGCCCATTACACATTATGCCGCACCGTGATGCCCATTACACATTAATCCACACAAAATTATGCCCATTGCACATTATGCCCCACACTGATGCCCATTATGCCACAGACCATAATGCCAGCAGTACTCCTGCTTATACATATGATGCCCCAGCAGTGCCCCTCACCTAATGCCCCAGCAGTGCCCCTCACAAAATGCCCCAGCAGTGCCCCTCACACAATGCCCCAGCAGTGCCCCTCACACAATGCCCCAGCAGTGCCCCTCACACACAATGCCCCAGCAGTGCCCCTCACACACAATGCCCCAGCAGTGCCCCTCACACACAATTCCCCAGCAGTGCCCCTCACACACAATGCCCCAGCAGTGCCCCTCACACAATGCTCCAGCAGTGCCCCTCACACAATGTCCCAGCAGTGCCCCTCACACAATGCCCCAGCAGTGCCCCTCACACACAATGCCCCAGCAGTGCCCCTCACACACAATGCCCCAGCAGTGCCCCTCACTCACAATGCCCCAGCAGTGCCCCTCACACACAATGCCCCCAGTAATGCCCCACACACAATGCCCCCAGTAATGCCTGCAGCTTTGCCAGGTCCCCTGCTCCCGGCCAGATGTATCTCCTCATCCTGCAGCTTTGACGGGTCACCTGCTTCCACCATCCATGCCTCCTCCTGCAGTTTCGCCGGGTCCCCTCCGCCAGCTGTGCCTCCTCCTGCAGTTCCAGTGCCGGGTCCCCTGCTCCCGCCAGCTGCGTCTCCTCCTCCCGCAGCTTCGCCGGGTCCCAACTCCCCAGCTCGTGACCAGACGTGCCTCCTCCTCCCTCAGCCACGCTGGATCCACTCCTCTGCCCTGCCTGCAGCCAATGGAAATCGGGTAGGCGGCACCCAAGGGGACTCCATTACACTGCCTCCCTCGGCAGCATTTTCTTTTACTTAAAAAAAAAAAAATCCTGTGCATGGCGGGCCGGCGGGCAGAGGGCCACCGAGATCAGCTCCGCGGGCCACTCGTGGCCCGCGGGCCATGGGTTGAAGACCCCTGCTTTATGGTACTTGGGTTCCAGAAAATAGCACAATCATAACGTTTCCTATCTTTTATCCAAATAAGTGATATAATTATCAACTGATTGCAATATTCAAGACAAAACCTAGTTAAGTGCAAAATAATTAATAGATAATTAACTGAGACAGAGTTTACATGTGTGCTATAAATGTAACATAATTAGTAAATGCATTAACGTATCATCACAAAACAATGTCATGTGTGGAGTAAGTGGCTTTCAAACATAATATATTTTTAATTGAGCTTCACAAAAAAATTAAAATAGATTGTGTTGTGCTCACATGATCGCCAATCATTATTTACACTGCATTTGTGTGTCAGACAAATCTTAAATTGTTCTTGTTTATCCTTTTGCCTGTTAACTCCTGCATGAGAATATTTTATACCGCTCAGTTTTGCATATAAACCATCTACCCTTGGAGGCAGGGCCGGATTAACAATGGGCCTGATGGAGCTACAGCTCCAGGCCCACTCTCCAAATAGGCCCATTTTGTAGCTGAGGGCCAGGGCTTTCCAACGAGCCCAGCTCCGCATCGCTAGACCCCCGGGACCCGGAGATACCTCCAGGCAAAGCTGGAACGTTTTCCCCATAGGATATCATGGGACCTGCTAATTCCGACCCCCACCCAGTTCCAACGGCTGGCAGGTCCCCCTCCAGCATCACAGAAGCTCAAGGTTGATCTCAGTCGAACCCAAATAGCTGGGCCTTCAATCTGATACCAGGCTGGTCCATATGGGTTCATTAATTCTAGCGATATTGTGGGTAAACCGATTTTTTCATTTCTGAAATGTAATTTCATGGCTGTTCATGTTGTTTGAGGACAAATTTCTCTGGAACCAAATGGCCCAGTTTCACATGACCAAAATCATTTGAAGCCCACATGTAAATGGGTCAGTTGGTTCCGAAGATATAGCTGGTTGTTTAAAGGGGTGGGGGGGTGGTTTTCTCTCCCCCTCACACCAGAAAATGACTAGGCTGGTGTAAAAGGGGTGTCCCTGCATGATCCTGGGACCATATTCCCAGGTAAGTCCCTGCATTTTCTTGCGTAAAAGGGGTATTATTTCAAATAGCTGGGACATGTAGTGCTCTGTATACAGCCGGGCAGCCCCCTGCTCTCTGCCTGGCTGTCAATGGCTGTCATTTCTGCCCTGCGGTGGCTGTCCCCCAGTTACTGCGAGCATGTATTCCCCCTTGGCAATATGCATGGAACCCCAGGCAATGAGCATGGAACCCCTGGACATGAGCATGTAGGTAAGCAGCACTTATGTAGCATCATTTTTAATAGGCATTATGGTGTTTGGTATAATACATAATGGACATTATGGTGTGTGGCTTAACATGTAATGGGCATTATGGTGTAAATTTTTAATGCATCATTGCTCATTCTGTTTGGTATTGTGTGTATTTTGGCTCAATCCATGTGGCAAAATGAGAATTTTGCCTTAATCCATGGGCCATAGTGTGAATTTTGGCTCATCCCATGTGGCATAATGTGTAAGAGGCAAATACAGTATAAGGGGGTTACTATTGTGTTGCATGATTTGTATAAGGGGTATATGGTGTGGTAATCTTAGGTGACCACATAAAAGGTGCTGAAATGTTGTCTACCAAGTTTCGGCTTTCAGTATTTTTTTTATGACTGGAGTGCTGCCTCACCCTGCAAGTATCTTAGGACATTGACATCCTGCGGGTGGACCTTTGGAGGACACCCGTTAATATATCTCCATGCATTTTTGCAATTCCAGCCACCTGCCTTTTCCAGGCATATATAATTAGTTAAAAGTATTCACACAAATAGAGACACACCCATGAGCAGACCACCCAAACAGAACACTGGTCACGCCCCCCACATTATTAGGTGCTGGCCACAACCCCTATTATTGCGCATAATAGGCCCTTGATAATTTTCAGCTCCTGGCCCATTTAGACCTTAATCTGGCACTGCTTGGAGGTAATTATTCTTTCAACATCGATTCAATATTGCTGCAAAACCTGTGAATAAATCTACCCATGTAAATGATGACAAACCTAAAACATTGTTAACAAAGTTTAAAAAAGAAGGAAATGTCCAGAATGCAATAGAATACATAATAAATGTCTATAGAGTGTCAAAAGCAGATTTCCCCTCACTTCTAGCCGTTAAACCAGGCATTCCCAACCACGGTCCTCAAGGCACACCAACAGTGCAGGTTTTAGTGATATCCAGGCTTCAGCACAGATGGTTTAATCAGAATCAATCAGGTACTAATTAAGTCACCTGTGCTCAAGCCTGGATATCTACAAAACCTGCAATGTTGGTGTGCCTTGAGGACCGTGGTTTGGAATGCCTGCGTTATACTGTAGGTGCCCAAAATTTTAGTAAAATACAAAAACTGAAATAAGTTGTAAATGAGAGCATTTGCTGACTGTTACAGCATCCTATAACAGTCAGAGACAAAGGGCCTAATTCAGACTTGATCACAGATCAAACTTTATATCAAAATGGGCAAAACCATGTGTACTGCAGGTGGGCCAGATATAACATGTGCAGAGAGAGTTACTTTTGGGTGGGGTGTGTTCAAGCTGGAATCTAAATTGCAGTGTTAAAATAAAGCAGCCAGTATTTACCCTGCACAGAAACAAAATAACTTAAAAAATGAACCTGTTTGCTAGGCTGACGGGCGCTGATGTAATGTGACTTTATCGGGGAATGCCTGTGTTTCGTGGGATCCGTCCAGCATTTTTCTTGGTGCATTCACCGTTTTTGTTGGTACGCCCATGATGCACCAGGTGCTCACCCCAAAACACTGTCAATCTGTCAATCGGCCAGCGAGGTCCCCGGCAAATAAAAACTTTGCTGAGAGCTCTCGCTGTGGGGGATTGCACATGTGCATTATCGTGCATGTGCACACCTTCCCCATCTAGGATGGGGAAGATTTCGGACCTGTGCAAACAGGTCTGAATCTGCCCCATGGTTTTGCCCATTTTTAGAACAAATTTGTCCTGCAATCAGATCTGAATAAGACACTAAATCATCTGTACTGGCTTTACTGTGACTGTCAATGACTTTGTCATTCCCTCCCACTAAGACTGCAAGTCCAGGCTGTGATTAGTAGAGATAAGTTACCACTCCCTTCCTTATCGCGCAGCCCAATTCAACTTCTAATTGTATCTATAGAGTCGTTTAAACTGGGAAAGTTTACGGGTGTCTGCCCAATTCAACTTCTATGGGCTCCAGTCAGTGCAGGCCATAGAAGCTGAGGGTTTGTGCATGCAAAGTCACACCACTGTGACTGCACATGCGCCAGTTGTGGCACCTGCCTGATCCATTGCGCAAGTGTCGGATTCCCAGGTCTGGTTACTGAATCCTCTATGGACACATAGGTAGCAGCAAATGTAAGTAGGAGCCACCCCTCCTTTACACTAAGTCAAATGCTAAAGAACCTCAATTTTTCATTTATCTGAAAATACTGCTTATTCCATCTCATTAAAAATTTCAGACGAGCTCTCCACTTCGCCCACCTCTAGTTGTGTCATCTGCCTGGGTACACAGCCCTCCACCACTTTCCAGAGGTCCTTCACCTTTCCCTCTTCCTCCTCCAATAGCTTCACATACAGTAGGGTTTCTTGGGACCTACAAACTTCCTAGAAAGGTCATCCACATTGAGGTGCTGTTTCATCGGACAATGCAGCACCTCAAACTTAAGATGCTGTAATTCCAAAAACCAACAGGTCAGACAAGCGTGCACCTCTTTGTTCTTGAGCATCCATTGCAAGTGCGCATGGTCTGTGACCAACAAAAACTCTCATCCCAACAATTAATATTTTAAGGACTCCACTGCCCACTTAATTGCCAAGCACTCCTGCTCTACAGTTTAATACTTGCACTCTCTGGGCAGTAATTGATATATGATAAGTTAGAGGATCGGCTCCTCCTCTTCATCTAACTCCTAGCGAAAGAATTGCCCATAATCCTGTCCCAGAGGCATCCGTCTGCAGAACAAACTGAGCTTGCAAGATAGGCACTGTACAGAAAGTTTGACTTAAGTCTTGCCAAGTGGTTTCCACTGGTCTAGACCACATAATATTGTCTGGAGACTGTTTTTAAGACATTCAGTTAGTGGAACTGCTCTATAGGCAAAAATCCCATATGAACATCATGTCACGATCCCCATGGCAGTTCCTTCGCTCCCAGTGCTGTTCCCGACCTACAGTGCCCTGGCGCTATGCCCTCCACCTTGGCGCTCACCTCCGCTTCTGGTTCCGGTCATGACCTGCAGTGCCTTGCCACTCTGTCACCCACCATGGCGAGTGTTCCTTCTCTGGGTGTCAGTTCTGGTGCGCAGTGTCCTGGCGTTCTGGCTCCGGGCAGCGTGAGGCAAGAGCCACCATGATGGCGTCCGCGTCCTCCTAGGTCTCAGGTTAGGAAGCGCCGTCTGCAGCGCCTCCGCGTAGTATTCCTCGCCGGCTGAATTGTCGCCCTACAGGCGGCAGCCATCTTGTTGGTTCCTGGAGCCTATGCCTCGCAGCACTAATCGTGATGTCATTCTCCCGGCCAATCACGCCACAGCTCAGTACGTAAATATTGACTAGCCGGGCCAGACCGGCAGTCAGTACAATGTTGTCAAATACATAGCATCTCGCTGTGCATCGCCGGCAATTCCTGCAGCTTCTCACAGCTACAGCCTGACTCCCAGCCCTCCAGGTGAAGCCTTCCCATCTTCCCGCTCCTGCTGGTCGTCCACTGCTATTACTAAGTACTACCACGGATTCTCCATTGCTGCCTATTGGGATTTAATGGACATTAGGGCTAACATCCTAAAAGGTGTGATCCTTTCTCCTTTCATCCCGACGGTTACCTTCTGTGGCCCAGTACCCCTGGTCCTCCTGCAGCCACGACCTCATTCAGCAAATCCTTTTCTTCTTCGCTTCATCAGCTTCAAGTTCTTCATTAATATCTTCAGTCATATTATCGTCTTCAAGTTCTTCATTAATATCTTCAGTCATATTATTGTCTTCAAGTTCTTCATCAATATCTTCAGTTATATTATTGTCTTCAAGTTCTTCATCAATATCTTCAGTTATATTATTGTCTTCAATTCCTTCATCAAATATCTACAGTCATATCATCATTGCCTTCATCATTATCGTTGCTCACATTATCATTGTCATCAGTTCTTTCATTATTATCATCAGTCATAATTATTGTATCATCATCATTACTGCTGTATATCAAAATCCTTCATTAAAAGGTTCAATTTTACTCATTGGCCTCCTTCTTCTCTGTTGTCCGTGCAACAGCCCTACATCAAAGCAACCAGCCTCCGCTACACTCCGGCTGGTGCTTCACCAGGTTCACGGAACGTGACACATCACAGGCGACTGCCATGACGGGACATGTTAATTACCCATCCATGTCCGGCAGCAGCGCAGTGCGGCGGTTGGAGGTGTGGCAGTGGGCATTGTTGCATGGACAGGAGCTGGAGGTGGCCGGAGGGGGGCAGCAGAAAGCTGGTGATGCCGGGAGAGACTTGTCAGCAGGGGGAGCAGTGGTTGTTCCGGACGACGCCGCCTCTTGCTTGAAGGCAAAGCATGATATTTACCATAAGCCTCCTTTCATGTCACAGACTCAGCAGTCATTGGAAGCCACCCTCTGCCTATAAAGGGAATCTGCTTAGGCTGCTCTGAGTCAATGTGAAGAGTCTTCAGTGCTGCATGCATCTCAGAGTCCTGGGCATCTTCATCAGTCTGTTAGACCTTCCTGCCTGGCCTCATTGCTTCCACCCCATTAACGCCCAGTTCCGCTATCTTCTTCACAGCCTGCTCCTCCTCCTCCATTCACCAATATCCAATTCCCTTCAGTTCTTCAACTTGGTTCCAGCTGCTCATCATTCTCAAACCACTTCCAGATCTTCCAAACAGATTCAATCACCTACCAAACATCTAACCTCCTTTAGTTATTTATACCGCATTACGCTACCTGTCGAACATCAACCGGAATCAGCAAGTATCAACCTGTTTCTGTGTTTCTCTATTCCCTGTATTTACCAAGATCCAAACTCCTAACGTATTACACAACCAGTTTCAACATTCCTCCAGCTAATACAAACTCTCCCCGTACCTGACTAGTATTTCCTGGAGTCTACTTCGTAGAGTGAGGTCCTGAGGCCCGAGTTTGAGAACATGTGCTTTAAAACATTGCTTAGCATGTACTGTATGCTCAATACTGTTAACAAAGCAAGCTCATGCACATCATTAACGCACCCTTTTCGTCTATGCTACATACCCAATTGTGAATATATCATCAACAAGCAGTTTGGACTGGGTGACGTCGCTGACAATATTGTTTAACAATATTGTTCCGTTTGTACACACAGTATTGTTTGTCCAGGAGCATAAAGTACAACACTGCTGATATCGCTCATGGAGTATGTCGGCTAGTGTGGATGGGGCTTCACTTAAAAATGTCATCCCACATTATGTAACCTTGCTTTTGCATGCAGGTATAACGCAAGGTGCCCAAGTGCACCTAGCTGAACTGAGAGGCTGGTACATTTAATGCATTTACATATATATGCAAGCATTTTATTCTGGATAGGCAAGATGTTTTATTTACTGTAGAACTTACTAAACTTGATATATGTTTACAAACTTAGTGATACAGGTGGCTTTGATTTTATTTCAAAGTGATGATGCTTATAAGTTTATAGCTTCAGTACAGCATTTATGATTTTGAATAAATCATTTGCAGCAGTTTAGGCTATATATTATCAGTGGAAAATTAGACTTTTTTTCCATTATTAATAATGCAAATAAGATTCTAATCTCGGACCTTCAGTACGTCACTTTAACATGTTTCAACAATTCATCTTGGCTTGGAAAAAATTATTGAGAAAATAATAGCACTTTTAGTTCTAAGGCTTCCTGTAAAAATAAATTCACCAAATGACTTTATACCAGGAAAATTCCTCTAATTATACATAGTAAATCAAGTATACAAATTTCTACTTTGCATTGTCTCCTTTTAGTGAACAGTACTAAAGTCAGCAAGTTCACAGATTAGAAGTTATTACCAGTGGCGGCTTCTACATGGGTGAAAGAGGGGGATGCCGTTGGCCAAGCAGCCCTGTCTGCCTACCTCTACCGGCCAGGTCTCTGCACCTACACAATGTAACTGACCTTCACCTGGACCGTCGCATGCACAGTAGTGGGATCAGTACTGAGCATGCGCAAACCCACAGCTTCTATAGACTGTATCATCTGCAGCCCATAGATGTCAGGTACGACTGATGATCAGGCAGGGAGTGGCTTCCTACAGAACACCAACTCTCTGCTTTTAGCAGCCCAGTCTGGCAGTTCTGGAAGGAGGAAACACCTCTCACTTGGACTGTCTGTCATGTGGGTGACTGGCAGGTAGAAATTTCAATAGGAAGTCAATGCCAGTCACAATTAGCCAGTGCAGTCTCACGGACAGCATCTGGCTCATTTACATGAGCTGAGGTGGCACTTAATTATTTTTATTTTCATATTGCATCATATTTAATCACGTGTACACAATTATTAATATTATTTCCAACATATTCTTCAGACATATACAGTAAATGATAGTCTATTTTAAATAACTTAACATCAAAGCAGGAACATAATACCAAGAAGGAGCAGGGGGGGGGCGTGGCTCCTAGGACTGCTTATCTGCTCCATCCAGCTCACCTCACATCGACACTGCTGAACACTACGGAGACTTTTATATGAAGCAGTGAAAAGACTGGAGAAGTGAGGCAATTGAGACGTTGCCCATGGAAACCAATAAGCTTTGGCGTGACATCTATTAAGTGCATTTTATAAAATTATTCATAGTGGCTGATTGGTTTCCATGGGAAAATTCACTGTTTCACTGAATAGACTCCAATGAGAGTTCTCCCCACATGCTAGTGAGAGGGCCTGATAGGGCCTGATTAAAGTTCCAGACATTTGTATGCTTGATTTACTATGTATAATTAGAGGCATTATTCTGGTAGAAAGTAATTTGGCTAAAACACATGTATGCCACATGTACACACATGTATGGGCACTCAGGTACTTACTGTACCATTCATACTGCCCATGTGTATGTAATGAAGGTTATACAACTGGAATGTGCAGGGCCGGTGCAAGGCACCGGAGCGCCCCAGGCGAGTCGGGGTGGGGGCGCCCCGGTGCCGGGGGGAGGGAGGGGGGGTGGTACCTGTGTAAAAAAATTGCTGCCCCGGGCGTCCCTGCAGTGCTGGGGCGGTCAGGGGTGTCCGTGCCGTAGGGGTACCTGCGGCGCCGTCATGTGTATAAAGCTGGCTGCGGCCGGCGGGGTCCCTGTAGTGAATAGCAAATAACTAGCGCCGCCGCGCGCATAGCGCTAGTTATTTGCTATTCACTACAGGGACCCCGCCGGCCGCAGCCAGCTTTAAACACATGGCAGCGCCGCAGGTACCCCTACGGCACGGACACCCCTGACCGCCCCAGCACTGCAGGGACGCCGGGGCAGCAATTTTTTTACACAGTTTGGGGTGAGGGGCGAACTTCCGCCCTCCAGGTGCCGGCGCACTAGGCAAATGCCTAGAGCTGTCTAGTGGTGGCGCCGGCCCTGGGAATGTGTAGGATCTAATGCTTGTGGTGTGTGAAGGAGACTTCACACAGCTGATGCTCTAGCACAATGTACATAAGTGAATGGTTCCATCCGTTTAATACCTGGACTGTCATCTGCAGTATGTCACCTTACTGTGGACATAGTGCTGACATGCTCACCACATACTGCTCTAAAACAGAGATATGGAAAACATTTAATTCTTGGACTGGATTTTGGGAGACACTAATAATACTAGGGTTACCACCTCATCCCTTTAATTCCGGACACACATTAATTACACAGGTTCTGTGGCAGTTTAAAACCAAGTGAAATGGAGTCTTGAAGTCAGCCAGCCACAGAACCTGTGTAATTAATATGTGTCCGGAATTAAAGGGATGAGGTGGTAACCCTAAATAATACCCCTTTGCTAATGATTTTAATTTGGTACTTTTAGTGCTAGTAAAAAATACATTTCAGAAAGTATTTATGCAGCATTCACCCACATTTTATTTCAGAAAAGGTACATTTCAAAAATGTAGATTAGTTCTCTTATTTCTCTTCACACAGTTTTACTTTTAACCAATATTACCACAGAAGAGGGTTTTCCCTTTGCAAGCAGGCCCTTCGTATCTCTTGTTTGTTGTTATTACCCAGTCATGTTTTGTTCCCATTTTTAAAGTGCAACAAAATATTCTGGCTATGGCCAATCTCAAACAAACTATAGAAACCAAAAATGTACTAAATAAATAATTCAGCTCTGTTTTGTCATCTGTTTCATTTGGCCTTGAATGAGCTCCTCTAAGATGACTTACTGTAGAGGCTTGCTTTGAATTCTTTACCATACACCGTAAGTACACCTTATATATGTTTTATATACAGTCTCATTTGGATAATTCTACATTGTTAATGTGTTCCCCACAACTGTGCTGGATTTCAGTAACTCTCCTAAGTATCCAGATGTCCATCTGGTAGATGTTTGGATTTCATCATTTAGAACATTGCATCATACTGTACATGTGATTGAAATGAGACCATGTTTTGCTGGAAGGCACTGGAGTGTAACGCATACTGTATTTATGCAGTGCTCCAGAATCACAGATAACAGCTGTACTTTAACATCTTTATCCAAGGGAGAATTTTACAGTGGATTTCTATGTATAATTACACACACATTCTACCTCATATTTAATAGTTTGGCTTTGTATAAGATAACATTTTTGTTTAGTAGAAATATTGTAGATTGTAGGATATCAGAAAACAGGTATACATACCTCTGATGCATTTTATACTATATATCAGGCATTCCCAACCACGGTCCTCAAGGCATACCAACAGTGCAGGTTTTGTAGATATCCAGGCTTCAGTTCAGGTGACAATTAGTATCTGAGTGATTCTGATTAAACCATTTGTGCTGAAGCCTGGATATCACCAAAACCTGCACTGTTGGTGTGCCTTGAGGACCGTGGTTGGGAATGCCTGCTGTACATGAACATTTTCAATTACCTGCTGTATTTACCATGTGGGTAATGCTCCAGGTTTATTGCTTAGAGCTGTTACAATTTCCTAGCTCTGTAAACCCGTAGGCAGAGCATGCTACCCCATAGATGCCGGAATTTATGGGTTTTGTCCCGCAGGGTACATTTTAAACCCTGCAGCTAATTGTATCTAGAAACCAAATCCAAAGACACACACATTAATTTGTTTTACACGATTCTTTCCTGATTTGCAGTGTTTTAGGGAATTCTGTTCTTGCAAGTATTATCTTGCATGAACTGTTGTAAACCTTTTTTGGCCAGGTAGACCAAGAAAACCTTATTCAGGCTGCCTAATCAGTTTACCAGAGAATCCACTTATGAAAGTCATTATTTTAAATAAAATATTGGTCAAAAACTTGGAAATCAAGACATAGGACCAATAGAAGCGCCGGGATCTTGACATCGCTCCCAATGATGGCTCCAGAATCCCGACTGTCAGCATCCTGATCATAATGCTGGGTAGGGTTAGGGATAGGCTGCAGTGGGATGAGGGTTAAGTTTAGGCAGAGGCGTAGGGAGCGTGGTTCTGGTGGAGCTTAAGCTCCAGGGGCCAAAAGCTTAAGAGGGCTTCAAGCATCCACTGGAGGGAATCTCATCACGGCTAGGGCTGACTGAACCATTACGTTGCTGATGTGTTGATCTTCTCTGCTCTGCTGCCCTCAATAGCCCTCTCCTCTCTCCAGGCAAAAGCATTCCATTGCACACCATCAGCTCTGCAGTTGTCAACTCTGGCCTGGTCCGTTGTAAAGCAGCAGTTCTGAGTTGCTGCATGCTGCTCCTAGTGGAGCAGATGTATTAATCTGCCCCTAACAGTTTAAAAATAATGGGTTCTGCGTCTCCTGCATAACGTGGAGAAGTGCGTAGCGTGCGAATGTATTAACCCCCCCAGCGCCAATAAGGAGAGCCATTTTGCCCAGCATTAATGGCTCTCCTTAACGGCGCCCCCAGCGCATGCGTGAACCTACTTTCCCCCCAGCCGGCTGTAACGGGCATGTGCGAGATCTCGCTATTACTGTGAGATCTCCAGCGCAGCCAAGAGCCAGCAGCAGGGCTAGGGTTGTCCCCACAGTGGGGATAGGACAACACTAGCCCTAAGCTGGCATTGCGGCTGGGGCGATTTAACGCCTGGGCGGATGTTAATACATCACCCCGGTGACTTAACACTGGGAGGAATTAGAAGGGACAGCCCTGCCGAGCGTTACTCATCAGGCTGTCCCTAGTGCACGTTAGGTGCGCTGTTCATACATTAGAAAAAATGTAATCCCCCCCAGTTTTAACATCTGCCCCAGTGTCTCCAGTTCCTCCACTGCGCTCCTCACATTCCATCCATGGCCAATGCCTCCAAGATTGGCCACTGAGAGTGTCTGTGCATCCAGCAAAAAGCATTGTCACAGAGTTGCTGCTGCATGCCTTCATGGTGCAGGTATGCCTCTGTTCCTCACAGCTCTACCTACATTAA
This sequence comes from Crinia signifera, assembly GCF_055691185.1. Lineage (NCBI taxonomy): Eukaryota > Metazoa > Chordata > Amphibia > Anura > Myobatrachidae > Crinia > Crinia signifera. Next base: position 110,634,606 of record NC_139217.1, on the reverse strand, counting down.
CAATGAGGCAGGCACATTTTGATCATACATGTAACAATGTCAAGTACATATATGTAACACTGATGCAGGCTGCAGTGAAAAGTGATGGAGCTGGGGGCTAAGGAAGGAGACCCCAGGCCCTGCTATAGATGGCGCCCGGGCATCCAGCAGACTGCTTTCTGACAGACAGCCATTGACAGACACTGACATCTGAAATGCCAATGCTGTCAGCCAGAGGTTTGTTAAGAGCAGGGCAAGCGGGACATGTGCTCAGTCTCAGCTGGGGTGGCAGGGGTGGTCCTTCAACTGCAGCAGGCCCCTACAAAGACCACTTAATAGAGGACAGGACAACATTTCCGGGGCTCAGTTAGTGTGTTCTGCAATCCCCACCACCACCACCACCACCTCCCCAGTAGCAGCTGCGGCTGCGAATGAAGGAAGGCAGAGAGGCCAGTCAGCATCAAGCTGCACCTACCAGTGCTTAGGCTGATGTCGGAAGCCAGGAATCAGTGCTGCTGAACATAGGATGGGGGTCCTTGTAGCAAGGCTGTCATAAAGCATAGACTAGCAAATGATCCTGCAGAAATTCTGTCCCTGACCTGACCCCCTTCTCTGATCCCTGCCCTGACCCCCTTCTCTGATCCTTGTCCCCTGACAAATTAACTGTGATCCCTGTTCAATGCCCCCCTCTCTAAACCTCCATGCCCCCTTCTCTCTGATCCCTGTCCAGGACTCCTTTCACTGATCCCTGTCCCAAATCCCCTTCTATCTGATTTATACCTCCTTCCCTCTGATCCCTGCCTCCGACCATTTTCTCTCTAATATCTGTCCCAAACCCCCTTTTGTTTTCTTTTTTTTTTGTAGCACAATTATGATAATATGCCGACCATGGATGTACCCACCGTAACTGACTGAACCCCCTCAAGCACACCAGATTTTCTCTTGTTACTATTTAATTCCCCTTTTCAGCCTCCCTAACACCTCTCTTGCTCCCCCCCCCACAAACACACACAAATTCCATCCCAAACCATGCACTTGTGTGTGTTCCAATGATTTCTGATGGCAGCCCTGCATCAGGCTTGGGGCTGAGGATAGTGATGGGCCAGGGGCGGATTGGTACTCGAAACCGGCCCGGGCTCTGTCCACCTCTCTTTGATGGGTGGTGCGGCTGTCCCTTCTGACAGGGGGTGGCTGCTTCTCTCTAGCTGGGCAGCGGTGCTTTACTTCCGTAAGCAGAGGCTGGTGAGCGGCAGGGAAACCGCGCTTCTCCCCCTCTGGACCTGTAGAGTTGACCTGGTTACGCTGCCTCAGTGGTAGCAGAGGGGAAACGGGAGCTGGGGGCCTGGGACGTGCTGTGCGTGAATGCGCAGCAGCCCTCCCGCAGCCATTTTGGATTTGGGCAAAGTGCTGCGGCCACTGCCTGTGGCCCAGCCAGCCCAGGGGCGAGTGCTGCCGGCCCCTTTCTGATTAGTTTTGGCCCGGCCCACCAGGAAATGGCCCGGTTTCCCGGTGGGCCAATCCGCCCCTGGATGGGGCTGAGGATTTTGATGGGTGCTGTGGCTGAGAAAGGTTATGGGTGCTGTGGCTGAGGAAGGTAATGAGGAAATGAGGACGGTGCTGAGTGGCTGAGGAAAGTGATCAGATGCTGAGATGATGAGGACTGAGGACATTGGTATGCGCTTTCTGGAAGCTGGTCTCCAGTAAATAGCTCTACAGCTACAATATTTGTTAAAGCTCAGCATGTGAGATTAGTCTTCTGTAGGGTCTGGGAGAAAAGTTTTCTTCTTCTTTTCTTCTGGCTATAGGCGCAATTACTCAATTAGTTATTTTGTTCCTGTAGGAACAATCATTGTATCTAATTATATTGTGTCGGTCATTTGTTTTCCCCAGTGGGGCCGATGTTTAAGGGTGGTATTCAATCCTGGGTCATGACTGTCCATCCGTCCCGACAGCCATGACCCTGACTTTTCGTTTTGTACTACCACAGATCGCCAGGCCCAATTCAATGTCCGGCCTGCTGATTGACGAAAAGGGGGCTTGTCCACATAACGGACGTGGATTGACGATATTCGCCCGCGATAGCAACAATTCACGGCCGAAATCGACAAAACGGGGCTGACTGCTTTTACAGTCGGGCCCGTTCTGTCCATCTTCCTCTTCAATGCTGTTGTGAAAGACAGCATTGAATAGGCGGTAGCCACTATTTCCCCTGTCACAAATAGCGGCCGGGATTGGATACCCCCTTATTCCCTCTAGGGGACAATGTCTGCGTATTGTTAGGGTTAAGAATTAAGAACGGAGGGTTAGGCCGTGAGGGGTGGTTATAGTTAGGCTCTATGGGGGGTGATTATGGTTAGATTGCAGGTAAAGCATGTTAGGGGGTTAGGAAGGGAGGTTAGTATACTCACTAGGGGTTGGTGTCCTAAACATCAGTCTTCTGGCTGCCAGCATCCCAAGCTATGGTATCCTGATACCAACCCCCTATAATTGCTGAAAGTAGAGATGTTGTAGCAGTTTATCAACTTGATTAAAAGTGATGATCTTTTTTTAAACTGATTTTTTTTTCAAATTGATTTAAGTATTGTTAAATTTACAAAACTTCTGCACTTTCTGCAATCGCAGGCTAATATATTTGCCTCAAAGTTTAAAAATATATATTATTTGGCTTGTAGGACTAACAGGACATTAGATCACTTCCCTTATCTAAATGTGGTTTCCAATTTATATTGCTTTGTTTTTACAATGTAAAATATGTATTCATCTCCATTATGCTAATAATATACAATACATAATACACAATACATAATATACAATACATATAAAGTAATTCATTTGTTAAAGTAATTTGCCCTTCTAAAAAGTCACAACCGACTGTCACAAATACAGGGACAGGTGTACTAAGCCTTGGAGAGTGGCAAAGTGGAACGAGATATAAGGGCAGATGTGCTAAGCCTTGGCGAGTGATAAAGTGGAATGAGATATAAGGGCAGATGTGCTAAGCCTTGCAGAGTTATAAAGTGGAGAGACATAAACTAATAACCAACCAGCTCCTATCATTTCTCAGACAGAGCCTGTAACATGGCAGTTAGGAGCAGACTGGTTGGTACTTTATCTCTCCCCACTTTATCTCTTTCCAAGTATTTCTGCCCCAGTGTTTTAATAAATTCTTAATAATGTGTACATACAGTATGCTGTAGCAAATAAGAGACATGTCCAGCATGTACTGTATAATGTAAATATAACATGATGGACACGGATGTACTTTTAATGTAACACCCATTGGTTTATTGTTTATTCTATTTATAAGTAGGGAAGGAAACATGATCTAAACACCACCGTACACCACAATTGCTTGCAATGGTTTGTGGGTAACATCAGTAACAGATGGCTGATTCTGATTGGCAGGAAACAAAAGGTAGATACTGACTACTGAATGAAGTAAATAAATAGGGAAAATGACAGAGAGAGAGAGAGAGGTGTAATCTTGTTAAGTGTTTCATTGTGCATTCACTTAGGCAATGCTAATTCATGCAGATGAACGTCACAGACAGAAATTGGACTTCCAGCTGAAAAATAATTAAGATATCACGGCCTCTGTGGTTAAAGGTTGAACCATTGTTTGTTAACAACACTAAAGTACCTGGCATCATTATTATATCACTGACTGGTGAACCCCGCCAATGGCGTCATTTGAAATCCGGCGCTATTCATATGCCTATTACATAGTTACATAGTAGGTGAGGCTGAATAAAGACTTGCGTCCATCTAGTTCAACCTATGTTTATAGTAGTTTATCCCTTGTTGTATAGTATGTTCCGATACTTTAAAGACAGATTATGTTACGTATTCGTACCCTTAGTTGTTTTTAACCAATGAATGTTTATCCAACCTTATTTTAAACGTATTTATAACTGTTCTGACTGTAAAGAAATGTTTTCTTCTAGATGAACAAAATCTTTTTTCTTCTAATCTAAACTTGTGCCCTCTCGTCCTAGATTCCTGTCTAGCAGAAAAAAGGGTGTTTGACAGTTCCTTATATTGGCCCCTAATGTATTTATACATATTGAGCATGTCCCCCTTTAAATGTCTCTTCTCTAGTGTAAATAGTCCCAGATTGCTTAATCTTTCCTTGTAGCTTAAATTCTCCATCCTCCTAATAAGCTTTGTTGCTCTTCTTTGGATTTTTTCTAATTCTATGATGTCCTTTTTATAGTGTGGGGCACAGAATTGTACTCTGTATTCAAGGTGCGGTCTAACCAATGATTTGTACAGAGGCATAATTACTTTTGAATCCCTAGTTTCAATGCCCCTTTTAATACATGCTAGAGTTTTGTTGGCCTTTTTGTTGCTATATTACATTGAGCACTACACCCTAGTTTGTTGTCTATTTGGACTCCTAGATCCTTTTCGAGTACTGAATTGCCCAATTCATCCCCGCTAAGGTTATAACTAGCACACTGGTTATGTCTCCCAAGGTGCATGACCTTGCATTTGTCCACATTGAACCTCATCTTCAATATTTTTGCCCACTCATCTAGATTGTCAAGATCATTTTAAAGCGTGGTCACCTTCTGATGATTTAATAACTCTGCTCAGTTTTGTATCGTCCGCAAAGATGGATACAATGCTGAGTAACCCCACCCCAATATCGTTAATAAAAATGTTAAATAAAATGGGCCCTAGAACCGAACCCTGAGGCACCCCACTTAGTACTGATGTCATATTTGATATGGCACTGTTCACGACCACTCTTTGTTCTCTGTTACACAGCCAGTTCCCTACACATGTACAGATATTTGCCCCTAATCCCAGGTCCTCCATTTTATTTATCAACCTCTTGTGTGGTACGGTGTTGAAGGCTTTAGCAAAATATAGGAAAATCACATCGAGGCGTTTCCATTATCAAGGTTTTTGCTAACCTCTTCATAGAAACCAAGTAGATTAGTTTGGCATGAACAATTTTTCACAAACCCATGCTGGTTATTACTGAGAAAACTATGAAGGTCTAAATATTGCTGGATACCATCTCTTAAAAATCCTTCAAATAGTTTACCCACTATTGATGTTAAACTAACAGGTCTGTAATTAGAGGGATCCTCATTTTTTCCTTTTTTGAATAATGGCACTACCTCTGCTATTCTCCAGTCTTTTGGTAACTTTCCTGATGATAGTGAATTATCAAAGATATAATGTAGAGGGGAAGCTAATTCCTCCCTTAAATCCATTAGTACCCTAGGATGAATCCCATCTGGCCCAGGTGATTTATTTGTTTTGATTTTGCTGAGCCTCAATATTATTTCCTCGGTAGAGAAATCAATATTGAGGTCCAGCTTGTTCATCCCATTTGTGGTATGTGTGCATTCCACAGTCTGCTCTCCCTTAGTAAACACTGATGAGAAGAACTCATTTAACAGTTCTGGTTTTCCCTTATCCTCCGTAAAACTTTTTCCAGTGATATCAGTTAGTGGGCCTATGTTGTCCTTAATTATACGTTTATTATTTATGTATTTGAAAAACTTCTTGGGGTTAGGGTACTTATGTACTAACTGGGCTGCCGATTTTGAAATCGGGTCCATCACATCGCATCGCATCCGACCATATCGCATGCGATGCGATGCGATGGACCCGATTTTTCCATAGGATTCAATGTTAAAATGGACTGAGTCCATTTTAACATGGAATTTAATGGGAAAAGGGGTCCTTTTCATACCCCTACTATCCAAGTGGGCACGGAGTTGGATATAAACCTGTGGCGAGCGTAGCGAGCCACCGAGCCCGAAGCGTGGCGAGCGTAGCGTGCCCCGCGAGGGGACACAGAATACCGTCCCCTCGCGGGGCTCGCTTCGCTCGCCACGATTCGGGCTCGCCACAGGTTTATATCCATTTTAACATTGAATCCTATGGAAAAATCGGGTCATCGCATCGCATGCGATATGGTCGTATGCGATGCGATGCGATATTGCATCGCATCGCATCTGATTGTATGCCTTAAGTTAAGGCATACAATCAAAAAATCGGCAGCCCAGATACTACATAAGTACCGGGGTTAGTTTTGCTTTCAGTGGCTATGCGCTCTTCATAATCCCTTTTAGTTACTTTGATTGCCCCTTGGCAAATTGTGTTTGATTCTTTGTAATTGGTGAACGCCTCCTCATTTAATTTATGTTTATAGAATTTAAATGCTCTTGTTTTATTGTTGATTGCTGACCTAACTTTTTTGTCCAACCATGGTGGCTTTTTTTATTGAATTTACCCTTATTTACTTTAGGAATGTATTTAATAGTCAATGATTCGAGTACATTTTTTAGAGTATCCCACATTTCCTCAGCATTTTTCTGAAAACTAGGTGGTCATACTGTATGTAATGCTTTCTCATGAAGCAATAGAGTAAGGTATCCCAACCAAAGTACCACTTGGAAGAAGCTGGAGGACACTAAATAAACAGTTCAGTATATTTAATGAAGATTTAGCAGTACAGTTCAATCAAGGAATGCAATAAAATTTCAAGCATATATAATATATGGAATAAACATAATCACTTGATAACTGCAAAGATTTGTAAATATAAGATTTGTAAATATAAGAAGTCCTAAACTGTGAATTACATGGAAGAAGACTGGTGAACTGTAGAAGACTGTAATTGATGAATATAAACTTAAAACTGTGGTTTTGGCTATAGAAGAATACTGCAGATTAAGCTGTAGAAGAATACACTGTGGCTTTAACTATAGAAGAATACAGTTTAACTGTAGAAGAATACACTGTGACTTAAACTGTATAAGAATACACTGTGGCTTTAACTGTAGAAGAATACACTGTGACTTTATCTATAGAAGAATACACTTTAACTGTAGAAGAATACACTGTGACTTTAACTGTAGAAGAATACACTGTGACTTTATCTATAGAAGAATACACTTTAACTGTAGAAGAATACACTGTGACTTTAACTGTAGAAGAATACTTCAGCTTTATCTGTAGAAGAATACACTGTGATTTTAACTGTAGAATACTGCAGCTGTATTTGTAGAATAATACACTGTGGCTTTAACTGTAGAAGAATACACTTTAACTGTAGAAGAATACACTGTGACTTTAACTGTAGAAGAATACACTGTGGCTTTAACTGTAGAAGAATACACTGTGATTTTAACTGTAGAATACTGCAGCTTTATTTGTTTATCTGTAGAAGAATACACTGTGACTAACTGTAGAATACTGCAGCTTTATTTGTAGAATAATACACTGTGACTAGCCGTAAAAGAATACACTGCAGCTTTATTTGTTTATCTGTAGAATAATACACTGTGACTTTAACTGTAGAATACTGAAACTTTATTTGTAGAATAATACACTGTGACTAACTGTAAAATAATACACTGCAGCTTTATTTGTAGGAGAATACACTTTGGCTTTAACTGAAGAAGAATACACTGTGACTTTAACTGTAGAATACTGAAGCTTTATTTGTAGAATAATACACTGTGACTATCTGTAAAAGAATACACTGCAGCTTTATTTGTAAAAGAATACACTGTGACTTTAACTGTAGAATACTGAAGCTTTATTTGTAGAATAATACACTGTGACTATCTGTAAAAGAATACACTGCAGCTTTATTTGTAAAAGAATACATTGTGACTTTAACTGTAAAATAATATATTGTGGCTTTAATTGTAGAAGAATACACTGTGGCTTTAACTGTAGACTCACTGCGACGGTAGACGCACCCTGCAGCTGTAGAAGAACACTACGGCTGTAGACAAACAAACACTACGGCTGTAGAAGAACACTGCGGCTGTATATGCACGCTGCGGCTGTAGAAGAACACTGCGGCTGTAGACAAACACTGCGGCTGTATATGCACGCTGCGGCTGTAGAAGTACACTGCGGCTGTAGACAAACACTGCAGCTGTATATGCACGCTGCGGCTGTAGAAGAACATTGCGGCTGTAGAAGAACACTGCAGCTGTAGAAGAACACTGGGGCTGTAGAAGAACACTGCGGCTGCAGACGAACACTGCAGTTGTGGAAGAACACAGCAGCTGTAGATGAATACTGCAGCTGTAAACAAACACTGCAGCTGTAGACTCATGAACTGCGACCAAAAGACTGTAGTGAAACTGCACCTTGAAGACTGTACTTGAGGACTGCTACTTTAAAGCAAAGGACTCAGGGACTATGGCTAGGAAGACTTGCAAACTCTCAGAGGTGAAGCACTACCAGATCCAGGTTAATACCCCGCCAAGTAACCTGAAGCACTGACAAGGTACCTAAAGGCTGAACCCCTTTTAACAGGGGAAACTGCTCCGAATTGGTTGGAGAACTAACCTTAACAGCAATTGGGCAATCCTGGTCTCCAACATGGCAGCACCCTGTACAGGAGACACATGTGGAACCAGGACACTTCAACATACTACCCATCCTCACGGCACAGCATGCACCTGCTAAGCCAGACTCCATTGTGGAGTTTTTCCACCGAGACCCGGCATCTGCACTCTGTCTCCTAGCTGCCACTGTACCCCGGCACCGCAAAACCAGCACGCGCCCGACAGGGAGACCGCCAGACCTATGAACGGAGGTAAGCCTCCGAATGCTGACACAAGGGAGGTGACAGTAAGAGATATGAAGAAATCCATTTATAGGGAGGGGTGGTCAATAAAGTTGTGCCTATGGGTGGCTTGACCCCCAAACCCACCTCTGCTGAAACAGCCACAACATGTTTCTCTTCCTTGCCTTTTCACAGTTGCCGTGCAGTTCCCACACAGTTTGTCAGGCGTCTCTTACCCATTCGCTAGGCAGCGAATATAGGTTGCCTAGCGAGCTGGTCTGAATTAGGCCCACAGTTCAGGAATTCTGGGTACTGTACATTCACAATGCTACATATACAGCTCACAACACTTGCACTAATGGAAAAAATAGCTTGATGCTGTCGCATTTGAGTCTACTGTATTACTACACTTCATGTATTTCTAATATACTGTATTATATACTCTGACTGGCCTTGAAGTTATTGTCAGTTTGTTCTTGACTAGATATTTCAGACAGGCAGAAAACGAGAGACAATTAGGGTTGTGCATATATATATATATATATATATATATATATATATATATATATATATATATATATATATATATATATATACAAATACATATATATATATATATATATATATATATAAATTGCATAAAATAAATGTTTAAAAACTATATTGCTGCATGGTCCACTTTATGAAACTGATGTACAGTAGCAGTGAAATCTAAAGGTAGTAGGTCAGCTCCATTTACTGCATGCAAACATGCGAATCATTATTGAAATCCCTTCCAGTGACTTCTGATGTTTATCTATGATGAGCAGTCATATAGTGTTTTCAGATATCATTTCCATGGTAGCAGAATGTCATTGAAAATAAAGAAAAACTATAGATTTGACACTGAATGAGTCAATTATGCCCTTGAGGGGAAACTTTCTTTAAAAATAAACTTTATTTTAACAGATTTAGTGGAGTTTGACAAACTTGTATATTATTTTTTATTTTCTCTGTGTTGCTGGAAGTTTTGTGTTAGAAGCTAATTATATGTAGTGAAGTAGACCTGACAGAGTACTGAGACTTTTATGGCTCATGAGAAAGAAGAGTTATGTGTGCAGCGTTTTACTGGTATAAATGTACTTGGTGAAATACACACAACTTACACACATTTAACAATAAAGGATCATATTAATTATATTCAGTATCGATCTCTCTCTAGATATTTAGGAGACACTCCTATTGGGTGTAAGTTAGCTTGTATAAGCAGGGTTTTTTACAGCAAATGACCACTGCGAATTCAAGTTGCATTCCAATTACAAGCTCGCTATTCATTCTCGCTGGAAAATCGTGATTTGTTGTGTGCATTCCTCTAAACAGCACTGGACTGGGCCGCCGAATTGGCCCTGGCATTTCTGCATGTGCACAACCCTTGCTGCGTGCGTGCACGTGCATGCGCGTGCACACATGCACCACGCATGCGTGCGCTGCCTCTTCTGGCTTGCAGGAGAGAGGGGAATAGCAACGTGTGATGCCCCCCTCTCTCCTGGACCTCAGCAGCGCACAGATAGAGCTGCCAGACCCGTGGCAAGTCCAGCGGCTCTCTGTATGTGCCATCGTGAGGCAGAGCCTCCACTTACAAGAAGAAATCGGCCCACCTGGCAATCAGCCCCTCTGCCATTTGCCAGAAGTGCCAGGTGGCCAGTCCGGCCCTGCCCCTAAGAAGCTGCAAAGCTAGGGAAAAGCTTTATTTTAAGGTAAAAATGTCATGACTTGTTTCAGAACCCATCGGACACCACTCAGAGACAAATTAATAGAGGAGGAGGAGGCCTGTGTGTGCACTCCATGGGGGTTATTCTGGTTGATTCGCAAGGCTGTGAATTCGAAGACTTGCGAGTCCACCAAACTCTGCTTTGCGATTGGTTGGCTGGCACCACATATTTGCAAGGACAACTCACTCGCAGGGCCTTGCAAATGGATGTTACGCAGTGACAACCATTCGCAGGGCAGGGGGAAGGTGCACGTATATACAGTTAAAGTGACTACCAAATGCGTGCACACGGAAGGAAATGGGCGGGCAGCTGACATCCGGTGATGTCAGCTGCCCGCCCCCCGCACCCGCGTCATGGCCTCATTAGCATTAGAAAGCACAGCATTGTCATAGGAATGCCTATGAAACGCTGGGTGTTCCCACGTGCTAATGGGGCTGCCAGTTGCCCCATACCCCTCTCTGCTCCGCGCCCGCTGTCCTGGGTGCGTACACCCATTGAACAGTCTGTTCACGATGGGTGCATGCACCCTGCATATGCACCTGAGCAGAAATGAGCAGGTACAGAGCAAAAACATCGGTACCCATGCGTATGCAGCCCAGCTGCGGATGGACCAGAATAAGGTCCCATTTGTGCACAGAGGCAGATTTTCCACAAGGTAACCTAGGCTCCATCAAAAGGGCCCAGCAGGTCTCAATAGCCCAATAAACATATACTTACCATCCAAAACTTTCCCAGAGGAGCCTTGCAGTACTACTGCATGACATCATGACATCACATGGAACTGATGTTCTTGGACAGGATACTTTTTTTTATGGATGCACCAAATGGTTTTATCCACTGTTTGTGAACAGTCAGTTTACTTTAAATTTCACACAGGTACTAAACCAACTTCAAAAGACCTAGAACCTAATTCAGATTTGTACTCAATGTAGATGTTCACGCAGCTGAGCATTATTCGGTGGATTGTGCCTCTGCCAAGGTACTCTATCAATGCCACCTGCAATAGCAGCAAACATATAGTGCTATGGATTGTTGGAGGGTATCTTACACAGGGCCCTATGAGGTCTAAATTTGCCTCCACCTCTCTAGGGCACCATAGACTCTGTTGAGATGGCGGTATCTAATGCCTATACGCAGGTTCTATAAACGTGGCATCTGCGGTTGAAGTGCTGAATCGAGACTCTGAAAAGTTGAGTATTTAAACATGAGTCCTGTATGTACAGTGTGGGCACACAGCACACAAGGAACCCATTATAGAAATGACAATGACACCATCCGTAATGAGAAATTAGGCAATTGGAAGTTTTCAATTATCTTAATTGAGCCTATACATTATTGGGCTTAAAAAAAATGGCCTCAAATTACCCCAAATCAGCTTTTGGTACTTATATGTTAGTTGGGCGCCCACCAAGGGCATAACTACCATAGGTGCAAGGGGTGCAGCTGCTATGGGGCCCAGAGCTGAAGGGGGCCCATCTTTGCTGTCTAAGTAATATGTATTACATACATTTATCACTATTAGTTGCTAAATAGGGGGCCCTTACAAACTTTTGCTATGGGGCCCACGAATATCTAGGTACGCCTCTGGCGCCCACTATAGTTAGTACGCTCATACCTCTACTATCCATGTCGACATGGAGTTGATTTTATATAGTGTGGTGAGCGCAGAGAGCCACCGAGCCCGAAGCGTGGCGAGCGGACGCAGAAAACTAAGCAAATAGCTTAGTGGGCACCCAAATAAAGTATAAGTACCCCGCTTTTTTTGTTTTTTCTTTAATTAACCCCATATTTTATTATTGTTCAATTAAAAAAAAAAAAAACTGCTTAGAATTTTTTTAGGAACATTTTAGTGCCTCAAATCGCTTTAAAATCACATTCTTTTATACTTTTTGGGGGGCATTTTTATTTCATTTGTATTTAAATGAAAGTTTGCTTTTAATAATTATTTTTTTTACAAAAATTATAAATCAGCCAACTTCTTAAGAAGCTTTAGCACTTTCGTTATGCCCACTATCAGCCAGAAGCACTTATAGAGAGGAGGAGGCCCATGTGCAGAATCCTCCTCTCTAGCCAGAAGCGCTGTTTACTCTGGACATTGGAATCACTAGGGGAACCCTACTGTGCTCAGAGTGTACTACACATGTGCAAAGCTACAGGAAAATGAAAGGTGGCCATTTTCACAATGACTTTCTTCAACACCTAAACCTAACAACCAGATTGCAGAATAAAGCCCATGCCCAGCTTTTAGCTCTGTCATCATTCCAATATAATTATGAAACATAACATGTTATAAGAAATAATAAGATAATGACAGTAGTTATTGGGGAATACATTTGTATGGGCGACCTAAAGATGGTCGACAGTCATTAGGTCAACACCACTAGGTCGATATACTGCAAGGTCGACAAGGGTCTAGGTCGACAGGTTATTAGGTCAACACAAGCATTAGATCGACATGATATAGGTCGACAGTCAAAAGGTCAACATGGGGTTTTTCACTGTTTTTTGAGCTGGCATGTGCCGACAGGCGGTATTTCATGCCCTACCATCCACTAGGGCACGGTGGGAAAATAAAATAGTGTGCCCAAAGCATGGCAAGCTCAGTGAGCCATTGCTAGGGGATGTGGTGCACTTAATTCTGTGTCCATGTCAACTGTGTCGACATTTGAGTAAAAAAAAACAGTGAAAACCCCCATGTTGACCTTTTGACTGTTGATCTAATGCTTGTGCTGATCTAATGACCTGTCGACATTGGCCCATGTCGACCTTGCAGTATGTCAACCTAGTGGTTGACAATATGACCCATACCTGTTATTCAATGGGCCATTGTTTAAATATAATAGTAACATTAAATCATAATAAACCATCACTATATGAGGCAACAATAAAATAATATCTTATCATCCTAGAATGGACATTTTTTTATTGTATCACAATGGATTTGTGTTAATAAAAAAAAAGTATTATATAAGCAATATAGAGCATTCAATACGTCCTGGAAGCTCCCAGAGGCTCCCGATAATTGGGGAATCCTTGCAGACCCATAAGAATCCTACTGCGCATGCACAGATCTCTGGTAAAATATGGCGTGGTGGGCTTTTTTCTGGCGATTTTTGCATTGCCACTGCTGCCAGCATTGTGAACTCTGAGCACTACAGAGCTCAGACTCCAATGCGATCACAGGAAAAATGGAGACTGCACCATTTTTCAGGTGATTTCGACAGTGCTCCTGACCCCGGAGGCTAAGTATCAAAAAAATGGGTGCGTCATGTGTGGTGTGGGGGCCTGTGTGCACCGCACACACTGCACCCATTATAAATATGCCAGCATGCTCAATATCAACATTTTGACAAGGGAGATAAGCAACAAAAACAGCCACAAAACAGTGTCAAAATAAACGTAATAAATTACAATATGTAATAGAACCATCTATTGCTTTCTTAACTATAACAAATCTTGGAATCGAGCAATAGAAAAATGTAAGTAAAGATGTGTGAGCAGGTGAATAATGTGGAACAGTGTGTCACTCTGTCAGTTCAAAAAGGGATGAATATCCAATCAAAAGCGAAAAACATGTTAGATTCTTGCTCCAGTTTTTTGTGTTTTCAATTGTAACATGTCTTGATCTTTTTGTTAAACAAGCAGCACTCTTCCCTGCAGTAAGAGCCACTAGAAGCAAGGGGGTTAGGACACAGGGGGCCAATCAGGGCTGAGCTATGCGTCTCCATGGAGACGCATCGACCAACCACGCCAGCAGCCTCTGTTGGGACAGCACTATAGAAGCTGTGAGCAGCACCAGAGGAAGCCGGGTCACCCCACTGTCAGTGCAGTATAAATCTAACCCAGCGATGGTGATGCCTGGACCTCCCTCTGCTAACCAAATACTTGCATTTGCGGATCTTCTGGGAGGGGGCGGTACTAAAAATACGCAAATCACATCATTTAGTACTAGTCCCTCCCCAAAGACCCGCGAATAGCGCCATTTACCGGAATGGGAATGGGACTTAATGGGGAAAAAGCTGCAGTGAGTCTCCTCTTCGGCCTTCTCTTGAAGAGGAGCCAATCAAAGTAGGCAAGTATGACACAGAGTAATCCATGCTTCATTTCTAAGAAATCTTGTCAGATTGCTTAGAAATTGGTCTACAAATCGCCCCATGTGTATGCCGTATAATTCCTGCTATCTAAACAAGCTCATTTATTCAAACAATGTGCAATGTTTTGGAGTTTAATAAATCGGACTGCTTTACAGACCCATTATAAGCCTATGGGTTTACAGCTGCTGTTGGAAATGGAGGAACCGTCGCAGATATGAAAATATATGCTGCATTCCATCCATGCTACGCGGTGTGCGGATGAGCAGTGCAGAGGCAGATTAGACACAATCTGTGTTGTAAACTGTAATCCCAGACTAAAATTCACTGAATAGCAAAGAACCGTTTATAAACAGCACTGCACACACCCTTCACTGAGGAACCATGATCCTCTATGAGATGGGTCTTCAAACTGTGGCCCTCCAGATGTTTTGGAACTACATGTCCCAGCATGCCCTGACAGTTTTGGCATGCTCTTATAGGAAAAAATGTGGCAATGCATGTTGGAACATGTAGTTTGACAACATCTGGAGGGCCACAGTTTGAAGACCCATGCTCTATGACTATAAGAGTGGTCCGCGACAGCAGAAGAATATTAAGTGAGAAGGAAGCACCATCAGAACCATTGTGCTTAGCTTGTAGAATGATGGCATCGGAGCTGGTCCTTGAAAGAAGAGGAGAACTGTGAACAACCTTTTTTGTGGGTATAGTTTGTCTAAACCCCATGGCTTTTAAACACACCCTTTAGAATATAAAGTAGTCATAAAATGAAGACACTACATAAAATTAAGTATAAATGTTTTTTTTTAAAGAGTGAAATATCGTGGCTGATTTTTCAAGCTTATTACAAACTAACTGCAGTTTTTATTTTACTCAGAATGATCTATGCAAATAACATATTAAATATTTAATGTTTATTACTTAATTGCTGTTATTTAATAAATTAGGGGCAAATTAGCAACATATGTGTTGCTCAAATGTGTGCAGTGTTCATGTATTGAACATATTGGATATCACGGAATCATATAAAGTTACTCTAATACAGTATATACAGTATATTCTATATAATAAAAGACTAGTACTGCTTTATGGGAGGAATTCAAGTGTTGTGTGCAGCAGAAGCCACTAGGTGGTGACCGACACAGCAATAAAAGTGTTGCTCCATTCGGGCACACACAGCTGCTGGTGAATTTACTGTTATGATGTTCTATCAATTTGGCAAGCTGGTAATTATTAATTCCATAAATATACAGTACAACCTATTGTACCAGGGGGAATAGCACATTGTGATATAATGGTAATTCCAGTATTCAACTCAATCCATTATAATTCATTACCAAAGGTTACAGTTTCTTATTTAAATTGTGTACTATTCTATTACTTTAGAGTTGAGTTTATTTAGTTTATGATTTCTTCTACTGTACAAAAACAATTCTGATTAAAGGAAATACTCTATAAATGTGCAGTACCCCATTTGGGCCATTTACGTATAGTTTTCACCTGCAAAGTGATTTTGTATAGATTTCAAGTAAAGTGATTTTTGAAGTTCAATTGAAGCTGACAGGTCATCAGTGTTTCTTTCTTAATGTGCATCATATAACAAAGCTGTTTGTTCTTTTATTGAACCCAACATCTCAGACTGCGAAGGTTTTTTACAATGATTTGACAGTTGACTAATATACAGTAGTGTCTGAAATGACTGTTTTCCTACAAAATGATTGTGTTAGATATAGAAGAGGTAGTGACAGATGTTATGTTTGACATTTTTTTTTAATTTTCCTGTGACATTATACTTCTTTTATTGTTACTAAAGTTTAAACATTCCTAACAAAAACATCTTAACCGAACCACATTTTCTATATCATTTAAAACTTTAAAGTACTTACTGTATATAAGTCGCTACAGAATAAATATGTGTTATTTATTTGTTTTATTTTTGCTGTTTGTTTTAAGGCATCAAAAAATAAATTTGGCACAAAAAGGAAATTAGTCTGCAACATTCTTCTCGCTGAATTTTCAATGAATTAAACACTTGTTGCAAAAACCAGCAAATGAAATATTAGACAGCACATTATATAGACAGTAAATTACAAATTAACAGTATTTTTTTTTAGGGGATATAGAAAATTAATAAAAAAAATAATATTGTGTAAAAGATCGATGAATCCCTTGCTCCTCTGATTTTTTTCAAGAAATGGGAATTTGTATTAGATTTTGTAAATATTTTGTAGCTATGAGCTTTCTTCTAGTTCACGCTTTCTGACAAAATCCTTCTTAAATGGACAAAACCATGTGCACTGCAGGGGCCGCAGATGTTACTTGTGCAGAGAGAATTAGATTTGGGTGGGGTTTTATTCAAAATGAGATCTATATTGCAGTGTAAAAATAAAGCTGTCAGTATTTACCCTGCACAGAAACAAAATAACTCACCCAAATCTAATTCTCTCTGCTCATTTTACATCTGCCCCACCTGCAGTGCACATGGTTTTGTTCATCTAAGAAGGAATTTGCCTCTAAGAGTGAACTAGAATAAGGCCCTATGTCTCCACCAGAGACAACAACTGCTCAGGCTCACACCAACCAAACCTGGTCCTACTCTGGAGCATACCTACACTGCCACTGTGGTATGGGCAACCTTAACATATCACATCCCCCTACAATTTCCTAGAACATTTTTTTAAAACATGTGGGAGAAATGAGTAAAAGTGATGCTTACACACCAGCTCTGTCAAACGGTTCACAAAAACTAAGGGAATGTTTATATCATTTATCACTATTAATATATCTCAGTATAAATGTCACAGCACCTAACCACCGTTCCAGATCCAAGCCACGTGCTGAAAAGGGCCCACTTTGCCTGTCAAAGTATCATGTGCTGTATACAATTTTTAGCATTAGGTGATAAATAGGGGCCTTTACAAACTTTTGCTACAGGGCCCACATGTATCTAGTTACGCCACTGAATATACTATAAACTATGTTATTGAATAACGTGCTTTGAGTGGTACCTGTAAAGTAAACAAGGATTAGCATGAATGTTTACACCCTTTTGGGAAGTATTTGTGTTTAAAGTTTGGAGATAGCCGTACTCCGTTCCCTAGCTCACCCTATGTCCGCGGATGTCAGCTGCCTGCCCTGTCCTCGCACAGGGCGCCCGCAGATCAGAGACACCATAGAGGTGTCTCTGATCTGCGAGCACAAGAGAAATCATTCAATGGTCGCCAACCAGAGAATGATTTCTCCCCGGCTGCAAAGGGATGATTTTGCAAATCATCCCTTTGCAGCTGTGTGGGGATTCACAGGGGATCGACGTGGCGTGCGAGGGTGAGGGGTGGCCGGCACTGCGAGCAACGGGCAGTGTCTGGTGGACTTGCAAGGCTGCGAAATTCACAGCCTTGCGAGTCAACCAGAATAAGGTCCATAATCCTGGCCCATACTATGGCCCAAGCACTGCAGCATCTGCACAAACATCAGAGTTTACTGAGTTCCGCAATTTACCTTAAACTTAAGTGCACATTTATCATTGAGAGAAAAAAATTGTGCAGAGAGAATTACATTATTTTGTTTCTGTGCAGGGTAAATACTGACTGCTTTATTTTTGCACTGCAATATAGATCACACTGCACTGCAATATAGATAACACTTCGAAGTAAACACCCACCCAAATCTAATTCTCTCTGCACTTGTTACATCAAGCCCCCCCCCCCCCCGCCCCCCTGTAGTGCACATGGTTTGGTCCATTTGAGAAGGAATTTGCCTTTGCAAGAATAAGGGCCTATGTTTACTTGTAACGCTTCACCTTGAGAGTAATTCTTGTTTGGGATGGGGTTGGTACAGGTGGAGTGAGGGTTCCTTATGTATGTATATTATTTTGGAATATATACATAAGGTACCCAAATGTGCATATCAGAAGTACACCATGTTTTCCAGTTTTGTGAACAAATAAAAACTATTGTTTCAACATATACACACATGCTGTTATTTGTGGGTGTTCTTTTTTTTGGGGTGCAATATCTAACTAAACTTTAATTAATTGACTTGGCTGTATTTGTATTTATTTATACTAAAAGAACAGTCGCTGTGAGCGATGCTGACATATTTAGCGGCTATTTTGAGGATCGCTCACAGCAATGTTGGCACTCAAAGGGTTAAGTAACATAATCTACAGTACAGTTCATATTGGTAGCTAATGCAGTTAGCCACAAGAAAGGATTTTTTTTAACTTATTTTGGGTGTTTTCACAATTTCACAAAGGCTCATGAAACTGAGCATGGTCAGGAACCCATAGACAGTAACTAATATAGGAGCACTTCAGTGCTAAGTACATCAACCATTAATACATTTTTACATAGTTACATAGTTTTGTTTAAAATTGTCATGTGCTCCAACATATGTTTTTTGTGTAGTGAAAACCCTCATTGTCAGGGGTTAGCCTTAAATTTTAGGTATCATCGGAATTTTTTAAGGGTGTGTTGCAGCATATATCGCATATACTTGCTGCAATCCCTTCATTACTGCCTGCAGCTGCAGCCCCCCGTTTTACGATGCTACCAAATTGAACAATTTCCAGAATACAAAGTATTTCTGATATTGTAGCCAATGGGTACACATTGCAGGTGTAGTTCTGGCAGAAACCATCCACCGGAAATGGACATGGTGCAGGGTTTTCAGTGCCTACCATGCATGCACAGCAGCCCTGCCTACCATGCATGCCACAGTCAGCACATCGCATTGCTCCTGCCTGTGGCAGGTGATACATCACCCAAAATTATCGCATTCTGCGATGTAATTCTGGACACTAATATTGCGCTTAGATTGCATTGAAATTGATGGGGCCTTCAACTTCTAATTCCTCCACATTCACTAACTGCTCAAGTGCCCACAAATTTAGTGTGAACACTTGTCCACTGCCTTTGCCACAATGGTGCAGACTCCAGACCTCCATGTGACCAATGCCCAGTCAAGGCCCCTCCCCCATTATGGACCTGGCCCCACTACCTTGAAACCGAACCTGGCTTAATTTTCTCCCACTCTGACATCCTGAAGTCCTGGTGAGCAAAAAGGGAGTCAATGATTACTGTGAGACTGAGCAGTAGAGGGTGGGGCTCTGAAGCAGTGGGAAGGGCCACAATCAGACAAAGTCCAGCCAGCCCCCTCTCCTCATTTGGCCTGCATTCTCTTCAACCTTCCCCTTCTAATCCAGACCTCCAGCTTTCCTCCTCTCATCTTGCTCTAACAGCATGCTGCAGTGTTTCCTGCTCTGTTGGGATGTCCAACCTCCATCCACATGTGTGCCAGAAGTGTAGGCAGCACTGTAGCAGCTAGTTTCATTGTGTGATACAAGCTGTGGGCCCTATAAGCAACTAAGGCACAGTAGCACCCGTATCCCCTGCACCCATGGTAATTACATCAGTGATCCAAACACTGCCAAACATAATCATCTGGGACTCACTGACAGTTGGTTTGGATCCCCTATTTGAATTTTGGACTGCACTGCAGCCGCACCTCTACAACTTCTACTGGCAAGGAGGTCCAGGAAGACAACATTTTGTACATAATGGAATGGGTCATGTTGGAGGGTAGGTAGATGCTCACAAAAGGATTAAAAAATTAGTGTACCTTTAACACCTAAGCAAAATAAGATTGGACAATGCTAAAATACTAGCAGGAATTCGATTAGATAGTTATAATTTCCAGGCATGTATTCTATGATACACCAGATTTTCCAACATTCCTGACAAAAAAATCGAATCCTTAAGAGTTCGACTGGTTAATTGATATGGGACTGACGTGATGGTCTTCCTGTGCAGTAACACTAGTGTTAAGTGCTGTATAAAGAATATGCCAAAGCAATAAACTTTATATTGTTGAAAACCTGTTTGCTGCCTTGTGTATATGTTCTGTTGGATCCTAGTGTAGCATAATTTATTATGTGCAAAGTTATAATCTCTGCAATACAGTCGTTGGTAGAATGTTGCAAGACACAGCTTTATTGTTGGACTACAGACCTGTAATGAGGCAGTTAACACATTTTATGAAGGTTGTAAAACGTGGAAATACCAATATATCTCTATAGAATTGCTTGTTACCGACAGAACTCATATCTACTTACCATCTGGCATGACAAGGCTGACCCTCCATTTCTACAGAGAAGAAAAAGGTTGCGTGTCTGTATGCAGATGATATATTATGTAATGTATAGATGCATAGATTCTATTTAAGTGAATTATTATAATCGTTCCCTTCATTTGAAGATTTTTTTTTAAATTTCTATGTCCTTATGAGTAGATATATATGATTAAATACGCCAATAAATTACTGGTTGGAGTTTGTCACTAATTATAATATACTGTACAGAAAATCAGCTATTAATTCAAACAGAAAGGACAAAAAAATCAAAGTGGGCTACTTATTATATGTGGTTTAACTACCCAAATCTAAAAGTGAGACACTAAGATTAATGGCTTTTGCAAAGGAAGCAGATTAAAAGAGAACTATTTTCCCCAAGTAATAGAATAGCAATCCAAAAAGAGAGCTCAGTTGGACTCAGAACTATTTAACACATGAGATATTATATCAAACTTACAAGAAAGCGACTATTTGACCTAACAAACATTTTGGAATGATCTTTCATAGTAGTAGAGTATGAGACCAGACATGCATATACATACTGGGTGAAATTTACTATGATGTGAAATACACTTCACAGGTCATGTTGCTGTGGGCAACCAATCAGAAGCTACTTTTTATTTATTTAGCACCCTCTAGAAGATAGTAGACAGGATGTGATTGGTTGCCCATAGCAACATGACCTGTAAAGTGTATTTCACCCACTGTAATATCACATATACAGCTTATACTATACTATATAGTTATATTCCTTACAGCAGGCATTCCCAACCACGGTCCTCAAGGCACACCAACAGTGCTGGTATTAGTGATATCCAGGCTTAAGCACAGGTGACTTAATTAGTACCTGAGTGATTCTGATAAAACCATTTGTGCTGAAGCCTGGATATCACGATAGGTGCCCATACATGGTACAATTATCGTATGCAATTTGGACTAGATTGTATCGCATCGCATATGTTTTGCAATGCAATGCTATGCAATCTAGTCCAAATTGCATACAATAACTGTACCGTGTATGGGCACCTCTGTTGGTGTGCCTTGAGGACCGTGGTTGGGAATGCCTGCCTTACAGTGTCAGCCCTGATTTGGACTATCTCAAAAGTGGTACTGGGTTACAATATGAAGCAGATACATCACCAAGTAAATTTACATTGCAGTGTTGTAATCTCAGCTTTCATTGCTCTTTATTTGGGGAGAACTGTTGGCAAATCTATTCAGCAGGGAAAAACATTTATAAGGACTACTATTGGATACAAGTTTGTAATGGCTGGAGGGAGTTTACT
The DNA here is from genome assembly GCF_055691185.1 of Crinia signifera. Lineage (NCBI taxonomy): Eukaryota > Metazoa > Chordata > Amphibia > Anura > Myobatrachidae > Crinia > Crinia signifera. The sequence continues at coordinate 110,612,819 of NC_139217.1, read as the reverse complement.
GTCACCATCGCTGCACACAAAATGGTACTGTCAATACAGGCTGCTCTTCCTACTGCAGGACTGCACTATGACAAGATATTAAACCTTCTATTAGATGAGGTGGGTCATGTATGCAATTTAATTAACAACAAAATTATAATAAAAAAATCATTATTATTATTATTATTATTATTATTAATAATAATAACAATACAAATAATAAATAAAGAGGATGTATAAATTTGACAGAAAACTATAAGGTATTTACCTAGATATATAATTATCAGAACGTCCAAGAAAGGACAGACAGAATCAGCACATGCATGATAACAACCAACAATATGCATTGTAGCCATATACTGCACCAGGTGCACAACTCAACTCTAACAGCACAAACAGTATCCACTCATCTTCTAACTTGACTACTCATTCATTTGATTGATGTCAAAGCCCCTGTTAAGGTGGCATAGCCAACTACCAGTCAACGAAGGGAACACACCAAAAAAAAAATAATTGCACCTGGACTGGTGAGCTGCCATTATTTTCCCCAACATCAATGTTCTGTGACAGAACCCCTGCACTACTATTATACTAAGCTAGTGCAACGAAATAAACCTGTAACATACCGTCAATAAACAAGACCTTCCTGGTTCTACTGAACCCTGCAGACCTTCATAAATAGTGAAATTTAATACCGACATGTGGAACCACTCCACCACCATTTTGAATTTAGCCACAGCTGCATTAATCTACTGCCTGGCTGCACCTATGGTAACCTATTACCTCACCACATCAAACCTGTATGGGCACTATAAAGGATAATAAGATATTACAAGATAGCCAGTCCAATCAGTGGCGTAAGTTCATCCAAGTTGCCCGGAGGCAAGATAAGTATTGGTACCCCCCCCCCCCCCAAGTAGCTCAATCAGTAAGGTGTCTGTCTCCAGTAAGGTCATGGGATCTAATACAGGGTGTGATACTTGCAAAAATGATGTCAGAAGGAGGAGTCAGCCACATTAGCAATATCAACTGCTTTCAATTAACTGATTCAAACTTGATGGGGAGGAGAGGTGCCCCCTTGGGAGCAGGAGCCCGGCGGCAGATGACTCCATTGCCTCCCAGAGTTCTGCCTCTGAGTCCAATAATGCAAATGCAAGATCAGCAATAAAAGAGCACCATAAAACTAGTACCGTCCTTTTCCCCAGATCATTGCAAATCAACTGGATAAGTAAAACCTGTGGAACACCAAATGTCTACCTAGCACCAACAATAGCTCAATATCCAATACCGTGCACCTTGTGAGAGCCCAGAAAAGTAGGAGCTCCATAAGCAGCCACAAAATTAAATCCCCAAATTGTAGACGTAGCCAACGAACAAAGCATAAATAGATCAAAATGAACACTAATGGGGGAAATTTACTAAGATGGGAATTCTATTTCACATGGATGTTGCTATGGGCAACCAATCAGTATCTACTTCTTATTTATTTAGCACCTTCTAGAAGAGAATAAATAGTATCTGATTGGTTGCCCATAGCAACATCCCATCTAAAATAGAATTCCCAACAGACAAGAGTGACACATCTAAAAATATTTAAATGAGGATCTGCCCGAAAAAAAAAAAAAATTAAAAAAATATATTATTATTTTGGTTATTATTATTATTATTATTAAATGTCAAAAACAAAATTGACACAAAAAGACAAAGGGAAGGGGCGTGGGGGCAAGGGTGTGACAAATAAAAGACAAATAAACTCGTCAAGAAGTAAAAATAGAAGTGAAGGAAAAGCATTACATACATATATATATATATATATATATATATATATATATATATATATATATATATATATATATATATATATATAGGGAAATAGCAAGGTGGCACTCGGAGACAGTGTTCAAACGCAAAAGTGCTGCTTTATTGCAGATTCAGGTGTAAGCACCAACACAGTGTTTCGAGCCGCAGCTCGTACCCTGACGAGGAGCTGCGGCTCGAAACACTGTGTTGGTGCTTACACCTGAATCTGCAATAACGCAGCACTTTTGCGTTTGAACACTGTCTCCGAGTGCCACCTTGCTATTTCCCTATCGAGGACCTTGCGGTTTGTGGAGGGCACCGGGGCAAGCTGCCAGTGTATTGTGTTGTGGAGTGCCGGATCTACATCTCTGTCTATATATATATATATATAGCAGGCTGGATGGCGCGGCACTCACGACACTCACAAGAAGCTTACAAGTTGCCAATTCTGGTTGTCAACGTTTCAAAATGTAATTTGTCATCAGGATAAAAGACAAAGAAACAGTACTGACCTTAAATAGATGCCACCATGTGTAGGTAGAAGCGGGGAGGACTTCGAAAAGGGGCGGAGACAGGCCCCGCTTATTGCTACAAAAAGAATTATGGTGGATCCATCAGTTGGACTACATCGCACCTAAGGGACTGAATGAACAGATCTCCTTATCTGTTTTTCGCCGTTAATTATGTTATGTATCTCCATATCTGTTTGCATTTATTATGCTTCACCCACTGTTCATTTGATACTTTGCTTTTCATTGCTGGGCATCAGATTCTAACCCTTCTGCTGCTACTTCCTGTTTCTAGCATCTCTTGTTTCCTTGGTGATGGTTCTCTGTCACGGGCTGGCGCGTCCAGTGTGGATGACGTCAGCCTTTTAGAACGGAGGGGCATGTGTGCATCCCATCCTCCCCGCTTCTACCTACATATGGTGGCATCTATTTAAGGTCAATACTGTTTCTTTGTCTTTTATCCTGACGACAAATTACATTTTGAAACGTTGACAACCAGAATTGGCAACTTGTAAGCTTCTTGTGAGTGTCGTGAGTGCCGCGCCATCCAGCCTGCTATACTGCCTTCAGTGTGCTGCGGAGGCACCGAACATATTATACAGCATTGTTTGGAGTGCCGGACCCTTCCTACCCTATATATATATATAGTTCCAGAGAAAGACCGCACTCACACTACACAAAGGTAAATAGTCTGGGGTGCCTGGCAAGGGGAATGTGTTTTGACACACAGCACCAATTATATTCCGGGAGTATCCTCCACACTGTGGGTGGGGGATGTCAGGCACTCGCCTTTATAACAAAGATATCAGACTTGTTATAAAATCCAATTTTTCTCCCTGAAGGAGAGGGTCAGGCTCCTTGATAAAGGTCCGCCATTATGGACCGAAACGTCGGGGCACATATGGAAACGTTAAAATTGTGATTCATGCTGACCAAAATTCACTGGATATAATAAAAAACCCGGATTGGATTTTATAACAAGTCTGATATTTTTGTTATAAAGGCGAGTGCCTGACATCCCCCACCCACAGTGTGGAGGATACTCCCGGAATATATATATATATATAAAAAGAACACAAAAATCTCTAAAGTTGCGCTATTAGTTTATATTTTTACTGGTCGCTGTTAACACTCAATCCCCTACTAGTAGGGATTGTAACACCTTCTATACCACACAGTAGTGTCTTCAGCGCCCTATTTTTGTAATGTCCATATATAATAAAATACAATAAAACAATTGAATAGAATACACTTCCGAAGTAGTTCTTTTGAAGAAATTTTTCTTTTTATTTTGAAAACATGATCTAATACCCAACGCGTTTCGCCTCAATAAGAAGCTTCATCAGGGGTTTGTGATCTTTTTATTAGAAATGTAGTGTTTAATACCCTTCAAAGTCAAGATCTTATTTGACGAGATAGAATTTATCTGTGCAGGCCCAATGGTTTTTTTTACCCAGATAGAACCTTATCTGTATATAGACATTGGATGAAAATAGTGAATTTCTTTCAGAAGAATATCTTTAAACTACGGTGGACTTTCTCCTAGAGCTTACTGCGGAGTATGTCCAATATTAGAGATAGAAATGTATTAGATCCATAAAATAATTCAATCCATATATTTAGAAATTTCAACCATAAATTCCTGGGGTTATGGACTTTTTTTTGTAGCAAAAAATCCCTTAGGTGTGGGACATGTGTGCTCTCCTAGGGATCCAAGCAGCAAGTGAGACAAGGTCACTTGCTGCTTGGATCCCTAGGAGAGCACACATGTCCCACACCTAAGGGATTTTTTGCTACAAAAAAAAGTCCATAACCCCAGGAATTTATGGTTGAAATTTCTAAATATATGGATTGAATTATTTTATGGATCTAATACATTTCTATCTCTAATATTGGACATACTCCGCAGTAAGCTCTAGGAGAAAGTCCACCGTAGTTTAAAGATATTCTTCTGAAAGAAATTCACTATTTTCATCCAATGTCTATATACAGATAAGGTTCTATCTGGGTAAAAAAAACCATTGGGCCTGCACAGATAAATTCTATCTCGTCAAATAAGATCTTGACTTTGAAGGGTATTAAACACTACATTTCTAATAAAAAGGTCACAAACCCCTGATGAAGCTTCTTATCGAGGTGAAACGCGTTGGGTATTAGATCATGTTTTCAAAATAAAAAGAAAAATTTCTTCAAAAGAACTACTTCAGAAGTGTATTCTATTCAATTGTTTTATTGTATTTTATTATATATGGACATTACAAAAATAGGGCGCTGAAGACACTACTGTGTGGTATATATATATATATATATATATATATATATATATATATAGTTATTATATAGGATATACTCTAAAGAAAAAATTATGCTTTAAATGTGGGCTATTTAAAGCATCAATTTTACTTATATAATCAATGCAAAATTATTAGAATGTTAACAGGTACCATATTCCCTGCACCACCTTTTTAAAAACACTCGTAAATGGCCAAAATACCGTACTAAGTAAGTAAGTAATTAGGAAATTTTTGTCATCAGTAGCAATAAAACATATGATTTAAAGTACAGTATGCTTGATAATAAATGCCTGAATCTGGAGATAAAAGTATATTAAAATGGCACAAATCACACCAGCATATATAACACTGTATTTAGCTGCTGCTTCTACAGTATGCTGTTTATTTTTTTAGATTTAACATATTTAAAAAAAAAAATTCCTGTGAGACAGGCTTCATATTTGTGACTCAACTATTTGCATTATTCATGCATTTTTTCAGCTATTTACCAGCAGTTTACAATAAAATTCCACATCTGTTTTCAATTTATGCCCATATTTGCTTACCCTTCACTGTCAGATGGTCCCACAATGTTTTCTTTTTCTATCTTCTATTTCCGTGCAGAGATCTTTGCGTGTAGAAGTATTATCAACTTCACTTTTACAGTGTGCAGATTTAACCTCTACATAGCCAGCTGTCTTGTCAGTCTACAGATTTCGAGAATTTGGCCCTACAAAAGTTGCATAACAAATCCAATTTCTGACAGATATGTTACTGTAAATCAATATTTAATATTTGTCACAAAATAAATGAACTGTAATGTTAATTTAGCAAAATTGTCATGCAGAGGGTCAGTCTCTTTCAAAGAAATATTTCCATGTAAATCAAATATATTGAAAAAGCAATCAACCTCTTTGGTATAAAATAAAGTTTCACATAGCAAATGCAGGTCAAACACTTTACTATCCATGAGCGTATGCAATATTCTTGGGAACATACGAAAATACTAATGCAGCATTTATTTAAATATTTCCACATGGACAAATTATTCTGAGCTCCTGGATTGGAAATTTAAAAATGCACGATAACATCTGAACACATAGGGGATCATTTATTTAGAGTTGGACATATTTGTGCTGCCATGTCATGTAGGGAGAAAAAAATATGGCAAAAGAAAGTACTTATCTTAACATATGTCAGACTCAAAAGCTACAGAACTGTACTAGTGAAGCCGTATGTCAGCCTAAAAGAGTGTAGCTACAGATATATCCTCATTTATCATATATCATATCGTATAGAGAGTTAGATTTGTGTGACTTATTTTGTTTCTGTGTAGGGCAAATACTGGCTGCATTAGTTTTACACTGCAATTTAGATTTCAGTTTCAACACACCCCACCCAACTGTTACTCTCTCTGCACATGTTACATCTGCCCCACCTGCAGTGCACATGGTTTTGCCCATTTTGAGAACAAATTTGTTCTGCGATCAGATCTGAATAAGGGCCCAAGTGCTGAATCACAGTTTGGCCCAACCTACCACATGGTCAGACATGCATCATGAATTGTATTAGAATTGTATTAGAATTGTATTTCTATTTTTACCTACAAAATTATACAATGTTTCTTCATTATAGGACCTATGTACTTGGAGAGGGATAAAGAAAATGGATATAAGACCTGATTCAGACCAGTTTGCTGATCTGCATATTTGCAGAGAATTGTGAGGAGTAACCCGCCGGACAGTCTGAGGGCCTGATGTATCAAGCTTCAAAAAGTGATAAATTAAAGAGTGGTAAACAACCAGCCAATCAGCTCCTCGTCATTTTTCAAACCCAGCCTGTGACAAGGCAGGTAGGAGTTGATTGGCTGTCTGTTTATCACTTCCAAGTTATCACTTTTTGAAGCTTGATACATCTGGCCCTGAAAGAGAAGATGCCCCTTGCCAATTTGTGTAAGAATAGCAAATGGAACACTTTGCGCTATCCACTCGCAAATCATGTCACAATTCACAAACCATGACATTTCTTCCAGTCTGTGCAATAGTGAGTAAGCCTGACACTTCCACAACTCTGCCACTGAGATGTGGTATCACTGACATCACAGACCCTTCTCAAAAACGCCTGGGCACACCTGCATTTTTTCCACCACACCCAGAAAACTTCAGGTTTCCATTCAGGAACACCGGCTTTCTGTCAATCAAACTGCAACTACTGCCACCAAACTGCAAGTACAGATGGGGCAGGCCTTATTATTGCTGGCGGAGCGCCAGGACCGTGTCCCTGGCGATCCGCCAGCAATCTGGCGCTCTGGCTGAATGAGACGCTCGTGCGTCTCCCACGCACGAGCGTCTCAATAGCCGGGCGGCGAGGCGGCGCGGCGGGTGCAGTCCTGCCCGTCCCCAGCCTCAGTGAGACCGACAGGGCTGCGGGGGGCTGCGGGGGGCTGCGGGGGACCGGCGGGGACCCGGGGAAGCCGGCGGGGACCCGGGGAAAAGCACCGTCGGAACGGGACGCGCGTGCACCTCGTGCACGCGCGTCCCCTTCCGACATACAGATGGCGCGGGGCGGGGGATGGCGGGTGGCGAGTCCTCCGCCATCCCCAGCAACGACAAGCCCGGCGCCATCTGTACATAGCGGTCAGGAATTTTGTTGCTATATGCGACTGTGAATGTGCAATGTGGCTGATGTGCTTTTCAATAATCAGATAAATTGCAAAGTCGACGATCACCGGTTAACATTGAATCAGGTGAAAGTGCCAACCAAACAACTCAAGCAATTTCTCAAGCAAAACCTGAACATGACAATTAGGAGTTGGTAGGCTGGTACTTTTGTCCACTTTATCACTCTCTAAAGCTTACCGTGTTTCCCCGATTTTAAGCCCGCCCCCAAAAATAAGACCTCCCCCAGATTTGGGCTGCTGCTCCAATATAAGCCCTCCCCCAAAAATAAGACCACTCCAAATACCTAAATTTTCCGTTTAGAAAATCCCCCTTGATTTAGAAGTCCCCGTCCACCAGCCGTAACTCCCCTCACCTGCATCGTGTCGGTATGGTGTGCAGTGGCTTCTACTGAAGCCACTTCTCCCTTGCTCGCGGTCTCAGTCATGCTTTGCGAGCCGCGCATGACGTCATCGCGCAGATCACGCGGCTGCAGAACGGAGTTCTGTGGCGCAGTTCTGTGCTGTGTGTCCCATTACCCGGATTTATTTTGATTCAGTAAGTTTATTTGATTAGCACTGGGGGCATGTTAATTAAGGAACACTGGGGGCATGTTAAGGAGCTCTGGGGGCATGTTAATTAAGGAGCACTGGGGGCATGTTAAGGAGCTCTGGGGGCATGTTAATTAAGGAGCACTGGGGGCATGTTAATTAAGGAGGATTGGGTGCATGTTAATTAAGGAGGACTGGGGGCATGTTTGTTAAGGAGGATTGGGGGCATGTTAAATGTCTGGCACCTGTTTTAGGACATTTGCTGTCAAGGTCTATTAAAATAAGTCCTCCCCCGAAAATAAGACCTATGGTCTTATTGAGGGTTAAAAAATAAATAAGACAGTGTCTTATTATCGGGGAAACACGGTAGTACATACACCCTTTATAAGGCGATAGTATATGGGGAGTACTGTATATACAAAGAGATACAGATTTCAGAACTGTGCAAAGAGCAGATATAAAAACACACCAAATAAAGAGGTCGCCAGACCTCTTAAGACACAAATATGGTAAACAGAAAATATGATGGTCTTCTAATGGCGCTGATGGGTAAGTAAATAGGATAAAGTTTCTCTTGTTCTTCTTTCCTATCTTCTTTGTTCTCTCAAGGGTATATAAAACAAAGAGAAGAGGAAACAATGGTGTAATATGTTCATGGTTACTGATATCTAATGATATCTAAATTGGGGATATAAGTTCTTTCTCATTATGGGTGGTGTGGCAGAGTTACTGTATGGGGTCACCACAGTGTATGGACTTGACAGACGGCTTACATCAAGCTTACATTCATTCTAATATTAATAGACACATACTGTAAAGGCATCTTTATGTTATTCATGTGCACTATATACACGGGCCAATAACAGATGCTCACACAATCGCTTACACCAGCTGGACGTGTTCCCTCCTATCAAGGTTTCTTTTAAATGATTCCTTCTGGCTCAAAAAAAATCCTTTCCCTCTTTATTCAACAAACAGTTTAAAATACAGGTACCACATATGATGACACACTGTGTTCAAAGGTAAAACTGCATTAAAGGTGAAAATGATCCCGACACGCTCACCTCAAGCACCTCACCCAGACTGTATATGTGGACCTTCTTAAAAACAAACACCAACGCATTTCGACATAAGCACTGTCTTTTTCAAGGTTAATACATTCATCTCTCATGGTTCCCCCTTTTATTCCTACTGGAATGATAGGCCCGCCTATGGGGGGAGAGATTCACTTCAGTGTACCGGAAGTTGCTAAAAGGTTCATAACCACATAATGTACACACAATTGAAAACCAAATTATTAAACAATGAATGGTGTATAGATCCCGTTGTGCAAGAATCCTAATAGCGATATGCGTTCCACTTCCGTGGAACGCATACATTTCTGCCAGAAATTGAATTAGCACCGGCCGGAGGTGCCTCGAGCTTCCTCTAGTGAGACGGTGCGCCGGCTGATAGATCTCCATTTGGTATGCGTTCCATAGCTGTGGAATGCATACACTTCTGCCGGAAATCAGCCCGGTGAAGCAAGCGTTCCAATACACAGGAAGCATGCGTTCCATAGAAGAAATACAGAGGAAACATACAAAGATGCATCCTATATTATGCTCCTACTGTAAAATGATCTAGCTGGACTTATTTCAACATCCTAATACAATAAGGATCCACATTAAACATATATACATGGGCATGAGCCTGGGGCTGATAGTGTAAGGAGATTACATACCCACATGAGCATGGGCTTAAGGCTGAAAGTATAGGGGGAATATGTGCCCCCATGGGCATAAGCCTTGGGCTGATAGAATAGTTCACGTTTTCTAAGTCAGCTGTGGATTTTTAAAATGTGACAGTTGGTGGTACCCAGTGCATTGGGTGGGTGAACTGTTAGGGGCACTTGAGGACCAGGGTTGGGAACCACTGGTGTAGGGGGATTACATGCCCACATGGCATTGAACATACCCACACAGTACTGGTCGCATCTCCTCCATTTCTCACAAGGGGCCCTTGATCATTTTCAGCCCCACTTGGCACGCATTCCAGCCCTGCCTTCCCCAGAATAGGCAAGACATGGAATGTTCTAAAATAGTTTGAGTTTTTAAAGCCTATTGTTGCTGAGAGGTCTGTGTTTGATGTCAACATTTTGTGGATCTCATTTCTATGTAAGTGAAAAATAATTCTACAAAATAAATGCTTTGTATTTCTAATCATGAAAAAATACGGAATTACTGCTCCAAATGTTATCAGACAGCTTTATATTATTAGTCTGGACATTTTATTTTCATTTAATCCTAAGCAATTTTTATGTTTATTTTAACATTTTCATGGGTTAGAACTGTGATATATAAGGCATAATGGGGCAGATGTATTAAGCCTTAACAAGAGATCAATGCCAGGGTGATAAAGAGAGATAAACATCCAGCCAATTACCTGCTAACTGCCATGGTACAGGCTGTGTTTGAAAAAGTCAGTAAGGAGCTGATTGGCTGGACAGTTATCTCTCTTTATCACCCTTGCATTTATCTCTTGTTATGGCTTAATACATCTGCCCCACTGTATTTTAACATTGCCAAGCATATAAACTGCTGTTACCCTTATAATAGCTCTCCTCAGCAGCAAGAAAATATTAATGTTATATCCTCTAAGGAAATAGGTGATATCATTAATATTTATTCACCGTCATAAAAATCTCTTTTGTATACTTCCATGCATGAGTAAAGAGGAACACTTTAATTGCGTGTATAGTATAAAGGACTGAGGTGACCATTCTCTAAATGCCCTCAAGTGAATTCCCTTGCAAATTTAGGGACCTTAGATCTGCTGATCATTATTAAAGTAATTGTTCTAATAAATAACTTTAGCGTAAAAAAAATCTGAATATAATGAAGGTTATTCTCTAGTTTGTGATGTTACTTGAATAACATTAATTAAATGTGAAATGAAGGAAAAAAATATTTTACTTTTTGCAAAACATTACAACAATGTGTAGCAAAATACAACTGGTCAGACTTTATGAAAATCCTGTGTGATGAACATGGCCATAGCCTGATTCTGTATCATACAGGAAAAACCAAGCTAAGAAAAATGTTGCAACGCCCTACTCTAACAGCTAACCCTGGATACCAGCAGTGCTAAGGCTTCACCTTTAACAGCCACGTTTGAAGGGGTGAATTAGGTCTGCCCCAACTCTAGTGCCGCCATGTCTTACAAGGAAACAAGGCACCAGTGGAATCTAAAGGAAGACAAGAGGAAAATTTACTAAATAAAACTAGAAGGCTTCCTGAAACACTAAGAAAAAGTGAGCAATAATTGGCACACCAAAACCAGAAGTGACCTCGTCGCACACCAAAGAACAAAAGTGATCTCATCACAAAAAAGGAAGCAGAAGCAACCTTGCCACTAATAAGCGAGTACCAGAAGTGACCTCATCACATACAAAAGAATATTAGTGACAGATAAGAACCCCTAATAACGTGCAAACGTAAAATAAAAAACCCAGACACAAAATATACGTAGAACAACAGTATACAAACAGAAGACCTAGCAGCAATTTGCAGAAGGCTCTCAGGACTCACGATACCCAGAGTAAGTGACTCGTGGACCGGAGGTACAGACAACCAGGAACACCAGAAGATGCATACAGTTAATGCAGGCTGAGATATACTGGAAACAGGAGGCTGAGCTCATGCTGGGAAATGCACCAAGGAGCTGTGCTGTGTGCAGCTAATACTGAAAACTCACTAGGAGCTCAACAGGAAGTATCACCAGTGAGGAGGGGCTGATCAGAATCACTAATGAAGAGTAACCAGCTTATGAGATATCCAGTGCAGGTGGACTGCTGCACAGAGAACCCTGTCCGGGTTGCTGAACAACAGCTTCATGACAAAACCAGCAGCAGCACAACTGACAGGAGGGCAGTTCGTAGTAGAACAATGCAGTAGTGCAGAGGATTTCCAGTTCCCCATTCCTCACCTATTCACATCTTAGCCGTCTCATGGGTGCAGTCAAAAGCCTCTGATAGTTAAAAAAAAAAGCACATAACTTGGTTTAACACATGTACAAAGTCACAGATGAAGCAAAACAGAACTTGGTGTAAGAATGGCTGTCTGAATCAGACCACTGTCTACACAGATTGTGACACACAGATGTACCAATATCATACACCCTTCCAGCTTCTAGTTGTGTTATTTCCTCAAATAAGATGCACATTTTGCGCAAAAAAAGATGAGAGACCATACAAATGATAATTTGTGCAACTGAAGTTACAATATAAAAGAACACATCTGTAGATATGCAGGCTGCACATGCTATATTTGACCCTGCCTGGAAAGATGACCTTATCTTCAATTAACTTTTCTCCTACACTCTTGTTTTGGGTACTATGAATGGATGGTTAGGGTCCGAATGCTTTGTTTTGCCCAAGGCCAAAAATGCTGTTATGATGGTCTTGATGGTGAGTGAGTAAAGCATTATGGGCTGGAATGGATTAAATACACATTGGCCCTGATTTTGATCTGCATGGTATGCTGCAAAGCTCACAGCTTACCAAGCAGTTTTTGCGCCGCCCCGCCGAATTGCCGCCCTCCCCACCGACATATCCCCTCACAACCATGCGGTGGGGATGCATTATGAAAACATATCCCCTCACATGTGCCCGCTGCAAGAGAAATCATTTGATGGTCGCCGGCCATCAAAATATTTCTCCAGGACTCGCAAATATAAGTCAGTGGAAACTGACTTATTTTTTCTGGCTCTGGAACAAAGACAGGGTAGATGGCTGATGTCCCCTGGCATACCGCATCACTCCCGAATTTACTAGGGGATGCCCATGAAACGCTGGGAGTTCCTATGTAGGGGCTCCACCACCTCCCCTGTCTGCTGTCGTCTCACCACCCACCTGTGCGAGCTGACTACAACCATCCGTCCCCCATACAAACGTGTGGGGGACCGAATGGATTAGAATCAGAGCCATTATGTGGTCATTACCCAGAAAGCAGGTCAGATGGTGCTGAGACAAAGAAAATTACAGGTACTAGCCAGTCGGTACACATAAAGGAAGTGCAAAAGAGGCAGAGAAGGTTAGGGATTAGGTAAACAAGGACTCGATCCAAGGTAATCACCAGCAGTACTGGGGTGTAATCTGGAAGGAATTCTCAACGTACCTGCCCACCCATCTTTCATTCTTGAGTGAGCTCATTTGTGTGCGGCATCATGAACACTTCTGACCCATAGCTCAGAGTCAGCCAGTGATGGAATTGGCTGTGGTCCATGAAGAAGGCAACAATCACTAGGACAAAGTTAGCTGTTTCCAGGACAGACAGAGCTATCACCCAGACAGAGAGAGCCATTGCCACTGTATAAAAGTAAACAAGAGCAGTCCTGTTTCTTTATACATGATCACGGACGGTGCTGTGATGTTTGTAAATATAAACAGGCACATGTAAAGCTTCTTGCTATTAATATGCTTGATGCTGTTTTGCCTAAAATGAGACAAATGGTTTTAGAATAAATTTTCTTGCAACACAAAAATAGTTTTTGATCCAGAGCTTGCAAAGATTTAGTTTAATAACTATAGTTGCAATGGGACACAATTAGCATTGTCCGTTTGCCCTATGGAGGATAAATGCATTTATATGCATTATGCACTCGTTTCCTAATGTGATTAATTAAAACTACAAATACTGTAGGGCTAAACTGGACATTACTTCCCTCTCCAGGGCCATGGAACCCTGGCATCATGCTCCACACTCAAAACAGAAACGTAGACATCTGCCTGGCCTTAGCCAAACTGCTGTTACATGAACTTTTCCTGTAATGACAGTTTTTGGGGCGATTGTTCCTATAAACTATTTTCAGCTACAATATGGACTCATTTTTGTATGCTGCTTGTTTATCATGTCAAACTACCCCTATTAAACCCTAGTTCCTAATTTTAGATATGACGGGTGACATTCTATGCTTTGCGCTAAATGCGCATGTTTTATTCGCGCACCACATCGCCGTAAATCGCATTTTTCTAAATCGCACTTTTCAGTCAAAATTCGATTATTTAATGTGATGCGCATTGGAGGCTGAAAAGTGCGAAGAGGTGCGAATTGCGGCGAAGAGGTGCGATTTTTAGTAACAAAAAAGTGCGATTTTCAGTAACAAAAAAATGCGAGTTCTTCCGCCGGTCATGTGCGAGTTTTGGACCAACCGGAGTACGATTTACTGTCTCCGCATGACTAAGAACCCCCAAACCTATTGGCTCCATTATGCATCACACCCCCTATATAAAGGGCCATTGGCGCCATTTCACTCTTTGATAGGAAGTAAGGAGCATGGAGAGGAGCAGTGGAAGCGTTAGTTCAGGAAGAGGTGTTGGTGGCAGAGTGAGGAGTGGCAGAGGGAGCAGTGGCAGAGTGATGAGTGGCAGAGGGAGCAGTGGCAGAGGAAGCAGTGGCAGAGGAAGCAGTGGCAGAGGGAGCAGTGGCAGCAGCCAGTCAAGTGTGAGAGGCAGCAGTGTGGCAGGCAGCATGGCCACAGCAAGGCCAGCCTCAGCCCAGACCCTGGCCGTCCAGCCCCAGCAGGAGGAGGTGGAGGATCCGCTGGCATCCCCATCCTACAGCCAAGCCCTAGACCATACCCCACACCAGCTGCAGGAGGGCCACATGTCAGAGGTGGAGGAAGATGCTGGTGAGGAGGAGGAAGACACTGGCATGGAGGAGGAGGAGGGCGACATGGCTGGTGCTGAAAATGAGGAGGAGGAGGTGGTAGCTGGTCGCACCAAAAGTGGCCGCATGGTCAGGTTTTCTTATGAAGAAAATGTGGCACTTGTACGGGCTATCATGCCAGTGTTCGAGCGTCTGCTTGGCAAAAGCAATTACAAGACCACTGCCCAGCGCAAGCGTGCTATATGGAAGGACATCACCCAGGCGGTGAACTCTGTCAGTCATCACAAGCGCCTGGTCCGCAATGTTAAAAAGCGCTTTAACGATATAAAACGCCAGTTAAAGCATAAAATGGCCCTGGAGATGGAGGAGGCCACCAGGACTGGAGGAGGAAGCCCCACCACTGTCAGCTACAATGTGTATGAGGTGAAGCTGAAGCGCATCATCCCCCCTGAGGTCCTGCCTGGCATGCATGTGGCGGATTCCGACAGGCCACAAACGCCACTGCGAGCTGGTAAGTGTGACCCCATGCAAACTTTATCATACATGCCAATGTATTATACCTGTAATGTGCACTTGTATTGTTATGCTTTGTAAAGTGCTGCTGTGGAACTACATAGCCCAGCAAGGTCATGTACAAGAAAATGGCTGCTCCGACTTTGAAATTGCTGACAATGCTGGGCCTTGTAGTTCCACAACTACTCATATTGATTAACAGTGTACCATTCTTTGCAGCAGACTAACATGTATGTGTACAAAAACCCTGTGGTGTACTGGTGGTTTAGCTGCCATGCCTACATACCACCGATTAACCAATAGTTGTCATGTGTACACTAGTTTACTACTAATTTTTAAATTGAATATTTGACTTTAAACCAAAAAAAGGTGGTCCAGATATAATGCTGTCCTTTTCCATTGGGTATTGTACATTATTGAGAATTCACTGCATGTTTTCTGTAAATGCTTATCCATTGCAAGGTCCATAATGCCTGCCCATCTTTCCTTGTACAGATTGTCCGTCCCGAAGTGCTGCGGCATCCAAGAGAAGAAGGCCCGTTGCTGCGGAATCTGCGGAAGCAGGTAAATGACTAAACAACACCCCATTACACATACAGTACACACACCCATGTCACATCAACAATATCTCACACTACATTCTGCTCCTGCTGCTACATTGCAACGGAAATGAGTGTAATCTGAGCTAGGCATGTGACATATTATTAATGTCCATGTTGCATGCTGTATCGGGGTACATGTGTAAGTGCATAACACCCCTAGGTATGGGCGTCAGCCATCTATAGCCCTATGTAAAAAAGTGTAGACGACAGTGTGGCCTATATATGCATCAATACTTACCTTTTCATCTGTATCCACAGGTGCTATACAACTAGGGAGCAACACAACAGATTCTTCAATAGTGGTGCTAGACGAAATGGACATCATTCTTGATCCGGTCGACACCTTTGCGGCAGAGGAAGAAATGCATACCTCGTCACAGAGTGATCTTCCCCCAAGTGGGGTGTCTCCCAACCCACCCCCAACCACCCAGCAACCCCATACACCAGCTACAGCTTCCCAAGTAGCTAACTCCTTGGTTAATTTCAAGGACAAGTTCATGGCCTCCCAAAGCCTCCAAATTGGTAATATACAGGGGTACATGCGTGACACCTTCCTTCAGTTACGCAAAATTGCACGTAGTGTACGGGTAGGTGTAGGCACTCAAGTGCGCATTGCCAACAGTATTGACACCCGTTTTGCAGAACTAACTGCTGCAATAAGGGAGCAGAAAAGCCATATTGGGAGCCTGGCCCAAAGTCTCACAGCACTAACCCAAACATGCACAGCGCAGACCAATGCCCTACTAGCTATGCAGGCCCAAATACAGCAGCAGCAGGAAGGCAATGTGGGAGGTGGCACTACCTCAACCCTCAGCAGTGTCTCCAGCACCCCAATAAGTGTCTCCCCCACTTCCCCACCCCGTCGTAGTGTGAGGACCCGTGGTGGGCTTAGTGCCGGCTCTAAAAGTGGTGTAGGGCTGCCTGATGCTGGCCGAAGGTATCTGCTACATGAGTGTCTATACTTATTAAAATGCCAAAGATCTTTGTACATGGCCCCACAGCGGGTATTTAGCACATGTAAAAATGCAGAATGCTTTACACAAAAAAAAGTAAAAGTTGCTAACCGCATACCATTGTGTTTGTGTCTTTTTCTCAATATAAATTAATGTGTGATTTATAACATATTGTAATGGTATATGACTATGGGATTGCAGTAAAGTAGTGTGGTAGAACTCCTTGCCTGGCAAAGGTTGTGGATCTACATATTCCAGCAGGCTCTGACACTCATGGTTTGGACTGTAATGGTTGTAGTGTGTCTGGGCATGCTGGCACATGTAGTTCCACAACACCAGTGAGCCATGTTTCACTGCAAACTTCATTCATACATGTACCAAGAGTACTTAGAAGGTAGATATCAGCAAGGGATAGGTCAGCACCACCATGTGCATCCGTTGTGGACTGGTGTTAGGTTAAATGTGGGTGGAAACAGATGGTATTGGTCAATAATTTGTTAATGAATACACTTACAACACTGGTACATTTTGGAGTATAGGGCACATGTGCTTAGCAGAAAAGTTACGGCTGCTGATGTATGTCCGCAACAACTTCTTTAAATCAAGTAACAGTGGAATCAAATGCTTGGACAAAGTGGCCTGTGATACCACCAAGGGCCATGAGGTCACAGACTGAGTGGAGGCTGTGGACAAATAGGAGAGGGCACACATTAATTTGTGCTGGCCAGACACTGCATAGTTGGCACCCACAAAATGGGAAAAATCATATCTCACCTGCTCATATAACTCCTACAGGGTAATGGGGTTCAGCGTAACCATCCCCACAACCTGTTGATCCGACAGGTAGTCCAGGTACAGGTGAGCACCATACATACGTGGGGTACCCAGTAGTGGGGGGGCTAACAGGATCTTTTGCCCAGCTTCCTCCCTCCTGCGTTGCTCCTCCAAATGGGACACATCACAGATAAGCAAGTTTAAAATAGTCATAAAAATCTACATGATTTAAACCCTCACAGGTGTCCTTACTGATGTTGGGGTTAATGTAGGGGGGTTTGGGAGTGATAATGAAGGCCTGTGTTGAAATGAACCATGTGTGCACTTGACCAAAATGAGTTCTGTGCAAATGCGCCAAACAGAACCAGGTCTGAAATAAGTGCGATAAATAGACACCGAAAACGTGCGAATTGCAAATGCGCATAGCATTAAATAAGCGGTTTGTATACTTTTGCATTGGAAAACATCTGGATGCGATAAAAGTGCGAATTAATCTCGCACTTTTGTTCCGCATACCTTTACGCACATAATATGCGATTTCTGTCACTTAACGCATCACGTTAAATTGGCGATTTCACTGAAAAATGCGATAGCGCCATTTTGTGGTCTAAATAACGCCAAAAAACGGAAATCGCATAGCATAGAATGTCACCCGACGTTTCAAATGTTTTTTCTACTTGTTTCCAGAATTGTCAAAAATCTTTCACTCTTTTAGTGTATTGTTACTGTTTTGGTGTAATCCAGTGGTTCCCAACCTTTTTTGTCTCCCGTACCCCTTGATTAGGCTTTTCATTTAGGAGTACCCCCTCGTGAAATTTTCAGGGGCGTGGCCTAAAAGGGGTGTGGCTTAACAGGGGCAAGTCATACTGGCAATGACGAGAAAAAAAAAAGTGCAACCACTTGACCACAATATAAGCTCAGCCCATTCTGCGGAGGGCATATAAAATAACAGAACCTTGTCAAATCTCTATTACTGAAGCAACAGACATTCCAACGGATCACGTTAGCCTTCCAATAGTGCCAGATACACATATGCCCCCAAAAGTGCCAGATACACATATGCTCCAATGGTGCCAGGTATGCCCGCACAGTGCCAGAAACGGGAATGCCACCACGGTGCCAGGTATGACCCCATGGTACTGGGTATGTGCCCACAGTGCCAACAATGCCCCTACAGTGCCAGCAACAAGTATACCCCCATAGTGCCAGCAACAAGTATGCCCCACAGTGCCAGCAACAAGTATGCCCCACAGTGCCAGCAATGCCCCACAGTGCCAGCAATGCCCCACAGTGCCAGCAACAAGTATGCCCCACAGTGCCATCAATGCCCCACAGTGCCATCAATGCCCCACAGTGCCATCAATGCCCCACAGTGCCAGCAACAAGTATGCCCCACAGTGCCAGCAATGCCCCACAGGGCCATCAATGCCCCACAGTGCCAGCAATGCCCCACAATGCCAGTAACAAGTATGCCCCCACAGTGCCAACAATGCCCCACAGTGCCAGCAATGCCCCACAGTGCCAGCAACAAGTATGCCCCACAGTGCCAGCAACAAGTATGCCCCACAGTGCCAGCAATGCCCCACAGTGCCATCAATGCCCCACAGTGCCAGCAATGCCCCACAATGCCAGTAACAAGTATGCCCCCACAGTGCCAACAATGCCCTCAATTTGTTACTTACATAAATGTAGTCAATCCGACCTCCTGGGCCCTGGCTGAGCTGGCTCCAGGCTACCAAGCAGCGTGTGGAGTCAGTGGGTCTGCTGGCTGTCCTGTGCATAACCGCGCGGGTACCTCCCTCCTCTGTCCCCGGCAGTCACCACTCGCATGTCGCACACACAGTGACATAGTCTCTGAGTGGTCTCCCCGGCTGAGGCTCCCTCTATGCCCGCCTCCGCTCCTTCATTCAGCCGCCCAGAGTGTCCCCACCCTGTGCGCCGCTCGGCACTCACAGACAGTCACTGATGCCTGTTAGTCTACATATCAATGTGACAGGCGGCTGTGACTGAGCGCCGAGCGGGGCACATAATAAAACACAGTCTCCCTGCACGGCCGCCATTACAGGCCGGGCCGCGGCGTACCCCCCAGCGTGTGGACGCGTACCCCCAGGGGTACGCGTACCACAGGTTGGGAACCGCTGGTGTAATCTAACATATTATGCACTACGCTTGTACATTCTGACTAGCTATCCTTATGGGTGGTTATTGTAAATGTTTTCAAGTGGCCTCATTCTACATCATTTGTGTCACCTCCTAGACATTGAGCTGGTTTGTATCTCCATATTTTAAAAAGCTCAGTTTACACCAGTTTTCTTTCTAGCTTTAGTTATTTCGATCTCATTAATATTATTTATCTATCTTTGAGTTTTATTATTTATTGTGTGCGTCCCTTCCTTATCCCATGCCCCTTTTTCTTCCTCCCCTCCCTCCCTCCCTCCCCTCTACACTTCTCAAATTGAAGGGTTCTTATTTATGATCTCAAGTGAGTTAGATTTGGCTTAGCTTTGACCTTGATATCTTATACCTGGTACCTCAAGCGGCCTTCATCACAGACCTAGTAAAGATTATATACCCAAATGTTGAAATTTAAAAGACTTCTGCAGGATGACAAGAAAAGGAAAAAGAGAAGGGAACAGCAAAGTGAAAATTGCTAGATTTGGAACATTTTATTACAAAAATTTGCCAAAATGCATTATCCACTTGTAGGAAAGATTGCAATGCTGAAAGCTATTGGTGAGTTAACTGCACTGTATAATTGTACTCATACATTAATAGTTATAATTATCACCTTATTACCATCTTTGTAGGGATGGGCTAAATGTAACAGCCTCAGAGTTTCAGATGTGAAGGACTTTTGGTTGGATTTGCCTTGTAAACAGAGGAAGCTCTGGGGAGGTGTGAGGGCTGCAGTGCAGTTCAGAGTTACAATAGGGGAGACCCAGCAACTGCCACCAGTTATAAGCACTAATTGGACTCACTGTGACTTGTTACTTATAACTACAAGTGAAATAGTGTTGTGGAGTTATTTGGTTGATGTGTGATTATCAAAAACAGGTTCCCATATTAGACATCAATACTGAGATGATTTAAACTCAGTGATGGCATACCAATATGTGGGACCCTCAATTCGGTTTAATCCCAGATGAATTGATCAGCATTTTACAGTATGACCTAACTAATATATAAATGACAATGCTAAAATAGTGCTGTAATGGCCGACTCTCCACTTACTGAAAATATGCCTGGATGCCCTCCCGGGAGAAACAGAAACAAAGCTCCAAGATAAGGTACAGTATATGACAGCGTTTTAGCCGCATAGGGTATACATTCCAAACCTGCATTCCAGAGGCCACCGCAAGCGACGTGTTGAGCTTTAATGCTCATCTTCACACTCAAAGATATGAAACACAAACTCATCTATATATCACCCCCCTCACTGTGCCATGAGTCGCCTTGCTTCCACCTTCCTTCCAGTCATGTGTGGCGTCACTCAGTAGCAACGTGCACCCGCCGGTGCACATGGACTTCCGGATCAGCTTTCTTCAACCCCTATCAACATAAGTATATACAAATATTAAACATACAAACAGCAGAATCTAAGTAAATTAAAACATGAAATAAAGACCTGCAGTTACATGGGAAGTAGCCGCTACTTTAGTGTGTAATACTCTGCTTGCTACAACAAAATATGCATAATATGCATGGTGTTATGTTAATATGGAGGAAATTAACCTCATATGGGCAGACAATATTGCACTCATGAAGAACAATACACATATACAAAGTTAAAGAAAACAATTGAAACTACAGTACTCATTCAGTCCTGATGGATACAATGTATTCAAACGGTGTATCCACCTTGTTTCTCATTGCAAGAGCAACCTGCTGCGATCACCCCCTCTGATATTATGGGGCCCCTGATCTAAAAGTTTGTATCTTAGGGTGGCCAAACTGTGGCCTCGTTCCCTAAAATGGTGAGGTACAGGTTGTTCGTTGGGACCACCTTTGCCCTCAATGGATTGTCAGATTGTGGATCGGTGGGTCGACATTACAGCAAGCCAGTCTTTTAAATTGCGTTGTCGTTTGAAACTGGGTAAGATAGTACAGCGGGCAAAAGATTTCAAACTGGGGTTGGATTGGACTATAGGCCACAGATCTTTGCCACCTTGACAATCTTATTACTAGCTGAATTAAATTTCTGGACAAAAGGAATTTTGGGGACATCTGATTCAGTGACATGTAATTTTGGAAGAAGAGTACGTTCTTTAGGAATCGCCATCACTTTGACTTTAGCAGCTAATAATTTAGTCTTGTTGTAACCTTCCTGCGTGTCATCACAAATGTGGACACGCAAAATCTGGGAAAAAGGTAGACCTTTTTTAATTGACATTGGATGTTGACTTGAAAAGTAAAGTATAGTGTTCCTATGTGTAGGTTTTTTAAAAAGGTCTATTTTTATAATCCTTTATCCAAGGTAATTTGTACGTCCAGTTAATGAACTAGTGGATGTACTAACTTCATATGTGAACTTAATTGTTGACTCAAGTGAGTTTATCATCTCAATCAATTTTTGCAAATTCATGTCTGGATCCTGTCCAGATCATAAACAGGTCATATATATACCTTTTTAGGAAAAAGAAGGTTGCTGACTATCACTGAAAATAATTTATTTATTTTCTACATCAAACATGTAGCAGTTTGTGAATGCCCGGGCTACACAAGAACCCAAGGGCAGCCCGTACCCCTGCCCATTAAATAAAAAGTCATTTTGGGTGAGGGTTAAAATAAGGAGTTCCAAGAACAGAAACAAATCAGGACCATTATATAAAGAACTGCCAGACAACAATCTTCGTGCAGCCTCTATTCCAGCAGAATGAGCTATACTGATATACAGGCTGATGATGTCTAACATACATAACAGACTATTATCTGAAATGACGGGTACATTTTGCAACTTCAAGATAAGCGAGGTGGTGTCTTTGAGGTAAGTCCCCTGCACTTGAATGTTTGGTTGAAAATGGGATACGTTGACTACTATCGCCAATAACTGGTCAAATTGAAATTAAATACTGTATATTAGAGATAACACAAAGAGATTACACCGCAAATAACGTATATTCCTCGGCTAACAATACTGCACCAGGTTTTGTTTTACAACATTCAGGAATTTTGGTGTTTACCTGAATTGTAAATTCCTGCTGGTTCTGCTCTGCCTTGCTCTGCTCCATGCTGCTAATCAACACTGTGTTAAGGTGCCCATACACTAGTAAGATTTATCTTCAGATCTGGCTGGTTGGAACAAAAACATGGTTATGGATGAGTGACTGTTTGTCAGTTTTCCAGCATTTCCAAGCAAATGGTCAACTGTCATTTGCTCTCATCCATAACCATGTTTTTGTTCCAACCAGCCGGATCTGAAGATAAATCTGCGTGTGTATGGCCACCTTAATTAGTCTGAACATTCCAGAATGATTGCAGCACCTGAGTGAGACATGCTCAGCTCTTACAGATTGAGGCACCTCTTTCAGCCTGGTGCTGGTTACAGCCGTGGGGGGGACCCCACGCTGTACTTTTTTTTCTTTTTTTTTTTACACACTGCAGCCTGCACGGATCTGACTGATTCGTGCAGACTGCCTACACTAATTCGAATTAGCGGTTCGTATATATGTGCCACTCATACAAATTACTACGACGGAGGGTTACAAAGCAGTCGTATATGACTGCTTTGTAAATTCCCCTCCGGAACACGACTTTGCATACGGCTGAAACAGCCGTATGCAGTCGTAGTAAGAATACAGATACGAAATATCGTATTTGTATTCTTCGTAAAATTCAACCATAATGTCCACAACTTCTGAATGGTAAATGCTGCGCATTGCAAACAAACGCCGGAGAGCTGTGTGTGAGAGGCTGATCACATAGATATTAAATATGTCCTGGGGAAATCGTGTATTACCATTAATACTATGTGTAGCAGTGCTCGAAGTGGAAATTTGAAAGTGGGGGTATGGAAAAACAAAGGACTTATTTATGCGCGCGCCGAAGGCGCGCGCTCTGAAAAAGGGGGCGTGGCCACTGAAAAGGGGGCGTGTCTTTAAGTGTAGCGTACCATACCACATACCCCTTATATACCACACTAGTAGGACCCCTTATACTATCTAGTACTAGTGCCCCTTGCACATTGTGCCACACTGTAGGAGCCAAAATTCAAGGACAGCAAGGACAAACGGACAGAGTGACAGAAGAGAGAGACTGACAGCGGGAACACAGAGAGAAAGTGACAGGGACAGCCACATATGTATATTGGGCATCACGGTGTGTGGCAAATGTATAATGAGCATTACTGTGTTTGGCATATGCTCATTATAGATTTGCCACACACCATGATGCACAATATTCATTTGCCACACACCGTGATGCCCAATATACATTTGCTACACACCGTGATGCCCAATATACATTTTCTACACACCGTGATGCCCAATATACATTTGCTACACACCGTGATGCCCAATATACATTTGCTACACACCGTGATGCCCAATATACATTTGCTACACACCGTGATGCCCAATATACATTTGCCACACACCGTGATGCCCAATATACATTTGCCACACACCGTGATGCCCAATATACATGTGCAACACACCGTGATGCCCAATATACATTTGCCACACACCGTGATGCCCAATATACATTTGCCACACACCGTGATGTCCAATATACATTTGCCACACACCGTGATGCCCAATATACATTTGCCACACACCGTGATGCCCAATATACATTTGCCACACACCGTGATGGGTGAGAAGGAGGTTAAGCAGAGGAGAAGAGTAGTGGAAGAGGAGAAGGGGGAGAGGAGGTAGGGGGAAGGGTAGGGGAGGAGGTATGGAGGAAGAGGAGCGGAGAAGGGAGTGCAGTACAAGTGGGCGCTGTGTACCTCCTGTCACGATCAGCAGGTAGTTGCTCCTGTTCCCGGGTCTGCTCCTGTTTTTTTCTGCTCCTGTTCCCAGGTCTGCTACACTCCCCCCCCTTGCAGTGCAGGGTCCCCGGCAGCTTTTGTTCCCTGGCGCCACACTTTCTTCTTGGCACCGGGTATTCTTCTCCTGTACCCCAGGCAGGGTCCCTGGAAATCTAGGAAAGAGAGAGAAGTGTGGTGAAAGTGGTGGGGAGGAGAGAGATAGAGGAGGAAGAGAGAGCGAGGGAAAGAGAGGGGGAGAGGAGGAGGGGGTGAGAAGGAGGGGAAATGAAGGAGGGGGAGTGGAAGAGGAGGACGGAGAGTGGAGGAGGGGAGAGTAGGTGAGGAGGAGGGGGAACAGAGGAGAGGAGGAGAGGAAGAAAGGAGGAGGTGGGGGAGTGGTGGAGGAAGGGGAGCGTAGAGGGGGTGAGGAGGAGGGGAAGTGAAGGAGAGGGGGAGCGGATGCAGAGGAAAGGGGGTGAGGAGGAGGGGAAGCAGAGGAGGAGGTGGTGGGGGAGCTAAGGAGAGGAGGAGGTGGTGGGGGAGCTGAGGAAAGGAGGAGGAGTGGAGGAGAGGAGAAGGGAGAGCAAAGGAGGGGGAGAGGGGGTGCGGAGGATAGGGAGTGAGTATGAGGGAAGCAGAGGAGAGGAGGAGGGGAAGCAGAGGAGCACAGGAAGGGGAGCAGAGCAGGTGGTGGGGGAGCTGAGGAGAGTAGAAGGGAGAGCATGGGAAGGGGAGAGGGCCTGAGGAGGAGGTTAAGCAGAGGAGGGGAAACGTGTAGAAGAGGAAGAATGTAGAAGAGGAGGATGAGGAGGGTGGGGGAGAGGAGGATGAGGAGGGTGGGGGAGAGGAGGATGAGGGGGGTGGAGAGGAGTAGGAGGGAGTCGAGAGGAGTGGACATGCGGTGGATGAGCCTCCTGTCAAGATCAGTAGTGTCATTATTTCTTGCTCCTTCTCCCGGGCCTGCTGCATACTCTCTCCCCCCGGAACTAATCATCTGCATCTCATTCATACATACTACACGCACTGCCGCTCCCATTCATACTCTATACACTGACGCTCTCATTCA
This sequence comes from Crinia signifera, assembly GCF_055691185.1. Taxonomy (NCBI): domain Eukaryota; kingdom Metazoa; phylum Chordata; class Amphibia; order Anura; family Myobatrachidae; genus Crinia; species Crinia signifera. The sequence goes on along the minus strand of NC_139217.1, from coordinate 110,587,528 downwards.
TACTCTATACACTGATGCTCTCATTCATCCATACTACATGCACTGATGCCCTCATTCATACATACTACACACACTGCCTCCCTCATACATACTACACACACTGCCGCCCTCATACATACTACATGCACTGACGCCCTCATTCATACATACTACACACACTGCCGCCCTCATACATACTACACACACTGCCGCCCTCATACATACTACATGCACGGACGCCCTCATTCATACATACTACACACACTGCCGCCCTCATACATACTACACACACTGCCGCCCTCATACATACTACATGCACTGACGCCCTCATTCATACATACTACACACACTGCCGCCCTCATACATACTACACGCACTGACGCCCTCATTCATACATACTACACACACTGCCGCCCTCATACAATACATACTCTATTCACTGACGCTCTCATTCATCCATACTACACGCACTGACACCCTCATTCATACATACTACACACACTGCTGCCCTCATACATACTACACACTGCTGGCCTCATACACGCTGCACACACTGCCGGCCTCATACACGCTGCACACTCTGCCTGCCTCATACACGCTGCACACACTGCCAGCCTCATACACGCTGCACACACTGCCAGCCTCATACACACTGCACACACTGCCGGCCTCATGCACGCTGCACACACTGCCGGCCTCATACACACTGCACACACTGCCAGCCTCATACACACTGCACACACTGCCGGCCTCATGCACGCTGCACACACTGCCGGCCTCATACACACTGCACACACTGCCAGCCTCATACACGCTGCACACACTGCCGGCCTCATACACGCTGCACACACTGCCGCCCTCATACACACTACACACACTGCCGCCCTCATACATGCTGCACACACTGCCGCCCTCATACATGCTGCACACACTGCCGCCCTCATACATGCTGCACACACTGCCGCCCTCATACATGCTACACACACTGCCGCCCTCATACATGCTGCACACACTGCCGCCCTTATACATGCTGCACACACTGCCGCCCTCATACATGCTGCACACACTGCCGCCCTCATACATGCTGCACACACTGCCGCCCTCATACATGCTGCACACACTGCCGCCCTCATACATGCTGCACACACTGCCGCCCTCATACATGCTGCACACACTGCCGCCCTCATACATACTACACACACTGCCGCCCTCATACATACTACATGCACGGACGCCCTCATTCATACATACTACACACACTGCCGCCCTCATACATACTACACACACTGCCGCCCTCATACATACTACATGCACTGACGCCCTCATTCATACATACTACACACACTGCCGCCCTCATACATACTACACGCACTGACGCCCTCATTCATACATACTACACACACTGCCGCCCTCATACAATACATACTCTATACACTGACGCTCTCATTCATCCATACTACACGCACTGACACCCTCATTCATACATACTACACACACTGCTGCCCTCATACATACTACACACTGCTGGCCTCATACACGCTGCACACACTGCCGGCCTCATACACGCTGCACACTCTGCCTGCCTCATACACGCTGCACACACTGCCAGCCTCATACACGCTGCACACACTGCCAGCCTCATACACACTGCACACACTGCCGGCCTCATGCACGCTGCACACACTGCCGGCCTCATACACACTGCACACACTGCCAGCCTCATACACACTGCACACACTGCCGGCCTCATGCACGCTGCACACACTGCCGGCCTCATACACACTGCACACACTGCCAGCCTCATACACGCTGCACACACTGCCGGCCTCATACACGCTGCACACACTGCCGCCCTCATACACACTACACACACTGCCGCCCTCATACATGCTGCACACACTGCCGCCCTCATACATGCTGCACACACTGCCGCCCTCATACATGCTGCACACACTGCCGCCCTCATACATGCTACACACACTGCCGCCCTCATACATGCTGCACACACTGCCGCCCTCATACATGCTGCACACACTGCCGCCCTCATACATGCTGCACACACTGCCGCCCTCATACATGCTGCACACACTGCCGCCCTCATACATGCTGCACACACTGCCGCCCTCATACATGCTGCACACACTGCCGCCCTCATACATGCTGCACACACTGCCGCCCTCATACATACTACACACACTGCCGCCCTCATACATGCTGCACACACTGCCGCCCTCATACATGCTGCACACACTGCCGCCCTCATACATGCTGCACACACTGCCGCCCTCATACATGCTGCACACACTGCCGCCCTCATACATGCTGCACACACTGCCGCCCTCATACATGCTGCACACACTGCCGCCCTCATACATGCTGCACACACTGCTGCTCTCACTCAAACATACATACACTCACTGCTTCCATACATATATCCATCCCACCACACCACATGTCAAGACACACTGAGACCACTACACTACCTGTTGTCCTCTGGCTTCTGAGGCTGCAGGCCGGGCTCTGGCAGCTGTCTCTGTGGGCTCTGAAAATGGTAGAACCTATTGCTCCTGTATACCACAGAGGGGTCCCTACTGTGGGCGCCCAGAGGGGTTAATAATAAAGGTGCTCCTATAGCACGTGTCCAGCGATTTGTGGGGCAGCATTGGTGGGTTTGTGGAGAATGGGCAGGGGTTTTGGTTGGGGAAGGGTACCTGGTGTCTGCTCCTGCCCGTCACTTTCCTCTCCGCGATGTCTGGTAGCTGGCTGTTCAGTGCTGGCAGCGCTGTCCTCTGATCCGCCGGAGGGCGCACTAGTGCGGGCGCCGCAGCGTTGCCGCACTCAGTCGCCCCTCCGGTTCCCTGGCAGTCCAGTCTGGGGTCCTCTCTCTCTCCAGGGTGGCGGCGGTGTCCTTCTCTCGGCTCCTCTCCAGTCACGTGGCCCAGCCGGCTCTGTCCCCGCCGGCTGCTTCTCCAGTACTCCTGCGCACCCGACTCCGTCTCTGTGAGGACTCGGAGGGCTGCTGCGGGTAAGCGTGCACCCGCCTGGCACTCTTCTCCTCTCGCTCGCCTCGCTGCCCTCTCTCTCCTTCCCGTCCGGGACCCCCCTGACCTCCTAGCATCTCCCCTTCTCTCTCTATACGTCCCCCTGCGCTGTCAATCAGCCTGGGGACATCTCTTTGCGCCCTCCGCCGGGGATTAACCCCTTGGGTCCTGGCACCTGTCGGCTGTCCCTGCTATAACGGATACCCCTGGCTGGGGTGCCACACCCGCACAATCACTTTCTGGCTGTGCTCTGTAGCCGCCGGGTGGGGACCCCTGCAGGAGCACTGTGGAGACTGCTGTCCAAAGAAAAAAAAAAAATAGTGTTCGAAGTGAAGTGCCGGTATGACATACCGTTGTATACCGGCCCACTTCGAGCACTGATGTGTAGCGATATTAAACCATATAACTAGATTGTATTATTTGTGATTGTGGAGTATGGTTCTATGTGTATTAGTATGGCTGCCCTTTGAGTTCCCACAATAGGCCTTATTCTACTGTAGTTCACTCTTTGAGGCAAATTCCTTCTTAGCTGGACAAAACCATGTGCACTGCAGGGGGGCAGATGTAACATGTGCAGAGAGATTTAGCTTTGGGTGAGATATTTTGTTTCTGTGCAGGGAAAATACTGACTGCTTTATTTTTACACTGTAATATACAGTAGATCTCACTTTGAAGAAAAACCCCACCCAAATCTAATTTTCTCTGCACATGTTACATCTGCCCCACCTGCAGTGCACATGGTTTTGTCTAACTAAGAAGGAATTTACCTCTAAGAGTGAACTAGAATAAGGCCTAATATTCCTACTGTACTTACTTCTATACACTATTTATTTATATATTTTTCTATATATTTACACTGCGGACCAAAATGACGGCCATAGGATGCTAGTGCAGCGTGGATGCAACACGACTTTAACTATATATATATATATATATATATATATATATATATATATATATATATATATATATATTGTGCAGTCATATAAGTGGCTGAACAATGGGCCTTATTTTGGTTCATTCTTTCTGACAAAATCCTTCTTAGATGGGCAAAACCATGTGCACTGCAGGTGGGGCAGGTGTTACTTGTGCAGAGAGAATTAGATTTGGGTGGGGTTTTACTTCAAAGTGAGATCTATATTGCAGTGTAAAAATAAAGCAGTCAGTATTTTCCCTGCACAGAAACAAAATTGCTCACCCAAATCTAATTCTCTCTGCACATGTTACATCTGCCCCCCTGCAGTGCACATGGTTTTGTCCATCTAAGAAGGATTTTGTCAGAAAGAATGAACCAAAATAAGGCCCAATATATTGTGTCTTACTGGCATTTGATATATCAGGTATATATGTCAGTAGTCTTTACACATTGCACTGAGCAAAAGGCTCGACTCACAGGAGTGTCCAACAGTGTGTACACTGTTGTGTGTATCATTACCATTCATCCTGGAATGATAAATCATCAAAAAAAATGATCTAGCATGTACCCAGTTTAAATTGTTTACATATATTACATGCACATTGTGTTTGTAGAACACCTATGGCACTGATTCACAACAAACGTTTTAGGCCTCTTAATGTACAATATAGTTCTACGTAAGTATCATTTGCTGATTCTTAATCATGTAGAAAATACATATTACACAGCACATGACTACAAATTGTTCTCTATATACTGTGTTTTCTTTGCAATTGCCCATGATTTGATATGCCTATGAAATTCGATCTAGTAGTTTATCTAAATTAACTAATTAGTCTACAAAACTTTTACAACCAAGGCCATTCTGATTGTCATCAAAACAGAGAAAGGAAGTTACAGTAATAACAAATAATGAGCAATAATTATGATTTTCAGCTTTCACATTTAGTAACAAACATAACAAGTAATAATTATACTGATGAATTTTAATGTTTAGTAAACAATGTATTTAGAAATCTCTTTTAAAATGAAAATATCCAGTTGGTGGAAGTACATTGTTTTACATCAAAATATTTATATTTTATACTGTTGTTCAAAGAATATAGTTTTTTCAAGAATTCCTGCTGTTACAGTATAGCTACATTTTTATCTTAAAGTGGCCATACATCTACAGATCGATTGTCAGATTGGGCTGGTTGGAACAAAATCCTGGTAATGGATGAGAGCAAATGACAGTTGATCATTTGCTTTGAAATGCTGGAAAACTGCCAAAAACTGTCATTCAGATATAACCAGGTTTTTGTTTCAGCCAGCCAGATTTGACAATCGATCTGTAACTGTATGGCCAGCTTTACTCTAGCTACATATGTCAGAAAATATACAGTAGTTTTTTTTTTTTATGTATACTTTATTTAATTTTCAAATAGAAACATAGATACAGGCATACAGGTAATACAGTCTTACAGGAGAATAAACAGGTACACTATTCCGAAGAACATACATGGTCAGTATCTAATGAAACATTCCTAAACCAAAGCCAGTTACAATTAAACATTTCTACACAGAAAAGTCTGGCCTAAGTCTGTGGAGAAGTAGAGTACCTTTTCAAGAAAAAAGATTAGGGCCTCTGTGACGGGGTTCTCCGTCAAGAGTAATATTAAGAATAAGTGACATAGCGCGTATGCCTAGGAAAAAGGGAGCACCGTAACATCTCAGGGTGGTACGGTGGGGACCAAAGGAACCGGGGAGATTAAACTTAGGGGGGGGGATGAAGAGGGTTGAAAGGGGGTCTGGGGGCCTTTATATAACTCATATCCATTGAGACCAAAAGGTGTATCTTGTCAAGTGGGACTCAAGTCTATGTGGACTCATTGCTGAGAGAGCCTCAGGGCGTCTTAATTCACGGAACCTGTTCTTTATATATTGCCGATGATTTAAAGTCTATCCATGATGCCCATGTCGCCATATAGTCTGCCTGTTTATCTAATGCATCGTAATAGATATCTTCCATAGTGCAATTAAAGTCAACTCTACAAAACCATTCCCATATTGTTGGGGGCTCTGTATCTCTCCAGTGTGTCGGTATTACTGCCCTGGCGGCATTGTTCAAGTGTTTTAATATACAGTAGTTTATCCGTGGCAGAAACTGGATGTTAAGACACTTTAGAAAACTGATTCAGAGAGGGAAATTTACTAAGATGTGTATTCTACTTCACATATGATATTGCTATGGGCAACCAATCACAATCTACTTTTTTTTTAATTAGCACCCTCTAGAAGATAGTAGACAGGATCTGATTCATTGCCCATAGCAACATAACATGTGAAGTATAATAGACATCTCAATAAATTTCCACCAGAATGTTATCTTCTAACTCTCCCTAAGGGGTTAATTTACTATGATGGAAGTTCTCTTGAAGATGGGATGTTGCTATGTGCGCTATATAAGAAACTGTGGTACTTATGTAGTATTTGGGCTGCCGATTTTCTGATTGTATGCCTTACCTTAAGGCATACAATCAGATGCGATTCAACGCGATTTTCGGCAAAATCGCATCGCATCGCATGCGATGCGATGCGATTTTGCATAGGATTCAATGTTAACAAGGTCCTGTTCATTTCCCCACTATCCAAGTGGGCATAGAGTTGATTTTATAAAGCATGGCGAACGCAGCGAGCCACCGAGCCCGAAGCGTGGCGAGGGGACGCGGAAAACATTTTACGTAATACGCGGCCCCTCGCGGGGCTCGCTGCGATCGCCATGCTTCGGGCTCGGTGGCGCGATGCACTCTTTATAATTTATAAAATCAACTCTATGCCCACTTGGATAGTGGGGAAATGAACAGGACTATGTTAACATTGAATCCTATGGAAAATTGATCAGATCGCATGCGATATCGCATCCGATATCGCATGCGATATCGGATGCGATTCAATGTGATTTTTCCGACCCGATTTTAAAATCGGGCGCCCAGATACTACATAAGTACCGAAACTGTTAATAATAAATAATAATAATAATGTGGAAACAATCAGAATCTACTACTTATTTATTTAGAATATTCTAGAATATAATTGATGAATCTGATTGGGTACCCATAGCAACATTCCATCTTGAAGAGAACTCCCTTCTTTGTATATAAACCCCGTATTATTAGGGAGACTCCCTGAAATAGTAGCAATCTCCCTGACTCCCTGAATGATCAAGAAATCTCACTGATTGCACCTATCCCCCAATATGTACCTGGGAAACCAAAGGAAATCAGAAATATACATTCAAATTGAATCATCAGGGCAATTTCCCGGTATTCTTTATGAGGCACAATGATCCATAGGACTTAAGTTGGATATGTGAAGGTTAAACAATAAATAATTTAAGGGGTATGAATCAGGAACAAAAAATATAGTTCTGTGGCTTGTTTGAGGATGTGGCACTAAACCAGTATCTTGGCTAGGCCTCCTCGAGGTCTATATGGGGCCAGATGTATCACGTGTCAAAAAGTGATAAAATGGAGAGTGATAAACAGCCAGCCAATCAGCTCCTACCTGCCATATTAGAGGCTGAGTTTGAAAAATAACAGGTAGGAGCTGATTGGCTGGTTGTTTATCACTCTACACTTTTTGAAGCTTGATGCATCTGGCCCTATATCTGACCGACTTTCTTGGCTCCTGATTGGCCGCTAGGCGGCCAATAGAAATCATTCTGAGAAGAGGCGCAGAAGATTAAACATCTCTGCGTGTCTCCTCAGTCCGATGCAGAGAGTGCGGGGAGCGCCGACATGCTGAAGAATACCTGGACTACGGCGGATCAAGAGAAGACATCTTCGCCAGAGGACCAGGTGAGTAGGATTTCCTTCCACAGCTCCACCATGAATTACTTCGGACCCAGACACCGCCATGGACCTGGAGGACGACACGGACGCCGACATGGACATGGAGGACGACACAGGACACCGGACACCAGGACCGAGGGCTACCTACGGGCTCAAGATAGGTAAGTATCAGTATGTATGGGCTTTGGATGAATTAAAGTTGGTACTTATGTAATATCTGGGCTCCCGTTTTTCTTATGAGACCGCATCCCCTCGCGGGGCTCGCTGCGCTCGCCACGCTTCGAGCACGGTGGCTCGCTGCGCTCGCCACACTATATAAAATCAACTCCATGCGTAGTTGGATAGTAGGGGTATGAAAAAAAGGGGTGCATTTAACATGGGAGCCCAGATAATACATAAGTACCTTAAAGTTTTATTTTCATTGTGTCAGTGTGTATTTATTTTATTATTTTTATTACTGTGGAACTACAAGTGCCAGCGGGCCCTTTAATGCCTCACAGGCTGGGACTTGTGATTCTCCAAGTCCCAGCTTGCGGGGGAGGCTTGCTGGGACTCATAGTTCCACAGTTTTAAACAATAGTTTTTTATCTATTTTTTTACACTTCAATCAGCCCGGTGGCCACCGCACAGGGCCACCGGGGACAGCACCAGGCTTCATCCTGGTCAGGTAAGTCCTGGAGGGGGGGACCCCTTTATTGGGGGGGTCCCCACTCCCCCAGGGCTCCTGGCCAGGCTGACTGCTCAGTAGGGATGAATGTTTTGGCCGCGGGACCTTATATAATAAGTGTCGCCCGGCTGTGACATTACCCTGCTGGCTGGTTTGGCCTGGGGCTGGTTCTTAAAATACGGGGGACCCCTAGTCATTTTGTCCCCCGTATTTTGGGAACCAGCCCCGGACCAAGAGCCTGGGGCTGGTTGTTAAAACTCGGGGAACCCCTATTTGTCGGGTTCCCTGATTTTTTTTTTTTGCATCGTATATTTTTATTAGAATTATAAACGTACAGGAGAAGAATAAAACAAAGAGCCGGTTATAACAAGGCAATAGCAGTTTCTAATGAGAACGTCAAGTATAGTAGTCGACAATAGGGAGATGGCAAGTAGGAGACGCTGTGAGGGGGATGCGGCTCAGAGGTCGTCTGAAGGGGGATGATGTGGAAGGTGGCTTTGAGAAGGGGTCAAAGACATCCACACAGTGGGTTGAGGAGTAAGCAAGAAAAGAAGAATAGAAAAAGAAAGGGGTGAGGGGGGATTACAAAAGGTAGGAAGGTAAAAATAATAGGGAGGAAAAGGGACTTAATGAATGTACAGAAAGGGATGGGAGGCAAGCCAGGGGGAAGGTGAGGAGTGATAAGAAGAAGAAGTAATATAAGGAGATAGTTCGGTACTTATGTAGTAACTGGGCTGCCGATTTTGAAATCGGGTCCATCGCATCGCATCGCACCCGACCAAATCGCATGCGATGCGATGCGATGCGATGCGATGGACCCGATTTTTCCATAGGATTCAATGTTAAAATGGACTGAGTCCATTTCAACATGGAATTCAATGGGAAAAGGGGTCCTTTTCATACCCCTACTATCCAAGTGGGCATGGAGTTGGATATAAACCTGTGGCGAGCGTAGCGAGCCACCGAGCCCGAAGCGTGGCGAGCGTAGCGAGCCCCGCGAGGGGACACAGAATACCGTCCCCTCGCGGGGCTCGCTTCGCTCGCCACGCTTCGGGCTCGGTGGCTCGCTACGCTCGCCACAGGTTTATATCCAACTCCATGCCCACTTGGATAGTAGGGGTATGAAAAGGACCCCTTTTTCCCATTGAATTCCATGTTAAAATGGACTCAGTCCATTTTAACATTGAATCCTATGGAAAAATCGGGTCATCGCATCGCATCGCATCGTATCGCATCGTATGCGATGCGATGCGATATCGCATCGCATCGCATCTGATTGTATGCCTTAACTTAAGGCATACAATCAAAAAATCGGCAGCCCAGATACTACATAAGTACCGATAGTTCTGTAAGGAAAGATAGGTGAGGTGGTAGGAGGTTAGTATAACAGAGTTAAGTTGAGCCAGGAAGGGCGACATTGTATAGCCTGTACCATGTAGACGAGGTGGTGTGGAAGTTTTCGATTGTCATTTAGAAGGCTAGTTATATACTCCATTTTAGAAATAAACCAAACACGATTGAGCAGCTCCTGGTGGGTTGGGGGGTCAGCTCGTTTCCAAGATGTAGCAATCTGAAATTTGGCTGCACAGGAGATGTGCATAACCAGTTTGTTGTCATGTTTGGAGAGCTGGGTAACTGGGGCGCAAAGGAGGAGAGAGGCTGGAGAGAGTGGGGGACACAAGGGAATTGCAGAGGATATGAGAGATTGAACGGTCACCCAAAAGGGAGCAATAACAGGACAAGTCCACCAAGTATGAAAAAAGGAACCCACTTGACCACAATGTCGCCAGCATAGATTGGAGGAAGATGGGTACATGTGGTGGAGACGTTCAGGGACAAAGTACCACCGGGTGTAAACTTTGTAAGAATTTTCTTTGATGGAGACACTTATGGAACATTTTGATATGTTGTGGCGGATTGCTTCCCAGGATTCTTCCCCCAGGGGTGTACCCAGATCACGTTCCCAAGCAAGTTCATGGTCCGCTAAGGTTGTGTGATCGTGAGAAAGGACTGAGTGATAGATGTGGGAGATGATGCCGCTATCAGTCGGTCGGTGAATGCAGAGGCGTTCCATCGCTGTGGGAGTGTGCAGGGATTTGGGAGATGGGAGCGATGAGGTAACAAAGTTCCGAATTTGGAGATATTGGTAGAAGCAAGACTGTGGGAGAGAATGTTTAACACTTAGCTCGGAGAAAGGAGGGGGGGCCGGTCCGTTAAGGAAGTGTGGAAAGCGAGTAATGCCGGCTGCCGTCCAGGTGGAAGCCATGTGGGGTGAGTTGCCAGGGAGAAAAGAGGGGTGATTCCATATAGGAGTTTGGGGGGAGGGTTAGGATGACAAGGCAAACTTGGAGGACAGTTGGTCCCAGACAGACAAAGTTAGGGCTATTGTAGGTTTTGAGGTGGCTGAGCGAGGCCTATGGTTGCGGAGGAGCCAAGGAAGATCAGAGACCGAGGTGACCTTGCCTAGTTCAGATTCCAAGTTGACCCAGCGTTTGGAACCTTTAGGAGAGCACCAGGCTACCAGCTGACTAGAAGCTTGGTAGTACTTGTGTATTGAGGGGAGGCCAAGACCTCCATCCTCTGGGCGCCTAAAGAGGACGGGTTCCCTGATTTTTAATTACCGGCTCCGGCTCTTTTAGCCTGGTGCTGGTTTCAGCTGTGGGGGGGGACCCCATGCTGATTTTTTTCATTTATTTTTATATTTTTTTACACTAAAACCTGCACGGATCTGACTAATCCGTGCAGGCTAAAGCCAAATACGACAGGAAAATAAGGTGTATTTTCCTGCCGTATATTCGTGGCTGTTTCACGGCAATTAGCGGCCATATTTTCAATACGGCTGCTTAGTAAATCAGGAACCACCATTCTTTTGAATGGTGATTACTGTCGTATTCTAACAATGGTGTAGACATTCGTATTTGTAAATACAAATACGAATGTCCCATCAATATGAATACGAATATTTGTATTTTTGGCATAGTAAATGCCAAAAATACGAATACACCCCCAAAAAATCGTATTTTCCTAGGAAAATATGATTTTTTTCCCACAAATTCATATTAGTAAATTTCCCCTTTCTTACCAAAAAAGTTAAGCTAGGGCCAGTCCTGGGAACACTGCAAAGTATATATGGCACCAGTATACAGATGATGCACTGTATACTGTACTGTTCTCATGGTGCTTTTATTTTACTTTAAGTATTACTTTTCTAGGATAAATTTGACTGTGGATGTAAAAATATGCTGGCTTCCAGTAAGCCTATAACATTTACTCATATATAAATATTTCTATAAACCAAATCCAAATAGAAAATGTAAGGAAATCTGGTTAATTTACCTTTATGGGAATGCTGAGTAATCTCAAAGGAGATTCCTGTGTTGTTTAAGCATCTGACACATGGCATTTATAGCCATGTCAGCAAATTTTTAGAATCTCTCAGCATTAATGGGCATCCACTGGGCAAACAAAACATCACTGTGTTACAGAGACTTCTGCCCAAAAGCAGCGTACACTGCAACAAATGATCACTTACATTAATTGTTGTAAGAACACATGAAGGTCATAGGAAGATGTTTTCATACCTCCCAACTTTTCAGACCAGGAAAGAGGGACAGCTGTGCGTGCCTGAAAATTGGAGGTGTGGCTTAGCGGAAAGGGGCATGGCCTATAATTCCTGCGAGGCCACTGCCCCGTTTTCGCAGCTGTGGGGTCTGACCAGCGGCTCTGTAAGCTGAAGACCAGCCCCCAGCCTCTCTGCTGTGGGAATAGACACTGTGCGCATGTCAGGGTGGGACTCCCAACTGCCCTCCTGCGGTGGGACACTGCCGTCACTGTGTGGGGGGCGTGGGAACGTCCCCAAAAACCGGGACATTCCCGTGGAAAATGGGACAGTTAGGAGATATGCGTGCACTGCTCACAGCTCTATAATATAAAAAAGGGAGAGGACTTCCAATTTGTAAACACACATAAGGCTGTATTCAATGTGGCTGGGGGTTAAATGGCGGAGATTGCTGAAAGCAAGCGATCCCCGCCGTTTAACCCCCACATCGGACGCTCACCCTATTCAATGTGCCATGGCAATCCTCACTGTCAGAGGACTGGGAGAATTCCCATATACAGGTTCGCGGCAAATGCAAGGAGCCCGCTGCATTTAGCCTCGAGCCTCACTGTTTTAGCGAGGGTAAAATGGTGTGCAGGGGGTCAGTTGAATACTGAACCTGCAAGCTGTGACAGTGAGCTGGATTTCTATTTCAACGTGAGCATGGAAATTTAAGGGCTATTTCACACACTCTGGCTCTAGCCAGACGGCGAAATCCTGCACAGCCAGGAAGCCGTGCCGCACTAAGAAGTTTAGAATGGAGGGGATGGCCACAGCCCGGCAGCCGTCCCTTCCAGTGGTGGGATCCGTCTGCAACCGGACGGCCGGGCCATGGCCGTCCCGTGTGAATGGACACAATAGTGTCCATTGACAACTACTTTGCACGGCACGGCGTGTGGCCGGGCAGGATTTCGCCATCCGGCAGGAGCCGGAGTGTGTGAAATAGCCCTAAGGCAGGTGCCCTGTTGATGATCGAATGACCACGCATGCACATGGTCCACAATACACATTCGCAAGGTCCCCCTGTGAACAAAGCCAGTGATGGCTCGCCATTGTTGGCCGTCCGAAAAATGATTGACAGACAGAAGTCATTTGAGGTCGACACACCAGCATTGTCTGGGAGTGCGCTGGAAAAAGAAGGTGGCACAAAGGAGGGAGTGTGGCTGACGTCAGCGGCCTCCATCTCCCCATGGCTATCGCAGTGCCGAGTTAGTCTGTCACAGTGGCTGCAAACAGGGGGAAATTCATTTGATGGTGAGTGATTGCAAATGGATTTCCCCGGTTGCACAGCTGTAAACACATTCGCACCCATGTACAGGGGCAAAGTGATTGACGCCCTAGATGTACACACAGCCACATGAGCCAATACATCTGACACTCTGGGTGAAATTTAATAGGATGAGAGATTTGGTAAGAAATCTCCAGTTTTTTTAAAGTGACAATCATATACACTGCAGTGCAAAACCAATTTGATTTGCAGTGTAAATGATTGCAGCTTTAAAAAAAACACTGAGATTTCTTACCAAATCTCTCATTTTGTGAATCTCTCATCCTATTAAATTTCCCCTGATATCTCTGTGAATGACGCTGTTCACAGACATTTCAAGGCTACACACCCATCAAAGGGCTTGTAATACAGGGTTGCCGACTTTCTTATTCTCCTCTCCGGGAGAAGCCCGGAGAGGAGAGTTTCCGTAGCCGTTCAGGGGGCGGGGCTTAAGCGTGACATCACTAAGCCCCGCCCCATGCTGATAAACCAGCGAATTCAGGGATCTCCGTTAAGGGGGCGGGGCTAAAATGACGCAATTGTGTCATTTTTGCTCCTCCCCCTCCTCTGAGACCCGAGGATTGCGGCATTTTAATGCCGCGATCCGAGGGTCAACGGGGGTCCCCCCTGAATCCGGGAGGGTTGCCCACCCTTCCGGGGGGCCGGGAGGGGGACCCGATTTTCGGGAGGCTCCCGGAAATTCCGGGAGGGTCGGCAACCCTGTTGTAATATAATCTGTGCAAGATTCTTGCAGTGCCTGTCTGATAAACATATCTCCTGGTTTTAAGGTGACTTTTCCTGGCACTTGTAGAAATTGTTTAATTGTTGAATTATGTGAACAGGTTAACATTATGGCCCACCTAAAAACTGTCCAATTTCTGGCGGTGGCCTAGTGATAGGCCTAGTGCCTCCTAGAATGAGTAAAGGACCCGTGTACCATTGGTTTAAGATCAATTTACCTTTTGAGGGGATCAAGGCCTAACATATACAAAAAAGTTTTCGGTAGATCTATGTACGGCACTCCAGGATTTCTTGGGAAAAAAACTCTTTATTAACCCGACATGTTTCGGGCTTGCACCTGTTCTCAGGGATCAATCAAATATACTCTGTGATAACTATTTCAACATTTTGGAGACCCACCCCCAACCCGCCCCTAACACAAACAAAATCATATTTAACAACCTCACCTGCGGCTTCCATTGCCGGCGTTGTCCCCGCCGTCCATCGCAACGTCGCTCCGCCAACGACGTCACATGGAGAGCCCTCCAGCATAGTCAGCTCAATCCTGTGACCTCATCCGTCAGCGCCCCGCACCATGGATGGGTTCCGGGAACCAAGCTTTATCCTGGATACCGCTGTGTACAGTTGGCATGTACACAATAGTGAATCTGTAACATATAACACAGTGCATTTAAGAGGCTTAATATAAGCCAATTCAGAGGCATTTACAAAAATGCCATTATATAGTGTGCAAAAGTGAAAAGTGATATAAAAATGCATATAACAAAATGACGCTGGATAATGCAGGACTATATTGGGTCACTCATTTGGATAACTTATACAATTCAATACAATACATTTATTTAATAATTATCTGGTAATTGTGACACCACTTTTATAGCCTAAAACAGGAACTGCTGATCCTCCCCCAAGAGGTGTTTAGATATAAACAATCAAATACAATTTTGTAAACCAAAGAGAGTTTTTGGGGTACCACTTTCTGGCTGAGCCAGAGGGAGTGTACCCGTAGGGGTGCAATGTACAAGAGCTGCTTTACTAAGTAGCAGCTGCAAAGAAGCCAGGTATGTCAGTCCTGGAACGGGGAAACCAAAAACAAAAAAAAGACAAGTATGCAGCGCTGGTTTAAAAATGTGCCAATTACGTTGGATTGACTTTACAAATTTTTATATTTCAGAAAATGCATGAAAATTTAATACACAATTGTATGGGATATATCACATAGAAAAACAGTAAAAACACTGTTTACAAAAACATTTTAAATCACATCTAAAAATGTGGTGGAGGGACTCTTTAAATGGGTATTGTATGTCCTCACTGGCCGTTCATAGTATTGCCTGGAAAATTAATGGACCAACTCTATAGTGGTTTAGAGTAGTTATATTTACCATCCACCTGTAGGATTGGGGTCATGGATCCAAGTAGTGTTGTAGGTTGTTCCTTTAATTGGTCCAAATGTCCCTTTTGTATCCAATTGCGGTATGGCTTGCAACATTGATGGTATTTGGTAAGCAAAAAAGTTCTGGTCCGTCCAGGCTGGTTTGGGCAGCTGGTTTGAGGTCGAGGATCCCACTGGGGCTTGTAGTCCTCCTCCACTGTGGCTTGAAAACCACCTCCTAACGCATTTTGCTTATAAAGCTTTCTCAAAGGAAGTATGGGTGATCACAGACGATCATATTCAACAGATGAGTGCCGGACACAACAGGTGATTATATGAGTCAGCCCCCACTCCCAGTAATGCTGCCCAGCTGAACCCGGAAATGACGTGCGGCTGGTGTTGTAGTGGTGTGGATCGACAGCCAGCGTCTCTCCCTTCCAGGCAGACACCGGTGAAGTCTCCAGACTGCAGACAGCGAGGGACTGTGAGGACGCAAGGCTTATTCCAGGGTATCAGGTACGTGTAAGGTGCACCATCGGCGGTGCCTGGGACGTCAGCCTTCGGTGACACCTCTGCTTCCTTGACCCATAGACTGTCTCCTGCAAATCAGTTCACTCCTTGTCACGCCGTCACCACCCGCCCGAGTGATCGGACCGACCCAGGCACCCTGCATCACTTCCCCTCCCCCCCAACCACACACTGTGCTTGGTCCAGACCTAATCACCACAAATTGCATCTGTGTGACCGGCAGCAGGTCTCCCGGATGGGAACGTCACCCGGCACAAGAACAGTGCACAGTGTACATATATTTTTATCTTTAAATAAATCAGTGCTTAATTCATCATTGTGTAGAGAGACATCATTTCATTCCATCTTTGCACACAATTTCACACACACCCCACTCCGGGGGTAATAGTGTCATTTATTTATTTGTAGGGCATGAGCGCAGGTCAATCTACCTATTTGGTAGAATTAGTATCTTACCTCTCTAGAGACTTTGTGCTAGATTCTCTAAGCTTCAAAAGTGATAAAATGGAGAGTGATAAACAGCCAGCCAATCAGCTCCTGCCTGCCATGTCACAGACTGTGTTTAAAAAATGTCAGACAGGAGCTGATTGGCTGGCTGTTTATCACTCTCCATTTTATCACTTTTGAAGATTAGAGAATCTGGTCCTTTATGTGTAATGACTGTGCAAACCAACACCAGCAGCCGGCGTACAGGAATTCCGGGTGACCGGACCGATGATCCGCCTCCAGGGGGAGTGTACCCTTCACCTCACTGTCTGCTGTGGACTAACATAAGTAAAAGCATAGTGATAATAACGTACAATATAATATGTGCTTAATTCGTGATTATAAAATTACACATCTAAAAAAAATAGTCAAATGTATTTAAAAGAAGGGAAAAATTCATTTACTTATATCATTATATTAGGGATGTGCAGGCTCTGATTTACTCTGATTTTACTTTGATTTCAAAGCAGGATCTTATTGGCTATCAACTGTCAACAACTGTCATGTGATTTGGGATAGCCAATAAGATCCTGCTTTGAAATCAGAGTAAATCAGAGTAAATCAGAGCCTGCACATCTCTACATTATATTTACATTTACCGGATAAGACCATCGAATCATATCGAAAAAAACATTGGACGGTCTATCACTCCGATTGGTGTATATGGATAAATTTAATAAATTTAATAATGATAAGAAGGAGAATTGCACCCAATTTTAGAGAGTTTTAAAGGATACCATATAACTATACATTTAAATGTAAATTCATGTAACATTTGTAATTTAAATAATTTAAACATGTAATGGTGATGTAGTATTTCAATGTAGTATGTTTTTACAAGGATAATTTAAGTTAAATAAGTTATTGTCATACCGTGTGATGTTGACAACCCAAATGCGTAATATATTACTACTCGCAATATATATGTAGAAAAAGAATAATTTGTAAGGTATGGATTAAGTTATATATCATATAATCAATTTACTTATATATCATATAATCAATTCTCTTAACTCAGAGGAGTCGTGAGTACAACTTAATAACAACATGTGAATGTTTTCCTATAGCAATCATTATGGCTATCATAATAACAACTTACATACTGACAATTTCTATACAGACCCTTTTGTGCTAGAAAATCTCAACGTCCCTTAACTCTATATAAACGTTCACAAAAATAACTTTTCATTCAGTCCTTTGGGAGCCAATGTGTTTAAGATGTGTATCCATTTGGATTCACAAGAAACATAGAAACATAGAATTTGACGGCAGATAAGAACCACTTGGCCCATCTAGTCTGCCCCTTTTTTAAACATGTTACCTCAAACCATATTTGATCCTTATTTTTTTGTAAGGATATATTTTGAATCTTAAACTTGTCAAAGGATGTCCTGGGTTTTATAAAGTGCTTTGCCACCGATTGTTCCATGCATTTGAAATCCTTCCCTAGGATGGCAGCTCGCATCGCATGATCCTTAGGTTACAAGTTGTCTGCCCCACGTATAATAGCCCACATATAATGATATATATGATGAAAGGGGTAGTACATGTAAGTGTATAATTAATTCAATGGTCATATCCAGAATGTAGATTTTTTACATATGTCCCTGGTTCCATATAATTACACGTAGTGCATGAGGGACATCGCACACCTCCCCATATTTTGGGGGTCAAAAAAGTAGTAGGAGCAATAGGAGTCAAATTGTTTTTTACCAATATATCTCTGATGTTTCTCCCCCTCCTATAAGCTGGCATCATTAGTTTGTTCTTTAAGCATGGTACTGTATGTATATATATATATATATATATATATATATATATATATACACACAGGGGAATACCTAAACCGCGCCCAAGGTAAGAAAATAGCAGCAACTCTAATGGACCCCTGTTAGCCGAGTCCAAAATGACAAATAGAGATACAGAAATGGTTTAGAGTGCGCTAAGGAAAACACAACAATTTAAAATTGAACATTTAATAAGTAGTCTTCAAAGAAGACTTCAATCTTTAAAACATAACAGGTCTGTTATTGGTACAGAAGATGTTGCAGGCCTGCAACATCTTCTGTACCAATAACAGACCTGTTATGTTTTAAAGATTGAAGTCTTTTTTGAAGACTACTTATTAAATGTTCAGTTTTAAATTGTTGTGTTTTCCTTAGCGCACTCTAAACCATTTCTGTATATATATATATATATATATATATATATATATATATATATATATATATATATATATATATATATGGACGGTAGTATAGCGGCACTCACGGGAATTAATGACACGTACTCAGCAATATGCAATGGAGGATAAAATGATCTTCGTCACAGACTTCTCGGACTCAAACAGGAAAGTGATGGGCAGAGCCAAGAGACTATGGCCAGTTGTCAACATGGATCCGGAACTCCCTCTCCTTAAGGACACTACACTTGTCCCTTGCTACCGCAAGAATAAGAGCATTAGGGATTGGCATTGTCAAAACCGGACCCATGAAAGTAAAAAAGGAACAAGCAGCCCATTTTCTAACAAAAAAAACAGGCAACTATCGTTGTCTGGGGTGTGCAACCTGTAATTTTTTAGAAATAGGTGACACATTTTCCCACTCCCGAACAGGTAAAATCTACAAAATTAAACAGGTATATTCTTGTAACTCCACTTATGTCATATATCTTATAAAATGCCCCTGCGGCCTTGCCTATGTGGGTAAAACCACTTGCAAATTAAAGGAGAGAATGGCCCAGCACAGAAGTGCCATTAGGCTAGCAGCAGAGGGCAAAGATACGGAACAGCCTGTAGCAAGGCATTTCCGTCTCATGAGACATAACCCTGCCTCAATCAGATACAAAATCATTGATGGAGTGCCAGCCAATCCTAGGGGTGGAGACCGAGCCAGGACCCTTCTTCAAAGGGAGGCTCAGTGGATTTACACACTAGACACAGTTAGTCCACATGGCTTGAATGAACAGCTCAATTTCAATTGTTTTTTTTAGCTACATATAGTAGCCACTTACTTCTCTATCAGGCCCTGTGGAGATTTAATTTAACTTTACCCGCAATACTCGG
Source organism: Crinia signifera (assembly GCF_055691185.1). Classification (NCBI taxonomy): domain Eukaryota; kingdom Metazoa; phylum Chordata; class Amphibia; order Anura; family Myobatrachidae; genus Crinia; species Crinia signifera. The sequence goes on along the minus strand of NC_139217.1, from coordinate 110,568,033 downwards.
GATTATGCATGATAGGTTATCCCTATCATTGATAAATTTGTAGCAATATGTACAGCAATATCACCCTCTAAGCTATCTAATGCCTTATGTTTATTGATTGTGTGACATCTCTCTCAATTTGTAACTGTTTATATTATGTTTTGTATGTACTTACACATATTTGTTTATTACAGACACTGGTCTCCCGGCAACTGATGGACGCCGGCAACTGCGTGTTTCCGGTATACTGAGATGTTGCCAGGCAACCTAGTTGCAGGCAATAGGAGGTCATGTGACATACCCGTTGCCTAGCAGCTGATGGACGCTGGTGACATCATCGGTAAGTGCCGAATTCTACACGTGGACGCCAGCGGAAGTAGGAGCCGTGATTGACCGGCTGTGCACCGTCTTGGATCAGGTATTTATTCGTGTCTGTATGCTCACTAAGTTGTTTCTGATGAAAAATCCTAACAAGATTTGAAACGTCAAGTATATTGCTGAGTGCGTGTCATTAATTCCCGTGAGTGCCGCTATACTACCGTCCATATACTGTCTGCCTGTCGAGGAGGGCACCCGGGGCTATGTCATATTTATCAGGGGTGAGTGCCGATATTCTGGACTATATATATATATATATATATATATATATATATATATATATAACAGACGGTAGATCCGGCACTCGTCTGGGTCATATAGTGAAATGCTCCGGTGCCTACTTTGGATGTCAGACTCCCAAATAAAGTTCGAATTGAAGAGGCACTCGTCAGACTTCATAAGATGCAATCAAAAGATTTTTATTCCTACATGTTTCGGGACAGATACTCCCGTCGTCAGGGAACAATTACAAGTGTAACACAGTGCATTTTTATTCAGGCTAGACACCTTCCTTCACCAATCAGGGGAGACCAATCATCCACATCCCGCCCTGTCTGCACCTGTGTCCGGGTCCCAATCACTTGAGAACACAAACCTGGCTCAGACTACAGGTACCTGTGGGATAATTAGTCTCACCTGTATACAAATAACATATAAAATACAAGTGAAAAAATAAAACATTAAAAACACAGCATGAGAACTGCAGATAGTGTTCAAGGACTAATGTAACAACTCTATATATTCGCTGAGTTATAGCAGAAAAGATTAAAGACATTATCATGTAAAGGGTTAATTTAAATACTTAAAGTATATTTCAAAATATGTTTTATATACATTATGTCTGGTTACATATATGCTGATTATAAAAAACAATGTAGTCCTGTCTTCTCATTTAAGCCCCTGGGTGCTAGTGAATCCAATTTAATAATCCATTTGCTTTCAAGCCTTAGCAATAATTTACCCCTATCTCCCCCTCGCCTCAGGGGGGGGACATGGTCAATTATTCTGGTGCGCAAACTGGCAATAGAATGTCCAGCTGCTGCGCAATGTCTGGCCACCGGTTGATCGCTGACACCCGATGTATGGGCCGCCCGTATGGCTGAGCGATGGTTGGCCAATCTTTCACGTAGTGTGGTCTCTGTTTTGCCAACATATATGTAGCCACAAGGGCAATAGATCAAATAAACAATAAATTTGGTCAAACAGGAAAGTACATGATTGATATAGAACTTTTTGCCGCTATAGGGATGATTAAAAAAACTCCCAGTGAGTAGCGAGCTGCATGTAATGCAGCCCAGACATTTGTAGCAACCATTAGGCTTAGAAAGAAAATGTTGCGTGTCTGTGTGTTTAAGCAAATCAGTTACGTCAAGTTTGACCAATTGGTCCCTTAGATTTCTTGGTCTACTGTAAGCAGGCATCAATCTAGCTTTGTGTAAGGCTGGTAATTCACGATCTGTATTAACTACAGGCCACATTCTTTTTACATACTTGGTTATGCCTGTACTTGCGGTGGAGTATTTATTAATCCAAGGGATGAATTTGTCTTGCTTGTCGACACGTGTCGACTCCGTCAAACACTGTTGATGTGAAATATTTAATGCCTTGGTTTTAGAGGCATTAAGGTCATCCCTGTGGTACCCCCTTTCCACAAATCGCTCAATCATGTTGTCCAATGCTTTGACAGTCTCCACCGGGTCACTAGTGATCCGGCGTACCCGGAGCATCTGCGAAAAGGGGAGACCACGGCGCAAGGACAAAGGGTGACAGCTGCTATGTAAGAGTACAGAGTTCCGGTCTGTGTCCTTGACGAACAGCCCTGTTGATATATTGCCATTCATCAACGTGATCTTTACGTCTAGGAAACAGACCGACTCAGCGCTCACATTAAAGGTGAACTGTACCGGATGTGTTGACTCATTGTGTGCATTCAGTGTGTCGACAAGTATGTCAACCGGCCCAGACCACATAAACAATAGGTCATCTATATAGCGGACGGCTAGTAACAGTTGACCGCTGGTCGACATAGGTGCAAACAGTTGACACTCCAGTGCCCACATGTAGCTATTCGCGTACGATGGGGCCACATTCGACCCCATCGCACACCCCAACAGCTGGAGATAATATCTTCCATTAAAAAAGAAATAGTTACGTGTCAGCACCAATTTTAATAATGACATGAAAAATGAGACCGATGTACCTTTAAATAGCTGATTACCAGTAATCAATTTTTCAACTGCCCGCATCCCCTCCTCGTGTGGGATGCAGGTGTATAAACCAATTACATCTGCACTACAAGCCACTAAATTATCCCTACCAGACGGTATCTCCTGTAGTTTAAGCAGAAGATGTGTGGTATCTCTCAGATAGGAGGGTATAGCTTGTACACATGGGTTTAGCAATGCATCCAAGTACACAGAGATTGGCTGATAGAGAGACCCCCTGGCAGATATGATAGGTCTACCAGGGGGATCAACCAACCTCTTATGTACCTTGGGGAGAGTATAGAACAAAGGTACAATCGGGTATTGTACTGTCAAAGCCAAACACAATTCTTGAGATATAATGCCTTCATTTAATGCAACAGACAACAGATCATCCAATTCTTGCTTATAAATGTTGGTAGGATCCTTATCTAAAGCAGCATACACATTACAGTCATCAAGTTGTCGTTGACATTCGTCAACATAAGCAGTTGTTGACTGCACTACCACTGAGCCCCCTTTATCCGCAGCACGGATCACAATGTCTTTGCGTTTACTAAGGGAGCTCAGGGCTTCTCTCTCAGTCTTAGTGAGGTTAGTGTGGACAGGGTTGTCCTGTGGGCTGTAGTCAGCTGCATTAAGTAAAATACGGGAAAAGGATTTGATCGAAGCAGAATTGGAAGTGGGGTCAAAACAAGAAGAATGCGTTAATTTACGCAATGATGGGGGGATAGTACTCACAGTCTCGGTTTCTGGACGTTTTCCAAAAAAGTCTTTAAGACGCAAGGACCTGGAGAATTTATAAGTGTCAATATTCCATTGAACCGGATCATGAAAGGCAGTTGGTATAAATGTCAGGCCTTTGGATAACACTGTAAGTTCCGGAGCTGTTAGAGGCTTATCGGATAAATTGAACACTAGTGTCTCTGGTACTTGCGTGGTCGCCCGCGTCCTCTGGTTTTGACCACCTCTCCGCGTCCTCCTCTTGCACCTCTGCCGATCGCCCGATCTGGAGGATTGGAGGTAGACACTCTCGGGCGTGGATCTAAAGGGGCAAAGTTGGAGGTACTTGCAGAGCTTGGAACCTCAACGTCGCTTTGTGACGTGCTGGAATCCTGGTGTCGACGGTGAAAGACTCGTTCATTACGAGGACGGCGTAGGGGGGGTCTGTGGTCTCCTGTGGTGCGCGGGTTCAGCCACTGGTATACGGCATTCGTATCATAGTCGTGTTGTACCTTCTTGGCCTTGTCCCGCTTGTATTTGATGAGATCATTGGTGTAAGCATCGATGGCCACTTTCAATTTGTCAACCCAATTGTTGTCTTTATCTTTCATAAGTATTGGTTTTTTCTCACCATCAAATACTGCTAACTTGTCACGGACCAGTTGTAGTTCTCGTGCAGACTCCTCCACTACGAGTACCATTAAGTCCATGGAGCACTTATTAAGAATGCCCACCCATTTCTTGCAGAAGGGGGCATTGTGTCTTCCAATCGTGGGAACGTTACGCACCCGAAAACCTCTGGGAATATGCTTTTGTCTATAATAGTCTGACAGCGTTATTCCGTGGTAGAGGAAATCGGTCTCCCTTTTCTTTAGTATACTATATACTTTAAGTATTTAAATTAACCCTTTACATGATAATGTCTTTAATCTTTTCTGCTATAACTCAGCGAATATATAGAGTTGTTACATTAGTCCTTGAACACTATCTGCAGTTCTCATGCTGTGTTTTTAATGTTTTATTTTTTCACTTGTATTTTATATGTTATTTGTATACAGGTGAGACTAATTATCCCACAGGTACCTGTAGTCTGAGCCAGGTTTGTGTTCTCAAGTGATTGGGACCCGGACACAGGTGCAGACAGGGCGGGATGTGGATGATTGGTCTCCCCTGATTGGTGAAGGAAGGTGTCTAGCCTGAATAAAAATGCACTGTGTTACACTTGTAATTGTTCCCTGACGACGGGAGTATCTGTCGCGAAACATGTAGGAATAAAAATCTTTTGATTGCATCTTATGAAGTCTGACGAGTGCCTCTTCAATTCGAACTTTATTTGGGAGTCTGACATCCAAAGTAGGCACCGGAGCATTTCACTATATGACCCAGACGAGTGCCGGATCTACCGTCTGTTATACATGGTATGTGACTGACTTACAGCTGCATATTAATCAAGGCAACGTCTCCAGTACCGTCAGCAGGATACCTTTTTGTACCAGCTTCAAGGACTGACTTTGTGTCCACATTAAGTTGAACATTATGGCGGACGACTTTGATGCTGATTTGTTCACCAACATTGATTCGGGGGACCACCACAGTTTCACCGATACAGAAGTGGAGCGCATTTTATTCACCAGATCTCTCAAGGATGAAACCTATAAACCTGAATGTGGTGACATCTATAAGGAATGGTTTCAACTAAAGAAAAGGGAGACCGATTTCCTCTACCACGGAATAACGCTGTCAGACTATTATAGACAAAAGCATATTCCCAGAGGTTTTCGGGTGCGTAACGTTCCCACGATTGGAAGACACAATGCCCCCTTCTGCAAGAAATGGGTGGGCATTCTTAATAAGTGCTCCATGGACTTAATGGTACTCGTAGTGGAGGAGTCTGCACGAGAACTACAACTGGTCCGTGACAAGTTAGCAGTATTTGATGGTGAGAAAAAACCAATACTTATGAAAGATAAAGACAACAATTGGGTTGACAAATTGAAAGTGGCCATCGATGCTTACACCAATGATCTCATCAAATACAAGCGGGACAAGGCCAAGAAGGTACAACACGACTATGATACGAATGCCGTATACCAGTGGCTGAACCCGCGCACCACAGGAGACCAAAAACCCCCCTACGCCGTCCTCGTAATGAACGAGTCTTTCACCGTCGACACCAGGATTCCAGCACGTCACAAAGCGACGTTGAGGTTCCAAGCTCTGCAAGTACCTCCAACTTTGCCCCTTTAGATCCACGCCCGAGAGTGTCTACCTCCAATCCTCCAGATCGGGCGATCGGCAGAGGTGCAAGAGGAGGACGCGGAGAGGTGGTCAAAACCAGAGGACGCGGGCGACCACGCAAGTACCAGAGACACTAGTGTTCAATTTATCCGATAAGCCTCTAACAGCTCCGGAACTTACAGTGTTATCCAAAGGCCTGACATTTATACCAACTGCCTTTCATGATCCGGTTCAATGGAATATTGACACTTATAAATTCTCCAGGTCCTTGCGTCTTAAAGACTTTTTTGGAAAACGTCCAGAAACCGAGACTGTGAGTACTATCCCCCCATCATTGCGTAAATTAACGCATTCTTCTTGTTTTGACCCCACTTCCAATTCTGCTTCGATCAAATCCTTTTCCCGTATTTTACTTAATGCAGCTGACTACAGCCCACAGGACAACCCTGTCCACACTAACCTCACTAAGACTGAGAGAGAAGCCCTGAGCTCCCTTAGTAAACGCAAAGACATTGTGATCCGTGCTGCGGATAAAGGGGGCTCAGTGGTAGTGCAGTCAACAACTGCTTATGTTGACGAATGTCAACGACAACTTGATGACTGTAATGTGTATGCTGCTTTAGATAAGGATCCTACCAACATTTATAAGCAAGAATTGGATGATCTGTTGTCTGTTGCATTAAATGAAGGCATTATATCTCAAGAATTGTGTTTGGCTTTGACAGTACAATACCCGATTGTACCTTTGTTCTATACTCTCCCCAAGGTACATAAGAGGTTGGTTGATCCCCCTGGTAGACCTATCATATCTGCCAGGGGGTCTCTCTATCAGCCAATCTCTGTGTACTTGGATGCATTGCTAAACCCATGTGTACAAGCTATACCCTCCTATCTGAGAGATACCACACATCTTCTGCTTAAACTACAGGAGATACCGTCTGGTAGGGATAATTTAGTGGCTTGTAGTGCAGATGTAATTGGTTTATACACCTGCATCCCACACGAGGAGGGGATGCGGGCAGTTGAAAAATTGATTACTGGTAATCAGCTATTTAAAGGTACATCGGTCTCATTTTTCATGTCATTATTAAAATTGGTGCTGACACGTAACTATTTCTTTTTTAATGGAAGATATTATCTCCAGCTGTTGGGGTGTGCGATGGGGTCGAATGTGGCCCCATCGTACGCGAATAGCTACATGTGGGCACTGGAGTGTCAACTGTTTGCACCTATGTCGACCAGCGGTCAACTGTTACTAGCCGTCCGCTATATAGATGACCTATTGTTTATGTGGTCTGGGCCGGTTGACATACTTGTCGACACACTGAATGCACACAATGAGTCAACACATCCGGTACAGTTCACCTTTAATGTGAGCGCTGAGTCGGTCTGTTTCCTAGACGTAAAGATCACGTTGATGAATGGCAATATATCAACAGGGCTGTTCGTCAAGGACACAGACCGGAACTCTGTACTCTTACATAGCAGCTGTCACCCTTTGTCCTTGCGCCGTGGTCTCCCCTTTTCGCAGATGCTCCGGGTACGCCGGATCACTAGTGACCCGGTGGAGACTGTCAAAGCATTGGACAACATGATTGAGCGATTTGTGGAAAGGGGGTACCACAGGGATGACCTTAATGCCTCTAAAACCAAGGCATTAAATATTTCACGTCAACAGTGTTTGACGGAGTCGACAAGTGTCGACAAGCAAGACAAATTCATCCCTTGGATTAATAAATACTCCACCGCAAGTACAGGCATAACCAAGTATGTAAAAAGAATGTGGCCTGTAGTTAATACAGATCGTGAATTACCAGCCTTACACAAAGCTAGATTGATGCCTGCTTACAGTAGACCAAGAAATCTAAGGGACCAATTGGTCAAACTTGACGTAACTGATTTGCTTAAACACACAGACACGCAACATTTTCTTTCTAAGCCTAATGGTTGCTACAAATGTCTGGGCTGCATTACATGCAGCTCGCTACTCACTGGGAGTTTTTTTAATCATCCCTATAGCGGCAAAAAGTTCTATATCAATCATGTACTTTCCTGTTTGACCAAATTTATTGTTTATTTGATCTATTGCCCTTGTGGCTACATATATGTTGGCAAAACAGAGACCACACTACGTGAAAGATTGGCCAACCATCGCTCAGCCATACGGGCGGCCCATACATCGGGTGTCAGCGATCAACCGGTGGCCAGACATTGCGCAGCAGCTGGACATTCTATTGCCAGTTTGCGCACCAGAATAATTGACCATGTCCCCCCCCTGAGGCGAGGGGGAGATAGGGGTAAATTATTGCTAAGGCTTGAAAGCAAATGGATTATTAAATTGGATTCACTAGCACCCAGGGGCTTAAATGAGAAGACAGGACTACATTGTTTTTTATAATCAGCATATATGTAACCAGACATAATGTATATAAAACATATTTTGAAATATACTTTAAGTATTTAAATTAACCCTTTACATGATAATGTCTTTAATCTTTTCTGCTATAACTCAGCGAATATATAGAGTTGTTACATTAGTCCTTGAACACTATCTGCAGTTCTCATGCTGTGTTTTTAATGTTTTATTTTTTCACTTGTATTTTATATGTTATTTGTATACAGGTGAGACTAATTATCCCACAGGTACCTGTAGTCTGAGCCAGGTTTGTGTTCTCAAGTGATTGGGACCCGGACACAGGTGCAGACAGGGCGGGATGTGGATGATTGGTCTCCCCTGATTGGTGAAGGAAGGTGTCTAGCCTGAATAAAAATGCACTGTGTTACACTTGTAATTGTTCCCTGACGACGGGAGTATCTGTCCCGAAACATGTAGGAATAAAAATCTTTTGATTGCATCTTATGAAGTCTGACGAGTGCCTCTTCAATTCGAACTTTATATATATATATATATATATATATTTGGATACCTTGAAAGATCGGGGTTTGGCGGAGGGCTATGGCTAAGGGTTCCAGGGCTAGAGCAAAAAGTAAGGGTGATAGGGGGCATCCCTGTCTGGTCCCTCGTAATATAGGGAATTAATCCAATAAAATACCAATGCATAATATTCTAGATGCTGAATCAGCATATAACGTGTTTAGTAGGGTGATGAATTTGGTGGGAAAAGAAAATTAACATAAAACAGAGTATAGGTGGTCCCAGTGGACCATGTTGAATGTCTTTTCAGCATCAAGTGGTAAAATCGCCAACGGGGCATCCGACACAGACGCCTGGGAGTGGTGCAGTGCGGACAAAATCTTCTTGATATTAGTAAGATTCCTACCCATCACAAATCCTGTTTGGTCGCTATGTATTAGAGTGGGGAAAATTAACTTCAATCTCTCTGCAGTCTATCAAGCTTTGGGTTGGAAATTAGATTAATGTCCCCGCATAAAAGAATGGGCAGATGAAGGTAAGGGGTGAGTAGCCTGATAATAGTAAGGAAGAATGATTTAGAATAGAAGTTAAATATGAGGTATTGGGTGTGTGCTATAGTGATGCGGCATAATGTGTATCTACCTTCTGGGTCAGAGTGTAATGTTTCAGCTGTTAGTGGTGTCTGTCTCTTACTCAGGATCGCGACACCTTGGGCATTGGAATTGAAAAAGGCTGAGGATAGGACCTGCCATGGAAGTATTTGGAGTTTTGGCGTCTCCGCCGGGGTAAGGTGGGTTTCCTGCAGGCACACAGGGGGAAATTTACTAAAGGAAATTTGTAAAAAATAGGTGTATTTGTATCCAGAAATATACTTATTTTTGACATTTACTATCCCGAAAATACGGCAATTCGTATTCGTATTGATAGCACATCAATATGAATACGAATTGCCGTATTTTCAGGATAGTAAATGTCAAAAATAAGTGTATTTCTGGATACAAATACACCTATTTTTTTACAAATTTCCTTTAGTAAATTCCCCCACAATGTCAAGACGGAGCTTATTCAAATACATCAAGATACATTTCCATTTTTTGGGGTAGTTTATCCCACCCACATTCCAGCTACCAATTGACAAGGAAGACATCATGGGACATAAGAGGTGGGGTAAAACATAACATTTTATTCGGAGATGAATACATATATATTGAGATCATAAAAAAGACCAAAATTAGTGGAGTAGATGGGGGGAGAATGGGAGGAGGGGATTTCTATAATAACACTAACACTAACGACTTCCTAGTATAAGGTAGAACCAACACGACTCTAGAGACGTGTGTTAACTTGAAATGGAGGGCTCGCTCCTAAACCAAGGAGCCCAAACCTATGAAATAGTAACAACATATTAAGCAGGTCGCTCACCACAAGCGCTTGAGGGAAGGGAGGGGGAGGGGGAGGGCAGTGAGAAGGAACGGAAGATGGAACAGTTAAAAGAGAAGAAAAGGGAGGTGGGTGAGGATGAATGGAAAGGGGGAGGGGATAAGTAGGGGGAGGATAAAGTGGGGGGGTGAGGGGGAGGGAGGGTTTTGATTTTGTGATATATAGTTGTAGGTAATAATAATTAATCAGCTAATTAAAATTAAGTTAGATTATCTTAGTATGTATGTACCTCTGTTTGAGTAATGCAATAAAAACTATTATTAACATAATGAGTAGTACTTAAGCTCAGGATGTAAATACTTGAAGAAGTCAGCAAAACCGTGTTACCAAAGGTAGCACTTAAACTGGATTCACAAAGAATAAGCTGAAGTGCATTTAGAATAGGAGAACCTACATACCACTATTTCAATAATGTTAAACAAACTAATACTAAAAGAATGAGTGATACTCAAACTTAAAACATAAATATCCACGGAACAACATGGTATATGAAAACATTTTGAATCCTTGTGGCCAAATGAGCCGCGAAGAAATGGGTCAAACCGAGTTGTCAAGGGCAACCCTCATGCAGGATTCATAAAGGATAAGCTGAAATTCTTTTAGGAGGGGGGAGTCATGAGTCATTCGCCCAATCAGCAGCTGATTGTGCTGCTGCATCAGTTTCTTTGAGGTATGCTTCTGCACTATGATGCGACATAAAGTCCTTGTACGAATTACCATTAAAGATGCAAAATTTTGCTGGATAAAGCATTGCAAATGTAATGCCGTCCTGTATCAATTTAGAACAAATTGGGGCAAAGTCTCTGTGTGATTTAGAAAGTTCCGCTTGCCAGGTGACATCACATATTTTACGAGAGGCAGACCACAGAAGTTCCTTATGCAGGAAATTCAAGATTTTAAAAATCACAGCCCTGGGTCTGTGGCCCTCCTGTGGTCTGGGTGAGCCCAGGCGATGGGTCCTTTCAATCACGAAAGGATTGCTGCAGGTTGGCAATTTGTCTATTGTTTGTTCTTTAAGCAAAGGTCCTATGGCAACCCTTATTGCAGTGACCATATCACCAAATGTGACAGGGGAGGTGAGGGGAGGTAGTGAATTATCCAGCTCAGGGTACTTACTGTGGGGCTCCCAGTCCCCAGATATCTGTACCGTTTGGAGTGGAGGAGTTGGTCCCCGGGAGTCTGCTTGGGGAGGCTGGTGCTGCACGGCGAGAGAGAGCGTCCGGCGCCATCTTAGGTCCCGGGGTCTGACGCTCCTTCTCTTTTATTTGGTGGCTGTTGGAGCTGGGCATTGCGCTGTAGTAGCGCTTCATGCAGTGCAGGTCAGCGGGAAGGCAGCAGGGGTGGCAAGCAGTCTGCAGAGAGGCTAGGCCCCGTGGAAAGCTGGAGTTTATGCACCCTGATCTACCGCTATCTCCTGCTACCGCTTCATCACCGGAAGACTCGTTTATACAAATCTTTAATAAACTTTAAAAGGGTTCAACTAGTAATATTGAGTAGGCTTCCTTAATTAGCTTTAAAGTTTGATGGATAGTGCTTTCAGCAATGGGTCTTCCACCTACTGTATATAGATGGAAGGAACCCTGTAATAATAGGGCTTGAAGTCAAGATTTAAAGTGTATCTTCTTTATTCTTTATAATATTCTTTATAATTCTTCTCAATACTGATTTCTAATATGTACCCTTCACAATTGGATTATGGTGACCCTATTTGGCCAAAGGATGTTCCACATACAGTGGGATCCAAACAAAGAGAATTAAATACAATAGAGGATGGTACTCTCTATTGATCCTCTAATTTGTATCAATGGTCTTGTCCTCTAAATAGTTTTAGCTCAAGGCAAGAAATTGACCGCTCCTGTTAAGTAGGTGCAAGTGTGCTCATCAGAGTCCAAACAGCAAGTCTTGCATAAATTTAAATCATTATGCGCATGCACAGATAAAACACTGAATGAATCAAAATTACCCCCAATATGTAGGGGCCCTAAAGGCCTTATGTCACAATGATCTTATGTCACATATTATGGTATGCACATAAAATATATCATGTCCAGGAGAGAAAGGGGACTTGTATACAATATCTTATTGCATCCAATCGTTCTTATGTGTACACTTTCTTAGGTATTGATGGATAACAGCATACAGGTCACCCAGAGCCGGCCCTAGCCTAAATGACGCCCTAGGCAAGATTTTGGCTGGTGCCCCCTAGCACCACCACTAGTTCCGCCTCTGACCCTGCTCCCCTTTCCCAGCACCATCAACCCTCATCATAGCAGTCATCATTTTGGTGCTCCTACCTGCAATATTTTAAATAGAAACAGTGCACACATTCGGTGCGCAGCCCAAACAGGGGTGTGTTCTTGCTCGGAAGGGGCATGGCCACCCGATAGCACCCCCAATTCAAATTATGCCACACAGTAGTGCAACTTTATTCACATTATATCATGCGATTGTGTCCCTTATTCACATTACCTCACACAGTAGTGCAATTTTACCTTATGTACGTTACTCCTCACATTATTCACATTATACCCTTAGCAAAAAATCCTGAGAAAATATTGTATTTTAAGCACCTCCATGGCCACACTGCCACCCAGCACAAAGCAGTGTGTGCTGGGCAGAGGAGAAGAGCTGCTGCTGTCACTTAAGGGGAGGGGGCCCGGGGCCCCCACTGGACCCTTCCATCAGACTTTGGCCTGGATAATTTGAACCCCCTACCCCTTTCTCTTGACACCCCTGATAATACCACACAGTAATGCCCCTTACACATAACACACATTAATAATGTCCTTATAACCATAATGCCCCTTACACATTATGCCAACCTTTATTAATGCCCTTCATACACATAATGACACACATAATGCCCCTTGCACATTATTAATGCCCTTATACACATGACACAGATAATGCCCATTACACATATGTTGCACATTATTAATGCCCTTATACACATGACACACATAATGCCTGTTACACATATGTCGCACATTATTAATGCATTTCTAAATAACACACATAATGCCCCTTACACATATGCCGAACACTATTGCACAACCAACCCACCCGCAGAGAGCACTCACACAGACGCTAACACTGTGACCTCTGCCTCTGCTTGGATACAGATGTTTACTCATACATCTTGACTCAATAAGCCATGCAGCTCCTGGCCAGTTCTGCTAACGTTGGGTGCCTTTTTTGCTGAAAATTTGTCTTATTTGCATTATTATGACCAGCACACACAAGGAGCTTCCGATGATTAAAATGATATGTGGCATGAATATATTCTGTGTGCGACTGTGGCTGTACCTGCATACAGAATGCTATGTTACAGTGATTCCCACGAATACACTATTTCATATGCAGATACAGCCTCACTCACACACAGAATATAGGCATGCTGCATATCATTTTAATCAGCAGAAGCTGCTGATGCCCCTAGACATTCCAAATGCCCTAACCCAGGACAGGCCAACCTGTGGCTCTCCAGATGTTGTGAAACTACAAATCCCAGCATGCCTTGCCACCGTTTTAACACTCCCTTATAGCAAAACTGTGACAAGTCATGATGGGATTTGTAGTTTGACAACATCTGGAGAGCCACAGGTCGGCCAGGCCTGCCCTAGGCAATTGCCTAGTTTGCCTATGCCTAAGGCTGGCTCTGAGGTCACCAACGCGTTAAGCTTTCTTCAGAGCTTTTTCAAGGACAGTAGTTATACAGAGCTGATATTAGAGTCTGTTGCAACTAGGTCTGTGGCACTGTATATAACACACAATTCCCATTACATAAACTTATTCTTTATATGTTCATATTTTTAAAGGATGCCTTTTTAAAGTAAAAAAAACAACCTCAATGACTATATTATAATGAAAGCTATATGTCAATCAAGCTGGTGTCCTTGATATTTTCAAATGTTGGCAACCATACAATATATTCCATTTAAAACCAGTAGCATTTTTTAAATATAATAGTTTCATATCTGTTGTGATAGAGGATAACTTGTAGGTAAAGCCCCATGTCTGTTTATGTCTTGCCATTTCACAATGAACATAAGAACATTTAATTAGTTGTTAATGCCGGACAACAAGACTTTGCCAATTACCAGCAGACTTTTTTTCTTTTAATAATTCTGACTGATAGTGTGAAAAACAAACAGGAAATAATTATAACAGTTCATAAATTGTGGGACTTAATTCATGCTGCCAGCCTAATTTGTTACTGCCAGAAATTAGAAGACAAATTATTTGTTGCATAAAAGTTAAAAAAATGTTTCGATAATATTAACCATTGGGATCAACCCAACATTTTCTGGGGGCCTCCAAAGCTACAATGCGAGGTCACATTATAGATTATGTTTCTAAACTAAACAAAAACAAAACACTGCACATTATCAAAATCTTCACGCTTCGTTAACATCAGCTTTAAGGACATTTTTAACTTTCCCTTCTCTTGACTCCCAAACAAATTACACTCAAGCTAGACAACTCTTAAGGCGCGTACACACGGGTGCAATATTTGCTGAAATCGCTGTAATATATGGTCACTGAGCCATATTGCCAGTGATTTGGAGTGCTGCTGGCGATAAATCGCCAGCTGCGCGCTCCTATGTGTACTCCCTAGTGATCGCTGGTCGCAGGACCAGCGGCTTCCCCTGGCGCTGAGCAGGAGGTCAGCGATGGATGGGCACCCATCCCCAGGCAGAGATCAGCGGTAGAAGGATTTTCATCTGTTGCTGCTCCACCCTCTTCCCTGTCACAACCCGGAAGCTGTAGCGCCGCTTACCTGGCTGTGCGGCTGCCTCTGACTAGCAGGGGGCGGGGTGAGTACAGGGAGGTGTTGTCTCGCCCCCCCTTCCCGATGACAGCAGCAGTGTCTGCTGCTCCCTCCTCCCTTCGGGTCTCTACCCCCCCCCCCCCCCGCCCCGTGACATCAGCAGTGTCTCCTTTTCATCGCTGATGAAAAGGAGACACTGAGCAATATGATTGCTGGCGATATATTGCTAGCAATATATCGCCAGAAATCATATCGCCCTGTGTGTACACACCATTAGATGACTTTTTATTATCACAGACAAGATGTGATTTAACCTTCTCGAGATACAAGTACTTCCCTTGGGGCAATAAAACTGGATGGTTGCTAGCCACTAAGTCAAAGTTGAGCGTGCCGAGAAGGCTAATCCCGGCCATTAAAGACCCACACTCTTCATTGGTTGCTACAGCAACTCCACATATTCCAAAGCACTTTGAATCTTATTTTTCTAATTTATATGATGCTCGTCCATTTGAACAGGTCTCACATAACCGTCTGATAACTGAAGCGGCTCTCCCCCCATTATCGAGTTCCCAGAATGAAATTCTCCAACAGGAGTTACCGTAGATGAATTGACTTGTAGAATCTCTAATTTAAAACTGCATAAATCTCCTGGCCCCGACAGGTTGTCTAATGAATATTACAAAATTTTATAGAGTCATATTGCCCCCGCCCTGGTGGAGATATTTAATGATATTCTTTGCAAAAATACACCTTTTGCATCATTTAAATGATGCATACACAATAATGATTCCCAAACCACAGAGAGATCCTCAGCAGATGGATTCTTACAGACCTATTACGTTACTTAACACAGATATAAAAATTCTTGCTAAAATAATAGCAAATAGACTCCAACTAATTCTTCCAGATCTTCTTACGAATCATCAATTGGGATTTGTTAGAAATAAACATTTAGTTAAGGGGATTAGGCCTGCAATAGCAGCAGTAGTGGCATCCCACAGAGAAAGCTGTACTCAAAATATTCTCTTGAATTTAGACACAACAAAAGCTTTTGACACAGATTTGTGGCCGCATTTATTTGCTGTTCTCCTTACCAGGCAATTTGACCCTACTTTTATTAATTTTATACAATACTTATACACTAACCCCTCTACCTCTCTATTAATAAATGGGTGCTGTAGTGATCCCATCACTATGCACAGGGGAACGAGACAGGGATACCCCCTCTCTCCTATTTTATTTAACCTGGCCATTGACCCTTTGCTCCGTATTTTACAAAATGGTACATGTGTACCTACTTTCGGGGGATTAAAATTGGTAATAAGGAAATCAAATTGACAGCTTTCGCAGACAATGTATTATTATATGTCTCGGACCGTCCGAATCTTTGGGCAAGATATTCAATGTTGAATTTGGTTTAATATCCGGTTTCGAGTTAATACTTCCAACTCAATGGCACTCTGTTTGGGAAACCCTTCCTCTTCTATCCCCTTTCTCTCAAATATCCCAATAACATGGGTTTCGACAACATTTCACATATCTGGGAGTACAGATATCTAACAACCCTCATCTTTTTTATGAACTTACTCTTTCTCCAGTAATACGTTCTATCTCATCAGATCTTGAAGGTTGGAAAAATCTCTTATTATGATACCTAAGTAGAATTAACCTGATAATGATCTCATTTCCTATTGTATTTCTAATAAAGATACACAGTTAATTCATTTTAACTTTAGAAATATTTATCTGGAATGGTAAACAGCCATGAATAGGTCTTCACAAACTACAACAAGCTAAAGCCGATGGTGGAACCAATTTCCCTAATGTTCAATTATATTCTTATGCAGCTCATGCTAGATACATTAAAGACTGGCTGTATGATCGAGATATGTATTTAAACACATCTCGTGAGGGAGAGTTTCTAGAAGGAACCAATCTTACTAGTTTTCTTCATATGCACGATCAAGAAATTCCACCTTTGATACAGGACAACCCATTACTTTGGTATACAAGGAAAACCTGGCATATATTGAGGAACACATTTAGACTGAACGCACACACATCTTTGTATTTCACTTTGTATTGCTTACCCTGAATTTCAAAATAAACAGGCTTCCTATCCATTGAACATTTGGCGAACATACGGAGTGGATATGGTGGGAAAATTAATATGCAAATAAGCATGAAGGCCTCTCACGTTCCAGGAGATCAGGGAGCAATACCTCCCCTTGGCAGCTTTTCCTCTTGCCTTTCTCCAGGCCCAACATTGTGTCAGTTCTGTTATCAGACCTTTTTCAAACTTACAGTAGCCTGGGATACCCAGCTAGATTCCATGTTATAAAATGTAACCCTGTCAGGTGGAGCTATTTCAACAATTTATAATTGTATGCGAGTGGTGTTTATTCCTGATAAATCCCCTACAAACTTAGCCCCTGCAAATCCCCTACAAACTTAGCTCATGCATTTTTTACTAAATATTCAGCCAACGTGCCGACAGGCGGTATTTCATGCCCTACCATGGTGGAAGAATACACTTCAACAGTGTCCATGTTAACCTATATCAACATAGACAAACTAAAAACATTAAAAAAGCATGTCAACCTTTTTCCATGTCGACATTTTGTCTGTCAACCTTTTGACCATGTCGACCTTTTTCATACCGACCTTTTAACCATGTTTAGACAGTGTCCATGTTGACCTATGTCAACATAGACACCCTAAAAACCTTTAAAAAGCATGTCGACCTTTTGACCCTCTCGACCTAGTGACTGTCAAACATTAGTGGTCAACCAGATGACTGTCTATCATGAGTCAGTCTATGTTTTATACCATAACCCTCACAGTAGGGCCTGTACACTATTACCCTATTCTTCTTACACTGCCATGTTTATAAATATATTACATAGGGCTTACTTATCTCCCCATAGAAGGTTCTTAACAGGAGATTCAATCTACAGATTGGGTACAAATATGTTACCCAATCTGTGGATTTACACCATTGTCTTTGGGCTTGCCCAATTATTCGTAGATTCTGGCTTCAGGTTATTAACTATGCTACAATCAATTTAGTCAACTATATCCCTATTATTCCAGAGTGGGCCTTGTTTGGTATACTCGCCCCAATGTTTGCATAACACAGGGCGGTAGACGTCTCCTATTGGCCATTGGAGAGGCAGCCTGTAAAGCTACAGTATCCTGCAGTATTTCTTGCAGCCTCTCCCACCCTCTCTCTCACTTTTCAAAGCTAAATTACATAATCTATTTAGAATGCAATAGGTTGAGGTTATATTAGATAAAGAAATTAAGATAGAGACATTTTTTGTTATGTGGGAAACAGATATAGCCACTCTCTCAACTCCTCTACATACAGATACATGACAACTTGAAAAACTCATCCTGGTATATGACACAAATGGCTGCAAATGATCCAACAATCCAATTAGAAGTTATGAAAAACTGGGACTTATTCCTAATTGTTTCATAATGATGTCCAGAGCCGGCCTTAGGCATAGGCAAACTAGGCAATTGCCTAGGGCATTTGGAATGCCCAGGGGCATCAGCAGCTTCTGCTGATTAAAATGATATGCAGAATGCCTATATTCTGTGTGTGAGTGAGGCTGTATCTGCATATGAAATAGTGTATTCATGGAAATCACTGTAACATAGCATTCCGTATGCAGGTACAGCCACAGTCACTCACAGAATATAGGCATGCCGCATATCATTTTAATAATTTGAAGCTCCTTGTGTGTGCTGGTCATAACAATGCTAATAAGACGAATTTTCAGCAAAAAAGGCACCCAACTTTAGCAGAATTGGCCAGGAGCTGCATGGCTTATTGAGTCAAGATGTATGAGGAAACATCTGTATCCAAGCAGAGGCAGAGGCCACAGTGTTAGCGGCTGTGCGAGTGCTGTCTGCGGGTGGGTTGGTTGTGCAATAGTGTTCGGCATATGTGTAAAGGGCATTATGTGTGTCATGTATAAATGCATTATTAATGTGCGACATATGTGTAACAGGCATTATGTGTGTCATGTGTATAAGGGCATTAATAATGTGCAACATATGTGTAATGGGCATTATGTGTGTCATGTGTATAAGGGCATTAATAATGTGCAACATATGTGTAAGGGGCATTAAGTGTGTCATTATGTGTATGAAGGGCATTAATAAAGGTTGGCATAATTTGTAAGGGGCATTATGGTTATAAGGACATTAATAATGTGTGTCATGTGTAAGGGGCATTACTGTGTGGTATTATCAGGGGTGCCGAGAGAAAGGGGTAGGGGGTACAAATTACCCAGGCCAAAGTCTGATGGAAGGGCCCAGTGGGGGCCCCGGGCCCCCTCCCCTTAAGTGACAGCAGCAGCTGCAGCTCTTCTCCTCTGCCCAACACACACTGCTTTGTGCTGGGTTGCAGTGTGGCCATGGAGGTGCTTAAAATACAATATTTTCTCAGGATTTTTTTCTAAGGGTATAATGTGAATAATGTGAGGAGTAATGTACATAAGGTAAAGTTGTACTACTGTGTGATGTAATGTGAATAAGGGACACAATCGCATGATATAATGTGAATAAAGTTGCACTACTGTGTGGCATAATTTGAATTGGGGGTACTATTGGGTGGCCATGCCCCTTCCGAGCAAGAACACACCCCTGTTTGGGCTGCGCACCGAATGTGTGCACTGTTTCTATTTAAAATATTGCGGGTAGGAGCACCAAAATGATGACTGCTATGATGAGGGTTGATGGTGCTGGGAAAGGGGAGCAGGGTCAGAGGCGGAACTAGTGGCGGTGCTAGGGGGCACCAGCCAAAATCTTGCCTAGGGCGTCATTTAGGCTAGGGCCGGCTCTGATGATGTCTTATGGGCGGGGTTGCGATGGAGGAGGGGGAGATGGCAACTATTCAAAACTTAAACAATTCTGGTTTATCGAGACAAACATTTACTTTCTGTAAATTTTCTATGTATTATCCTTAATCATTCCAAAATCTTACTGCTTTAATGTCCATGAATAAAGAACACATCACTGCCATGTCATTATGTCAATCTTAGTTAATTAGCATATATATATATATATATATATATATATATATATATATATATATATATATATATATACATACATACATACATACACGCACATGTTGAGTATCCCATATCCGAAATGCTCTGGAGCAGGAGCATTTCGGATAGGGGATTACTCAAGATTTTGGAATATCTTTTGTTTTTTCATACTCACCAGGTCGCCAGGTGTCCAGTCTATGTCTGGATAGTTGATATCCCCCAAGATTAGTACCTGCCCCTGGTCTGCTGATTTTTTTATTTGTTCTAAAATAAGGGCTTCATCATTTTCGTGAATTTTAGGTGGTTAGAAACATAGAAACATAGAATTTGATGGCAGATAAGAACCAATTGGCCCATCTAGTCTGCCCCCTTTTAAACATATTATCTCAAATCATATTTTATCCTTATTTCTTTGTAAGGAAATCAATATGCCTATCCCAAGCATGTTTAAATTGCTCTACTGTAGTTGCCTCTACCACCTCTGATACCACTTATCCACTACCCCTGCTTCTGGAAGAAATCACGCTCCCTTGCGGATTATCTCCATTTCAAATTCATTCTTTCCTCCTTCAGCTCTGCCCTTGCTCTGGCCAAGGAATCCTACTTTAAGTCCCTCATCCTTTCCCAATCATCCAATCCCCGCAGGCTCTTCGCCACCTTCAACTCCTTGCTCTCCCCCCCTCCTCCAGCTCTTCCGTCCTCCATCGTAGCCGCTGATTTTGCTACCTACTTTTCAACCAAAATCTCCTCTCTCAGGACTGCCATCACTGCTGCCATGACCTCACCCTCTCCCTCCTCCCCTCCTACATCTCCACTCCCCTCCTTCCAACCCCTGTCCTCATTTTACCCCACCACTGCTGCTGAAGTCCACTCTATCCTTCAATCCGCTTCTCCCTCCACCTGCCCGCTTGATCCTATCCCCTCCAATATTATCCGTCGTCTCAGTCCATCAGTCTGCTCTCACCTGGCTCACCTCTTTAATCTTTCCCTATCCTCTGGGATCTGCCCTTCCTCCTTCAAACACGCTCTTGTCTCCCCAATTCTCAAAAAAACAAATCTGGACCCCAACTCTCCATCCAACTACAGGCCCATCTCCCTCCTCCCTTTTGCCTCCAAACTCCTAGAACGTCTGACCTATAATCGTCTCCTAAGCCACCTTACTGCTAACTCCATTCTAGACCCCCTCCAATCCGGGTTCCGCCCTTTACATTCCACTGAAACTGCCCTGACCAAAGTCACTAACGATCTACTATCGGCTAAATCCAAAGGCCTCTTCTCTATCCTCATCCAGCTTGATCTGTCGGCTGCCTTTGACACTGTTGACCACCCTCTCCTGCTCAACACCCTCCGCTCCTTTGGCATCACTGGCACGGTCTTCTCCTGGTTCACCTCATACCTCTCCGATCGCTCCTTCTCCGTCTCCACTCCGAGCTCCTCCTCTCCTACTACCCCCCAGCCAGTCGGTGTTCCCCAAGGGTCAGTCCTTGGCCCTCTCCTCTTCTCCCTCTACACCACCTCTCTGGGCACCCTCATCAGCTCCTATGGTTTTCATTACCACCTTTATGCTGATGATACCCTAATCTATCTCTCCTCCCCCGACTTATCCCCATCACTTCTGTCCAAGGTCTCCGAATGCCTCACGGCCATCTCAGCCTGGATGACCCAACGCTTCCTGAAACTAAACATGGCTAAAACTGAACTTCTAATCTTCCATCCCCCGAACATCCCCTCTTCTCCCACTATCTCCATCAGCATTGGTGAAACCGAGATCACGTCCACCGACCAAACGCGCTGCCTCGGTGTCATCATTGACTCCTCCCTCTCTTTCACCCCCCACATTCGTGCTCTCTCACAGTCTTGCCGCTTTCACCTACGCAACATCTCACGCATCAGACCATTCCTCTCCACTGACGCGACCAAAATTCTCATTCACTCTCTTGTCATCTCCCGCCTTGACTACTGCAACATCCTTCTCTCTGGGCTACCTCTCACCCGCCTCGCACCTCTCCAATCCATTCTTAACGCTGCTGCTAGGCTCATCTTCCTCTCCCGCCGCTCTACCTCCGCCTCCCCCCTCTGTTTATCTCTTCACTGGCTCCCCATTCCTTTCCGAGTTCTCTTTAAACTCCTCACCACCACCTACAAGGCTCTCTCCTCCTCCACAGCTCCCTACCTCTCTTCACTGATCTCTATCCACACTCCCTCCCGTCCTCTTCGCTCCATCGCTGACCGCCGACTGACCTCTCACCTAATCACCTCCTCCCACTCCCGTGTCCAAGATTTCTCTCGCGCTGCCCCCCTGCACTGGAACAACCTCCCGCCACCCATCAGGCTATCTGATTCCCTTACCTCCTTCAAGCGCTCCCTCAAAACCCACTTTTTTCGACTAGCCTATCCCTCCTCCTAACCTCTTTTGATCCTCCTATCCTGCCTCCGTTCCCCTCCGTTCCTACTTATCCTATTGTATTTCGTTCGTCCACCCACCTATTTTTAGTATGTTAACTCTTATGAGCAGGGCCCTCCTTCCTCACGTACTCACCCTACCTCATTACCTCACCTGTGCTCCTGTCCTGTTCTTCCCTTCCTCTACTTCATCTTCGGTCTCCTTGACTATTTTGACACCTACTTCTGAACTGATGCTGATTTTAGTTCTACCAGCTATACCCCTATTTATACTGTATCTTTCTACACACCCTGTACGTTACCTTGTAATTTTTTTTTTTTTTTGCTATGTACGGCGCTGCAGACACTTTGTGGCGCCTTATAAATAAACATACTACTACTACTACCCCTTCTGTGAAGTAATTATTTCTCAAATTCCCCCTGAATCTTCCTCCCACTAGTGTCAATGCATGTCCTCGTGTTCTGTTGCTCCTCTTCATGGGGGTTATTCTAGTCCATTCTTTCTGACAAAATCCTTCTTAGATGGACAAAACCATGTGCACTGCGGGTGGGGCAGATGTAACTTGTGCAGAGAGAATTAGATTTGGGTGGGGTTTTTCTTCAAAGTGAGATCTATATTGCAGTGTAAAATCATGCAGTCAGTATTTTCCCTGCACAGAAACAAAATAACTCACCCAAATCTAATTCTCTCTGCACATGTTACATCTGCCCCCCTGCAGTGCACATGGGGCCTTATTCTGGTTGATGCGTACTTTCCCGAATACTTTCGGATCGCGTTTTTACGGCGTCTGCGCATGCGTGGGGAACGCAAGGCGCATGTGCCAAGCATGGACTCCGTACCTGTTCGTGCTAATCCCATACAAAACTGTGCACCGCAATCACTCGGGAAATATGGGCGTATTGTGGGCGTCATGCGGAATGACACAGGGGCGTAGTTTCAAAGTGGGCAAAACTGGGTGGAAACATGGGCGGACACGGGGGAGTACACTTATGTTGGGGGGCGTGCATTCGGATAGCACTCCGAATGCACGCGAACAAAACCGATAGAAATGTGCGGTGTCCATAAGCAAGTATTGCTTTGCGGAAACCACTCGGTCCTGCGGTAGGCGAACGGAACGCCTAATGACTACAAGCAGTAACAGCTAAACACAATACAATCGACTCCTTTACTCATTACTCACTAATGACACGCTTGTCAGTGCTTCAATTGAAACCATTGCTGCTTCAAGGAACCTTTACTAAACACACACATATATATATATATGCTGTACTTGTCACACACTTTGAAACTGCTAAGAATGGACATCACTGAATATTAATACTATCAATACACATGTGTATTCTACATGTACTAATTAAACCACACAATGTAGGAAAAAAAAATACATTTATTTAAATAAATGTCACAGAAACTGACACTGTGAATAAATCAAAAAGCATGGCAGGAATGTACATAAATAAATTATAACATAAAATAAATATAATTTTACACATTCATAACCACAGCAGAATCATTTGGAACACAAAGGGACTTAGCAACATCACTTCAAGTACAGCAGACAGTAATGGCAGGCAAAAGAGGGCAACAGGGGAACCAAAACTGACATTTGAAACAAGGGCTAATCTGGTTACCCTCAGCACGTGATTGGACACAAGAAGCTGACACACACAGCACAATGAAAGATTTGGGACCACATAACGGTGGAGATTAATGCACCCACAAGTTCATTTGCGGGCACGTTTGCCCTTGGTAGGCTCCTTGGCATGTGCAGCAGCTCTTCGGCCACGGCCACGGCCACGGACAGATGCTGGCCCAGGTGGAGCAGATGCTGGTGAGGGGGTGGATGGTCTTCCCCCTCTGCCAGCAGGGAGTGTTGCTGGTGGTAATGCACCAGAAACGGATGACATTAGGACCCTATTGCTGCCAACTAGCTCCACCATAAGCTCATTATGGTGGAGGAGGAGATCATTTTGACGCGTGGCTTGCTCGGCCAGCACCTGAACACTTGCAGCCATGGCCTGATGCGCCTCAGCCATGGCCTGCATGCTCACAGCGATGGACTGCTGGGTGCTGGCCAAGCTCGCCATGATCTCCTCTGTCCTACGCATCCGTTCTGATGCCAACTCTCCCTGCTGGTTAATGTCTCCAAGCATCTGGGCCAAGCTGGCATAATCGGCTTGGACCGATGGCTGCTGCTGCACAGGCCTACCACTGGGGCCAGGTGGCACGGACTCCTCCACCTCCTGAGAAGAGTCATCACCAAACAGTGGGGTTTCTGTTGAAAATTATAAACACAATTAGGACACATTCTAAGATAATTACTTCCACAATCTTATGGCATGCCAAATATTTACCTTCCACAAAAGCCGCAAACACTTCAGCTGGGGCCTCGCTGTCCATGGTGCTCACCCCCCTGACCTCCTCAACTGCAACACAGCACTCGGCCATCAACTCCAGGGGGGTGAACTCTAGGCGTGATGGCATGGGCCCGGCCCCAGATCTGTGGCTGTGTTCCCACCGCTTGGTCATCTTCCTCTTCAGGTTGGTTTTGAAGTCGTGCCACCTGCAATGTAAGTTGACATATTAATACATGTCACTCCAGATGTTTGCTGTTGCAGCCATTGCTCTATGCTACATATTACGACATGTGGTTAATGTCAAAAACATAACATTAGATTCAACTATGAAATCAACCCTTACAATACACATTCACACTCACCCTACTATAACTATCAACTAAATGACATGTCAATCATGTCTGTGTATCGTACCAACCTCACAGACCATTTGGAAAATCCATCTAAGCATGAATTCACACATTACTGGTCTATTACTGGTCACATTTAACACAAATGAACTTGCCTCTTCTTGACGTGCTCTGCCTCACGAACTTGTGGCGCCACTGCATTAATCTCCGCTGTTATGTCTTCCCAAATCTTCCATCTGCGTGTGTGTGTCAGCCTCTCCTGTGGACACTCGATCCAATCACGTGCTCGCGGAACCAGGATGGCAAGCTCCTGTGCTTCATATGCCATATTTCTGGAACTTGGTTCCTCTGTTGCCGTCGTTCGCCGACGGCCACGGCCACGCCCACGGCCACGTGTCGCTGTACTTGAAGTGCTGCCCATGCTACTATCTTGGGAAGTCACCGGTTGTGTTCCAAATGATTCTGCTGAGGCTGCATATGAGCCAGCTGCAGATTGGCCTGATGTAGATGGGCCAGCTGCAGGTTGGCCTGATGTAGATGGGCCAGCTGCAGGTTGGCCTGATGTTGATGGCCCAGCTGCAGGTTGGCCTGATGTAGATGGGCCAGCTGCATCATCATTTCCCACTGCCTGCCTGTTTAGTGGCACATAGGAGGTGCTGGAGTCCATGCGGGCAAAGAGTTGCTGCAACTCCTGGTCTCCCTCAGATTGAGATCCAGCCATGTTTGCAGCAACTTTGTCACATTCTAATACACCTTTATATACTGTTTGTGTAATTGGCGTACATCACCGACACCTGCGTTCCGTGCGCGAGCGTAACGGCCGCCAGCGTACGGCGTGCTGCTTTCGCGCCGCATACGCCACGCCCATAGTTGCGGAAATTCCATTGTGCAAAACCTGGCGTAACTTATACATTAAATATCGGTCACCTATTATAAGATTGCATATAATGTTCACCTGTGAGTATCGCACAATATACATGCTATTTGGGAATGTTCATGACTACTGTGGTATTGTTGAGATTGAGTGAAATATAATAGTAACCCATTCCCTTAGAAAATCCAGGCCACAAGTCATGCAATACTCATCACTAATGTTATACACAACACATGTGATAGGCCTATAAATAGTGGTTTGATGCTAGAATCATTTGTCTCCAGATCTGTAGTTGGCCAGGTTCTAAGGTAAGCTCTTCCATGGTCCTTGTAGATATGATATACATTAACAATGTAAGTGTATTAATGTATGCACCATTGGCTCACTGAGTACAGATTGTTGGCCCAGCAAAGGCTTTGTAGCATTATTGAAACATGTCACATGTTCACTATTTCACTCACAGGTGTTAAACCTGTGTGTGTCCATCTATTGCAGGACAACATGTCCCAGCAGTAGTTGAAATGTGTCATAGTACATGATGTCGGCATCAAATGCAGACACCTATAATACTCAAGTAGTGTTTAGTAGTTACATGTTGTAAGCATCTGTGTGTTTCGGACGGTGTGTATTGAGTTCATATTATTGTAACATCATTATAGATTAATATGGATCTTCGGGACTTCACTGGGCGGCTGTCTATTGTACGTATTGAAGCATATAAATATATTCATTGTCGGATATGGCCATTATGTGCATAGGTGCATCATTATTTATGTGCATTTATTTATAGGTTGCTGAAGCAATGATGGGTTTCATGGCTAGGAGGCTAAGGGCACTTGCTGCTCTCCCCACTCGTCGGGCAAGGAGGCCAGGACGTGCTAGAATCTATCGCACACGGGTGACACTCTTTGGGATGCCCGATGATGAGGTACTTACTAGGTACCGGTTACCGCCACATGTCATTCTGGATCTTCTCTCGCTAATTGAGAGTGATCTGGAACCTCTTCATGGGATCACGACAGCAATTCCGACTCACACTCAGCTGCTGGCGGTCTTGCATTTCTGCGCCTCAGGATCATTCCAACAAGTAGTGGCAGTACTTGCTGGAATATCAAGAAAAGGAGAGGGTGGTCACCCGCACAGGATCCTCCTTATAGTAGGAGGAAATTGTGGACCCCCCAAGGTTTTGTAATAACTAGCATGTAGTCAACAGAATCTCATTTGTGGGAGGTGTGCGACCACTGGACACTTAGGGAACAACTTTAATGAAGAGAAAGAAAAAAGCGTGTCCTTAACGGGTGCACCTAAAAGGTCCTTAGCAATAAAATTTAACTTTTATTAAATGTTTATTAAAACTCAAGCGAAATATGACAAACACACAAGTAACATAGACATGTGAATACAAGGGAAAGGATAGGTGTGTTTATTTAAAAACGGTGGCCTACTCGTGTCGCACTAATCTGTATAGCAGGTTGTAATAACCACGTTTGTATCTGCACTTTAAAGGTTAATAAAGATATTACCGCGTCGGTGTCTTATGTCGTGTCTTCAGTCATTAAATCTTAGGTAGTGTCTATATATATCCTCAAATCGAATAATGATTCTCTTAACTGAGATGAGAGAAAAATACACACCTGAGGAGTCAGTGCCTTTGTTAGTATAGGCAAAATCACTTCTGTTGATTCTGTGTCGTCTCACAGGCTGTATGTTAAATCTTAGGCCCCTTTTAAATAGTGCCGTATTTATACATCAGGGTGCCAATACATACTATCCAACAATTTTCTGCAACACCTTTATTAAATTCAGATGTTGAAAAATATGTGGTATGTCCACTACTGCTTGTCGACACCAGGTTTTACGTGTGAATACAACAGAAGATGTAGTTATATTTCTAAGCCACAAAATCTGTGTGTAGGATAAATCTCTTTCCTGCAGCCCAATCTTTAATCTGACAAATAGAAATTTTAAGTCAGATTTGTATAGAGTGTGTCGATCGTCGTATGTCGACACAAAGTATATATATGAATCAGTGAGGTGTGTGCTATCTACATCACACTGTAGATTCCTACACAGGTTTGCAGGGGGGGATAGTTGTTTGTTCAGGAAGACACTTTATTTAGACATTTTGCAACATTGTGTTATACGTAAGATCATGAGCTCATGTGGTTTAATTTTGATAATTGTTTAATACATGGTAGTAATATGTTGCATTTGACAACGGATAGTTACAATATCATTGCTGCCTGTACATTTAAATGGGGTAGACTACAATAGTGTCTCCCATTATATATGCAGACACAGAAAAGTGCAGAAATAATAATGATGAAAATTCCCCGCAGCATACACTGTGCACATATACCGTGGAGGTAGAGGGTTTGATTAGCATATGTCTCAGCTCTATGGCTGTGTGGTCAACCCCCTATCTCGCCAGTAATATGCGGGGTTACGTGGTGAGCTATATAATAGACACAGTTACATTAAAGTGCCAGGTATTGAAGCTAAAGTCAGGCTACCGCAGTTGCCCGTCTGGTAGGTTACGGGAACAACAGCCGGTACTAGAAATTAGCCACGCTCAAGTATAACCTGTGGGTAAAAAATGCATAAATCAAAATACAGTGCTAAGTATTGGCGAACGAGTAGGCACCACCGCTAGCCGTCGCGCGCTTCGCCTCCAGCTTTTTCAAGGCTGGAATATCCCAGCCGGCCTTCTGCCGAATCCTGAGGCGTGTGACGTCAGCCATGTTTAGGCGCAAGGGGCACTTCATGGCCATGTCTTTTGCCCAAGAGACCCTTCGCAGAAGCCAGCAGGCCTTCCATCAAATTGCTGGCTTCCCTAATGTGATAGGGGCTGTGGATGGCACCCATGTACCATTTTTGCCTCCATCAAGAAGTGAGAAGATCTATAGGAACCGAAAATTGTTCCACTCACTGAACGTGATGGTGGTATGTGGCCCATCCATGGAAATTCTCGCCTTCAACTCGAAGTTTCCCGGAAGTGCCCATGACTCTCATGTTATCCGACAAACCGGGATTTGGCAGAGACTCCAAGAGCTAGAAGGCCGTGATGCGTGGGTTCTGGGTGACTCCGGTTACCCATGTACGCCCTGGCTACTTACGCCGTACAGCTCCCCAGCACCTGGCCCACAGGAGGCATTCAATCGGGCGCATGTTGCCACCAGGCAAGTGGTGGAGCACTCAATTGGCCTTTTAAAGGGACGATTTAGAGTGCTCCACCGCACTGGTGGTGACTTACAGTATGCGCCTGAAATGGTGTTGAGGATCGTGGGCCTGTGTGTATGTTTTCATAACATTGCTGTGCGGCGTGAGATACCCTTTGATGAGTGGGAGGTTCCATCTGAGCCGCAAGATCCGGCCCTGCGCCCATCCCGCTCCCCAGAATGCCGTAGGGGATACCAGCTGCGGGACTCTGTGGTCCAAAGATTCTTCAGGTACATTTTATATAGTTGAACAGAACACACCAATTATTGTAAAAATCACCCCTTCAAATATGTACAGTGTGTTAGTTGTCAGTCTTATAAAACAACAATTAGGCAGCCTGCCCTCCTAATGGCAAAGAAATAGGAGATATTTATCATATGGCCTTAGTTTTGTTGGAAGTACAATATAGCTGCTCATAATTATACCTTGTGCAAGGGATCTTATGTGTTTGTTTTATCTTCATTATTGTAGTTGATACTATCACTGATGTCTGGTGAGTACATTGATTTATTCTCTTTTTAACACATGTATGTTTGTTATGTGTTGGTGACTTTTTTATGTGTTGATGTATGATTTGTTTGCAGATATATATATATATGATATTTGAATTTATTAACATGTTTAGACATTTCAAGTAGGAGCCAGGCAGGCAGCCAGGCAGGCAGGCAGGCAGGCAGCCAGCGCTGGTGTATAATGGTGGACTCAGGATACCTGCACGTATGTGTATGTGTCTTTTAAACATAAATGTACGCATACACATAGATGCATAGAGTAAGTAATGCGAAGTACAGCTATG
The DNA here is from genome assembly GCF_055691185.1 of Crinia signifera. NCBI lineage: Eukaryota > Metazoa > Chordata > Amphibia > Anura > Myobatrachidae > Crinia > Crinia signifera. Next base: position 110,538,359 of record NC_139217.1, on the reverse strand, counting down.
CGTTGCAAAGCTATAGCACGCGTTGCTTGGCGGTGCGATGCGTTATTCGATTGGCAAAGTGCATACACACTGTGTTTTATATATATCAGATTTGTTCATTGCCATACATCAGCACTACCGTTGTTAAGGCATGCGAAGTTTTCGCCATTTGTGTTGGCGCAGAGACGCTGTTCATGTAAAGATGAACAATAAAGTTATTAACACAAATAACTGTGATAAACCAATTACAGCACATGATTGGTTGATTGATGCCAGTGCTAACATGGCGGAGTCACGCAGAGCAGACCTATTTTCGCATGCGGAGCTTCGGGCACTGGTCTCCGTCATGGAGACAAGGCTGGGCCGTGCAGGGCCCTTTATTACCAATGGCCAGAAACGGCGTGCCTATGCTGCGGCAGGGCGCCGTATTTACGCCCGCACCCGGGTGCGGAGGAGCATCGCCCAATTGGAGAGGCGCTGGTCAGACCTCCGCAGGCGCCAGCCAGAGCTACTCCAGGAGATTAGGAGGCAAATAGCTGATTGTGAGTATTTACACAAGGAAATTTCGCACTTACATCATAGCATATATAAACTATAAAAATTGTAGAATGTTAAGTGGGTGTCCATGGGTTTAAAAGTCCATAGACTGTTATGTGTGCTTCTTCCTGGTTAACATGCAGTCATGTGGCTTTTATATGTAATTACATAGCATTATTGATTCTGATGCATACAATGTGCCTGATGTAATATGTGTTAACCATTGATAAATGCAAGGGTTGTCATGATTGAACAAATTACTAACAATCACATAATAACTTAAATTTCAGATTTTTAAGTCCATTAACAGTAAGGAGCAACTTTCAAGCATCATTTTCGATCATTATCACCCTTCCATGTATCTCTTGTTATGGCTTAATACATGTGCCCCAATGACCCTACATTGACAATGATGTTTGTTTTCTCCCACACAGCACGAGCCCAAGCATGACAGGCACGGGAAGAGGCAGAGGCAGCCCAGGCCGAGGAGGAGGTACCTGAGGAGATGGAACAGGATGATGTGGAGGAGGAGGTGCCGGAGGTGGTGGAGGAGGAGGATGTTGTGGAGGAGGAGAAGCAAGTGGAGGAGGAGGTGGTGGAGGAGGAGGATGTTGTGGAGGAGGAGGAGCAAGTGGAGGAGGAGGATGTTGTGGAGGAGGAGGAGCAAGTGGAGGAGGTGGTGGTGGAGGATGTGGAGGAGGTGTTGGTGGCGGAGGAGGATGTGGAGGAGGTGGCTGAGGAGGTGTTGGTGGCGGAGAAGGATGTGGAGGAGGTGGCTGAGGCGGTCGTGCCTATTGAGTAGGCCAGGAATGTCGAGGAGGCGGCCGATTCAGAGGAGGAGGAGGCGTGTGAGGTGGTGGAGGGTGAAGAGATCGGTATGTATACATAATGCATCAGTTATTTGTACTTGTATTTGTTATGTAGCACTGGTGAGGATAATTTTTGTTACAATACTATTAATACATAACACAAAGTGGGTAGCTACAGATACAGGTACGGGTTAGATGGGGTGACCAAGGCATCCCTTTCATCCAGGACACATCTTAATTACACAGGTTTGTGGGATGGCTTGGAGCTCCATTTTGACTGCCACATAACCGTTGTAGTTAAACAGGATCCTGGAGTAAAGGGATGAGTTTATCATTTTTGGATTAAATTCACCAGCTGCAAGCGTAGATTCTGTCCCATCATATAGCTGAATATATGTTTTAGGTGAATGATATTTATAAACTATATGATGTATGCTATAAATGGAGTATGGCCAGGCCTGCCTTAGAATGGAGTCACAAGTTGTCAGTGTCCCTGGAGCCTCCTCTACCTAAACACCCCCTGTGGTTCAGATTGTTTTTTTTCCCCTCACAGAATTGTAGGTTGGTTTAGACTGAATAATGATTTTGAGGATGTGTACTGTGCATTCCTGACATTTGCATAACTCCCATGGCACGAACCATCACTGAACTTAGACTGAGGAGATTGTGACAAGTTGTTATTGACGGAGGACATGACATGCTTGTCATTGCTTAGTCATGGGTGGGTTGTGAATCAGAAGAAACACTATGACTGTTAGGTCTTCTGCAGAATAAAGGGTAGAGGGACAAAAACACAGTATGAATTAAATATGTTTGCATGTATGTATATATGTATGTGTCATATATATTTATCTATGTGTGTGTCTCTCTCTGTGTCTCTCTCTCTCTATCTCTCTACATATATATATATATATATATATATACATACATGTCACCTTGCATTTCTTCGATTTATGTAGCAGTATGTGAAATGTATGCATGAATATCATGACTAATTTTTGCCCCTTTTACATGCCCACAGATGCCACAACACAAGCAGATGAGGGTGTTCGTGGGGCCCTCATGCGGATGCGGCACCACTTACAGCTGCTGATTGCAGACCTGCAGGACCTTAGCGACTTGCTATTGTAAATGTTTTTTTTTTTTATATATATATTTAACTGTTGCAAAGTTGTCTGAATAAATCTTTTATGCAAGTTTGAAGTTGTTGGTTTTCTTTTCACATTAAACAGTATATGTGTAGATTGTTTATAATATTTTACACAGGGACAAATACAAACCATTGCACTTCAATTGATGTAAGGGTTAATGTGTGCAATGGATGTGTTAGGCATGGGTTTAAGTATATATTGGCATTTAAGTGATTCCAATTACAAATAAACATTTATTTAGGAGGATAGGTAATTGAATAAGTGGGTCATGTGATGTATTGCAGAGTAGACATAATAGTGGCTAGTTTTGCGTAAATACACCGCTTCGGTGCGGACGCCCCGCTTGGCATCCATTCGGATGCGGTATCACCGTGCATACTCTGTAATACCGTGCCGAATCTGAGTGTGTCCACCGCACACGCATGGTTTGTATGTCGTCCGTAAACACGCCCTGTTCTTAAAGAGTGAGTCCGTCCGAATGCGGAGGACACGTGGGCGTTTCTACGGACGATGCCCGCACGCTGCCGCACAGCGTGGCGTGCGGCCCGCACCGTAACAATTCGGGAATATCCGCACCGATCAGAATAAGGGCCATGGTTTTGTCCATCTAAGAAGGATTTTGTCAGAAAGAATGAACTAGAATAAACCCCCATGTGAAGAATGTCTCCCACCTGTACCTTGTTAAAACCATTGATATATTTGAAAGTTTCTATCATGTCCCCCCTTTCCCTTCTCTGCTATAAACTATACATATTTAGATATTTTAGTCTTTCCTGGTACGTTTTGTGATGTAGGTCATGAACCATTTTTGTTGCCCTTCTTTGTACAGTCTCTAATGCATTTATATCCTTCTGGAGATATGGCCTCCAGAACTGAACACAGTACTCCAGATGAGGTCGTACCAATGACCTATACAGTGGCATTATTACTTCTTTCTTTCTACTGCTGATTCCTCTCCCTATGAAAACCTAACACCTGACTTGCCTTCTTCATTGCTTTGTTACATTGCCCCATGTGACCAGAGTTTCTAGTTCCCCAATCTTGACTGCCAGGCTTCTTGTGTTTGCCAACAAGCATTTCAATTTATTTTCCCCTTTTCCCCAATTGAGGTTTGTTTATGCTCCTTTGTTGTAGCGATTTCTTACTAATTCTAGGTTTTCTCCCCAATCATCCCCCCTCCAGCCTCCATTCTCTTGCTTACCTGCTCCTCGCTAGTCCGTCTTTCTAGCCCAAAGTTTATTTTAGTATCCCCTCCTTGTCTATTTTAAAGCCTCCTCCAACCTTCTGACCATCCTGCCCCCAGCACGGCCGCCCCCTTACCATTCTGCTGCTGTCTATCACTGCTGTATATCTGGCCTCTGTCTGAGAAGTCTGACCAGTGCACCTCTACAATTTTTCCGGGTCCGCCAATCCGGTGTTGGGGCTGGGACATCAAATCAAGGGTGCAGGCCTCACGTATCAAATTGGTGGTTTTGTTTGATAACGTCAGGTGTCGCTCACAAAATGAAATCTGCCCACGCAAAAATAAAACGCAGAATGGTCAGAAACGTGATGCGACAGCCGTGAAACCAATGTGCTGGACGGAGCCCTGCATGTTTTAATGTGGCAGCCCCACATACACTCCTTATGCTCAAATGCATTGTGTGGCCATTGAGACAGGTTTGCGTCTGTGGCAGCAAATGGTGCTCTTGAAAAAAAGCTACCGACTCCTCCTCCGTCTGCGCCAGGTTAAATATTGTCAGTGATTCAGAAGCCATTCCCAAATTAATTTTAACAAGGAGCTTCAGAAATACAGATGCAGTCACAGACGCTTCACCTTCACCTCTGACTGAGTACGCTGACTGCGTAAGCGTTCTGACTGACTACGCTGACTGCGTAAGCTTTCTGACTGACTACGCTGACTGCGTAAAGTTCCATACACACAGTCGCAGTCACTGTCGCTGTTCTGCTATACACTACGCTGGAGGGACTGCCGCCGCCGTGCTGAAGGGACACCACGCTGAATAGCTGACACTACACTGAATAGGACAGTATGTAAACTACTTAACTGACGCCGTGAACTGCCGCCGTCCTGCTGAAGGGACACTACGCTGAATAGGACTGTACGTAAACTACTTAGCGGGTGCTGTGATAATACACAAGTACCAAATACAATACTGATACTCCTGTACTTCAAATTTTATACTTGCATCTCCAAGCGTCAGTGGTCAAATTAACTTCCAGCAGCTCTGTGCTGCCCTCAGCATCCTCTCCTCTTTCTTCCTCCTCAGGTTTCCACCCCTCACTCATCACTTTGCTCTTCACTCACAGCTCTCCTCTGCTCACCCCCTCCTCGCTTGGTGCCATCTGATGCCCACTCATCTTTGTTCACTATTGGCATCCAGCAAATGCTCGCACCATGCCCAGCGATCTGATTGCACGCATTGCTGGTTCACATAGAGCGTCTCATCACATGTGCACCCCCGCAACCTCAACATACAATGACTCTCCAAACTGTCATACGCACGTCCCGGCTGTTGTCAAGCAACAGGCAGACCAGGAAGGATTAGGGCTGCTGCAGCTGCACTCATCTGTAATTAGTTGCTCATTAGCTGCATGGCCTTTTTAGTCTCTGGCTGTCACTCCCAGAATTGCTGGTGATAGTTCAAGTTTATGTGAACCTGTGAGCTGTGACCTTGCCATTGCTCCAGTTTGTCCCAGCTTCCCTTCAGCCCAGATCCTGGTGTGAAGCTTCCACTCAGGCCGGTTCTAAGCTTATCTTTTGTCCTTACATTTAATGCACTGTTGCATTAACTACATTGCAAAGTGTTTGTATCAATTATTTATAACATCCTATGCATTGTTGCATTTGTCTGCACAAATCCTATCTTATCCAGTTGCTGATAACACTCTATGCAGTATTGCTTGTGTTTTACAAACAGTATTTGGTGTAGTTGCTAATAACACACATTGGGCTAGATTCTCTAAGCTTCAAAAGTGATAAAATGGAGAGTGATAAACAGCCAGCCAATCAGCTCCTACCTGCCATGTCACAGGCTGTGTTTGAAAAATGTCAGACAGGAGCTGATTGGCTGGCTGTTTATCACTCTCCAGTTTATCACTTTTGAAGCTTAGAGAATCTGGCCCATTGTATTGTTTCATTCAGTCCTGTTATTATCTTGTTAGCACACCTGGTGCACAGCTGGACTTTCAGGCTGTGGGTTTCTGAGCATGTCCCACTGGGCACAGTTTCTCCTGCCCAGCCTCCAATAGCCACTTTGTCTTTTGGGAAGACCTGGGGACATCTGGGTACGGGGCGGACCTAATTCACCCTGGAAAGGCGGCTGCTATAGGTGAAGTCTTCCGTTGCAGGAGGCTGGGGGATTGCTGGGCATGGTGGAAATTGTGTGGGCGTAGTCAGAGGCCGCTCAGTCACATCAGCTCAGTGTACCTCTCTGACACAAACAGTGTATAGTGCTCAGCACTGTACGCTGTTTGGAGAGACAGTGCTGAGCACTGTACACTGTCTGGAGAGACATTGTATAATGATCAGCACACTTTCAGTCCTGCGCACAGTCTCTGGTCCTCCACACAGTCACTGGTCCTCCACACAGTCACTGGTCCTCCACACAGCCACTGGTCCTCCACACAGCCACTGGTCCTCACACACAGTCATGCTCAGGCACCACTCTGTCCTTCTTGTAGAATCATTAATGGAGATGTTGACAATTCCTCATCTTAAATTGATATTAATTACTGCTACATTAGGAAGAGCAGGTAACTGCCTCTCTGTGCATGTATTTAGGTGGCTTTAGTTGTTGAAGCTTCTGCTGACATCTCTGCCTTGTTTTATTGTTTTTTATGTCATCAGGGACTGACCTTTGAATGAGGCTTATTGACACAGCTGCATTATATAGCTACTGTACCTGATTAAGACAGGCCTGGTCATAGGGTTCACATTCTAGTCATTCTATGATACAACCTATGCTTTTCTGTATCCTCCCTGCAATCTGGTATTTTACTCTTGCTTGTGAGCTTGACTACTCAGTTTTCTGTTTAGTCTAATTTAACCTTATGAAGCTCATTCTGTGGCACTGCGGTTTGGAGCTGGCCTTATCCCAAATTGGTCAAGGATGACCTTAAAGGGCCTTGTGATAAGCAAAGCCCCTAACCAGTTAACTAGTTACTACTAGTTGTCATTAACTAGTACAACTGCCTTATTTTAACTCATGCAATTGCTGTCTCATCTGAATCATTGTCACAGATCTGGGTTTTTGTGTATGTGGCTGAGGTTTTCCAGAGACAGCAGAATTTGCACTAGAAACCTGTAATACCATGGGCTTGATGTTTTGCTAGTACATGAACCAAGAAATTGGATATTTTGCCATGACCCAGAGCAGGGGCGGGGAATTGAACGCATCAGGGGTCTTTACCAGGGACCTTCGCTAGTAAGTTTGGCTGCCCAACGTGCAGGTTGCGGCTCCATGTCCAGGTCCACCACACTAGTTACCATGCCACAGGAAGGACGAGTTGTAACTTGATTTTCTGGACTGGATTTGGAGAAAACACGGAAGCACACCTTAACTATGAAAGAAACTTGAAGAAAATAAATCACCAGGAAAACCGGACCAAACAGACAAAGACAAAGACATATGGAACTGAAAATAAACAAACAGAAAGGACTGCTGAAGACAATGAACTTGGTGAAGCACTGGAACTGGATAATTATCAAGTGAAATGGACCTGACTGAATAGAGAAACTGAAGAAGATGCTGGACTAGAGCAACACCAGGAGAACTGGACCGTACTGCTGAAGAGACTGAAGAAAACTTTGAACTGAGGAATTACCAGGCTGACTGGTCCGGAATGCTGAAGAAGATGCTGAACTGGGGAATAACCAGGCTGACTGGACCAGAATGCTGAAGAACTAAAGAAGATGCTAAACTGAAGAATTACCATGTGGACTGTACCAGACTGCTGAAGAACTGAAGAAGTTGCTAAAATTGAGAACCACTAGGTGGACTGGACTGGACTACTGAAGAACTGAAGAAGAAAGGGAGCACATACTGTAGCACTTACACACAGGCTGACTGTAAAAAAATGTTGCATTGGCCATTTGGAATCATGGGAAGAATCCTTTTAAACCATTTAGTGTTTTCTTATTGGCTGATTATGAATAGCCTATAGTTAATAGGCTATTCTGTCATCACATGATGATGACAACAATGGCTGTGCCCGTCATCAGCATGCAGTGGGAGCAGCTGCTGCCACCTATAACTGACAACTCCGGGATCTGGTGGAACTCAAGCGTGAGTCTTTACCTGCCAGATTAGTACTGCTCGTTGCCCGAGCAGAAGACAGCATTAGATCATTTGGACAGGTAGGCATCACTCCCGCCGGGCCATGACAGTCGTGTGGGGGCTTTTTTGTGTGTTTTATTTTTCATTGCTTATACAGTATTTCACTGTAGTTTCCATTGTATGTGGAGCATCTAAGAATTTATTTTTAATGGTTGTAGTTCAATCGAGATTCAATTATTTCATGATAACTGTATTATAAGAGAAACAATAATTATTATTGTTATTTTAAAGGGTATATATATATTTACCTCCTGGACCTGTTGGACCTAGTAAGGAGAAGCGGCACTCCACGGGCTTAGAAACAATTTTTTCTTATTTATTTCAATGAAGAAGAAAAGTAGTACACATAGTCAACGTTTCAAGACCTTTCGGTCTTTTCCTCAAGACTTGTACTGTGAGTGCAAAGTGGTGCTGTGCTCGTGAAGAAAGCAGAAGTCAGCTGTTTGTGGTGCGCCGTGTGTTCCCGGTGTCCGGCGGTCACGTTTCCGGAAGTGCCTGTGACATCATCCCGCTTCAGCGTGAGGGTCTCCTAGCAACAATCGGACACTTCTACCGCCTCACTTCCGGGTCTCCACAGACTTCAACTGTTAAGACCAACTATAAATAAAGTTGGAAAAAGTGATTGAATATGTGATCAAATTTTTTTTTAAAAAATTCTTACTTCTGCTAGTGCATAGCGATGGCAGAAATGTGTAAATGTGGAGGCTATTTGACGGGCCTCAATAAATTTATATATACATAAATTGGACACTGTCTCCTTTGTAAAGCGCAACGGAATATGCTGCGCTATATAAGAAACTGTTAATAAATAACTAAAATATGGTCCTGCTGGGAGGAGGAGTGAGCCACAGAAGTGATATTAATGGATTTCATTTAACTGATATTTTACACGGAGGGGATGAGAGTGGCCCCTTGGGAGCAGGAGCCCAGCGGCAGATGACTCTGTTGCAAAAGTTGAAGTATTTGCATATTCAGTAAGAGGAAATGTACAGTAAATGAAAAGTATATTATCAGGAACATATTTGTGGTCTGTTAAAAGTTTATTGTGTGTTCTCATGTACATTCCTGAATAATTTCCCTCTACAGTACATAGGAATAGGTGAACATGCAAACTATCTTTCCTGCAATGTGGAAAACATTACAGGGAAAAAGTAGTTTAATTGTGAAAAGAAAATACATGTCTTATCTCCCCATGTAAAATAATATTTTTTTTTTTATGTTCAGTATTGCAAAATATAATTGTTTAAGTGTTATCATCTGGGTAGAAGAACGTATATATGCTCTGCTATGGTAGGTAGAATACAGACAACTGGTTTGGGAGACCGCCTGACCATGATTTGGGGAGAGTGAATGACCTGTATACAGTAACAGGAATGAGCAGGAGATCTTTATTTTCTGGATTACCTTCTGTAGCGGGCAGATTTCAGGTGGCCACTAGAGACTGCAGTGCTTCAAAATAAGCAAGCTTTTATTCCAGCAAGATGCAAGAGCCAGTGCAATCTCTTTTCACACAGGCATACTAACAGCAATTCAGGAAAATAGAGTAAAGCTTAAAATGAAAAGTCACAACAGCATTCACAGCAAACAGATACAGTATGCCAAGGGTCTGCAGTATCCAGGACCCGTCCCACACAGCAAACAGAGTAATCAAGGTCTGTAGTATATACCAGCATCCTCAAACATTGGCCCTTATTCTGATTGACGCGTACTTTTCCGCATACTTTCGGATCGCGTCTTTACGGCGTCTGCGCATGCGTGGAGAACGCAACGCGCATGTGCCACGCCTTGACTCCGTACCTGTTCGGGCAAATCCCGTACAAAACTGTTCACCGCAATCAGTCGGGAAATATGGGCGTATTAAGGGCGTCATGCGGAATGACACATGGGCGTAGTTTCAAAGTGGGCAAAACGGGGCGGAAACATGGGCGGACACGGGGGAGTACACTTATGTTGGGGGGCGTGCATTCGGATAGCACTCCGAATGCACGCGAACAAAAAGGGAAGAAATGTGCGGTGTCCAAAAGGCTACTATTGCTTTGCGGACACCACTCGTTCCTGCGGTAGGCGAACGGACCGCCTAATGACTACAAGCATTAACACCTGAACCCAATAGAATCGACTCCTTTACTCATTACTCACTAATAGGACGCTTGTCAGTGCTTTAATTGAAAACATTGCTGCTTCAAGGAAACCTTACTAATCACCCACATATGCTGTACTTGTCACACACTTTAAACCTGCTAACAATGGACATGACTGAATATTAATACTAGCAATACACATGTGTATTCGACATGTACTAATGAAACCACACAATTTTTGTAAAGTAAATAAATTTATTTATATACATTTCACAGTCAATGCCACTGTGATGCAATGACAAAAAAATAAAATAACCCAAAAAAAAAAACCATGGCAGGAATGTACCAAAATAAATTATAATACAAAACAAATATAATTGCACACAGATGGACTCCAGCACCTCCTATGTGCCACTGCACATGCAGCCAGTGGGAAATGAGGAGGCTGCTGGCCCTTCTACAGCAGGGCAACCTGCACCTGACCATTCTACAGCAGGCCAACCTGCACCTGGCCCTTCTGCAGCAGGGCAACCTGCAGCTGCCTCATATGCACCATCAGCAGAATCATTTGGAACACAACCGGGGACTTAGCAACATCACTTCAAGTACAGCTGACAGTAATGGCAGGCAAAAGAGGGCAACAGGGGAACCAAAAAGGACATTTGAAGCAAGGGCTCATCTGGTTACCCTCAGCACGTGATTGGACACAAGAAGCTGACACACACAGCACAATGGAAGAGTTGGGATGACATAACGGTCGAGATTAATGCAGCCACAAGTTCATTTGCGACCACGTTTGGCCTTGGTAGGCTCCTTGGCCTGTGCAGCAGCTCTTCGGCCACGGACAGATGCTGGGGCAGGTGGAGCAGATGCTGGTGAGGGGTTGGTTGGTCTACCCCTCCTGCCAGCAGGGAGTGTTGCTGGTGGTAATGCACCAGAAACGGATGACATTAGGACCCTGTTGCTGTTAACTAGCTCCACCATAAGCTCATTATGGTGGAGGAGGAGATCATTTTGGCGGGTGGCTTGCTCGGCCAGCACCTGAGCACTTGCAGCCATGGCCTGATGCGCCTCAGCCATGGCCTGCATGCTCCCAGCGATGGCCTGCTGGGTGCTGACCAAGCTCGCTATGATCTCCTCGGTCCTACGCATCCGTTCTGATGCCAACTCTCCCTGCTGGTTTATGTCCCCAAGCATCTGGGCCAAGGTGGCAAAATCGGCTTGGGCCGATGGCTGCTGCTGCACAGGCCTACCACTGGGGCCAGGTGGCACGGACTCCTCCACCTCCTGAGCAGAGTCGTCACCAAGCAGTGGGGTGTCTGTGGAAAATGATAAACACAATTAGGACACATTCTACGATAATTACTTGCACAAGCTTATGGCATGACAAATATTGACCTTCAATAAAAGACGCAAACACTTCAGCTGGGGCCTCGCTATCCATCGTGCTCACCCCCCTGACCTCCTCAACTGATACACAGCTCTCGGCCATCAACTCCAGGGGGGTGAACTCTAGCCCTGATGGCATGGGCCCGGCCCCAGATCTCTGGCTGTGTTCCCACCGCTTGGTCATCTTCCTCTTCAGGTTGGTTTTGAAGTCCTGCCACCTGCAATGTAAGTTGACATATTAATACATGTCACTCCAGATGTTTGCTGTTGCAGCCATTGCTCTGTGCTCCATATTACGACATGTGCTTAATGTCAAAAAGATAACATTACATGCAACTATGATATCAACCGTTACAATACACATTCACAATCACCCTACTCTAACTCTCCACGAAATAACATGTCAATAATGTCTGTGTATCGTAACAACCTCACCGGCCATTTGCAAAATCCATCTAAGCATGAATTCAATCATTACTTGTCTATTACTGGGCACATGTATCACAAAACAACTTGCCTCTTCTTGACATGGTCCGCCTCACGAACTTGTGGCGCAACTTCATTAATCTCTGCCGTTATGTCTTCCCAAATCTTCCATCTGCGTGTGTGTGTCAGCCTCTCCGATGGACACTCAATCCAATCACGTGCTCGGGGAACCAGGATGGCAAGCTCCTGTGCTTCATATGCCTTATTTCTTGTACTTGGTTCCTCTGTTGCCCTCGTTCTCCCCTTGCCACGCCCACGCCTACTGGCACGTGTCGCTGTACTTGAAGTGCTGGCCATGGTGCTATCTTGTGAAGTCCCCGGTTGTGTTCCAAATGATTCTGCTGATGGTGCATATGAGCCAGCTGCAGGTTGCCCTGCTGCAGAAGGGCCAGGTGCAGGTTGCCCTGCTGTAGAATGGTCAGTTGCAGGTTGCCCTGCTGTAGAAGGGCCAGCAGCCTCCTCATTTCCCACTGGCCGCATGTGCAGTGGCACATAGGAGGTGCTGGAGTCCATGTGGTCAAATAGTTGCTGCAGCTCCTGGTCCACCTCTGATTGTGATCCAGACATGTTAGCAACAACATTGTCACATTCTAATACACCTTTATATACTGTTTGTGTATCCTGTTTGGCGGACATCAGCGGCAGCTGCGTTCCGTGCGCGAGCGTACGTCGCTGTTTTTTCGCGCCGCATACGTGGCGGAAATTCCATTGTGTAAAACCTGGCGAAACTTCGACATGAAATACTGGTCACCAATTCTAACATTGCATAGAATCTTCTGATACACCTGTGACTATCGCACAATACACATGCTATTTGCTAGCATGACATGACATTTGGTTCATGACTACTGTGGTATTGTGGAGTTTGATTGCAAGCTAAAAGTAGCCCAATCCCTTAGAAAATCCAGGCCACAAGTCATGCAATACTCATCACTACTGTTATAGACCACACATGTGAGAGGCCTATAAATAGTGAGTTGCTGCTAGAATCATTTGTCTCCAGATCTGGACTTGTCAGGGTCTAAGGTAAGCTCTTCCATGGTCCTTGTAGATATGATATCCATTAACAATGTAAGTGTATGAATGTATGCACCATTGCCTCACTGACTACAGATTGTTGGGCCAGCAAAGTCTTTGTAGCATTATTGCAACATGTCACATGTTCACTATTTCACTCACAGGTCTTAAACCTGTGTGTGTTCATCTATTGCAGGACAACATGTCCCAGCAATAGCTGAAATGTCTCATAGTACATGATGTCGGCAACAAATGCAGACACCTTTGATACTCAAGTAGTGTTTAGTAGTTCGATGTTGTAAGCATCTGTGTGTTTAGGACGGTGTGTATTGAGTTCATATTATTGTTACATCATTATAGAGTCAAATGGATCTTCGCGATTTGACGGGGCGCCCATCTATTGTACGTATTGAAGGCTACAAATCTATTTGTAGTCGGATATGGCCATTATGTGCATAGGTGCATCAGTATTTATGTTCATTTTTTTATAGGTTGCTGAAGCAATGATGGCGTACATGGAAAGGAGGCTAAGGGCACTTGCGGCTCTCCCCACTCGTCGCCCAAGGAGGCCAGGACGTGCTAGAATCTATCGCACACGGGTGACTCTGTTTGCTATGCCCGATGATGAGGTACTTACTAGGTACCGGTTACCGCCACATGTAATTCTGGATCTGCTCTCGTTAATTGAGAGTGATCTGGAACCTCTACACGGGATCACGACAGCAATTCCGCCTCACACACAGCTGCTGGCGGTGTTGCATTTCTGCGCCTCAGGATCATTCCAACAAGTAGTGGCAGTACTTGCTGGAATATCTCAGCCGGCCTTCTGCCGAATCCTGAGGCGTGTGACGTCGGCCATGTTCAGGCGCAAGGGGCACTTCATGGCCATGACATTTGCCACCGAGACCCTGCGCAGAAGCCAGCAGGCCTTCCATCAAATTGCTGGCTTCCCTAATGTGATAGGGGCTGTGGATGGCACCCATGTACCATTTGTGCCTCCATCTCGAAGTGAGAAGATATATAGGAACCGCAAATTGTTCCACTCACTGAACGTGATGGTGGTATGTGGCCCATCCATGGAAATTCTCGCCTTCAACTCGAAGTTTCCCGGAAGTGCCCATGACTCTCATGTCATCCGACAAACCGGGATATGGCAAAGACTACAAGAGCTGGAAGGCCGTGATGCGTGGGTTCTGGGTGACTCCGGTTACCCATGTACGCCCTGGCTACTTACGCCGTACAGCTACCCAGAACCGGGCCCACAGGAGGCATTCAATCGGGCGCATGTTGCCACCAGGCAAGTGGTGGAGCGCTCAATTGGCCTTTTAAAGGGTCGATTTAGAGTGCTCCACCGCACTGGTGGTGACTTACAGTATGCGCCTGAAATGGTGTCGAGGATCGTGGGCCTGTGTATATTTTTCCATAACATTGCTGTGCGGCGTGAGATACCCTTTGATGAGTGGGAGGTTCCATCTGAGCCGCAAGATCCGCCCATGCGCCCATCCCGCGCCCCTGAATGCCGGAGGGGATACCAGCTGCGGGACTCTGTGGCGCTAAGATTCTTCAGGTACATTTTATCTAGTTGACCAGAACACACCAATTGTGGTAAAAATCACCCCTTTCAAATAAGTACAGTGTGGTAGTTGTCAGTGTTACAAAACGACAATTAGCCAGCCTGCCCTCCTAATGGCAAAGAAATAGTAGATATTTATCATATGTGCTTAGTTTGGGGGGAAGTACAATATAGGTGCTCATTATTATACTTTGTACAAGGGATCTTATTTGTTTGTTATATCTTCATTATTGTAGTTGATACTATCCCTGATGTCTGGTGAGTACATTGATTTATTCTCTAATGTGGTGGGGACTTTTTTCTGTGTTGATGTATGATTTGTTTGCAGATATATAGATATATATATATATATATATATGATATTGGGATTTATTAACATGTTTAAACATTTCAAGGAGCAGGCAGGCAGGCAGCCAGGCAGGCAGGCAGGCAGGCAGCCAGCCAGGCAGGCAGCCAGGCAGCGCTGGTGTATAATGCTGGACTCAGGATACCTGCAAGTATGTGTATGTGTCTTTTAAACATAAATGTACGCATACACATAGATGCATAGAGTAAGTAATGCTAAGTACAGCTATGCGTTGCTAAGCTATAGCACGCGTTGCTTGGCGGAGCGAGGCGTTATTGGATTTGCTAAGTGCATACACACTGTGTTTTATATATATCAGATTTGTTCATTGCCATACATCAGCACTACTGTTTTGAAGGCATGCGAATTTGTCACCATTTGTGTTGGCGCAGAGACGCTGTTCATGTAAAGATGAACAATAAAGTTATTAACACAAATAACTGTGATAAACCAATGCCACCACATGATTGGTTGATTGATGCCATTGTTAACATGGCGGAGACACGCAGGGCAGAGCCGTTTTCGCCTGCGGAACTGAGGGCTCTGGTCTCCGTCATGGAGACAAGGCTGGGCCGTGCGGGGCCCTTTATCACTAATGGCCAGAAGCGCCGGGCCTATGCTGCGGCAGGGCGCCGGATTTTCGCCCGCACTCGGGTGCGGAGGACCATCGGCCAGCTAGAGAGGCGGTGGTCGGACCTCCGCAGGCGCCAGCCCCAGCTTCTACAGCAGATTAGGAGCGAGATAGCTGATTGTGAGTATTTTAGCTATGAAATTTCGCACTTACATCATAGCATATATAAACAATAAAATGTGTCTCATGATAAGTGGGTGTCCATGGGTTTAAAAGTCCATAGACTGTTATGTGTGCTTCTTCCTGGTTAACATGCAGTCATGTGGCTTTTATATGTAATTACATAGCATTCATGATTCTGATGCATACAATGTGCCAGATCTAATATGTGTTAAACATTGATAAATGCCAGGGTTGTAATGATTGAACAAATTACTAACAATCACATCATAACTTAAATGTCACATTTTGGAGTCCATTAACAGTAAGGAGCTACTTTCAAGCATCGTTTGCCAACATTATCACCCTTCCATGTATGTCTTGTTATGGATTAATACATGTGCCCCAATGACCCTACATTGACCATGATTTTGTTTTCTACCACACAGCACGAGCCCGAGCACAACAGGCACGGGAACAGGCCGAGGCAGCCCAGGCCGAGGAGGAGGTCCAAGAGCCTGATGAGGAGGTGCCGGCGAGGGTGGAGGAGGAGCAAGTGGAGGAGGAGGAGGAAATGGTGGAGGAGATGGTGGAGGAGGTGGAGGAGATGGTGGAGGAGGAGTATGTGGTGGAGGAGGTGGTGGAGGAGGAGGAGGTGCCTGAGGAGGTGGTGGTGGAGGAGGTGGAAGAGGAGTTGGTGGCGGAGGAGGAGGTGTTGGTGGCGGAGGAGGAGGAGGTGGAGGAGGTGGTGGTGGTGGAGGAGGTGGTGGTGGCGGATGAGGAGGTGGAGGAGGTAATGGTGGCGGAGGAGGTGGCGGAGGAGCTGGCAGAGGAGGTGGCTGAGGAGGCCACGGTTGCCCCGGAGTTGTCTGAATCCGAGGGGGAGGAGGCGTGTCAGGCGCCGGAGGCCCAACAGATCGGTATGTATACATAATGCATCATTCATGAAGTAGTTGTACTGGTATTTGTTATGTAGCACTGGTGATGATAAATTTTGTTAGAATACTATTAATACAGAACCCAAAGTGGGTAGCTACAGATACAGGTACGGGTTAGATGGGGTGTCCAAGGCATCCCTTTCATCCAGGACACCTCTGAATTACACAGGTTTGTGGGATGGCTTGGAGCACCAGTTTGACTGCCACATAACCGTTGTAGTTAAACAGGATCCTGGAGTAAAGGGATGAGTGGATCATTTGTGGATTAAATTCACCTGCTGCAAGCCTCGATTCTGACCCATCATATAGTGGAATCTATCTTTTTGTTGAATGTTATTTATAAACTATGATGTATGCTATAAATGGAGTATGGGCCAGCCTACCTTGGAATGGAGTCACAAGTTGCCAGTGTCCCTGGAGCCTCCTCTACCTAAACACCCCCTGTAGTTCAGATTGTTTTTTGGCCCTCACAGAATTGGAGGTTGGTTTAGACTGAATTATGATTTTGAGGATGTGTACTGTGCATTCCTGACATTTGCATAACTCCCATGCCACGAACCATCACTGAACTTAGACTGAGGAGATTGTGACAAGTTCTTATTGACGGAGGCCATGACATGCTTGTCATTGGTTAGTCATGGGTGGGTTGTGAATGAGAAGAAACACTATGACTGTTATGTCTTCTGCAGAGTAAAGGGTAGAGGGAAAAAAACACAGTATGTAGTAAATAAGTTTGCATGTATGTATATATGTATGTGTCATATCTATTTATCTATGTGTGTCTCTATCTCTCTACATATATATATATATATATATATATATATATATATATAAAATCATATATATATAAAATCAGATATCTCTAGCTTAGACAATACGTATGATCCTTATGCCAACACGCGTAAGGGATGTATAAGATGTACATGTACAACATGCCAATTCATGCTGCCTGGAGATACATTCCAACACCCTTTGAGTGGTAAAACAATGTTTATTAAACATCGACTCACATGTACATCTAAATATGTTGTCTACCAAATTTTATGTCCCTGCGGCATGTCATACATTGGCAAAACTGATTGCCAATTTAAGGATCGTATGACAGCACATAGGTCGGCTATCAGGACTGCGATAGCTAAAGGACATAGCGAACAGCCGGTTGCCCGGCATTTCTGCAATTATCCACACCCTCTTGCTTCATTAAGGTACCGAATGATTGACCATCAACCAGCCTCTATTAGGGGAGGAGACAGATCCAAAAAATTGATCCAACTAGAAACTAAATGGATCTATCGTTTAGGTACACTGTCCCCTAAAGGACTGAATGAACACCTAGGCTTAGGTGCGTTCCTCTAAATCCTAACAAACTGTAATATATGTAATTATGCGCTCATGTTATTACTATTGTATTATATTTTCTTTCCGTTTTCCATTGCTTTCATCCTGTGCATGATTAATTACATCTGATTTAGTAGATGCAGTATGCTTTGCTTTGTACTAATCAGTTCTGTTCTCCGTTTCCTGCAGTATTGTTGACATGTAACCTTGGTGATGGGCTTCACACACTACCTCCTCTCTTGTGAGGTCATCTTATTGCGTCCTGATCCTGAACAGCGCTTCCCGCTCTAAGGAGATGGCGCGCTCACTGGGTGCTTTATAAGGTAAGACGTTTTGTACTATGCATTCATACCTGACGAAAATGCCAGAATAAAGGCATTGAAACGTTGTAAGTTCAACTAGACTGCTTGTATTTATTTGAACAAGACGCCGCGAGTGCAGCACCTCCCCTGCTACCTTGTCTCTACACTCGCTCCGACGAGTGTTATGTACTGACACCCGGCGCATCAGCTGACTTTAGACGGAGAGCCGGTACACAGGATTATGTACTAAAGGATCCACGTTTGTGCATCGCATCTACAAGGCTCCCTCTACCACTCTAACAACATCAGTGAGTGTGTTATTCCGTGACCTGCGCATCTAGATTATACTGGATGCCGTTTTGCTGTGACACTGTACTCGCTACCATCTGTTGCATGGAACCCTAAACTGCAGAGCTTCGTACAGACTGGGTGATTTCAACATGGATACTGTGCTACCATCTGAGCCAGAAACCAGTGGATATATCCATAATACCCAGTCACTGGGAATACTTCACAGCTATTCAGAAGCTGAAGCCAGTGACATTCTCTACACTGAGATTATTGAGGAGCAAGCTGAGGCTAAATCTAATGAGGATGCCTATCACAAACTACTACATTTGAAGCGGAAAGAAATTGATTACTATTATCATTGTATAACTTTAAGTGACTACTACCGTTCTAAAAAAATACCCCGTGGGTTACGGGTAAAAAACTCGCCTACCATCGGCCGTAATGATCCTGCATTTTGTAAAAAATGGATAGGAATCATGAACAAGTGCTCACTTGATCTTATACTCCTTATAATTGAGCAATCCACAAAAGAAATGAATATAATAAAAACCAAAATCACTGAACTCGAACAGACAGTCAGACCATTATTGGAGGAAGATACTGCTACAGATTGGTACACCAAACTGGACAATCAAATCCAGATTTATAAGCGGGAGCTTATAAAATTTAAAGCAGATAAAAAGGCCAAGGTGGAAAGTGATTATGCCAATTATACGGTATACAGATGGACAGATACGACTTATAAAGGCAATTCCAGGGTGCCATTTTTTAGACGCCGACAGCGCAATCCCCGGCAGCTTGATTCATCTAATGAGAATACCTCCACGGCAAGCGATTCAGAACCAGCACCAGCACCATCTTCTACACAGATGGGCCCTTTATCCGTGGCCACCAGAAACAGGGACAGAAGAAAAGTAGACACCGCTGGTTTACCCGCCGTGGCGGACAATGTAAAAGGCAGAGGGCGACTAGGGAGACCACCGAAAAATTACAGGACCTAGTAATAAATCTGTCCGATTATGAACTCAATCCCACTGAACAAAGAGTTCTCACAAAGGGCTTGTCATTTATCCCCACATATAAACAGGACTCCTTGCAATGGCAAGTAGAGAAATATCGTTTACATCGCCAATTGAAAATCAAAGAATTCTTTGCTAAAACTCCAGTAATTGAGGAACATACCGACCCTATTCCGCCTAAATTAATTAAAATTATGCCAAGATCAACGTTTGATCCGTTATCATCTAATGCATCAGTCCGAACCTTTACAAGAATGCTGGATATTCATACTACAGAAATTACAAAAAAGCCTCCTGTGGTTCGCAACAATCTATCCAAGGATGAAGCTATGGCCCTAAAACACCTGGCATCCAATAAAGGCCTTATTTTTCGCCCGGCTGATAAAGGAGGTGCCCTGGTCATCCAGAACCTCCAAGATTATAAAGAGGAGATCAGCAGACAACTGGAGGATCCTGTTACATACAGACTTTTACCTGGAGACCCTACACCAACTTTCCAAAAAGAGGTAGCACTCCTACTCAAATATGGCTTTGACAATGGCCATCTGTCAGAGAAACTACATAAAGCTCTTTTGCCTGCTTACCCAGTGACTCCGGTGCTTTACACCACCCCAAAGATTCATAAATCTTTAATAAAGCCACCGGGGAGACCCATAATTGCTGCTGTTAAATCACTATTCCAACCGATTGCTCTTTATTTGGATTCTATATTACAGCCCCTGATCCAAATTCACCCCCACTTTCTTCTGGACACTAATACGCTACTTAAGCGATTAGCAGAACTGCCTACCTTCGATTGTGATGTGCTTTTGTGTAGTATCGATGTCCAGAGTCTCTATACCGCAATCCCCCATGAGGGAGGGCTGGCTGCGGTTAGAAGACTGCTGGAAACTTCAGGTACTTTCAGTGGAGATTGCTTGGACTTTCATGTAAAATTACTTGAGTTTGCACTAACTAAGAATTACTTTTTATATGATAATCGTTTTTTCCTGCAATGCCATGGGTGTGCCATGGGATCTGCCATGGCACCAGCATACTCTAATGTGTACATGTTTGAGGTTGAGGATATGATTTTTTTCAATAACATCGATGTATCGGCGGACATCTTGTATTACTGCCGATACATCGATGACCTGTTGGTGTTTTGGAAAGGGTCAGCCGAGCAATTTGATGCTATCATACAGTCCCATAACAGTAGGGATCATCCTATCAAATTAACGTATACTATCAGTCCTGAATTCATCCATTATTTGGATGTGAAAATCTCACTTCAGGAGGGTAAAGTATATACCTCTCTGCATACCAAATCCACTGATAGGAACAACTTGTTAATGTTTGATAGTTTTCATCCTAAACCACTTAAACAGGGATTACCCTACTCTCAGCTGATACGCATCAGACGCATAACATCTGACCCGGTATTGGCTGATAAAGAGATGGATGCTATGATTGCAAAATTCAAACAGAGAGGGTACCCACTTGAATTATTGTTGGCAGCTAAAAGTAGAGCTTTATCCCTGGATAGGGATACGCTGATCAAGATTCCACGTAAAGCCAAAAATAAAATGAAAATACTCCCCTGGGTATGTCAATATAACCCAGCTAGTGAGGGTATTAATAAAATCTCCAAAAACCTTTGGCCCATCATTAAATCTGACCCTGACCTCGGCCTACAGGAAACTAGATTATTATCTTGCTACACTAGAGGACGCAACCTTAGAGATATATTGGTAAAATCAGATATCTCTAGCTTAGACAATACCTATGATCCTTATGCCAACACGCGTAAGGGATGTATAAGATGTACATGTACAACATGCCAATTCATGCTGCCTGGAGATACATTCCAACACCCTTTGAGTGGTAAAACAATGTTTATTAAACATCGACTCACATGTACATCTAAATATGTTGTCTACCAAATTTTATGTCCCTGCGGCATGTCATACATTGGCAAAACTGATTGCCAATTTAAGGATCGTATGACAGCACATAGGTCGGCTATCAGGACTGCGATAGCTAAAGGACATAGCGAACAGCCGGTTGCCCGGCATTTCTGCAATTATCCACACCCTCTTGCTTCATTAAGGTACCGAATGATTGACCATCAACCAGCCTCTATTAGGGGAGGAGACAGATCCAAAAAATTGATCCAACTAGAAACTAAATGGATCTATCGTTTAGGTACACTGTCCCCTAAAAAACTGAATGAACACCTAGGCTTAGGTGCGTTCCTCTAAATCCTAACAAACTGTAATATATGTAATTATGCGCTCATGTTATTACTATTGTATTATATTTTCTTTCCGTTTTCCATTGCTTTCATCCTGTGCATGATTAATTACATCTGATTTAGTAGATGCAGTATGCTTTGCTTTGTACTAATCAGTTCTGTTCTCCGTTTCCTGCAGTATTGTTGACATGTAACCTTGGTGATGGGCTTCACACACTACCTCCTCTCTTGTGAGGTCATCTTATTGCGTCCTGATCCTGAACAGCGCTTCCCGCTCTAAGGAGATGGCGCGCTCACTGGGTGCTTTATAAGGTAAGACGTTTTGTACTATGCATTCATACCTGACGAAAATGCCAGAATAAAGGCATTGAAACGTTGTAAGTTCAACTAGACTGCTTGTATTTATTTGAACAAGACGCCGCGAGTGCAGCACCTCCCCTGCTACCTTATATATATATATACACATGTCACCTAGCATTTCTGAAATTTATGTAGCAGTATGTGAAATGTATGCATGAATATCATGACTAATTTTTGCCCCTTTGACATGCCCACAGATGCCACAACACCGGCAGATGAGGGGGTTCGTGGGGCCCTCCTGCGGATGGGCCACCATTTGCGCCTATTAATAGCCGATCTCCAGGACCTGCGAGATTTACTACTGTAATTTATTATTTTATAGTTTTATATTTAAATGTTAATTTTTCCAGCAAATAAATGGTTTATGCAAGTTCACAGTTGTTGGTTTTATTTGCACATTAAACAGTATATGTGTAGATTGTTTATAATATTTTACACAGGGTCTAATACAAACCATTGCACTTCAATTGCTGTAAGGGTTAATGTGTGCAATGCATGTGTTAGGCATGCTTGTAAGGATATATTGGCATCTAATTGATTCCAATTCCAAATAAGCATTTTTGTATGAGGTGAGGTAATTGAATAAGTGGGTCATGTGATGTATTGCAGAATAGACATAATAGTGGGTTGTTTGGCGAAAATACTCCGCTTACGTGCGGAAGCACCGCTTGACTCCCGTTCGGATGCGGTATTCCCGTGCATACTCTGTAATACTCTGTAATACCGTGCAGAATCGGAGTGTTTCTCCCGCACACGCATGGTTTGTATGTCGTCCGTAAACACGCCCTGTTCTTAAAGAGTGAGTCCGTCCGAATGCGGAGGACACGTGGGCGTTTCTACGGACGATGGCCGCACGCGGCAGCACACCGTGGCGTGCGGACCGCACCGTAAGAATTCGGGAATATCCGCACCGATCAGAATAAGGGCCATTGTCCTCAAGGCACACCAACCCTCAAGGTTTTTTTTGCACAGATGGCATAATCAAGCTGGCTGAAGTACAAATTAAGTCACCTGTGCCTAAGTCTAGATAGCCATATAACCTGGACTGTTGGTGTGCATTGAGAACCACGATTGAGAACCTTGGTATACAGAACTGTGGGGCAAATGTATGAAGCTGTTTTATGGAGTAGTGGTGCACTGATACCACTTCTCCTTCCTATATTAACCCTTTGCAGTCCAAATATACTTTTGCAATTCAAACAGTCTGGTTTAAATGTTTAAATTATTTGTAGTTTTTTTATTTTTTATTAAAAAATGGTCTATATTGAATGTTAAACAATGTTAATATTCTTATTTTAATGTGGCTCACCACTGGATCTGCTACTAGCGCTAGGGCAGTTGAGCCTGACTAGACGTTGGACTTGAAAGGGTTAAGGAGATATGCCCTGTGTTGTTTTCAGCTCTGCTATCAACAATTATCCCTGTTAACTGACCTGATCGCAGGTACTACAAAGCGATTCATCCCTACGTCCATAGCTCCGGGAACTTATTTTGGATTCTTTGGGTTAGCGTACGTTAGAGGGTAAATTGATACATGTGGAAAAGGGACTATGATTGAATCGTTTGCATGTGAGCCCTGTGATTCGCCAGCTGGCGTTCTATCATTGGTTCAATGCAATTTTCATTTCACATTTATTTTTTAGTAAATTTGACCAGACTGCATTTCCCATTGAAAGCATGGGAAATGTGATCTGCTTACTAAAAAAAAAAAATATTAAAGGGTTTGAAGCAGTTTATCACAAAAACTGCTCCAAAAGCCCTTTAATACATTCAGGTAAAAATGAATTCTAGCCAATCAGGAGCCGCCTAGCGGCCAATCAGGAGCCAGTAAAGTCGGCTCCTGATTGGCTAGAATTCATTGTTAGTCCAGACGCAGAGGAGGAAACATCTCTGCAGCTCTGACAGACGGGGAGTTTGCTGGAGTCGCCCGGCAGCTTAAAGAAGAAGCAAGAAGATGGAAGAAGAAGGAAGAATGCCTGGACCAAGCCAGAAAAACTTCCATGGAGGACCTGGGTGAGTTGGATTTCCTTCCACAGGTCCACCATGGATTTCTTCGGACCCGGACCTGACGGCGACGCCGACATGAAGATCGACATGAAAAAGAATGGCGACATGGATCCGGAACCAGGACAAGGCACCGGATCAATACTCTGGGACCTAACTACGGGATCAAGATAGGTAAGTATCAGTGTGTGTGTGTGTAATGTATGTATTAAACTTTTTATTTTACATGTGTCAGTGTGTTTTTATTTAACTATTTTTTTAATACTGTGGATCTACAAGACCCAGCGGGCCATTTAATGCCCCGCAGGCTGGGACTTGTGGTTCACCAAGTCCCAGCTTGCAGGGGGGGCTTGCTGGGACTCATAGTTCTACAGTTTAAAACAATAGTTTATTCTTCTATTTTTTACACCAGAATCAGCCCGATGCCCACCGCCCAGGGGCATCGGGGACAGCACCAGGCTTCAGCCTGGTCAGGTAAGTCCTGGAGGGGGGGGGACCCCTTTATTGGGGGGTCCCCACTCCCCCAGGACCCCTGGCCAGGCTCACTGGCCAGAGGGCTGAATGCTTTGGCCGGGGGGACTTGTATAAAAAGTCTCCCCCCAGCTGTGGCATTACCCTGCTGGCTGGTTTGGCCTGGGGCTGGTTCTTAAAATACGGGGGACCCCTATTTGTCGGGTTCCCTGATTTTTAATTACCGGCCCCGGCTCTTTCAGCCTGGTGCTGGTTATGGCTGTGGGGGGGACCCCACGCCGGTTTTTTTTTTATATACATTTTTTTTTTCTATTTTTTTACACTGAAGCATGCACGGATCTGACTGATCCGTGCAGGCTAAAGCCAAATACGACAGGGAAGGCAAGGTGTATTTTCCTGTCGTATTTGCGTGGGTGTTTTACACCAATTAGCAGCCGTATTATCAATACGGCTGCTTAGTACATCAGGAACCACCATTCTTTTAAATGGTGATTCCTGTCGTATTCTATCGATGGTGTAGACATTTGTATTTGTGAATACAAATACGAATGTTCCATCTTTAGGAATACGAATTGTTGTATTTTCGGCATTGTAAATCCCGAAAATACAAATGTGCAAAAAATAGGTGTATTTCTGCCTACAAATACACCTATTTTTTACTAATCCATTTTAGTAAATTTCCCCCATTATTTCAGTAAAAACAATTTTAGTAAATGGGCCTCTAAAGGTGCGTACACACGGGGCGATATATCGCCCGGCGATATATTGCCTGGCGATATATCTGTGAGTGATATATCGCTCAATACCCCCTTTTCATCAGCGACCAGAGATGGTCGCTGATTAAAAGAAACCTCTGCCGGCGGTGCCGCAGAGGTAATCAGCTGGTCGCAGGAGCAAGCTCCTGCGACCAGCGTTTAGAAGGGGGCTGAAAACGGGAGTGCGCACCCGGCGATTTATCGCCGGGGCACACTCCCATCACTGGCGATATGGTCGCCAGCGACTATATTCCCAGCGATATCAGCCCCTATTGCTGCCGTGTGTACACGGCTTAAGTGAGATACTAATATTATGCAATGAAGCGGTCAGAAATTATAGTTTTTTATTAAAAGAATAAAACTGTTTAATTAAAAAAGTGAATAAACAGTGGTACAAACTTTGATGGGCAGAACATCACAAAAATTGTTGATCGAAACACTGCAACCAATGCAACTTGTGTTTCTTAACACTTGGTTTTCTCTAAAGCCTGCTAGGGCTCTACAGGTAATATAAGGAAGGTAGGAGCTGCTTTTTTTCCCCCAGCAGCAGGGCCGGTGCAAGGCTCCGAAGTGCCCCAGGCGGAGGGGGGTGTGCACTGGCGCTCACCCGCTCCTAGTGGGGGGGGCACTAGGCACTGCAATTCAGCACGGGGGCGGGGGGACGGGTATTGCGGTGGCAGGCCACTGCGTCATTCCATGGGGGGGCAGTTGCCAGGGCCGGGAGGTGTCGGGTGATGCGGCCAGTGCCGCTAAGTGTGCCGGGTGATGTGGCTGCAGTCCGTCGTGTCGGTCCACTGGGGGGGATGCAAGGGGTGTCAGGTGATACGGCGAGTGCTGCTAAGTAAGTCCAGGGGTGGGGAGGGGGAACGGGCGATGCGACGGCACCCACCTAGTCGCTCTGGAGGTGGGGGAGTGGCGGCCGGCGCCACTCACCTCCATCCGGGGGGGGACCTGCTCCAAACTGCCACCCTCCAGTGGCCTAGAACTGCCTAGTGGTGGCGCTGGCCCTGCCCAGCAGTTGCTTATGTCTGCAGTCATTGGCTGGGGGGGTGCTACTGGGCTGACCAATCAGCAGTGATCGGCAGCACGGCATGCACTGGGGGGGGGACAACACCAGATTCTCTTTCTGCAGTCACACAATGACCTTTCTGACAGGATCATCATATGTGACCATGTTAGGGAAAGTACAGCCTGGTATGGTCACACCTGATGTCACCATGCCAGGCAAGTGGTCTACATTCTTTGTCAATTTTTGATCCTTGGTCTTTAATTTGAGGGCTCTATAATGTATTATCTCTCAAACCAGATTGTATAAATAAACATTATTCTTAACATTCTTTATACAAACAGTCTCTGGAATTTTCAAGTGTCTATTTACTAAGGCTTGGACGGAGATAAAGTTGACAGACAAAGTACCAAGCAACAAACTCCATTTTTCAAACACAGCCTGTACATGGCAGTAAGATGCTGGTTGGCTGATACTTTATCTCCATCGATTTGGTCTCTGTCCAAGGCTTATTAACCCCTTCCCGCCGCAGCCTGTTTTTGCCTTCCTGACAGAGCCCTTTTTTTCAAATCTGACAGGTATCACTTAAGTGGGGATAACTTTTTTTTGCTTTTACTTATCCCAGTGATTTTGAGATTGTTTTCTCGTGACACATTGTACTTCAAGTTAGTGGTAAATTTGGGTCGATACAGTCTGTGTTTTTTTGTGAAAAATACCAAAATGTCGCAAAAAAATGGAAAATTTAGCAATTTTCAAAATGTTAAATTTTCTGCTTGTGAGACAAATAATCATACCACTCAAAATAGTTAATAACTAACATAGACCATATGTCTACTTTATATTTCCATCATTATTTCAACTTCCTTTTAATTTTTTTGGACACTAGGAGGCTTAAAATATGAATAGCAAATTCTCAAATTTTCAAGAAAATTTCAAACACTGATTTTTTTAGGGACCAGTTCAGTTCTGATGTGACTTTGAGGGACTTGTATGTGAGACACCCCCATAAATGATGCCATTTCAAAAACTGCACCCCTCACAGTTTTCAAAACAGCATTTTGGAAGTTTGTTAACCCTTTAGGTGTTTCACAGGAATTAAAACAAAGTGTAGGTGAAATTTCAAAATTTCATTTTTTTTGCAGATTTTCAATTTTAATACATTTTTCTAAGGAACACAGTAGATTTTACTAGAGAAATGTGACTAAAAATTGATTCCCCCAATTCTTTTGTTTTCATAAATATCCTATATGTGGCCCTAGTGTGCACGTTGACCAAACCACAGGCTTCATAATAGAAGGAGCACCTACTTGATTTTGGAGCCTCCTTTTTATGAGATTATTTTTTAGGCACCATGTAGGTTTCTAGGCACCATAAGATGCTAAAAGTTAGGAACCCCCCCACAAGTGACCCCATTTTGCAAACTACACCCCTCAGGGAATTCATCTAGGGGTATAGTGTACATTTCAAACCCCCAGGGGTTTCACCAATTTTGATACAACTGGGCTGTGCAAATGAAAAATTACATTTTTTACACAAAAATGCAGTTCTGGCTCCAAATTTGTCATTTTCACAAGGAATGAAGGAGACAAAGCACCCCAAAATCTGTGCACCAATTTCTCCCGAGTACGGCAATGCCTCACATGTGACCAAAAAATACCATTTGGGTGCATGGCAGGACTCAGAAGGGAAGGAGTGATTTTTGGATTTTGCAGCTCAGATTCTGGTGGAATGTTGGTGGGTGCTATGTCGCATTAGCAAGACCCCCAAAGCACCAATACAGTGGAACCCCCCCACAAGTGACCCCATTTTGCAAACTACACCCCTCAGGGAATTCATCTAGGGGTATAGTGTACATTTCAAACCCCCAGGGGTTTCACCAATTTTGATACAACTGGGCTGTGCAAATGAAAAATTAAATTTTTTTACACAAAAATGCAGTTCTGGCTCAAAATTTTTCATTTTCATAAGGTATGAAGGAGAAAAAGTACCCCAAAATCTGTGCCCCAATTTCTCCCGAGTATGGCAATGCCTCACATGTGACCAAAAAATACCAGTTGGGTGCATGGCAGGACTCAGAAGGGAAGGAGTGATTTTTGGATTTTGCAGCTCAGATTCTGGTGGAATTTTGGTGGGTGCTATGTCGCATTAGCAAGACACCTGAAGCACCAATACAGTGGAAGCCCCCCACAAGTGACCCCATTTTGCAAACTACACCCCTCAGGGAATTCATCTAGGGGTATAATGTACATTTCAAACCCCCCGGGGTTTCACCAATTGTGGTACAACTGGGCAGTGAAAATGAAAAATTAAATTTTTTACACAAAAATGCAGTTCTGGCTCAAAATTTTTCATTTTCACAAGGAATGAAGGAGACAAAGCACCCCAAAATCTGTGCCCCAATTTCTCCCGAGTACGGCAATGCCTCACATGTGACCAAAAAATACCATTTGGGTGCATGGCAGGACTCAGAAGGGAAGGAGTGATTTTTGTATTTTGCAGCTCAGATTCTGGTGGAATGTTGGTGGGTGCTATGTCGCATTAGCAAGACCCCCAAAGCACCAATACAGTGGAAGCCCCCCACAAGTGACCCCATTTTGCAAACTACACCCCTCAGGGAATTCATCTAGGGGTATACTGTACATTTCAAACCCCCAGGGGTTTCACCAATTTTGATACAACTGGGCAGTGAAAATGAAAAATTAAATTTTTTACACAAAAATGCAGTTCTGGCTCAAAATTTTTCATTTTCACAAGGAATGAAGGAGACAAAGCACCCCAAAATCTGTGCCCCAATTTCTCCCGAGTACGGCAATGCTTCATGTGTGACCAAAAAATGGCAGGACTCAGAAGGGAAGGAGTGATATTTGGATTTTGCAGCACAGATTCTGGTGGAATGTTGGTGGGTGCTATGTCGCATTAGCAAGACCCCCAAAGCACCAATACAGTGGAACCCCCCCACAAGTGACCCCATTTTGCAAACTACACCCCTCAGGGAATTCATCTAGGGGTATAGTGTACATTTCAAACCCCCAGGGGTTTCACCAATTTTGGTACAACTGGGCTGTGAAAATGAAAAATTACATTTTTTTACACAAAAATGCAGTTCTGGCTCAAAATTTTTCATTTTCATAAGGTATGAAGGAGAAAAAGCACCCCAAAATCTGTGCCCAATTTCTCCCGAGTACGGCAATGCCTCACATGTGACCAAAAAATACCAGTTGGGTGCATGGCAGGACTCAGAAGGGAAGGAGTGATTTTTGGATTTTGCGGCTCAGATTCTGGTGGAATGAATGGTGGGTGCTATGTGGCATTAGCAAGACCCCCGAAGCACGGTGAAATGATGAACCTAATAATCCATAGATGTGTGGTATATTTTAAAACACTCCTTTATACATAGGCCGGGTTTGTCGGGGCAAGTGTCACACTGGAAAATAGTTTGCTTTCTTATTCCCTTTTTATAGCAAACTTTGCACCTTTTTTGTGTCCTGCCCTTTTTTCCAGTGGAGGGGATTTTATCAGGAAAATGCTGCCCTGGTACAATACGGGGGCCAGTACTAGAAGTACTGGGGCCCTCTGCCTGCTGGTTCCCAAATATTAGGCCCTTTATGACTTCCTCTTGAAAGTGCATAAATGTCCCCCTCTGGCTGGTAGAACGGAATAGCACGTAAACGTTATACAGTGCCATCTGGATGATATACACGGCCAGCTTCTTGTACCAGATTTTTGTTTTCCGCAGGGCACTGTACGGCTTCAGTACCTGATCTGAAAGATCCACTCCGCCCATGTACTTATTGTAATCCAGGATACAATTAGGTTTTGAGGTGTGGGTACTGGTACCTCGTACAGGGACAGAGGTGGTACTGTCTCCATGAATTGTTGTCAGTATAAGGACATCCCTCTTGTCCTTATATTTGACCAACAACAAATTTTTGGTGGATTGTGCCCTGCTTTCACCCCTTCTCATTACTTGGGCAATGTGCGTTTTTGGGAGGCCTCTTTGGTTCTTGTGCACAGTACCGCAAGCTGCTGTACCTCTTGAACCAAGGGCCTTAAACAGGGGGATGCTAGTGTAAAAGTTATCCACATAGAGGTGATAACCTTTTTTCCAGGAAGGGGTGCACTAAATCCCAGACAATTTTTCCACTAACACCTACGAGGGAGGGGGGGCATTCTGGCGGTTCAATTCTTGAATCCTTCCCTTCATATACCCTAAACCTGTGAGTGTACCGTGAGGTGCTTTCACACAGCTTATACATTTTTATGCCATACCTTGCCCTCTTATTGGGAAGGTACTGGCGGAATTTAACCCTTCCTTTAAAATGTATAAGGGACTCGTCTATGCAAATGAATTTATCTGGGATGTACATCTCTGCAAATTTGGCACTGAAATGATCAATGACCGGCCTGACTTTGAATAGCCGGTCAAAGGTGGGATCATCTCTGGGTGGGCACTGTGCATTATCGTTGTAATGCAAAAATTTAAGGATTAACTCAAAACGAGTCCGGGTTATGGCCATACGGTAAAATGGGGTGCTGTACAGAACATCTGTACTCCAATATTGCCTAATTTCTGGCTTTTTTACTATGCCCATATGAAACACCAGACCCCAAAACGTCATCATCTCTACTGCATCTACAGGGGTCCACCTAGCAAATGATGACGTGGGGTTTTGAGCAATAAACTGCTGGGCATATAAATTACTTTGGTCCACCATTAAATTTATAAAATCATCAGAGAAAAATAATTTGAAAAAGTCAATTTCTCTGAGACCTGTGGAATCAAATTGGATTCCTGGGATGGCCAAAAACTCAGGAACCTGGGGCTCAAAATTGTCTGGTGGTGGGGTCCATACGAGATCAATTATTGGGGGGGGTCTCAGCTGCTCTACGGGGGCGTCTTTGAGGGGGTCCCTCATCACTAGAGGAGGAAGAGGAGCTTAAGACGAATCCTTCAAATTCCCCGCTTGCATCACTGGCTGTGTCAGAGTCAGAGGCAAGCATGGCATATGCCTCCTCCGCTGAATACATTCTTCTGGATGACTGGGATGACATTTGGGATGACATTTGGGATGCCATTTTTATTTTTGTGTTTCTGGTAGTGAAATGTTTCAACACGTGTATAGTGTAGGGGGGGTACAAACTTTATTTCAACCCGGGGGTATAGTAGTGTGTAGTGTGTATGTAGTGCAGAAAAAAAAAAGGTCCTGCGCCAAAAATTGAGCACAGATGTTGGTCAGTAACGTCCGTCACTGAACAACGCTCAAAGGCAACAGGAATTTGATCAAAAAAAAAAAAAATAGATCAACCCTGTGCCGAAAAAGCTGATCAGTGATGTACGTCACTGATCAGCGCACAGTGGCCACAGGACACCCACAAAATCACAGTGTGTGTAAAAAAAAAAATTAAAAAAAGACCCCACAGCACCCTCAAAAAAAAAAAAAGGTGATCACTGATGCGACACTGATTACCAGTGAGGGGCAGCAGGTGCACAACCTTTGGTGCAACTGACAGTGCAACTGGCAGCAACTGACAGGTATATATATAAAAAAAAAACCTGCACCCCCAAAAAGTTGCTGATCAGCACAGATATACTGATCAGCACAAAAGGGGGGGCAGCAGACACAAAATATAGCACTCTCTATCACTCTCTGTCACTATCTCTCTCTATCTCTCTATCTCTCACTATCTATCACTCTATGACACTGCAGCAGCAGCACTGACAGTTATATATATAAAAAAAAAACCTGCACCCCCAAAAAGTTGCTGATCAGCACAGATATACTGATCAGCACAAAAGGGGGGGCAGCAGACACAAAATATAGCACTCTCTATCACTCTCTGTCACTATCTCTCTCTATCTCTCTATCTCTCACTATCTATCACTCTATGACACTGCAGCAGCAGCACTGACAGGTATATATATAAAAAAAAAAAAACCTGGACCCCCAAAAAGTTGCTGATCAGTTAATTTATACTGATCAGCACAAAAGGGGGGCAGCAGTCAGTTGCACACGCAGCACAGCTGTATATATATATATAAAAAAAAAACCCAGCACCCCCAAAAAGTTGCTGATCAGCACAGATATACTGATCAGCACAACAGGGGGGGGGGCAGCAGACACAAAATATAGCACTCTCTGTCACTATCTCTCTCTATCTCTCTCTATCTCTCTCTATCTCTCTCTATCTCTCTATCTATAACTCTATCACACTGCAGCAGCACAACACAGGAAGTCACAAGAAGTCACAAGATCCAGGAAGCATCCAGCACGCTACAAGCAGTGATCAGGTAAGTATTTGCAAGGATCAGGTCAGTATATCACGGCAGATAGGCACGGTGACTGCACTGCACGCAATTCCAGACCGGAATGACGTCTGCAGTGCAGTCACCGTTAGTTTAAATCACCCTCCATGGCTGTGATTGGTCCGTCGGTCCGACGGACCAATCACGGCCTTTGGGGGCGGGTGGGGTGAGGTGGGGTGACACCAGTGTCACCCTTACACCCCGTGGTGATTGGTGCTGTACTTTACAGCACCAATCACCACCGATCCCTGTGTCACCGGCGAACGTTATTCGCCGGTACACAGAAAACGCTGTAATTGGCTGTTCACATTTGAACAGCCAATCACAGCGATTGCCGAACGGGGGGGGCATCGCTGCCCCCCCTGGGCGGCGAGGGGGGATGTCTGCTGTCAGGGACAGCAGACATCTCCAAACTGTCACCGCGTCTATAAACGCGGGGACAGTTTAAAGCCATGACGTACATGTACGCCATGTGTCGGGAAGTACATCCCGGCCATGACGTACATGTACGTCAAATGTCGGGAAGGGGTTAAAGAGAACCTATTTAGTCTTGAAGAAAGATAAAGTACCAGCACAACTGCCATGTTACAGGCTGTGATCTTCCTCTTCTTTATCTCTTTCCACGGCTTAGTACACAGATCCCTTAGGGGTAGATGTATGAAGTGACTGTATGAGGGTGAAGTGGTATATTGCACACTACAATATAGCGGAATCGGTACATCTGTCAGAATGAACTTAGGTCTACAGTCATTAGGTCGACCCCATTAGGTCGACTGGCTGGAAGGTCGACCTGATTTAAGGTCGACATGGGCCAAGGTCGACATGACTTAAGGTCGAATTTGCATAAAGGTCGACATGAGGAAGGTCGACTGGTCATAAGGTCGACATGGGTTTTTCACTGTTTTTTGATCCGAATGTCGACACAGTCGACATGGACACAGTTGGCAATGAGAATCGGACCCTCGCATCGCTCGCTTCGCTCGCAATGCTTCGGGCACGGTGCCTCGCTGCGCTCGGCACACTATTTTATTCTCCCACCACGCCCTAGTGGATAGTAGGGCATGAAATACTGCCTGTCGGCACATGTCGGCTCAAAAAACAGTGAAAAACCCCATGTCGACCTTATGACCAGTCGACCTTCCTCTTGTCGACCTTCATGCAAATTCGACCTTAAGTCATGTCAACCTTGGCCCATGTCGACCTTAAGTCAGGTCGACCTTCCTGCCAGTCGACCTAGTGGGGTCGACCTAATGACTGTAGACCTAAGTTCATTCTAATAGATGACCGCTTCCCAATATAGCACGCTGATGTGCTGGGCAATGTATGAACAGTCCATGGAGCCTACCGTTCCAACACGATTTGAGCAGCAGTTGATGTTGCCCCCAACACCAATCTGCACAGGAAATCTTGTGACGCTAAGGAGAATCTGGTGAAAGCCCAGAGAGTCAGCCGATAAGAGAGACACATGGTATTAGCACAAAGCAGACAAGATGTTCATTTGTCTTGTGGGTGAACCTTCCTACTTCACCTCGGTAAAGAGGTAAAGCATTAAGAGCTATGTGCCGCTATAATACATATATCCCTAAGTGTGTAAAATGTGCTCCTTCTATTCTTACACACATGCAGGATGTGACATATTAAAATTCTGTTTTACATTTTCAGGCGGGTGATAAGAGGTGCCAGTTCAAGAGTAGAATTCCCTGGTGGTGGCATGTCAGGATAGAATACATACATATGGCTGTTGGATGAGAGTTCGACAGTCAAAAGAACAACAGTGGCAACCCGATACACAGAATCCCGACAGAGGTCCGGTAAGTATGCTGACCTACTACCTGGCTCCTCCCAACCCTAACCCTCCTTTCCTGCAGCTCAGCCTTAACCATCCCACCCCTGAAGCCTAAACATAACCCTCCCTGTTAGTGTCTAACCATAACCTTTGCACCCCACGACATAGTCCTCCCCACTTAGTGCATAACCCTAAGTCCTCTTCTTAGTGCCTAATCCTCCCTCCCTGAAGTCTAAACCTAACCTTCAACCCCCAATACCCTAACCTTAACCGCTCCCTTGGTGTGTAAACCTACTCCCCACCCCCCTTTATCCTTGACCTGACCATAATAATCCTAACCCGTCCCTGTATACTTAAACTCAGGATGCTGGCAATATTCCGGTGCCACTCTTATGGCCACGAGTTAAGTTCTCTCATCTGTATATTGACTGCAGGCACCTCAACTATCAGGATGTTAATCGCATCCTATCAGGACACAATGATGGACA
The DNA here is from genome assembly GCF_055691185.1 of Crinia signifera. Classification (NCBI taxonomy): domain Eukaryota; kingdom Metazoa; phylum Chordata; class Amphibia; order Anura; family Myobatrachidae; genus Crinia; species Crinia signifera. Next base: position 110,503,627 of record NC_139217.1, on the reverse strand, counting down.
GGCTGTATGATTGCATATCCGCCAAATCAAATGTAAATGGCAATTTTATATATTGTTCTCCATAATTGCAGAATGATTTGTAAACATTGAAATAAAGGCCCTAGGCACTACATCTGTTGTAAATCCTAAATCCCCCACCCCCAACTGTTTAGTGAACCATTTCTAAATCTGATCATATCATGCTTATTATAATTCTTATTCATGATACATTATTTGAACTAGTATTTGCTTAAGAAATTTTGATTATTCCTCTGGGGAACACTTGTTGAGTTTTGCTGTAGAACAAATTATATTTCTTTATTAAATAAAATACAGCTTAATTAGCAATTAAAAAAAGACACAACATACATGCAAATTAGGCTAATATAAAAGCAATATTAGAATGATTATTAATAATAATAATAAATAATGTAAAAAAAAAAATACATACTTTAGAAAATCATGCTGCAAGAACTGTCATGTTATAGGAAAACACTAATATAGAATCAATGACATATTGTTATTTGCATAAAAGCTATTTCTACGCAGGTGCTATTTACGGGAAATGTCATTTAAACACTAATAGATATATCTGCAGATCAATAGATCTGCAGATATATCTACAGACGGATCAGGCAGCGTGTTCTCCATACGCACTATCCGATCTGTCCAGACTGACATCACAAATTGGTGGGTGCATTTGCAATCGCCCGCCCACCGAGCTGTCAATTACCAGCGGCATCGGCTGTGCTGCACAGCCAAAACAATATATCTGTGAGCGACTCCGATCATAAATATATTACTCGTACACACTGGCTGATGGTGCATCAATATATCGGATTATCAAAGGCCTGAAAGGCCAATATAACGGCCAGTGTGTATGTACCTTTACAGGCCCAACCCTTGCAACTGGTCATAATGCAGTAAGATGCTTTTAATATTAAAATATGTTTTTATAAAAAATCTAATTTCATTGTTTGAAAAATGAAGTTTTTGTTTCTATACAAAAAAAAAGCAAAATTAGTTATTAGCTCATTTTTATATAATGTAAAATTAAGAAATACCTGTAGGCGCTGAGTATCAGTGTCACTGCAGTTGTGTCTGCTGTTACCCTAAAAAATCCAAATGGTGCTGGAATGTAGGAACAGATTGGTTTGCAGGGCTTATATTACTCATTTGTGTGTCATATTAGAGTTGGATGTAGTTATGCATGGCATGCTCTTTACTTAGACTTGTCTGTAATTACACCTGACACACAAGGTTACTGATTTTGTACCAGGCATTTATCAAGATTTGTGCTGCGTAAACCATTTTACACCTATACTTTTGACTCAACTGCATCCATCTCTAAAAGAGACTAAATTTGTTTAATCATTTGCAGTAAATTAATTGGGAAATTATACAGTGCCACAGAACAACTTGGGTACATGGCTGAGATGCTGGATGAAATTTACTAAGGTAAAATGGCTACGAATACACCTATTTTGGGAACCAGGACCTGCCCTTGAGCCTGGTGCTGGATTTAGAAATTACCGATAACGATAATTATTTAACCCTGAATTTATAAAACCAAAACCGACTCTTTGAGCCCGGGGCTGTTTATAGCCGTGGGGCTATATTTTTTACACACTGAAGCCTGCACGGATCGGACTGACCCATGTAGGCTGATGATTCATATTTGGATACGTATATACAGCCACCAAATACGAATACGAATGCATATGGCCACCTACCCCATTGGAAATACAAATCCCATATTTAGTAAATCTGCCCTATTTACGAATTTTACTAAATATTAGAGTTGATATCGGTCATATGCATTTGTATCCGGCATGGCCGTATTCATATATTTTTTTGAGTAAATTTCGTACGGTATCAGCTAGTATTTCCACAGCCTGTAACACAGGTGTAGACTTTGACGCACTAGTAGTTTTCACCATGGACTGATACAAGGAGTTTTGGACTTTGATTGCCCCAGTACGCATGTGATGGTCCTCAGAACTACTTATTAACATAGTAGTTGGTAATAGAATAGTCAGCAAGGTGGGGCTTGTTATATGAGCCACTGGGTATATGCCGAGAGAATAGGGTTCCAGTGTCGACAGTGTCCTTTTTGGTGTCAACATATTGACTGTCTATCTAGACACTGATGATTCTTCATTTTCTCTCAGTCACACTCTGTTTATATTGTGTGAATACCTGATACTCTGACATCACCTATGTCAGCTGATCTCAGCAGCCTATAACATGCCTGCAGCTGAGTGATACTCCCTGTGAGAATTCCCACTGGTGCCAGAAGCAAAGTGTTGCTTTCCTGAGCTACATGCTAGTCTTTGTCCCCCATGTACAAGTGAAAGATTCTGCTATCAGCCCAGAATTGCAGTTGCTGTAATTCCCTGCACTTCAGCTTACTTCTCTGCAAGTAATCATCCTGCTGACATCCAGCTAGAAAATACTAGCTTACCAAGTTCGTCCTGCAAACTCCAGTGTTATCTGCTTACACAGCTGACTGCAATCACCATCTGCACAGTACCTGGGGAGATAAACTCTTATGCTGCTTTCACATCGCAAAACCTGCTTAGGCCAGGTATTTAAAAAGTTTTTTTTAAATGGGTCAGAGCAAGTTTAACCCCTTTCACATCGCATGTAAATACCTGGTCTAAAGCAGGTTTGCGGTGTGAAAGCAGCATCACAATCTGTATACTCATCTCTTCTTTTCCCAAGCAATGTAACAATGTCTAGCTCTCTGGATCAGTGACAGAACAGTGTAGCAGGACCAAACATCCAGCTGTGCCGTTCCTGCTGCTTTGTTGTTGGTGACCAGCTGCCGGTGGCCGACTGGCAGCTGTTACAGTCTGCGGAGGGTGAGGGGACAGGTCTTCTCCTCGGCGGAGGTGAGAGTGGATGCCGCTGGGGTGGGGGGATTGTGGTGGTAGGTCTGGGCACTCCTTGTGTCCCCGCCACTCAGCCAACTGCGAAGGTGTCCAGTTGTGCACCGTGTCCCTTTTGCTGTTGCGAGTGGAAGGACGTGGAGCGTCTGACAGCGGCCGTGGGCAGGTGGAGCTTTTGATCACTCCTTCCAGCCCTGGTGCTCTGCCTATGGACCGAACCAACTCACCTACCCATTCCCGGCGTTGTTCTCTCTCTTCTGTCCCGCTGCACGGACTCTCTGGCTTCTTTGCCGCGGCCTCTTTGATGATGTCACCGCTCCATGTACCGCTCCGTCTCTGGGTCTTTCTTCCGTGCTGCGGTCTTCTACTGGATTTCTCCATTTGGTCTGGGGTTGTATGGGATGGGGTGTTGTAGATTCTTGTCTTTCTCCAACGTGTTTCGGCCTAGTGCTGGCCTTCTTCTAGGGAGTTTACAGTGTGTCTCTTCCCTCTCCTATTTGTAGGCTGAGGGCGGGTTCTTGTCCCTTCGCTGATTGGTGTTTTAGTCTCTTCTCTGATTGGTGCTCTTGTTTCCAAGGCTGATTAGGTTGCATCTCTGAGCTGGTTTTGTGTCAGTTTCTTCAAGTTAGGTTGAGTTTTTTTCACTTTTCCCTTTTTGTGCTTTAAAATTGCATTCTGTATTTGTGTTGCCATGGTTATGCTGGTGCCCTACTTGTTACACTGCTGTCCCGGACTCGCTGGGACAGACAGTGGAGACGAGTGCCGGGGGAGACGTCGGGGGCGTCGCTTAGCAACGCCCCTAGCTTCCGTCCCCACGGCATCGTCAGCCAGGCGTCGGGGCGTTGCTAGGCAACGTCCCCGAGCTTCCCCGTCGGCGCGCCGGCGCGCTGACGTAATGCGCCCGGCAGTTCAGCGCACGTCAGCGCCGGCAGGGGTTTTTGAATAAATAGCCGGCGTCTGCCCAGGACAGGTGCCGGTTATAGCTTCTGTACCACCTGGTCTCAAGTGTTCCTGGTTCCCAGCCTTCTCTGCTTCTCTGTCCCAGTATCCTGTATCCAGTCATCCCGTATCCTGTTGTTGGTTCCCAGCTGTGTTCTCCGTCCAGTCTCCAGTTCATCCCAGTGTCCGCATCCAGCATCCCGATCCTACCCGTGTCCGTGTGTCGTCTCTTATCTGTCTCCTGGTTCCTGCTGCCCTTGATCCTCTGTGCACAGATAAGTGGGGTTTACCCCCAAAAAGCCCTTACCTTTATTTTGCTATTTGTGGGACACCTTTGTGTATTGTTACACCTCATTGGGATATTGTTGTGTTACATCATTGCGTATTGTTACGCCCACTCTGTTGTCCACTGAGCAGGGTGGCCTCGCCCTTCTTGGGATAGTTAGCTTCCCCCTTGTTTATCCTTGGCCTTGGCGGCGGCGTTGTCAACCGTAAAGACCTGGTGGCATCGGGGGCGGAGCCTGACTAACGGGCTCTGTCGAACGCGGCTATTATAGGTGAAGCCTAGCTCAGCACGCGTCCGCCAATCCCATTCGGTGACAACGGAGTCAGGGTTGGCGAGGACACCCAGCTATCCTAACATTATAACCGGCCATACTATACTCTGGGACTGTACGCTGCCCCTTCAGCCCAGAGGTTCGGTAGTTTCATTGTGAGCCACTATCATGGATCCGGCACAACAGGTTACTGGTCACTCCCTTATGGGACAGATGCACACGCTGACTCAGAAGCTGCAATAGCTCACCCTACGGGTAAACTCACAGGAGGAACGGTCACAGTCTAGCTCCTCCTCCGTCAGGGGTCCGGAGCCCAAGTTAAATCTTCCCGACCGTTTTTCTGGTGACCGGTCCCAGTTCTTTAATTTCAAACAATCATGTAGGCTTTATTTTAAATTGCGCCCAGTGTCCTCCGGTTCTGAGGCTCAACGGGTAGGAATTGTTATGTCACTCCTGCAGGGAGATCCTCAGACTTGGGCCTTTGGCCTTCCTGATGGTTCTGAGGCTCTCTCTTCTGTGGATGCTTTTTTCTCAGCCATGGGGTTGTTATATGACGACCCTGACCGGGCTGCCTCTGCTGAGGCAAATCTTAGGGCCTTGCGTCAAGGGCAGGACACGGCTGAGGCGTACTGTACCCAGTTCAGACGTTGGGCCATTGATTCTGGCTGGAACGACCCAGCGCTTCGAAGTCAGTTTCGGATTGGTCTGTCCGAATCCCTTAAGGATGCGTTAGTGCATTACCCCACTCCCAACACCATAGATGGGATCATGCAGTTAGCCATTAAGGTGGATAGGAGATTTCGGGAGCGGCAGAGGGAGAGATGGTCTGGAGTGTTGCCTTCCTCATCTCTGGACGAGTCTACCGAGGTACCCAAAGACGAGCCTATGCAATTGGGGGCCACTCGACTATCCTCCTCCGAGAAGAACCGCCGACGTCTCAAGGGCCTCTGTTTGTATTGTGGGGGTCCCGGTCACCATGCTGTTGCTTGTCCTCTGAAGGCGGGAAAAGACAGGGCCTAAGTGATACTTGGGGGGTTCACTTGGGCCTGTCGAGTTTTTCTCCCTCAGATTCCATATTGATTCGAGTATCAGTCTCTGTGACCAACCGTTCTTGGAACGGATCTGCCTTTGTGGATTGTGGGGCGGCCGGCAACTTCATTGATGAAGGCCTGGTGCACCAACTGGGGCTCGTGCCTGTACCGTTGGCCAATCACGTCTCTGTATGTGGGTTGGATGGCCGTCCACTGTCCAAAGGCAGTATATCTTCTAGGACTCCTTCCCTTCGTCTGTCGGTGGGGGCTCTTCACTCCGAAGATATTTAATTTCTTATCTTTCACTGTCCTCTCACTCCTGTTGTCCTAGGGCTGCCTTGGTTGAGAAAACACAACCCTGAATTTAATTGGGGGACTGGGGAAATCACTCGGTGGGGAGGGTCCTGTTCGGATGATTGTCTCACTCTTCCTCTCCGTGTGGTGCACCCTGATCTTCTGTCTCTCCCTCCTCAGTACCGCGATTTTGCGGATGTGTTTTCTAAAAAAGAAGCTGACACCCTGCCTCCTCATCGCCCCTTTGATTGCGCCATTGATTTAGTGCCCAATGCCAGACTCCCTAAGGGTCGTTTATATGCGCTATCAGCACCTGAGTCCCAAGCCGTAGACCTTTACATTAAAGAAAGTCTAGAAAAGGGTTTTATTCGTCCCTCGAAATCTCCGGTAGGGGCGGGGGTTTTCTTTGTGGAGAAAAAAGATGGGTCTTTACGGCCTTGTATTGATTATAGAGCCATTAACAAGATTACGGTTAAAAATTCTTACCCATTACCCCTCATCTCAGTGTTATTTGACCAGATTCGGGAGGCAGTGATTTTTTCCAAAATAGACCTCCGGGGGGCCTACAACTTAATCAGAATTAAAAGTGGAGATGAGTGGAAGACCGCTTTTAATACTCACTCGGGGCATTTTGAATATCTTGTGATGCCTTTTGGTCTAGCCAACGCCCCGGCGGTCTTCCAAGATTTTATTAATGAGGTTCTTCGGCCTTTTTTAGGGGGTTTTGCCGTAGTTTACTTGGATGACATTTTCATTTTTTCCAAATCTCTTCCCGAGCATCGGCAGCACGTTCGCCTGGTGCTGCAGAGGCTACGGGAAAATCATTTGTATGCCAAGTTAGAAAAATGTGAATTTGAAGTGTCACAAGTGACTTTCTTGGGGTATATAATCTCTCCTCAGGGTTTCTCCATGGATCCATCTAAGGTTCAGGCCATCCAATCCTGGGCTCGCCCAACCACTCTCAAGGCCATTCAGCGATTTCTAGGCTTTTCTAATTACTATCGCAAATTTATCCGCTCCTTCTCGGACATCGTGGCCCCCATAGTGGAATTGACCCGCAAAGGAGCTGACCCTGGACAATGGTCTCAGCGGGCGATGGATTATTTTGAGAAATTAAAGAAAGCGTTTTGCTCAGCCCCTATTTTGCATCACCCAGATCCCAGTCTACCTTTTTTAGTCGAAGTCGACGCCTCTGATGTGGGTGCTGGAGCAGTCCTGTCTCAGAAAGAGCTACATGCTCAAAAGATTCATTCCTGTGCTTACTTTTCCCGCAAATTCTCTTCAGCCGAGAGAAATTATGATGTAGGCAATCGTGAATTATTGGCCATCAAATGGGCGTTTGAGGAGTGGCGTCACTGGCTTGAGGGAGCCCAGCATACCATCACTGTGATCACCGACCACAAGAATCTTTCCTATATTGAGTCCGCCAAACGCCTCAATCCACGACAGGCTCGGTGGGCACTCTTCTTCACCAGGTTCCGGTTTGTTATCACCTTTAGGCCAGGTTCTAAGAACGTGAAGGCGGATGCCCTCTCCCGCAGTTTCCAGACTTCCCAGAGATCTGAGGTGGAAGCATCTCCCATCGTCCCTCGCTCGGTCATTATGGCAGGCCTGACCCAAGATTTAGCTACCTTAGTGATTGCTGCCCAAGCATCGGCTCCTCAACAGGCTCCACAGGACCGTCTATTTGTTCCCGAGAAATTACGGGAGGCGGTTCTCAAGGATTTTTACTCTGCCAAAAGCTCCGGGCATCCGGGTATTGCCAAAACTTTGGAACAGTTAGCCAGGACTGTTTGGTGGCCCTCTATGAAGCAGGATGTCGACCAATTTGTGTCCTCTTGTCAGATCTGTGCGCGACACAAATCTTCTCGACAGTCTCCGATTGGGCCGCTGTTTCCCTTATCTTTTTCTGAAAGACCATGGTCCCATATTTCCATGGACTTTGTCGTGGACCTCCCTCCTTCTAGCAAGTTCACTACCATCTGGGTTACTGTTGATAGATTTTCCAAGATGGCTCATTTTACTCCATTACACGGGCTCCCTACAGCTAAACTCCTAGCGAATTTATTAATCACCAGCATTTTTAGGCTTCACGGACTCCCGGTTGATATTGTCTCTGATAGAGGTTCCCAGTTTGTGGCCAGGTTTTGGAAACAGTTTTGTTCAGCCTTAGGGATTCAGGTCAGTCTCTCCTCTGGTTACCACCCGCAGTCTAATGGACAGACCGAGAGGGTCAATCAGGCTTTAGAACAATACCTCCGCTGTTTCGTTTCGAAGTGCCAGGACAATTGGGCTGAGCTTATTCCATTAGCGGAGTTTGCATATAATAACTCTTATCATACTCTTATTTTCTGCAACTCAGGTTTTCACCCTAAATGTAGCTCTTTCATGCCCCCGTTGATCCTTCAAGATCCTCTTCCACTGTCTCGTTTTTTAGAAAGGCCTGGAAGAATGTACATATCGCCCTTAGACAATCCTCAGCTCGGTCTAAGATTTTCTTTGATAGACATAGAAGACCGTGTCTCTTTAAAGTGGGTCAGAGGGTATGGTTGTCCACACGCCATATTTTTTTTTTTATTTTTTTTTTTTATTTCTTTTTTTTTCCAAAGATATAGACATCTTTACATAAACAAAATTTCATTATCTTGCCTTTCAATACCTCTTAACAAAACAGATCGCTTGATCTTTATAAACAATTAGGAATACCCATCAGTTTTTCTAATCATATCCCCTCTACTGATTGTTCTTTCCCTCCTCCTTTCTTTTTATTCTGATGGAAAATCTCTCCTTACTTGATAGGAGCTAATGTGTATTGGCTTGATTCTCTCTCTTATTATTAGTATATTCTTAGTAATTTCTGTGGTGTGATATCTCCGTGAAATATACTTGTATTTACCTCCCCCCCCCCCCCCCCCCCCCCCTTCCTCCCTCCTAATTTTTTTTTTTTTTTTTTTGTGTTCTGTGTATTTATGGTCTGTGTATGTATTTTGTGAGAAAAAAATTAAAAATAAATAAACTATATCTTATTTGTGTTAATATTTTGTGCTTCTTATCCTGTTCCCTTCCGGAACTTTGTATAGTGTTCTTACTCTTATGTGAAATGTGTTTCTCTTCTGTGATTTTTATGTGTAACAAACTAAATAATTAACTTACTAATCACTAAATTTTATTTTTCTCTAGCCTCTGCACTTTCTCCTCTCCCTCCCCTTCCCCCCTTCCCTGTATTCCTAATTGTTTTTACAGTGCTCATAAAAGCAAATAAACCAAACAGACATTTCTTCACATTAATTGTCTATATCTTATTTTTTCTATAACAACATAAACCACTCTAGGGCCACACACAAGGGTAGGGTCACATACAGGGGTGTCGCATTGCTATTTATGCTTTTCTTTACAAGGACTGGTTCACTCTCCTTCTCATTTTAGCCATTTTTATCTAAACCTCCTTATTTCTCGCCTTTCTCTCTTACCAAGTTATTATTTCTCGTCACCTCACTGTCCATTGTGTATTATCAAATAGTTTCCTTATATTTTCTCTTGTAACCATAGGTAATGATTCTATATAAGGTCCCCATTTTTTATAAAACCTGCTATTTCCTGCCTCGATATCTGGATGTATAGCTCTTCTTTCCATAAATATTATTTTCAAGACCATTGTTTCTAGTTCCATTATGGATGGGGCAGATCGTTTAATCCAATGGTATAATATTAGTTTATTCGCTACCCCTAATATCACCGTTAATGCTGGTATTATTTTCTTACTCTCAGGCCCCAAATCCCATCCTTGCATATAGAACAAGATACAGGCCTGTGGATTCTTAGTCACTTTCACATGGAACACTCTATTTATATAGCTAATCACCTTGTTCCAGAATACCGCTATCTTTCCACAACTCCAAAAGTTGTGAAAAAAGGAGGCTTTAATTTTTCTGCATTTCACACAACTATCCGATTCTCCCAAAATCATATGGGCTCTTTGTTCTGGTGAGATATAAGCCCTTGACATTATCTTAAAATATACCTCCTGTAATAGTGCTGAATGTAAATTCTTATAATTAGATACACATTTTTCCATCACTTTATCCCATTCCGCTACTTCTGGTATATCTTTTTTCCATTGTATTATTGATCGCTTCCATTTTTTTTCAAAGTTTGTGTTCTGTAACACCTCATAGTATCTTACTAGTCTATATTTATTATCTCTGGTTATACCCATTATTTTTTCCATCGGGTCATTGTCCTCCACATTTTTCATAGGTTCTTTTTGTGTTTGTATATAATGCCTAACCTGAAGGTACATAAAGAAGTGGCCCTTTTCAAGTTCATATTTCTCTTTTAATTCTGTGAATGACAGCATTCTGCCTCCCGGATCAAAGACATCTTTAATCGCTATTATTCCTTTATTTTTCCATCTCAGGAAATTGGTATTCTCCAATGCTGGTTGGAATTGTGGGTTTCCCCATATTGTATTATATTTTGATACTGTAAACTCTCTTTTTACTTGTTTATTTGTATTCACCCATGCATGGTACGTATCTTTAAATAATATTGAGGTCTGTTTATCTATGGGTATTAGATTTTTTGGGGAATGAATCAGTGCTGCTGGTGTGAATGGATAAAATAGTTCTTCTTCCAACTCAAAATTTGTAAATGTCGATCTCCTCCCAAACCAATCTAGTATGTACCTAAAGCAAATTGCTTTACTATATACCTCCGCATCTGGCATATTTAACCCTCCTTCTTTTCTAGGTAATTGTAATTTACTATATGCCACTCTATTTTTACCTCCTGCCCATAAAAAAGATGAAAACATCTTATTCACTTTTTTATTGTCCCCTTTTGTTAATCTTATAGGTAACATTTGTAATATGTAGGCTAATTTGGGGAAAAGTATATTTTTGATTACCACTGCTCTTCCCATTAGAGAGAGTGGCAATGTCGTCCAATTTTGTAGTGTCTTTGCTATTCCCGTTATCACTGGTGTAATGTTTGCTGTATATATATCTGTCAATTTTACTGGTATGCATACCCCTAGATATTTAAAGTGCTTATCCACAGTCGAAAATTGTTTAATAACTGGGTCTACCCTCCACCCTACTTTTTCCCCCGTCAACATCATCATTTCTGATTTATTATAATTTACTTTATATCCCGCAAAAGATCCGAAGTTTTCAATAATTCCCACTATACATGGAATTGATTCTGAGGGCCTGGAGACGAAAAGTAGCATGTCATCAGCAAACAATGCCAATTTCGCCTCCAGTCCCCCCACCCCAACCCCCTTGTATCCTTCCGCTGACCTTAATGCTATTGCCAAGGGCTCTAATGCCAAGGCAAATAACAGGGGTGACAAGGGGCATCCCTGTCTTGTTCCCCTCTCTATATTAAAGGCCTGAGATGTGTATCCATTTATCACAATTTGTGTGCTGGGGTTAGTATATAATCTTCTTATTAATGCGACAAAGCCTTCTGGTATTCCGAACCTCTTCATTGTGTCCATCAGGTGTTCCCATGTAACCATATCAAAGGCTTTCTCTGCATCCAGAGAAAGCACTACTTTTCTATCTGGTCCCTGATTTAGCCGTACCCATTCCATCACCGTCAGCACCTTTCTTATATTTACCACTGACTGTCTCCCCCATATAAACCCTGACTGATCTTGGTGTACTATGGAGGGCAGGATTACCTTTAGCCTTTCTGATAGAATTTTTGTTAAGATCTTATAATCGGAATTTAATAACGATATAGGTCTATACGCACTAGGCTGTTCTAAATCCCTCCCCTGTTTAGGCAGCACCTTAACCTTGGCTGCATTAAAATATAATGGTAATTCTTTCCCCATCATTATGCTATTATATACCTTACCCACACGCCATATTAAACTTTGGCAGCAATGCCCCAAGCTGGGTCCCAGGTTTATCGGTCCATTCCCGATTATCGGACAAATCAACCCGGTTGCATTTAGACTACAGCTTCCCAAATCTCTGCGCATCAATAATGTCTTTCATTGTTCCCTGCTCAAACCTGTCTTCGGAACCCTTCCATCCAGCTCTACACGTACTCAAAGACCTGTCATGGTTAGGGGGCATAAGGAGTATGTGGTGGAACATATCTTGGATTCCAAGTTTGTCAGAGGTCAGCTCAAGTTTCTTGTCCATTGGAAGGGGTTTGGAGATGAGGAAAGATCTTGGGTTCCAGAGAAATTTTTGCATGCGCCCAGGTTAAGAGCTGAATTTTTTTAAAAATTTCTTTGGAAACCTGGTTCTAAGGGTTCGGTGACCCCTCCTCAAGGGGGGGGTACTGTTACACTGCTGTCCCGGACTCGCCGGGACAGACAGTGGAGACGAGTGCCGGGGGAGACGTCGGGGGCGTCGCTTAGCAACGCCCCTAGCTTCCGTCCCCACGGCATCATCAGCCAGGCGTCGGGGCGTTGCTAGGCAACGTCCCCGAGCTTCCCCGAGCTTATTTGAATAAATAGCCGGCGTCTGCCCAGGACAGGCGCCGGTTATAGCTTCTGTACCACCTGGTCTCAAGTGTTCCTGGTTCCCAGCCTTCTCTGCTTCTCTGTCCCAGTATCCTGTATCCAGTCATCCCGTATCCTGTTGTTGGTTCCCAGCTGTGTTCTCCGTCCAGTCTCCAGTTCATCCCAGTGTCCGCATCCAGCATCCCGATCCTACCCGTGTCCGTGTGTCGTCTCTTATCTGTCTCCAGGTTCCTGCTGCCCTTGATCCTCTGTGCACAGATAAGTGGGGTTTACCCCCAAACAGCCCTTACCTTTATTTTGCTATTTGTGGGACACCTTTGTGTATTGTTACACCTCATTGGGATATTGTTGTGTTACATCATTGCGTATTGTTACGCCCACTCTGTTGTCCACTGAGCAGGGTGGCCTCGCCCTTCTTGGGATAGTTAGCTTCCCCCTTGTTTATCCTTGGCCTTGGCGGCGGCGTTGTCAACCGTAAAGACCTGGTGGCATCGGGGGCGGAGCCTGACTAACGGGCTCTGTCGAACGCGGCTATTATAGGTGAAGCCTAGCTCAGCACGCGTCCGCCAATCCCATTCGGTGACAACGGAGTCAGGGTTGGCGAGGACACCCAGCTATCCTAACACTACTGTTCTTTCAGGTTGATCACCGGGGTGTCTTGGTTTATTGGGTGAAGCACAGGGGTGGTTCCCTTCATTCATGTTCAATACATGTAAAGATAGATGTGTGCTGTCTTTGTTGCTGCTTGGATGCAGCAAGTAGCAACATGCTGTTGGCATGTGTCTTTTTATTTATTGATCTTCGGGGGGGGGGGTTAGTTTGGGCTTTTTTATTTTTATTGTGTTAAGATGAAGTTGGTTTCAGTGGAGTCCACAGTGGATGTGGGTCTCGGTGTACTGGGGGTAAAGATGGATAGCCTTTCCATCTTTACCCCAAACCCTAACCCACATCCCCCCAATACCCACAAAAGTCCAGACCCACAGGAGGCGGCAGTTCTGTCATAAAGACAGAACATCACACCCAGCGAATACCCGCACAATACAAGCACAATAATCTGCAGCATTACTGTATTGTATTACATTGCTTTGTATTAATCTTAAAATCTCGAATTTAGCGCATTATTTCCATATTTTTATTTTTTTGTACCAATACCCTGTATTATCTCCTTAAGAATAATGTATATGTATGTATACCTGCATCATTTAAAGTAAAATTATTTATTCTGCACACAAACCCTTTCATTATTCATGAAACCACGCACCTACCCAAACCAAAAGGAGAGGAGAGCTACACAAAAAATTCACCTTTAAAAACTTGCTCAGTCATAAGGCCCTCTGTCTTGTATTTTGGAGAGTAAATAAAGTTATAGGAATAAATAATGTTTCTCTACATGTCCCACATCAGAGTTTATGGCACCTCTTTTGAAGAACTGCAAATTACAGCTTTCACTCCTAGCCATTATAATGACTAGAATAACGTGCAAGCAAGCTGCAAAACAAGAAAAACAAACCTTAAAAATGGTGGCTAGAATAAAATAGAGAAGTTTAGGGTCAATTCAAATATATTTATATATCTACAGGGTACTTGTGTACTAGCATGGCGCCCACGATATTAGGTCGCAAGACATATAATTGCATCGCATCGCATGCCAACGCATGGCATACACCCGATGCACTGCGATGTGATTTAAAATTGTATAAGCCCCCTATACGATGTTTAATTGTATAAGCACCCCCGCGAGGGGACGCGTATTACTTTACATGTATTCCGTGTCCGCTCGCCACGCTTCGGGCTCAGTGGCTCGCTGCGCTCGCCACACTATATAAAGTCAACTCCACGCCGACATGGACAGTGGGGGTATGAAAAGGTTGTAGGACACGTACCTCCGCCGGTTGGCGTTGATAGTGGGGGTGCCGTTGGGGGTGCTTTTAACATAGTGAGCACCAAACACGTTTAATTAACTTATAGGTGCCACTTTTAACATGGGAAAACCCTTTAGGGTGCTTATACAATTTTAAATCATATGCCATTGTATATGCGATAGAATGGGATACAATGCCATACAATTCGATGGTATACAATTTAAAATTGTATACCATTGGCTGCCATCACGCAGCATCGCATCGCATACCATCGCATGCCTTATGGTCTGCGATGCGATGGGCGCCGTGCTAGTACACAAGTACCATCTACAGTATATATATATATATATATATATATATATATATACAGTATATGTATATGTAGCGGTAACGCCAGTGTAATCTAAAAAGAGTTTGTGCATGACACAGACGAACCGGCACAAATACCTGTAAAAGTGCAGAGAGACAACACTGTTGTATTGAAACATTGTATACAGTAAATTTAGTAACATATAAGAAAATCATTACAATATAATATATTTAGTGACAGAATACAGGAAACATTGCAGAGCAGCATACAGGTAACACAAAATCTAAATACAATGATAATAACAATGACAAAAATATAAAAATACAAATCTACAAAAAAGATCTGAAATAAATATTTAACTAGAAAAGCATACATCAAGACACTACAGTGTGTTAAAAGAACCAATGGAAATATGATCAAAAGGAATTCCAATTATTTTTTTTCCATTGAGGCTACCTGCAAAGGTTGTATTAAACTTCATGATCTATTTAGCTTCTTTTATTAGAAGGTCCTTATTCCTGTCCCTGCCACATAGTGATAAGGGAACATGGTGAATGATAAAGTATTTCAAAGAAGACAATGGCTGATTTTAAAGTGTTTTGCCACAGGTTGGTCAATAGATCTACCTGCCAGAGATAGATGGATTGCCGACCTGCGGGCTGCCATTCTCTCATAGAATTTTTTTTATTGTTTGGCCAACATAATAGAGCCCACAAGGGCACACAATTACATACTGTATACCACAAAGGATGTTGACTAGGTAACTACATAGAGGTTAACATATGTGTTATTGACATGCGGGTGTTTCAGCAATGTACAATTTAATAGATGTCTGCACATAGGCGGTTATTCTGGTTCACTCGCAAAGGCACAATCAATGTCTAATGGACAAAACCACATGCACTGCAGGTGGGGCTGATGTAACAAGTGCAGAGAGAGTTAGATTTGGGTGTTTTATTGCTTCTGTGCAGGGTAAATACGGACTGCTTTATTTTTACACTACAATATAGATATCAGTTTGAAGTACAAACCCCACCCAAATCTAACTCTCTCTGCACATGTTACATCAGCCCCACCTGCAGTGCATATGATTTTGTCCATTAAAGAGTGATTGTGCCTTTTGTGAGTGAACCAGAATAACCCCCACAGTGCAGCCACTACACTTGTAACAGCCAGTGGCCTTCTTATACACATTGGACATAACTGGCATACCATGTCCCATGATATCCGTACATACCAGTCTTTCTCTGAGGTTACTGCTATGTTCAAATGCCACTATAGATTTACAATATTTAAATACAGGGAGTTCTGCTTCTGCACTCACAATAAGCCAAAGGGCCCAAGTATCTCTTATTATAGGGCTAGCAACTGTGTAGTCTCCCAAACTCCTTTAATGTTCCTTGACAGGATAAAAAAAATGTTTGGACACACAAAATGGTTTCATCCACTGCTTGTGGGCGGTTTGTTTACTTTAGATGTTACACAGGTATTAAGCCTACTTTCAAAAGACTGATTCCTATTTGAATGCTGATGTTTAGGTAACTGAGCATTTATTGGTAGTCTGCAATCAGCAGCAAAGAGTTAGTGCTATGGACAGTTCGAGGAACAGGAGCCCCAAACCTGTATCTTGCCTAGAGCCCCATGATGTCTGAATCCAGTTCTGGCATCAGCTTGTATCCTTAAGGAATAAATATGTTGCTTAGGAACACAACATTTTTTTCACAGCTTCTTTTTCCTTATGTTATCTGTAGCTGACCAGCAAGCCCGTGCTGCAGCTTTTCATGGTTTGCTTATTCCATAATGGCAGACCTTTTCCCTTCATCTATACAAGCACGATAAGCACACCATTTGAACTTTTTGTTCATAAGATCTATTTCATCATTTAAAAAAAAATGCTTTAGTAGGTGAGAGACTAACTAAAACATCAAACTGAATTACATTTTATTAACATCCTTTTATTTCCAGGTTGAACTAGATGGACGCAAGTCTTTTTTCAGCCTTACCTACTATGTAACTATGGGGCAGATGTATTAAGCCTGGAGAAGAGATAAACTGGAGATAACGTAGAAGGAGATAAAGCACCAGCCAATCAGCTGTGTTTGAAATATGGCAGTTGGGATTTGATTGGCTGGTGCATTATCTCCTTCCAATTTATCTCCAGCTTATCTCTTCACCAGGCTTAATACATCTGCCCCTATGTAACTATGGGCCTTATTTTGGTTCATTCTTTCTGACAAAATCCTTCTTAGATGGGCAAAACCATGTGCACTGCAGGTGGGGCAGATGTTACTTGTGCAGAGAGAATTAGATTTGGGTGGGGTTTTACTTCAAAGTGAGATCTATATTGCAGTGTAAAAATAAAGCAGTCAGTATTTTCCCTGCACAGAAACAAAATTACTCACCCAAATCTAATTCTCTCTGCACATGTTACATCTGCCCCCCTGCAGTGCACATGGTTTTGTCCATCTAAGAAGGATTTTGTCAGAAAGAATGAAACAAAATAAGGCCCTATGTAACTTGTGCTTCTTGGGGTTATTCAGATGTGGTTGGAGTTGCTGTCACTTCTGTTTTCTTAGAATACTCAGTACTTTGCAAGTTGTATTGCAAGAAAAAACAGGCCATATTGAGAGCCTTTATGCATAAAAACAACATTGTATGCTTTATTTAGTTTGCGGCACCTTGAACAATGCAATGCATTGTATGAATCCAGTGATGCCAGTCAGTTACAGAACTGTACATAAGGGGCCTATTTCATCATGGAATGGTAGTCAGAGAATTTGCAATCCAGGGTTAATCAAATGACTGCGCATGCACAAGATATACATTGCGGGTATTCATGTGAATACATATCCATTTGCATAGCTGTCGCAGTTTGATTGACAGGAAGCCAATATTTAGGGGCTGAAACATGGCATTTTCTGGTTGTGTTTGTGAAATCCCAAAGGTGCCCATGCATTTTTTTGGGTGGGTCTCTGATGTCAACCAGCCTGGTTTCTTTAGCAGATTAGTGAAAGCTTTAGGGATAGTTGTATCAAGCTTGAAAAAGTGGATAAACAACTAGCCAATCAGCCTAAATGTCATTTTTCAATCCCAGCCTGTAACATGGCAGATAGGTGCTGATTGGTTGGCTGCTTATCACTCTCCTCTTTTTCACTTTTTGAAGCTTGATACATCTGGCCCTTAGACTTAAGTTGGCCATGCACCTAAAGATTTATCATCCAATCTGACTGGTAATATCTGAATGACCTGTTTCGTCAGTTTTCCAGCATTTCAAAGCAAATGGTCAACTGTTATTTGCTCCCATAAATTACCAGATTTTTGTTCCAACCAGCCAGATTGGACAATAAATCTTTAGGTCTATGGCCCGCTTTACTCAGATGGAAAAACACTCTTTGATGTTTCGATGTTTGGTAATGGATCTGCAAATGCATCGCTATTTGCAATGCATCTGAAATTTTGCAATTGCCGTTTATTCTTACTTCTATATGTCAACTTATTCATCTCAGGCAACTGCTTTTTCTCTAACTAGTGATTTGTGCTAAATTAGACACAGAGGGTGAAATGTAATAGGATGAGAGAATCAGAAAGTGAGAGATTTGGTTAGAAATCTTAAAATTTTAAAGCGGCAATCATTTACACTGCAAAAAAAAACAGTTTGATTTTGCGTGTAAATGATTGCCGCTTTAAAAAACCTGGAGATTTCTCACCAAATCTCTCATTTTCTAATTCTGTCATCCTATTACATTTCACCCAAGATGTGATGAACCACGTTTATATAGCTCAAACTCAGGGAGTAATTAAATTAGGAGTTTTGTGTCCACTAGGTTAGATATACATTTATTTTAAGAAACTGCATTTCACATTTCTTAAAATATACATAAAAAACACGGTACTTGTTTAGTTTCACGTCGGCCGATATATCGGATGCGATATCGACAGATATATCGGCCGATCCGATGCAATTTTTTACCTCTTCATAACCCCACTATCCACTACACAGAGTTGATTTTATATAGTGTGGCGAGCGCAGTAATCCGCATCCCCTCGCCACGCCTCGGGCTCGCCATACTATATCAATACAACTCCATGCATAGTGGATAGTGGGGTTATGAACAGGTAAAAAATCGGATCGGCCGATATCACATCCGATATTTCGGCCGCCGTGAAACTAAACAAGTACCAAAAATACATATATTTTATCTTCATATTTGATCATAAAAATGTTGCCCTTTATATTGTGGACTTGCCCTTCAACAAATAGAGTTGCAATAAGTAATAAACAGAATATATGAAATCAGCACAATCTAACTCTGTGAGAGAGAGAAAGAGATGTAGTTTCACTTGCTACCAAACAGTGTTTCGGTGACACACAGGGCCAGATGTATCAAGCTTCAAAAAGTTATAAAGTGGAGAGTGATAAACAGCCAGCCAATCAACTCCTACCTGTCATGTTACAGGCTGGGGTTAAAAAATGACAGGTAGGAGCTGATTGGCTGTTTGTTTATCACTCTCCATTTTATCACTTTTTGAAGCTTGATACATCTGGCCCACAGACCCTAAACATATATATAGATGATTTGGGAAATGTTGGCTTTAGGCTGATCAGCTGGTGTTGTAGCACAATGTACATATTTAACTCTCTCTATACATGTTACATCTGCCCCACCTGCAGTGCACATGGTTTTGCCCATTTTGAGAACAAATTTGTACTGCGATCAGATCTGAATAAGGGCCATAAAGTAATGGTTCTATCAGTAAGTTACATTGGCACAGCCATCCAGCAGTCACCTTAAGGACTTAAGTACATCGGGATGGGTGATAGCTAACAAGCATGGAATAAATGAAGTCATAATTTTATTCCATGGCTGCCATCTGCAAACCCCCCCCACCCCCTACTGTAGTTTAAAAAATAGTATTAAATGAATGCATACTTAAGTGAGCAAGTCAGCCCTGCCCCCTAAGGTTACAGGCACCAGTGCCGATTACCATTAAAGAAGAAGAATGAATGAATGCAGAGTCCCATTAAAAAGTATTAGGGCGAGATTCTCTATCACAGAAATGCGGTAAAAACCCCGTTATCTGCAGATATTGTTCCTGTTGTTATAATGTGATACCAGCTGCCACAAGCATAGATCAAGACAGTATTTCTGATGTGAATTAGGCCAGAAAAGAAAAACCATGAGGATGCTAAATTAATAGTTTAACAAAGAAATCCAGTGTATGTTTAGGCATGTTAAGTATTACAATCTGAGCGGGGATTGGCACAGTATCACTTTATGCCATACCAGTAGCTTTAGCAGTTACCATCACAGGCTACTCTTTGTTACTTATTTAGGGGTAGAGAGTTTTTTCTTTTTATTATTTAATTACTTGTTTATCTATTTAAATTAAAAAAAGAACAAAACAAAACAAAGAACACGTGGGGCCAAAATTAGTGGACAAAGTATCACACTTTTGATAAGGCTACAAAATGGTTGTATCCTCCAAGTGAGATACAGGGCAGTATTCAATGCAGGGGCGAGCGGCCGGAGAGGGGGTTAAATGGCGGGGATCGCAGAAAACCAGCAATTCCTCACTGTTTAATCACTGTGTCTTCCACTCTGCATTCGAATGTAAACCAAAATGGGTTGATCTTATAGTTGCGCACTTTAAGTATCGACCTCTTGCAGCCTTTTCATATATTAAGGAGAATAAACACCAACTCCTAGGAAAGTATCAAAATAGAGTAGAATATGAAAAATA
Organism: Crinia signifera; assembly: GCF_055691185.1. Classification (NCBI taxonomy): domain Eukaryota; kingdom Metazoa; phylum Chordata; class Amphibia; order Anura; family Myobatrachidae; genus Crinia; species Crinia signifera. The sequence continues at coordinate 110,483,538 of NC_139217.1, read as the reverse complement.
GGCGCTGAGGTGATACACAATGTTTCCACTCTGCATTCAACTTTCCGGGGGAACCCTCAGCGAGGATTCCCCCAAACTGTGAGTCTCGTCGCTAATGCAGAATCCAACAACGGAGCGAGGGGGAATCGGCGTATGCAGGGGTCAGCTGAATACTGACCGTGCATGCGGTGACAGTGAGCAGGCAGCACTGCTCGCTGTCACTGCTCGCCCCCGACATTAAATTCACCCCAAAATATACTTCACTTTAAATTTAGTAAATATCTTCTACTGTATTTAAAGGTTCAATTCTGCAAGATCTAATAATTGATTGGTGCTATTAGAAAGGAACAATTGGGTTCTACAACATTCCCCTTATTAATGTTGTTCTACTATAAGTCACTACAGTGCTATGGATTCTCGGCACATTGTACTATTGCTAAATCTGAAAGTGGACTGACTACAAGGCAGGACATCTCCTAACCTGACTGCAATGAGGGGAAACATATGGCAATAATATAGGGAAACAGTAAATTGATCCATGTTTCCTTATGGTAAACATTCCACTAATATTTGAGCACCTCAAGGGATCAATTAATGGCTGGATATTTTATCATTACTGGTAATTGCATAGTACAATTCTGTTGTTAGTGCATATGAAATTAAATGGAATTCAAAAGTTTTTTTATACCTTATATACAATGCAAAAATCATGCTCCTACCTTTTCTTGGTTACCATGGCTTCAGACAGTCCATGTATATAGAAACCATGTACAGGAGCAAATGACAATCAATGATTTGCTCCCAAATGCCAGAAAACAGACAATGGGCCTGATTCTGGTTCACTTGCAAAAGCAAATTTTCTCTGTAATGGACAAAAACATGTGCACTGCAGGTGGGGCAGGTGTAACATAAAGTATGCAGAGATAGTTAAGGTGCCCACACACTAGAAAGATCTGCGATCATAAGATGTGCGCATAAATTAGCCTTAAAATCTTTTGTCTGTCCTGGACAAAAGATTTCAGGCAAGCGCACATCTTTACCAAAGATTTTTCTTAAGATCCCATGTGCATTCCTATGGATCTTTTGTTAAATCTTCTGATCTTTCATGCAGCACGTAAGATCAGATTTAGCAAAAGATCCACGGGAGAGCGCATCAGACCGAAATCGGCCAATTTTCGAACGATTATCGGTAAACATCTATTTTTGGAAATCGGCCAATCAGCCAAAAAATCGTTCTAGTGTGTGGGCACCTTTAGATTTGGAAGATCTATATTGCAGTGTAAAACTAAAGCAGCCAGTATTTACTCAAAGAATTAGAGGGTGACATATAATGAGAACATTTGATTTTTGTAATTGTTTTGGTAAAAAACTGGCAAAATTGCACATTCTGAAAGTGCGATTTTTAGTCGCGCTGGAACTCGCATCCAGATGTTTTCCCATTGAAAAGTATACAATTTGCATATTTAATCAGATGCAAATTTGGGAAAATGTGTCTAAAAATCGCCACACATGCAGACCAGGTTCTGACAGGCGAATTGGCCAGAACCCTTCACATATCTTTGAGATCTGTGCATGGTCCTGTGTAAAAAAATGTGTAAAAGTGTTTTTTTTTCTTCCAATGGCGTGGGGTCCCCCCTCCTGAGCATAACCAGCCCTGGGCTCATTGAGCCGGAACTGGTTCCAAAAATACGGGGGACAAAAAGCGTAGGGGTCTCCAATATTTCTGAAACCAGCCCCGGACTCTTGGACCGGTCCTGGTTCCAAAAATACGGGGAACAAAATATCTGGGGTTCCCCCGTATTTTTGGAACCAGGACCGGTCCAAAAGTCCAGGGCTGGTTTCAGAAATATGGGGGACCCCTATGCTTTTTTCCCCCTGTATTTTTGGAAGCAGGTCCGGCTCAATGAGCCCAGGGCTGGTTATGCTTAGGAGGGGGGACCCCACGCCATTTTTTTTAAAATACAAATTCGCACATTTCCTCAAATTCGCACATTTTCATGCCTACAATTCGCACATTATCGCACTTAATCGCACTTTTTTGGCCAGAATACGCACCTCAATAAATATGCAATTTCGCTGCAAAAAATGCGATTTTAAAAAGTGCGATAATGGGCGAATGACTAAGAAACACATTCTACTAAATGTCACCCATAATAACTCACCAAACCTAACTCTCTCTGCACGTTACTTCTGCCCCACCTGCAGTGCACATGGTTTTGTGCACTGCAGGCCCAATGGTCGTTCACACAAATTGGTTAAACCTAGCACAAGTAAATAAATTGACTCAACCTAATGCTCTACTCCTCTACCTTGAGAAAGATCCCAGTCAGGGTTGAAACATGTTGAATATTGGTGGTGAATCCGGAACAGTAAAGAACTGCAGGGCTTTGCCTTTTGGCTGATCTAAGGAGATTACCCAAGACTCCATTGGGATCCCAGCTCATGCCTTTATAGGTCCTTTACAGGACTGTCTGTTGTCAGTGCAGCTGGCAATGGTTTCATTTCATATATATATATTATACTCCTGGCTAAGTGAGTCTGCATCCCAAAACACCAGAAGGGCAAAAGTACCGTTCTTCCGGCGCCGGAGACCAGAGGCACAGGCCTCTAGTACCTCAGCGAGTGAAACTGAGGACTCCACACAAATAAAATCCACAAAAAAACCATCCATCCCTTTAGAGGTAAAAACCCAGGCCGGGATAGATATAAGCCCCAACGACCAACCAGAAGAGGTGGCCAAACGCACCGGCAGACGCGGGCCCAAAACCACCAAAGCCAAATAGAAACCATCTTTAATTTATCTTCAACCCCTTTATCAGCAGCAGAGCAAAGTGTGCTGAGCAAAGGGTTATCTTTTGTTCCCACCAATTATTTTGATTCGTTCCAATGGAAGATTGACAACTTTCGCCTCAACAGGTCTCTTAAGCTAAGGGAATATTTTGATAAGACAGTGATAAACACTGACAACACAGCCGACATCCCCCAAAGGATCCAAAAATTAGGGCCTACTTCAAGGTTCGACCCCATGTCCTCTAATGCAGCCATACGAACATTTCAGCGAATGCTGAAAAGCGAAGGCCTGAGAGATACCCAGCAAAAGATGTATCCCAATCTCTCACTAGAGGATTGCAAGGCACTTAAAAATCGAAGTAGCCGGCAAGATATTATTATACGTGGAGCTGATAAGGGCGGCTTCATAGTGATCCAGGACTTTACCAGTTACGATCAAGAGTGTAACGGTTGCTCAGTGACTCCAACACGTACCGAAGTCTCACAAATGACCCCACAGGAATCTTTCAGGACAAGTTGCAACAAATATTAAAATCAGCGGTGGACCAAGGCCACATTGACAACAGCATGTACAACAAACTCTTCACTAAACATCCAGTTGTCCCTGTATTTTATACAATTCCTAAAATACACAAACATGCAACTGTTCCGCATGGCCGCCCAATTATATCGGCCAAAAACTCGCTGTGCGAGCCAATAGCGATATTTTTGGACTCATTCCTGCAACCTTGTATACAAGGAACCTTTACACACTTGAAAGATTCCAATATGCTTCTACAAAAGTTGTGGTCCCTGAAATCTGTCCCCAGCCATACCAATATGGCCACATTGGATGTCACGAGTCTCTACACCTGCATACCCCATGATGCGGGGGTGGCAGCGGTGGGGAGACTCGAGACAGGTAATGCTGCGTATAAAGGCCCTGACATAGAGTTCATGCTGACACTACTGGAGTTCACCCTAAAGCATAATTATTTTCTGTATAATGGACAATTTTTCCAACAAATCACAGGATGTGCAACGGGGTCTTCAGTGGCTCCAACTTTCGCCAATACCTTCATGTGGGACACTGAACGTGACTTGTTTTACACCAAACCCTCTATTTCATCGCATATCTTCCTATATTATCGTTACATCAATGATCTCCTGCTATGGTGGACTGAGCCGGTATTAAAATTGTCTAAAGTGATAAAAGAGCATAATAGCTCTACGAGTCCTATTAAATTCACATATACAGTCAGCAGTACAGAGGTCAACTATCTCAATATCACTATTAAATTGCAGAATGGCCTTGTCACAACATGTCTTTTTACTAAACCTACGGACAGAAACACTCTGCTCCGATATGACAGCTTCCATCCCCCGTCTGCCACCAGAGGACTCCCCTACGGGATTGTAGGATCACAAATGATGCTGAGGAGACCAAGAGACAGCTACAACATATGACAGAGAAATTTCTACAGAGGGGATATCCACCTAAATTGTTGAAGGAAGCACAGGACAAGGCCTTGCTTAAATCATGGGAAGACATCCTATTTTCCACCAGGAAGTCCACTAAAAGCACTCAGCAAATAATTCCATGGGTGAACCGATATAATGACAAGAGCCATCAGACGGCAAAAAAAGCCAAACAATGGTGGCCAGCAGTAGCAACGGACCCAGAGCTGAAGTCGTTACAAAAACAAAAAACTGATGCCATGTTACACACGAGGCAATAGTATAAAAGACCTGGTGGTGAAAACCGACGTGACATCCTTTGGTCAAAGTAACATACAAAAAAATCCATGCCAGTTCTTGGGACGAAGAAATGGTTGCTTTAAGTGCCTGCGTTGCACAACCTGCAACTACATGGCAACTGGAGATTATATCCTACACCCCCACACGGGCAAAAAAGTAAACATCAAGTGGCCTCTAATGTGCAGCTCGAACTTCGTGATCTATGCCATAATTTGCCCATGTGGCCTTTATTATATTGGTAAGACTGAGTGCCAGTTCAAGGTGCGGATGGCACAGCACCGAAAAGCCATCAGGGCAGCCCTCAACACAGGGGTTGGAGAGCAGCCTGTGGCCAAGCATTTCCTGGCATTTAAACACGGGATGGCCACTCTAAAACACATGATCATCGACCATGTGCCAGCATCCATCAGGGGAGGAGACCGTGGCAGAAAACTGCTTCAATTGGAGTCCCGGTGGATTGATCGACTTAATACTATACGTCCCAAAGGCTAAAATGACTCTTTGGGTCTCATTAATTTTCTTTAGAATAAAAGATTTATGCTGATCTAGCAGCAAATCCATGCACAGGGGTTACTGGGTGACCCGTGGGCTACACAGGCATTGGTTAGTTATGAAACGCCTGAGCCATAACAAGTGTGGACATATCTCTAGTAAATGGTGTGCTTATAGAGGGGACAGGAGTGGCAGAGGTTAACACCTCTCTTCGGGTATAAATGAGGATTACAAGGTCTTTGTAACTATAAATGTAATAGTTCCAGTAGTGCTCCATTCCAACTTTAGTAAGCATAGTGTTTATATCATCATATGCCTTTCTCCTTATGTTTTTCGTATTTATCATATAGTATACTTTTGCACTATGTATGGGAAGTAAGTTCCCTCTTCTTATTTTTACATGCACTGATCTCACGTTAATGTTTCTATTTTCTCTTATGTTGCTCTTACGACGCAGCCGCTCCTGACACGTCACTGCCGCCGGAAGTCGGAAGGAGGGGATGATGGTGGGGCAGACAGCGCGAACAGGCTCGCGGCCGGACGCCGGGGATTGGTAAGTGATCATATTTAAACTGTTTGATTATCACGATTTGGTTAATCTGATGAAGGGGCTGTTAGCCTCGAAACGTTATTAAAGTTTTTGCACATTCACCGTTATACCGGCTGGTTGGTGTGAGTCTCCGAGTGCCACCCGTCACAGCTGCTATACCTAGAGGACGGATAATCCAGGGAAGGCACCGGGGCAAGTTACCCCGTGAAGGAGCCGGAGTGCCGGGGATCTCCAGAGATATATATATATATATATATATATATAAAGAGAGAGAGAGAGAGCAAATGAAAGGCTGGACCGCACCAACCTCTCTCTCTCTATATATATATATATATATATAGCATCCACTCTTTTATATTCTGTTGTGATGTGATGTATTAAACAGCATTGTGCTATTTTTATTATCTTTCATTTTTTTAAATATGTGCACATGGGGCCTTATTTTGGTTCATTCTTTCTGACAAAATCCTTCTTAGATGGACAAAACCATGTGCATTGCAGGGGGGGCAGATGTAACATGTGCAGAGAGAATTAGATTTGGGTGAGTAATTTTGTTTCTGTGCAGGGAAAATACTGACTGCTTTATTTTTACACTGCAATATAGATCTCACTTTGAAGTAAAACCCCACCCAAATCTAATTCTCTCTGCACATGTTACATCTGCCCCACCTGCAGTGCACATGGTTTTGCCCATCTAAGAAGGATTTTGTCAGAAAGAATGAACCAAAATAAGGCCCCTGGTGACATGAGTATATGATACATGGTGCAATCCGAGAAGGAGCAGAAAGAGGAAGTTTCTAAGGATGTTGGAGAATTTGGGGATCTGTTGGAAAGACTTTGGTGTATAATGAAAAGGACTTACCATCATCTATTAAGATAGATGTGTCAAAGATGATCAAAGGAGAACAAAAAGGGGCACGCTTTTAAGAGTCATGATAAATAGATGAATAATGATTTCATTAAAACATAACATTTATTACAAATTTAAAATGACGTCACAAACACAACAATAAAAAAAGATAATTAAAAGAAAAATTAGTTTTATCCAATGCAAACTATCTTTACAAGGACTTCAAAGTTCTTGGTTGGCCAAAATGGTACTTGATTAGGAGACCATCGTGGAATACCCGGTACTGTAATTTCATAGGTGTCACAGACAGCAGAAGCACAGGAGTAGCCCTCAGCGGAGCAATTCTTGCTGCTAATCTATTTACCCTTCATTTTTCTATGTTTTTTTTGATGCGGTGTCATGTGCAAATACTGATACTCACTTGTCCTTTTCTCCAGCTCCATGTTAGTCATTTGTAGCTTATTATTGTAGTACAACTGTACACATTTTGTTGTTGACAGGCTAAGACTAAGGGGAGTATTCAATGCCGGGGGGAGCGGTGACAGCGAGCAGGGCAACCTGCTCGCTGTCACCACTTGTCCCGTCAGTATTCAACTGACCCCCCCTATTACGCTGATTCCCCTTTGCTTCATTTTTTGAGTTTCGCTGTTTGTGAAAATCCTTGCTGTCACAGGATGGCACATTGAATAGGGTGAGTGGCCAGTGAGGTGGTTAAACAGCAAGGCTTTCAACGATCCTCGCTGTTTAACCCCCTTGCCGGCCGTGGTGACCGGTATTGAATACCTGCCTAAGTATCACTGTATTTACCATTTTCTCCAACCAAGAACATTGAAGACCCTGTAAAGATTGTTTGCATTGAATGTAACTAATTGTACTTTTGATAATCTTTCTTTATTGTTGTGTTTGTGACATCATTTTAAATTTTGTAATGTTATGTTGTATTTGACTAATTATTCATCTTTTTATCATGATTTTTTAAAGTGTGCCCCCAAACAACTTTTTGATCTGCTTTTTTATCTGCTTTGGTCATGTTCTTTACTGTTCTATTTCAGTAGTGGCACTGAACAATTTGGGAGCACCACCAACCAATTACCAGGTAGGATCTCAAACAACGTGGTTTTGATATTGATATTGATATCTGATTGTTTGTCTTCTAATATTATGCCAGTACCAATCCTTTCCCATATTATTTTTCCCTCAGGTGCAAACGCAGGATTTTCAGAAGGGGGTTTCCAGAGAGGGGCGGAGCAAATCAAGGATGGACACTTAGGTGACCCAGTATATGCCGGGTCAGTTAAATTATTATAGACAGATCAAATATGAAATATATATATATATATATACACATAACAGCAGTGTAGACCCCTGGGCAGCATAGCAATGTATTGGGGCCCCTACCTATCCTCCAGCGGTAGGGGGTGCTATGAGCGGAAGCTTTGATGTCCCGCGGGTGGTAGGGGGTATTATATCAACCACTCAGCATGTAGGGCCTGGATCAGTAATTTTCACTAATTACCCCTTTACTGCACAGATGGTGGTCGATGGGGTGGGAGAAGGGGGCATTGGGCTAAATGAAGGGGTCCTGATAAAAAACTTCCAGGGTAGTAGAGGTTGTTTAATATGCAGAGGAGTGGTGTAGAGTGGAGTGGGCTTATTATTCATAATTTTCTGGTGGGAGGACAGCTTGCTTGACTGCAGATATCTCCAGTTCCCAGAACTAGATTTCTTAGCTTTTAATTGAATTAAAAACTAGAGAATCCACCTACCAAATGGTACTGGGGAATAGGGGATCAGGGTTCAGGAGGCAGAGCAATCTGCCAACGAGAATATAAAACTACATACCAGGTATGTGATGCTGGAGCAGTAACCAGCTGCTGGAAGGCTGATATCTCTGGTTTTGGGAACAGTAGAGACAAGCTAATAGTGTCCATCAAAGGGGAGAGTCCCAGCTTTTGGAATATACCCTCAGAAAAACTCTAAGTTAGACAGAACCTGAAATATCTGACTGGGAAGAGCAATTAACAGGCTTGGATGGGGACCACTGCTTTGAAGTCAGATATCTCCGGTTCCCCAGTTCCGATTTTTAAAATTCTTGTACCCATGGAAAGAGGGGACCCTCCGCTTTCAGTCTAGTGCCCTTAGATGGGTGCCCTTAGATGGGTACTCAGAAACCCCCCTGCATGCGCCACTGTCCATCATCCATTAAGGTACTGTAAGTAATGTTACTTTCTCTCTTTATAATAATAGCACAGGTGGGAGAGTATACTTTTCTTAATTTTTGTTTGGCAATTTGGTTAAATCCGTTTTGAAACATTTATCTGAAAAATAGTTTTTTGTCCAACGTTTTGGAGCACATGATTGATTGGAATTTGCTCCCATACATTACTACATTTTTACTACTGCTAGAAAGATTGGACAGATAAATCTTTAGGTCTGTACTCAGCTTTACTGCCATTGTATAGACAGTGCTATCTAAATGACAAAAGCTGACTGGTTACTGTTGGCAACTAAGTACTAATAACTCTAATTAGTGCTGTTTATTTGTCAACATTAATTAACATACCCATTTAGAAATTCAAGACACAATAGCCCCCTCTCTATCTTCACACATCATGCTAGATATTTTCATATCATACATACTTTTTGAAGGATTTTTAAGAGATGGGATCCAGGAATATTTAGACCTTCATAGTTTACTCAGTTATAACCAGCATAGGCTCATGAAAAATCATTCATGCCAAACTAATCTACTTGGTTTCTATGAAGAGGTTAGCAAAAACCTTGATAATGGCAACGCTGTAGATGTGATTTTCCTAGATTTTGCTAAAGACTTTGACACAGTACCACACAAGAGGTTGGAGGACATGGGATTAGGGGCAAATATCTGTAGATGGGTAGGGAACTGGCTGTGTAATAGAGAACAAAGAGTCGTAGTGAACAGTGCCGTATCAAATATGATACCAGTACTAAGTGGAGTGCCACAGGGTTCGGTTCTTGGGCCCATTTTGTTTAACATTTTTATTAACGATATTGGGATGAGGTTACTCAGCAATGTATCCATCTTTGTGGACGATACAAAACTGAGCAGAGTTATTAAATCATCAGAAGATGTTACCATGCTTCAAAATGATCTTGACAATCTAGATCAGTGGGCAAAAAAGTGGATGATGAGGTTCAATGTGAACAAATGCAAGGTCATGCACCTTGGGAGACATAACCAGTGTGCTAGTTATAGCCTAAGCGGGGATGAATTGGGTAAATCAGTACTCGAAAAGGATCTAGGAGTCCAAATAAACAACAAACTGGGGTGTAGTGCTCAATGTAATATAGCAACTAACAAGGCCAACAGAATTGTAGCATGTATTAAAAGGGGCATGGAAACTAGGGACTCAAAAGTAATTATGCCTCTGTACAAATCATTGGTTAGACCGCACCTCGAATACGCAGTGCAGTTCTGGGCCCCGCACTATAAAAAAGACATTGTAGAATTAGAAAAAATCCAAAGAAGAGCAACAAAGCTTATTAGGGGAATGGAGAATTTAAGCTATGAGGAAAGATTAAACAATTTGGGACTATTTACACTAGAGAAAAGACGTTTAAGGGGGGATATGCTCAACATGTATAAATATATTAGGGGCCAATATAAGGAACTGTCAAACACCCTTTTTCTCTAATAGACAGGAATCTAGGACACGAAGGCACGAGTTTAGATTAGAAGAAAAAAGATTTTGTTCAGCTAGAAGAAAGAACTTGGTACTTGTGTAGTTTCACGGCACCGGCATGGCGCCGTGCTTCTTCCGGGTTCTACGCTCGCCACAAACTATGTAAAATAAAGTCTCTTAACTCCATGCCAACATGGATAGTTCATACCTCCACTATCCATGTTGGCATGGAGTTGACTTTATATAGTGTGGCGAGCGTAGCGAGCCAGCGAGCCCGCAGCATGGGCGAGCGAAGTGATATTACATACAATTCTAACATAGCTTTACAAGTCATCCTTTAGTAATGATGGTCAGTAAAAAAAAGTAACATTATTAATATACTGTATAACAATTGGTCTAACATGGCATAATGAGGCCCATTGTGCATCATGGCCCTCTTCTACAAAATATGTGTTTGCAAAAGTATGCAAACCTGTCTGTACTGTGATATATGCTGTTTTATCAATAACTCCTTATACATTTTTCTTTTAATGTTGTTTTACATATTTGAAAACACAAATTAGCCAGCACAAATTAGCATCTGATGTTAAAGCCAAGATGACTCATATATAAGATGCAAAACATAATAAATATTTTCCGAGTAGGATGTTTAAAAACAAACAAACTACTGTACTTGTTACTGCATATGGAACAGTAGAGACAGACAGTGGCATCACTATGGTGCAGGGCCGGATTAAGGCTGGAGGTGGCCCCCATACTAAAATTGCTACCAACCACTTCTGAGCACCCTCCTACTCATGTGCACAAATGTTTAAACTCATACTGGACCCACAAACATATATACATTCTTTACCTGGACAACATTGAACATACTACCCACTATAAAGTGTAGCGAGCCCCCAAGCCGAAGCATGGCGAGTGCAGCGCACCCCGCGAGAGGATGCATATTACTTGACATGTATTCCATGTCTCCTCACGCGGCTCGCTGCGCTCACCACGCTTCGGGCTCATTTTGCGCGTCCGCTCACTACGCTTCGGGCACGGTGGCTCGCTGCGCTTGCCACAATTTATAAAATCAACTCCACGCCGACGTGGATTGTGGGGGTATGAACAGGTCAGGAGAACGCGCAACGCGTGTGCTCGCCACACTTTGGGCTGGTGTGGATAGTGGGGGTTTCAAAAGGAGGCATTTGCCAGTATGTTACATGGAGCTCTGGCATTATTGTGCATGAAATGCACTTGCGCCCGCACCCCCATTTGTGCACACACAAGTGCTACCGAACCCCTAACCCCATCTCCCTGAAGCGGTCATGGGCATGGTTGCCGTTCCCTGCCGCAAGAATTACTGAGACGCACAAGAATCTGAGCCGCTCGTGTGTCTCAGGCAGATGGAGCACCTCTCTGCTGGCGCCCGAAAAATCGCCTCCTGACGGGGACACTACGCTGACTACGCAGGGCTGCCGCTGGGACATTACGCTGACTACGCTAGGCAGACGTTGGGCTATGCTGAAAACGTAGCGTAGGCTGGCATCGTGCTAATACACAAGTACCAAATTGTGTCCCCAGGAGGTCCGGTGAGCTATCAGACTTTGTATATTAACAAAGAATTCTTTGATGTCAATTTATTTTTTTCTGCCAGTTTTTTAGTATTTTATATGTTGGTTTTTCTTTTATGGAAATAAAAAGACTGTGAAATATTTTTAAAGAAGAAAGTCGTGAAAATTGTATTATTCTGAAATCTAAAAGTAATTTTTTTGAGTGAACTCTTATCCTGAATAAGTCCTACATACCCTCAAATATATACTTTCAGCACTACAGACAACCTTTCTTAAAAAACCGTTTATGCTTTATTTGGAAATATTGTAGGATTGAACTTTCCATTTAAGGTTCAGCAGCAGCAGGGATAGTGGTCTAGCTAGGGCTCAGCAGCCCTAGCCATCGCGGGGGGGGGGGGGGGGGGGGAGCTGGTGTTATGGGGGCGCAAGGTCCTGGTGCAGTGACCTGCGGGAGCCGGAGTCAGAGTGAAAGTGGGGGGATGTGGCTGCTCTAGTCTCCGGGAGTGGCGGGCTGGGCCAGGGGGCATGGTGCCATCTGCCCCCCAGGCCACTACAGTCCTGCATCAGTAGGGCCGCCCGCTGCAGCCTGTCAGTGTCAAGCTCCGGCTGCTGCAGGGCAGAGGTAAGGATGGCCATCGACCATCGATGATTCAAAATCATTGATGGTTCATGGCCGATGTCAAATATTTTTGCTATCGATGGGAGATAACCAGATGGTTTCCGTCCATCGATGGTTTTTTTTTTCAAAGTGCCAGGTCACAGAGCATAGCTTTGCCCACAACACCTGCGAAGCCCTGCCCCCGTGTTTTGTTTGGCCCATAAGCCAATCAATCAAACATAATGGAAGACCATCGATATGTAAAAATATTGTGTTTGATTGATGGTCATCCATTGCATAGTTTAGCACTATTGACGTCCAGTTGCAGAACTGCCATTGATGGCAACCATCGATGGCAATGGCAACGATGGCCATCCCTAGGCAGAGGTCACACTGTGTCAGGCAGGCTACGGCAGTCCCCTTCCCCAACCCCTCCATAAGCCTTCCTTCCTGTCTGTGCTTCCTCCATAAGCTTTCCTTCCTGTCTGTGCTCTAGTCTCCACTGCAGTAGCCCCGCCCCCATCACTTCTTGGTAATCTTTTTCCTCCCGGGTTCTACTGGCAGCCCAGAAAAGAAGGCTGTCTCTATCCCTGTAGCGCTAATTGCGCGGAGCACAACAGACACAGGCACTCCCACTCCCCTGCTCTCTCACACTGTGCGTCTGTCTCCTGCTGTCCCTCACTCCTCGTCTATCTTTCACACTGTCTGCCTACCACCTGCTGTCTCCCACACTGTCTGTCTATATCCTGCTGTCTCTTACACTGTCTGCCTCTCCCCCTCTGTTTCTCACACTGTCTGCCTGTCTCCAGATGTCTCTCACACTGTCTGTCTGTCTCCTGATGTCCCTCACACTGCCTCCTGCTGTCTCTCACACTGCCTATCTCCTGCTGTCTCTAACAGTGCCTTTCTCCTGCTGTCTCATACACTATCTGCCTATTTCCTGCTGTCTTTCACTTCTCTGCAGTCTCTCCCACGGTTTCCCTCACCCCTGTGGTGTCTCCCTCTCTCCTGCAGTCTCTCCCACTGTCCCTCTGGTCCCTTGCTGTCTCTCACAGTGTCCCCCTATCCTATGATATCCCTCCTACAATCTCCATCTCCACTGTGGTCTCTGCCACTATCCACCTCTCCTCTGCAGTCTCTCCCACTGTCCTTCTCTCTCATTTGGTCTCTCCCACTGCCCACCTCTCTCCTGTGGTCTCTCCCACTTTTTACCTCTCCCCTGCTGTCTATTCCACTGTCTCCTGCTGTCTCTTCCAGTATCTCTCTGTCCCCTGCGGTCTCTCACACACTCTCCCTCTCTCTCGGTGGGATGTATTAATATACATCGCCGCCCAGCCGCCGCAATGCTACTGCATATGTACGAATATATGCGGCTAGCATCGGGGTGCGGTGACGGAGAGCCCCCGCGATACCTGTAATGTGGTGTGCGGGGGTCACATCCCGGCGGCTGTCAGGGAACCCGGCGTCTCCTCCTCCCCCCCTGCAGCCGGATGTCCTACCGGCTGTGATACCTGCTGGGGGAGGAGGAGATCGATGGAGGACGTGTCGTGCGGACGACGGGCATCGATAGAAGCCCATAGGTTTCTATATGGTATCGCCACCCAGATCATACCCTGCCAGGTGGAGATGGGGCAGATGGGTAATAGAACATAGGAAAATGCGGTAAAACCCCTGTTTTACCGCATTTTCCCTTTAGTACATCCCGCCCTCTCTGCGGTCTCTCCCACTGTTCCCCTGCACTCTCTCAGTGTCCCCCTGTCCCCTGCACTCTCTCACAGTGGTCCCTGCGGTCTCTCCCACTGTTCCCCTGCACTCTCTCACAGTGTCCCCCTGTCCCCTGCAGTCTCTCCCACTGTTCCCCTGCACTCTTCCTGTCCCCCCTGTCCCCTGCGATCTCTCCCACTGTTCCCCTGCACTCTCTCACAATGTCCCCTGTCATCTGTGGTCTCTCCTACTGTTTCCCTTTCTCTGCAGTCTCTTACACTGTTTAATGCCAAATTTGATATGATTTGGCTAATTAAATCACACCCACTTTAGAAAGTACACCGGCTTCTGCACAGGGGAGAGAAGGTGACCCAGCAGCGCTGATTGTACAGGGGTGGATGAGGCGACCCGACTCTGAAGGTATATCTTTCTTGGGGGGGTGGATGAGGTGGCGACACTGAAAATAGCTCTTACTGTGTGTGTGTGGGGGGGGGGGGGGGCATGCTGCCCATCCATCTGATCTTCAGTTGCAGTGAGAGAGAAGACTGACTGCTGCTGCAGCCTCTTTCCACTGCTAAGCAAACTTTGCTGTGTGCTGACTGGGGATAGAGGCAGCATCAGAGGCAGGTAGTCCTCTCTACCTGCTTGATGGAGGGAGCAATCACCCACACACCCCCGCCGCCCATCAGAGCTGCCACCAGCACCCTCTGTGCGGAGCACACGCCCACTTCGCAGCTGCACATATAACATACCTTAAACTATTTTCAAAAGATGGGTTGTGGCCTCATATTTTTTTTTTTCAAAACTTTTTATTAAGACATTCCGTGCACATTACATAGTATACATGCCGTAGTAGTTGTCACATTCTTAACATTCAGATGTGTAGAAATACATTTCCATCAATAATGGCATACGTTTGTGTACAGTCATTTAAGTCTTAATACATTTTTCAGAGAGTCAAATAAAATATTGTGTTAGGTCGCAAGTGATCACTGGATAGGGACTGGGGGGTCCTGTGCAGCCATTTGACTAAGGTACCATGTAGTAGATTGCAGGCTGTCATGTATCATTTTCCTGGTATTCAATGGGAGGGTTGGTATATAAGAGTCCCATAACATAAAAAAATTTCCAACTTTTTTACCCCTGTCTACCATGGCCTCCACCCAGTCCATCCTGAACAGGAAATGTAGTTTAGACAGAAATAGGGGAAATTGTGGGGGTGCAGGGTCAATCCAGCCCTGGAGGATAGTTTTTCTACCCGCTGCACTCAAAGCCAATAGTAATTTTTTGCTTTCTTTTGTCATACGGGTGTTTGGGTCAAATATTCCCAGAATTGCCCACTCTGGAGTAAAGGGAACGAAGGTAACGAGTTTTGCCTCTGCATAGCGTTTCACTAGTAACCAGAAGTAGCGAATGATAGGACATGCCCACAAACAGTGATAGGTATCTGCATTGTCTGAGCGGCATTTTTGGCAAGTGTGTGTGTCTGAGGTTCCCATATGGAAAGGTCTGACAGGGGATAAATAAGAATTGTGATAAATGTTTAGAAATAGCTCAATGTACATATTGGCTTTGAGGGTTTGTCTGGAATATAGGAGGCCCTTCTGCAATTGTGAGATCGAGAGCGCAGAGAAGTGATCTAGCCAAGTGGCCATACCACCTTTGATCTTGGTGTAATCCAAGATCTGTCTCAAAAAAGTATAGTGGATGGATATTGCTCTTGAGGTCGGGACCGTATAGGTGAGCATAGTATCCAGGGTGTTATTCCAGTCCTTATTGGAGAAATGACCTTTCACATGTAATACATAGAAATTGGTTTGCAAAAAGGCCAAAGGGTATGGGCTAACCTTAGGATATTTAGCGGACAGTTCTGAGAAACGTATAACTCGCTTCTCGTCTTTTACCACCAGGGAATCAACCGATTTTATCCCCATCTCCGCCCATGCGGTGTAGGGAAGAGCAGCCATGCCGTCCAAAAATGCTGGGTTTTTAAGGAGGGGTAGGAACAGGGAGTGGTGTTGATTTAGTCCTGTTTTGTGTCTTAATATGTGCCAGATCTTTTTAGTTGACCATAGCAGAGGGTTGGTTCTGATTTGGTCAGGTAGCTCTTGATCATGTTGGTGTAGAAAACTGACAAGGTTCATGTCATTTAGGAAGCCCTGTTCCAGGAGAGTGTTGGTATGCACGGAGCTAGAGTGTAGCCAATCTCGTAGATGTCTAAATAAAGCTGCGTGATTGTAGGTCACTATATCTGGGAAGTTGATGCCTCCATTAAATACAGGTTGTGTCAGTTTCTTTATGGCAATGCGTGGACGGCCCCCTGCCCATATGAATTTGCGGGTGATGCAGGTGATCTGTTGGGCATCTTTTTGGGTTAGTAAAATTGGAAGCATTTGTAATGGGTAAAGCAGCTTCAGAATTGCTACCATCTTTAGCAAATAAGCGCGACCCAAATAAGATAGTGGGAGACGTTCCCATTTGGCTATATCATTTGAAAGGGTAGTGATGGCTTTGGTTATGTTTAGGGCATATAAAGTGGCTGGGTTTCGCGGTATCTGGATGCCTAAGTATGGGATATGTGTGGTTTGCCATTTTAGTTTGTATTGCGGTGCCCACGTAGGAGGAACCTTAGGTCCGTAAAGAAGTAAAGCAGAAGATTTATCCATGTTAATACTAAAGCCAGTAATGAGTTCAAAGGAGGTTAATTTGTCTAAAAGTATAGGTAGAGTATGTTCGGGGTCGGCTATATAAAGAAGAATATCGTCAGCGAAGGCTGATAATTTTAGTTCCTGGGTGCCTATTTTTATTCCCTTAAATTCTGACCAGTTTTCTAATGTTCTTAGGATAGGGTCTAATGCTATGTTGAATAAGAGTGGCGATAAGGGGCATCCTTGTCTAGTTTCTTTTTCTAAATAAAAGCGTGGGCCCTTAGATCCGTTTATCAGCAGTGAGGCTGAGGGGTTGTGATATATTGTTCGTATGAACTTAAGGAAATCCGAGTCAAATGCTCTTTTCTCCAGTACGTTGGACAGGTGGGGCCATAGGATCATATCGAATGCCTTATTTGCATCCAAACTTAAGAGCATGTTTCGGGCATTAGGTGAGTTGTGTGATGCTATGGTCGCTGCCAGGGCTTCACGTACCGCCCTGACAGAGTGTCTATTCCGTACAAAACCCATTTGTGAAGAAGTAAGAATATCTGGTAGGATGGTTTGTAAGCGTAGAGCTATTATTTTTGTCAAGATTTTATAATCTACGTTTAGTAGGCTTATAGGTCTGTATGAGGGCATTAAGGTAGGGTCTCTATCTGGTTTGGGGAGGAGTGTAATGAAAGCTTCATTAAAGAGAGAGGATGCAGTTCCGTCTTTATAAATTTTTTGGTAGAGTTCAAGGAGGGATGGTGTGATGTGAGTTTGGAGTATGCGGTAATAGTCTCCCGTGAGGCCGTCAGGCCCTGGGGACTTACCATGTGGGAGTTTAGATATTACCATGTTGATTTCTTCAAGTGTTATGTTCCCTGCCAGGGCGGATTGTTGATCTGGGGTAAGCAGGGGCAGGGCTTCACTTGAAAAGGGTGTTTCTTGAGTGGCTGGCTTTTCAGATGGCGAGGCAAAGAGGTTTTCAAAGTATGTTTGAAACTTTGTGGCAATTTCAGCTGATTTTGTTATATTTACTTTGGAAATCGGATGCTTTAGCATGGTAATGATATTGCGTTTCTTGGGGGGTTTTGAGATCATTGCCAGCAATCTCCCAGCCTTGCCTCCCCATCTGTAGTATCTATGTCTGGTATGATCTAGTGAGTGTCGTGCCTGGGTGGCTAGGTACGTCTCAAACAGTTGTCTAGCTTCTTTGTATGTTTGAAGGGTGATGTCTGAGGGGTTGGTGGTATATGCTTGGAATGCAGATTTCATTGTGTTATTTAGTTGGTCATGTTTTTATTCTAGCTTCCTTTTTGAAACATATCCTATGATATGACCACGCATTACGGCTTTAGATGCGTCCCAAAAAAGTTCTGGCCTGTCCCAATAGTCTAGGTTTTCATCTATGTAGTTGGTCCAGTTATAAATCAGGTATGACTTAAAATCCTCAGAGGCCGACAGATAGGATGGAAATCGCCAGATATAATCTGTTTGGTGCATAAACGAGTGGTTAAGGGCCACCATAACTGGGGCATGATCCGAAATTAGGATGTCATAAATATCGGCTCTGGAAACCTCAGTCATTAGTTCATCTGCCACTAGGATCCTGTCTATACGTGATGAGGATCTATGGACCATTGAGAGGTGTGTGTGTGTGTTCTGTCTGTGGGATTCAGCAGTCTCCATGGGTCGGTGAGGCCCAAAGTGGCTCTCAGTGATGTTAAAAATCGGCTCTGAAAGTCAGAGGTTCTAGATGTGATAGGGGATCAGCCGGGTTGTGGCCTCATGTTGACCACAACCTCTTCTTTACCCGGGCTTGACAGAGCTGTTAGTGCCCCCGTGGAGTATACTATATGAATGTTTTTTGATGTTATTAAAATGTGTATATCTGTGTGTGTTTGTGTGTGTATGTGATGGTATTAATATCATAATCACTTTATTGGCCATGTATACTCTCGTATACTAGGAATTTTTTGTGGATACAGTGCAGCTTCAAGCATGGTACAAGAGGGATAACAGGACATACATACATTGCATCAGTTGCGCATACAAATGACAATTCACATGTTAGGATTTGCAAGGTTAGCTAGAGCAGTTAGGTGTTTAGATTAGCGGTATCCGAGTACATTGTTCAATAGCTGAATAGCTGCCGGGAAGAAGCTTTTTGCGGTTCTTGACGACTTGGCAGGAATGGACCTGAAGCATCTACCTAATGGGAGAATATCAAACAATGTGTTATATGGCAATATTTTTATATTTTGTGTGTGTTTAATATTATAATATTTTCTATTATTATAATGAGTATTTCATGGTATTCATTTGTTTTTTTGTGGATCGTTGGGTCAACCAGAAATAGGCGGACAGTCAAAAGGTCGATCCCACATGGTCAACAATCAGTAGGTCGGCTGGGTCAGCAGCATTAATGGGTTGAAAATGAAAAAGTAGACATCACAAAATGTCAATTGGTATAAAAGGTCAACACATGCAAAATGTCAACATGGAAATGGTCAACACAGAAAAGGTAGCCAAACATTTTTATCGACCATTTGAACTTGTCAATCTTAAGCACTGACCATGTTTTAGACGTCAATCTACTATAACCAATGTTAACCATATGCTAGTGACCTACTGACTGTTGTCCTATCATCAGGAACCCAATGAGTGTGGGTGTACTGTCGGGAGTGGTTCTATATCCCGGCGGTCGGAATCCAGGCGTTCAAAATCCCGACCGCCGGAATCCCGACAAGGGGGGAACGTGGTCAGGATTCCGCTGTTGGGATTTGGAACGCCGGGATTCCGACTGCCAGGATTGTAACTGCATCCCGTACTGTCAGACATGTAGTTAGGATTATAAGGATTATATATAGCGGGAATATTCATGTAATATTTGTGGACAGGGCTATTTGGGGAAGGATAATTGTTACATCAAACCTCAACTTATGTATTGTTGGAGATGATGGGGGAAGTCCTGAAGTGTTCATCTTTACAGCAAGAAGACCCTGCCCCTCACCTCGGACCCAGCTCCTATTTAGGCCTGCTTCCAGAAACTCCTGCCCTGGTAGCCCTGCTCTTTTCTAAATATGAAATAACCCTGTATTCACCCTGTACCAATGCAAACAATTTTTCTATTAGTTTTTAAAGGTATTTTCTAAATGAGTGTTGTTCCTTTAGAATAGGTGCTGCTATCTCAGTCTATGTTGCCAATAATTTTAAATATTAAAAATGATTTCTAGTTTTTAGTTCAAAGAAATCCATATCGCCGCGAGGCGTTCCCGAGCCTGCTGCAATTCATCAATGTCCTTTGGCAAAAATAAAGTATTATATAAGCATCAGCATTTCTCACCTGTTCTAGAAATGCAATCTGTAGCTCCCCTGTTATACAGTCATATTTATGTAATAGAGGAAAAGTGGAACACTACTTATACCAGTGCAGAGGATCAGCCCAGGACATACTGGAGAAAATTAGATTTAACCTTGTATAAAACCAGCCTCCCTCTTCTCCCAGCCACAGGCTCACCCTAATCTACCATTATCACCAGTGTTTGTTATGCCCTCTTCTGCACACCCAGCACCCAGTGTGCACCAGAATATAATGCTGATATATATATATATATATATGCAAATGTAAAGAATCAGAATAATTATTATTATTATAATGACAGGGTGACTCCAGTATTAATGGGAGATGTTATGTAACACTATTATATGCAGTTCTGGATGTGGTTATGGTAATATGTAGCTGCTATAGCCTGCGTGTTGCTGCCCTGCCTGGATGCCCCCTGTGCCCGCTCCCGGGTATGTGCCAGCGTATGGTTACTTGTTGCGTGCTTGAGTTACTAACAGCACATAATAATCCAACCCTGATCTAGTGTCGGCTCCGCACAAACAGCCGGGCACACTGGGGACTTGCCGCACACCCGACAGCACTTGCGATTGCCATAAGCAGGACAGGGCAGCGATGTTGCATCGTACAGTGACAGTGTGCAGGACGGTAGACCCAAGTGCACTCCCTGCATCTGACACACACAGAGTAGACTAGAGCTGGCTGGGGCGGCTGACTGTAGGAGAGACACACACTGCCGTCGCCGCCACTGTGTACCATGTGACTGGTGGTCATGTGACCCGCCGCCTGCGTCACGCTGACATCACGGCTGCTCTCTCTGCATGTGAGCTAGACACTGGCAGCACCGCGCGCACTAGTCTGCTGCTGCTGTTGGCGGCTGTCACTCAGCTGCTACGCCGCGCCTGCCTGTCACTGGCCGGGAGCAGCGCCGCGCACACAGCCGGCAGCCCGGAGCCAAAGCCTGACAGCAGCCGTGACTCCCGGGAGCTGGGAGGAGATGCGCCCGGCGGTACGGCCAGGGTATGGAAGCGCGGTGCTAGCGGGGAATTAGCACAGACCGGAGGAAAAGTTTTCCAACTCCGCAGAAGCCGCCTCCCCGGGAGCGCGGTAGGGGCAGAGGAGAGCTGCGTGCGGGGAGCCGCTCCCGGAGCCCCGGGCTGTTGGAGGGTGTGACTGCTGGACACGTTGCTGGAGCTGTCATCTCCTGGGGAGCTGTACCGGGGTCAGTGACCGGTGGGACTGCGCTCAGTGCTGGGGGGGGGACCAACCTCCGCTCTCCCCCAGCCCCAGGGTCACTGTGCACAGAACTCCGGCCGGAGGGAGGGAGCCGTCTCCAGCCGCCTGTCATGTCCTAAGGAAGGTGAGTGTGTTCTGTGTGTGTGTTTGTTTGTTTGTGTGTGTGTCTGCTGGGGATGCAATAGTGCAAAGTCCGTGTAGCCGCCGCCGCCAGCCCAGACGCTGCGCCCGTCACCAGGCGGCCAGGTAGCAGCAGCACCCGATTCTCCTCCTACCTCTCCCCACCCCGGGGCTCTACCCTAACTACACAGGTGACAACTCTCATGGCTGCCCCCATGTCACTGCACACACATGATCTGTCACCTGTCCGTCTCATGATGATGGTCTGTATGCAGGAGGTGGGTGCTGACAGTAATGCCATACAGTATGGGATTGGTGGCAATAATCAGACATAGGTCAGACATTAAATAGCTCTGTAGGTTGCGATGCATTATGCTATAGAAGTATTGTTTTCTGTGGACTTTAATGGCAATTGCAGCCCAACCTTTCCCGTGCAGCTGCTCGTGTCTGCAACATGCATTTATGTCTATATAACACCTTGTTTGTGTATGTATGTATGTATGTATGTGTGTGTGTGTGTGTATATGTGTATGTGTGTATATATATATATATATATATATATATATATATATATATATATAGTGATATTTCAGTGCATACTTTTTATTAAGTCTATTGTTTCTTGTCTACCCTGTCATTGCTTTGTCCCTTCTGCTATCCTCTCTGATTTTATTATGTTAGTATTTCATCCCTTTGCAGAATATTTGTTTGTTACCAGGATTGATGGTAATTTGCTCGAGCACTGGCAATGCTGAGGTGTGCTCATTGTCAGTGCTTACCCTTCTGTCTCCCACTCTGTAAAAAAGAAATAAATCTATTGCAAAACCCACTGCAACAAAATAAGATGCAGGATGTCTGTTGTGCGGTTATTAGTGTAGTTTAGGTATACAACCTTTCAATGTGAACTCTTTTTCTTTCTCTCCCAGATCACTAATATCTTCTCCTGATACAGTATATAATCTAAATCCCTCTGGTTCAGTTACTTCCATGGATCCTGAGTACGTTTGACATGTGCAGTAATATGTAAATTTCCATGACACCCACTCGCTCCTGTGCTTGCACCATTGTGACATTTGTGTGATAACATTTGTTTATACTGCGTCCCTGATATACACACACATACTCGGGGTTCTAACACCTGTTGCAGTAAATGGTAATCCATTGTTTAAATCATTTGGACTCCAAAACCATAATATAAATAAAACAGGGCAGTTCTATAAACCGGTGTGGTGTACCTGGCTTAAATATAAGTACTATTAATAAGATGTGCTAATTATACAGCAAAAGTGTCTACTTGGCAAACCTCAAATTGTTATATAACATAAAAGTTCAGAAATATTGTTTGTTGCATCAATAAAAATGGTTGAAGATATTTATATTTGTATACGCTATTGTGACATAGCCAGATGATGAAATATAAATCTATTTACATAATAGTATATTAGAATGTACTTCACAGTTGAGGAGAAAAAAAAAAAAAAACGTATCTTTGGCGACGTGGAAATTTCCAGTTCTGTATATACATGCATTATTGCATGCAAGTACAGAGAGGGTTTGAACTTGATACATAGTGCTGGCCTTGCCAGGTAATGCTGAATAAACCACACAGGGCAACAGGCTGCATGCCAAATAGCTGCAGGCCTGTGTGGCTCACTGTGGTGCTGGTGGAGCTTTTAGCAGCGTCTCCTGGAGACTGACAGTGTTTTCATTTAATTCATCTTTGCCCTTTTATATTCCTTGCTAAACCTGCTAGGTCAGTCATGTATTTCCAGATAACCTTCCAATAACCTACTCTGCCTTTCATTCAAACCATTCTGAATCATGCATCCATTTGGAATGACTTTCCGGGTGGGCAAAGGGTGGTAAAACTTATTTCTGAATCAAGTATGCAATGAAGATACTGTCAAAATGGCTTGAAGACTTTTTATCAAATCTTATTCAAGTTCAGTTGGCGCTTGTATATCAGCAAGAGTGTGTAATTATATTGGTATCAAGTAATTTAACACAAAATAGTTACTCTAGAATATTGTAACTGGTACTGTACATACAGTACTGCTTGCCAAAATGACATGTTATACTTACACACCTGTACACCCCGCCCCCCTAAGGAAAAGGGGACACTGTTAATAAAACAGTGACATATATGCACACAAGTTATCTTCCACAAGTGTTTCTGCATAAACTGTTATGGGTGTGTATTCAGCAAGTTTGTTAATGCAGCTTTTAAAACCAAAATTATATTGCATACGTAGAGTATGTTGTTACCAGGGTAGTATGTCTTGGTATATTCCCTCTTTTACTTAGCCTACGTACTTGGCTGCAGGGTAAGATTGTTAATGCACGAACAGTGTTCTGCTTCAGTATCTAAAGGGTTAGCTTTTGTGTGTCGCAGCAAGTTAATATCAGTCATGCCACCCTCCTTATAACTGACAGGTCAACTGAGCCAGTGAGATGCCTGAAAGCACTGAAGGAGTGTCAGGGAGAGAGGAGCAGGGCAGTGTCCAACCAGCACTTACCATGTGACAGGCATCGCGTTTAACCACTTATATACTGGCTGATGTGTTCTGCACTTCCAGTGAGGTTAAAATAGTGTTTGTCCGAAGAAGCTAATTACCACAGCAAGTATGAAAAACACTAGCAACATGTGTGGATGGATGTTGTACTGTGTGAACACTGCTCTTTAACACCGTTCTGCTGCTAACACATAACCAGACTAAATGCCAGCTCTGCTGTTGACAAACTAGTGCTAATCTCTCTCCACTACTGTACTTACTGCACCTGGAGGATATAAGAAATCGGATGAATTAGATCGGAGGGTGATGAGGAAGGGAAAATGCAAAGTAGGAATTAATGCAGGTAGGGAACAGGTGCAAATGTCAGACTTCGTAAGTGAACCACTGGGTCATTTTACTACCTGACATATTTAAATAGCTTTTGTGGTCCATATGGCAGCTTTATGAGCATAGTTTTTAATGTATATTACAAATGAATTACGGTTGATACATATGAATCTAAAATTTTTTTATAATTTGTAGCGATAGTTTTTGAATGATATTTTTAAAATGAGAACTTGAGACACTGGGGTAAAGTTATCTATAGCAACCAATCAGCTGCTACCTATAATTTCATAGAATGCACTTAATAAATATTACTGTAAATGTTTGGTTGCCATAGGCAACTTCTCCACCTGCACATTTTTAACACACTTCACGGCTTCATACATCTCCCCCACTGTTTGCTATTTCTTGGATTCTGGATCAGGTGAGCAGCTTTATTATGGCTTTGCAGTACCTCAGATGGCGTAATTAGGAATTACAGAGTACTGTATGTGTTATATGTGGTATAGATTATAGGCCATCTACTGGTGCCTAGATAAGGATCCATTACTGATATACCCCTTTCACACAGCACCTCGGACCCGGGTAATTACTGGGTTGCTGACTAGTTTACCTGGGTCAAGGTGCGGTGTGAAAGCACCAACATTTATAACCTGGGTCGACAAACACTGCAATTCGACTTGAATTACAAAAGGGGTTAAACCCACTTTGCCCCCTTATACAGAGGGCGACCCAGGTTTAACCCCTTTGGTTATGTGAATGTATCTGACCCGGGATCGAGATCCCTGGTCTGACCTGGCTAAGCGAATGGAAAAGAACCAATAATACAAAGAAATATCACACTCAACAGTAATTATGGACCCACCTTTTGACCCGAACAATGTTCTGTTGTTATATTAATTAAACAATAGAAACTCAATGATCACTTTTTAGTGAAATGTATTTTTCTTACTGCCTATAAAAAAGCTGCTTTTTTTTAAATTTTATTTTGTATTTTAAACTCTGCTTCTCAAAGTTTACATTTATGAAACGTTACGCTACTTTTAAAATTCCTATGGGTGAAATCTTAATATTTGTTCTTTATCCCACTTCATGAACAGTGCAGATCTAATTATTCTGCTTCATCAATTTTCTTCATGTGACACTACAGTATACTGTCAGTTGCCTGATCTATTTCTGAGCATACTATGTTGTATTGATCAGAACACACCCTTCGTTGCATAGAAAAGTCCTACATCTTCACATGTAGTCATTTTGTCTACAATAAAGAGTTCACATGTTTTCATGTGATTTACAGAATGTCACGCTACAAGCACACGACACACACATGACTTGTGTGGATGATCATTCTTTAAACTCCGTTTGGCACTTTTATCAATCCAAGAATTGCACCCTAAGCAGCTCATAGGTCCGTACATATTGGACTAGATCGCATCCCACCTAGTTCAAAAACACATGCGATGTGCTAAAGCAGTGTGCGTTTTGAACTGGATGCAAAGCGATGTAGTCCAAAAAGTACGTGCAGCACATTTTTTGTGCTATGCGATGTGAGCACGAGCTTGCATCACAAAGCTAAAACACTCTGTGTGTGGGCATTTATATTGCCAACATTTGGGGGTGATTACACAGATGTACTGTAATTGCAGTGAAGTGTTTTTTAATAAATGTGGTTTGAGATTTAGGAAACAAGGCGTTAATATACTTGCTGTTAGCAATCAAATATTTACATAGCTAATTAGTAGGTTTAAGGCAAGCATTGGGTCTGTTTCATTGCATCATATCATAAATAAGTTTCACTTGACATGTATAGTCAAGGCCCGTACACACTATGCGATACAGGCCGACTATATGAATGATGGCGATATCTTCAACAATATTATCATGCATAGCTTTCAGTGTGTATGAGTGATAACAATACGCACTCCCGCGGGTCATTGTCTACCCACTTCCTCACCTGTACATGCAGTCAAATTTTGCACTAGGTGCATATCATTCCGTGTGTACAAACGATAAAGATACATTTATCATAAAACAAGATATCACTGGTAAAGCAAACAATATAACTTACTGTATATTTATTGTATGTCAAATTGTTCAGTGTGTATGCACTATATCGTTCATGCCAGAGCTCTGGGGAATTAAAGGCAAATTGTTAACTATATCGTTGACTGAGCACAAAGTTAAGCCCTGTACACACACATCGATTTGCTTTTGATTCGATGTTAGATTCGATTTTCTATTAGATCTGGCATTAGATCTGTACTTTTGCATTAGATATCAAATTCGATATACATTCCTGGAACATTGTACACATTCGATTTACTAGATCGAATTCGATATTTCCTTGGCTGCACCGTAGATTTTTCTGTTCGATTTTGTGAAAACGGGAGCGCGCATCGAATCAAATGTAGATCGAAAGATACACAAAAACAATTCGATTTCGTTTAGGATTCGAATTTGAAAATCTGGAAAAATCGATGCACGTGTACAGGGCTTTAGATGTGGGTGAGTTATTTTGTTTCTGTGCAGGGTAAATACTGGCTTTATTTTTACACTGCAATTTAAATTTCAGCTTGAACACACCTCACCCATGTTACATTTAACCCACTTGCAGTGCACATGGATTTGCCTATTTGAGAAATATTTTGCTTTTGTAATCAAGTCTGAATCAAGCCCAGTGTGTATACAGCCACTGGCCATAGCATCCCTTTCACCTGGGACACCCATGATTTTCACAGATTCTGTGGCTGATTAACCCTCTAAGTGCCAAGTGAATTTGTCAAAATAGCTGTGCAAATTGGCAGGCAAACCTTTGTATTTGATATATAATGTGTATTTATGTGTGTTTGTTTGTGTCCGTGAGTCTCTGAAACACTGCCATAAGCTGGCAGATAGTGAAACTGCATCTCTTTCTCACACATGCACAAACACAGAAGGTAGCAGATTAGGTTTTTAAGCTTTTGCTTCGAGAGGGCTTACAAGTTCATCATTATGACCTGTAATGTTTACCTTTTTTTTTTATACAGGAAAACCTTCTTTTTTTTTTTTATAACAAATGTGAGCGACGCTGACCTTTTTAGCGGATATTTTGAACATCTCTCACGGATGTTGGCACTCAAAGGGTTAAAACCAGGTGAAGTTTGGGCTTGATTTCCTTCAGCCTCAGAACCTGTTTTTTTAATAGGTGTCTCGAATTAAAGGGATTGTATGGCAAGACCATGTATTGTGCTTAAACATAATGGGGGAAATTTACTAAGATGTGAAATACACTTCACAGGTCATGTTGCTATGGCAACCAATCAGAAGCTACTTATTTATTGACCACCCTCTAGATTCAGTTAGTAGACAGGATGTGATTGGTTGCCCATAGCAACATGTGAAGTGTATTTCACATCTTAGTAAATTTCACCCAATAAGTCTTCCCTAGTGATTAGCCAGGGGTGTGGGCAACCAAAGGTTATTTTATTGGCTCCTTAATTTAGTTGTCTTTTTATTATGTTTGTCAAGTAATAGGGTTTCCTTTTTTACTATAGTATACATGTTATTATGTACTTTGGTTTACATATTTATGTGTACCTTATGCACTTTCAATTTATATTTTTAAAATGTTTTTTTTTTTTCTTTATTCATTTGATAACCGAATGAAATGAAAAATCGAATGTATTAACATATTCGGCTTTGTCACCAGTTTGTGCTGTCGGTATAATGTGTTGTTTTTCTTCATTGCATAATGTTGCATGTTCCTACTGTTACTTTCCTTAATTCATTGAGTTGAAGAGTTCAGATCAACACATGGGAAATGGATCAAATACTCAGGAATGGGGATTTTTGTATCAGTATGCATAAACAATGCAAGTACTGTATAAGTAAACAAGGGCTTCATTTTGGGGTTTATATATTGAACATAAATGCCCAAAATTGACTTCAGGATAAATTGTTAATCCCCATACACACTATTTTGTACAGTGTGTACACGCAATATAGGCTTATACTCGAGTATATATGGTAAGCTTAGTGAGCGCCCAACTAACATATAAGTACCGATCTTCCCATAAGGTATTGAATGTGTGTGCGTGTGTGTTTACGTGTGGTAGGTAATATAGCCTGTAAACTCCATTTGGGATTGATGTATTGATGCTAGCGGACAAATGTTCCAGCCGCCCCCCCCCCCCCCACACACACACACTTATTTACAAATATTAATAAATCCTCTAACCTTCATGATATCAATTAGAATATTGGTATTATTATTAATAATGTTTGCAAGCACAAGGTTCTTTAGCCGAAAAGGTTGCCAGTTACGCACCCGCTAGCGATGTTATATAGAGACATATGTAAGTTTTAAACTCTTGCAGGTGTTAAAAATCATGTACAAAAAGGGAATTCAATTTTTACTCGCTCAGAGCTCCTGTCTAAAGATTGTCCAAAAGCTATTCAATTATTTTTTGACTAGCTTATCGTTGATTTTGCTAAAGTGATAACCGAAATACATCTAAAGTACAGCTTTGCAGGACTCATACCAAGTTCATTTGAATGCAAGAGTTCAAATTGAAGTCCAAGTTCATTTACACTTGTGACAAGCATGCACTAGGCGGCCAAACAGTTAAATAGCCCCCGGGCTAAAAACATAATGTAACTTGTGGGACATGTTCTGAATAAAAAAAAAAAGTCCAGCAGCATTTCAATTGCAGAAAACATCCCCCAACACTCATGCATCTGATTATAACACTACTGCAATGCTCAACTTCTACATAATGGGAATCTACTGACGTCATATACTTATACAATTCTATTTAAAAAATGTTTGCTCACTATCATGAGTAAATAATGTTATGATTGGAATTTTCCCCGCCACTGGGCTATGTACCCTTCTTCTCCTTTTTTTTCTCTTATGTGCCTTTCCACCTTATAAAACCCCAGTAATAACTAATTAAAATAACATTTGTAGGCAATGCAATAGGTGAAACGAGTCCATTTTAGGCAATTCAATTTAACATTAAAATGTTGATCTCCTTCACCATGAGAACATTCAACATCCAGATATTAGTGGCAGGTATACACTGTCCAATTATTGAGCTGATCAGTCAATAATTGGCTGATCGGACCAATGATTGTATAGTGTGTATGTAGAAGCGTTGGTCCATAAATGGCTTTAACCCTGCCAAGCAAACATTAGTATTTATCATAATGACCTGTAATGTGCACCTTATATGGAGACTGTAATCTTTTTTTTTTTTTTTTTTGCACAACATTTTTTATTTGAATTTACATAACAAATGGGAGCGACACTGGCATTTTTAGTGGATATTTTGCACATCTCTCACAGATGGGGAGGTCTGTAACTGGTTAGCTGTACTCGCTATCGTGTTTCCGACCTTCTTTACCCCTTAAATGAGATCCGCAATCTAATCACAGGATTTAGAGCATTTATGGGATTAGTGCACACTATTTGATAGTGTGTACCCAGCATTCGTCTGCTTTAAGTAAATATAATAACCTGTTTAGTAAACAATATATAGTTGCCCTGTACATACTGTATATTCACCTCTTACAGAGCAGAATACGGTACATACATAATGAGTACAGTCTATTTGGCTATTAGTAAGTAGTCTAAACTGACCTTTTACTCTGTGAAGATTTTCTGTTGACTTTGTTATTACATTTTTCAGGTATGGAAACCAAAGGATATCACAGCTTCCAGGAAGGAGATATGGAGAGGCGATGGAGTCAGGTGCCACAGTCCATAGAATTCTCAACTTCCAGGTCGCAGACTTCTGATACGTCTTACATGGAAATTGTAGGTGCGAGCTGTGAACCCGGGGTTTTTTCACAAAATGTAACTGAAACAGAGGGTAAAGCGAAACAAGATCTCCTTCCTTGTCTGCAGCAGGACAGTGATCAGTCTGGTGTGTTAACGCAGGAGCAGGAGCAGAAGCCTGAATTGGAGTCAAAAGAACTCTCCGCAACCGTGGCCGAGTCCATGGGATTGTATATGGACTCTGTGCGGGATGCTGATTTCGCATATGAACAGCATAACCAGCCAGGAGTGATTCGATCTGGAAATATGTATCCAAATGTGGAGCACCTTGTTAAATTTTACAAGCAGAACGCTTGTGGCACTTTCTCATTAGACTGCCAAAATCAATCTGTAAATTCTGTACTAAAATCTGACAATACCATGAATGGTAAATTAAACAGTAATACTTTAAGGAGCCCCTCATCCTGCAATGAAAAAAGTTCGACAACAAGTAGCCCTTCCACTATGGCACTTCCTATTTGCAGTCCTCCTGGAATGGACTCTGTTTCCTCAACTACTTGCTCCGCTAGCTTTGGAAATTTAACAGTACATAGTCCAGTTAACCAAGGCACGTCTATTTCGTGCTCACCAAATATGGATAACAGGTGTCCGATTTCACAGAGTCCTGCACATGCAAGCACTGTGGAGTCACCGTTGTCTAGCCCGTTAAGTAGTTTAAGATCACCTATTTCAAGCCCACCAAGTCACTGCAGTATAAAATCCCCAGTATCAAGTCCTCTAAATTTTGCAGCAAGGCCTAATGTGTCTAGCCCTGGGAATATGAACACCAGATGCTCTCTCTCCAGTCCTTCCAATGCCAATAACAGGTCCGCTATTTCTAGTCCCGCTGCAAGTTCCATGGGGTCTTCTATCTGTAGTCCAGCAAACAACTCATTGGGATTTCCTGTGGCGATCCTGCCTACAGAATGTAGAACTGATGCCAATGTTAGTACAGAAACAAAAGACAAAGGTGCTCAGCCTCTCTTATTTCCCAAAATGGAAGCAATGGAGAGTGAAATTACTGACAGTAGTACAAATAGCTTAGTAAAGTTTATTAAGCCAGACCCAGATGGGAATTTTATTGACTCCTGTTTCGGAGATTGTGGTAAGGTTGGTTCTGATACAACTTTTCCTGTCTCTGTAAAGCAAGAGCCAGGTAAAAACACTTGTTCTAATTCTTTCTTTAAAGGTACCCAATCAGGGAACCCTTTTCCTTTTATGGATGGCTCATATTTTACCTTTATGGATGACAAAGATTATTATTCCTTATCTGGAATTCTTGGACCACCTGTTTCATCATTTGTTGGCAGCTGTGAAGGTAGTGGATTTTCTAATCAAGGCATCTCTATGGGAATTAAACAGGAGGCGGATGACAGCAGTTTTTACCCCGAGAGCACTATACCTTCCTCTGCTGTTGTAGGTATTAACTCAGGTGGACAGTCATTTCATTATCGGATTGGAGCGCAAGGCACTATCTCACTGTCACGCCCTGTCAATAGAGAGCAGCCTTTCCAACATTTGAGTTCGTTCCCTCAAGTAAGCTCACTGGTCGACAGTTGGAAAACACATTCTGAATTGTCTCAGAGCACGTTATCGTCCAGAAGAAATGATGGTTTTCCAGGCCCAGGATACATTCCAGAAAACGTGTCAAGGTGAGTAAGCTAACCGTCACATTGTGAATACACCAGACCGTGAATAGACCAGGACTATAATTGCCACATAGCTCAACAAGAGGAATACATTTATGGGTGTGACATGCTTAGACATATTTTAGCTCATTTTTATGTTTTTTTATTTTATTTATTTTTTTATAAAATTAATTATGTAAATATTCAAGGTTAGTTTTTAGGATTTGTATACTGAACTCTTGTTTTGGTTTGCATATTTTTGTTTAAGTATTTTGGTATACACATGTAACCAGCAGGTTTAAAAGACTACAACATATCAAATTAGCTTCTTTGTAT
This sequence comes from Crinia signifera, assembly GCF_055691185.1. Classification (NCBI taxonomy): domain Eukaryota; kingdom Metazoa; phylum Chordata; class Amphibia; order Anura; family Myobatrachidae; genus Crinia; species Crinia signifera. The sequence continues at coordinate 110,451,684 of NC_139217.1, read as the reverse complement.
AAAATATCTTTTAATTATAAGCCTAAGCGTGTATGTAAGGAGTCAGCATTTTGCAGAGTTGCTGTACAGAACACTGCAGGGGAACCTTGTGTGGCCAAAGTTTGCCTCTGTATTTAAATTTTTACATATAATGTAACATTTTCCATCTTCTGGGGTTTTCATACTAGAGCAGTATATCTTAGTTGTAGTTGCCTTTAACTCTTGTTTATTGTTTTCTTTGATTTTGATTATATGTTGTGCTATTTTTGATCCAGTCTTGCAGAATCTGTTCTTTTAATGGGATCTATACTGCAGCCAACAAAGTTCCTGTCTGTAGCAAATCACACACTTGTAGGTGCAGTGTTGATACCTGTATAAGCAAGTGTTACATAAATTACATAACTTCACTCTTATGAAAAACTGTTGGATGTCCCATATTTGAAAATCTAATATCCATAATATTCTGAAATTCCATTTTTTTTTTAAGCAAGACTGACCTTGTGACATATTTGCTTTCAAATAGTTCAATGTACAGTACACAAACTTTGTTTTTGTGGATACAATTATTAAATATATTGGAAAAAATGTACCTTCAGGCTATGTGTTTTTGACACATAAATGCCTTTTTGAGTTTTAATATCAAGATATAGGGGGGGTGTTTAATCCCGGGTCCAGACTGCTGGCACTCCCCGACAGTCGGAATCATGGCCCGTATTCGGCCCCCTCTCGACAGCTTATCGGCAGGTGGAATTCAGTGTCCCACCTGTCTGTGAAAAGGGGCCTGTCTGCAAAAAACGTCTGTGGGTTGTCGAGATCCATCCGTTTTCGGCAAAACGGGCCTGACTGCTTTTAAAGTCGGGTCAGTTCTGACAAGCTTCCTCTTCAATGCTATCGGGAATGACAGCATTGAATAGGTGCCCGCCGCTATTTCCTGGTGGAAATAGTGGTGGCGATTGAATACCCCCCCGTAGTGATCCAGGTAGCTTTGCATGAAGTGATCATGTAAGGGGGGCATGGCTGTTAGGGGAGTGGGTGTGTTCTTAAGACATCCTCAATTTGTCACTCTAGGAGGGGGGCGTACACTGCAACGGGGCAAAGCACAATGCTCTACTAACACAGCCTAGCATAAAGACTAAATGGTACTTGTTTCCTAGCACGGCCACACCGATTAAGATCGGGGTGGTCGTGCTGAAAAAAATCGGGTCGATCGCACCGCATGCGATTTGGTCGCATGCGATGCGATCGACGCGACCGACCGATTTTTGAGCCGATTTTTTCATTAAATCCAATGTAAATTGGGTCCCTGGGACCCAATTTTACATTGGATTGAATGAAAAAAATTCCAAACCCCCCCAAATTGAAGCGCGTACACAGCGCCCCACGATAGACGGCAACCCGAAGCGTGGCGAGCGCAGCGAGCCCGCGAGGGGCGGCGGTACGCGTCCTCCGACCTTTTCATGCCCTACTATCCACTAGGGCGTGGAGTGAGAACAGAATAGTGTGGCGAGCGCAGCGGATACCTTCACAGGTAATCGCGTCCCTTCGCGGGCTTCACAGGTGTCCGCGTCGCCACGGACACCTGTGAAGCCCGCGAAGGGACGCGTTTACCTGTGAAGGTATCCGCGTCCCCTCGCGGGGCTCGCTGCGCTCGCCACGCTTCGGGCTCGGTGGCTCGCTGCGCTCGCCACACTATTCTATTCTCACTCCACGCCCTAGTGGATAGTAGGGCATGAAAAGGTCGGAGGACGCGTACCGCCGCCCCTCGCGGGCTCGCTGCGCTCGCCACGCTTCGGGTTGCCGTCTATCGTGGGGCGACGACGGGGACATTTATAATGTGAAATGGGTCATATTGACCCATTTCACATTTTTTTACATTTTTACACCATTTCAATGTTAAAATTTTTTTTAACATTGAATCCTATGTAAAAATCGGGTGCATCGCGTCGCATCGCGTCGGGACCAATGTTAATGGTCCCGACCGACGCGATGCCCCCGATATTTTACCGTTCCCGACAAGATTTCAATGTTAAAATTTTTTTTAACATTGAAGTCAATGCAAATATCGGGGGCATCGCGTCGGTCGCGTCGGGACCAATGTTAATGGTCCCGACCGACGCGATGCCCCCGATTTTTGATTCCTAGCCGTCAAAATGGACCTGATTTCAAAAGAAATCGGGTCCATCGGGGTAATCGTGTCCCTTAATTAAGGGACACAATTACTTAAGATTGTGGCCGTGCTAGGAAACAAGTACCGACTAAATATATCTCATTATGGCATGTTTACACGCTGTATGTGTATATAAGGTGGTATAATAAACTATAACATTATTTTGTGTATGTGCACAAATGTTGTTTTATGCAAAAAATTATTAATGTATAAAATTACTCTAAGCTTATGTTTAGTAAACAAATGCATTTTCTGTTTAGACTCATTCCCAAGATATCTGCTTATCCTATGCAAATATTCCAAAAACATCAAATCCTTCTAGTCCCAAGCATTTTAGATATCGAAAATGAACATCCCATTTACAGTACCCCTTAGTCTGCATAACTCTTCCCACTACCCTGGTTAGATTTCCAGGTTACTGGACCCAAGTTGCTCTTATAATGGCTTTAGAATTACTGTACATGGAAATACCAGACCTCCCTTTTGTTTTGCACTAAATATATTATTATGTTTGTGCATATGTGTAATATAGTGTGTTTATGTTGCTGTAAAGATTACTTTAGAAATAAAATGGTACTATTTTATTCTATCAATAAATGTAGAACAGTACTTTTCGTTGGTGGAATTAAGATAATTATGTGTAAATAGTAGAAATAAATCCCAGGCTGACATGTTGATAAACTATGGACCCTGGCACCTGAAATTTATATGGCAATTTTACATTTACAAGATGGCACAGGGGTAGTTTTAGCCTTTTTTTTTTAAGTATGTGTTTGCTGGCTTGCCTAGGGCAGTTATACAAGGCCGTTTCATGCTGGTGAGGCAGAAATACACATTTTATAGGCATTCTTATTATATATACGGTCCCTAAGAATCTTCCACATGTGCCTTTTTTATGCTTTAAAAATGTAATATTTCTTTTAATATTTGGATCCTGGCTGGTATCTCTGACTTACCTGGCTGTATACTTGAAGTTAAATAGGTAGAGTACCAGTTCTGCAGTGAGTTATCTTCATGGTAAATACTGCCCATTGTGGGCTATACATATGCTGGCTAGTACAGGACACATAAATGTTAGTATGCTGCTCTGGACCCCATACTTTGGGGCTCCTCTTCAGTTGGAAATGGCATTAGAATCGCAAGTGCTCAATGCGCTTAGAATAAAGCTAATTGTAGTAGGCTTGCTGAGCTTGGCAAAGGCAGGATATACACTTACTTTAATCCAGGTGACAACAGTAGTGTGTGTGCCTGGTTTTCAGAGCTGCCATCATTGCAGGGCCCAGGACTGACAAAACAGGCAGCATACCAAGCAGCAGTCACTTGACCACACAGGCAGCCTTCTCTCCATCCTCCTTCACATTCCTATCAATGATAGACTCCTCTCCCCTGCAGCCTTTTACTTCGCACTGCAGGGCAGACACACAGCTGGGGAGGCTCTGCTGGGCTCTGAGTGGGTGGGGGTTAGTAAGGGACAAAGGTGGGAGCGGCAGACATGCTAAAAATAAACTAGTTACATGCTATGCAGCTGCTGCTGCAGAGGTCAGAGCCTATAGGGACTGTGTCACTAGTGAAGTGTAACAGATCTCCAATGAAAGGCCGCAATGGCCGCTATTGACATTGCTTCTGTCTCTTGGCTGGCTTCCCGTTCAGACTGCTACCAGCCTGTGCCTCCCTCTGTCTTTGTCCATGACCTCGTCTCCAAGAGCCGGAACCGCCGGACACTGCTCCGGGTCCCGGATTGTCATGCTGGGGGGCAAGTCCAGCACCAAGGTAAGCTGCTGGGCAGCCCCCGTAGACCCCCCCCCCAACAACCCTCATCCAGGAGGTGAAAGGATGCCGCACGCAGGCATCGATTTACCTCCTCCGCTGCCTCCGTGCTGTCTGCAGAGTACAGCAGACATCAGCGGAGACTGTGTGTGCCTCCCATCCAAGCTGTGGACGATGTGGTTCGCAGGTTGAGATTCCCTCCCATTTATGTAAACGGGAGCCGGGTTGGATGACCCGGCGTACCCATTTACACTGTCCTCTACCCAGGTCCTAGCAGTGTTCAACCCAGGTCAGGACCTGGGTAGAAGTCCTGTGTAAAGGGACACGGCGTGACCCATTTACACCGCCGGGTTTTTGCAGCGGTGTAAAAGGGGTATTAGTAACCGAAAAAAAAGTAATTGTAGAGCTTATAAAAAATAAAATAAATGTACCTTTATTTGCGTAAGGATTGACTGATTGGTCCATATTGCCTGAAGTGTCCTTTTCTAAGGTTCAGCCAGGCACTTGTGTGTATGAATGGCTATCAATGGTTGGTAACTATAATGGTTTACCAATGGTTCCCCACCAGCCTTCAGCACTAATAATGACACAAGGAGCTTGGTCCTACTACCTTCCTTGATTGGCCTGCACCCTCCACTGATTTGGCCTAAACCTATAGTGCAATCAAGCACATTGATGGTTCTCTGACAGCCATGTTGAACAATTTATTGGCCATGCCTTAAGCTGTCAATACATAATACAGATTTATTGTCAGATCTGGTTGTCATTCAGATATTACAAGGTTTTTTAGTTTCCAGCATTTCGAAGCAAATGGTCATCAGTCGTTTGCTCTCATCCATTACCAGGTTTTCGTTTTAACCAGCCAGATCGTACAATAAGGGGGGTATTCAATGTCAGGGTCATGGCAGTCGAACTTGCTCGACCGCCGTGACCCAGTCCCGTTCTCGGTCAGCTCGACCGAGAACACGCAGGCGGGATTCAATGTCCCGCCTGCCGGGAAGCGAAAAGGGGGCGTGGCCGTGAGTTGCGGCCGGGAAGAGGCGAGCTGCAGCCGGCAGCTCGTCACTTCACGGTGGTTCTCGGCAGAACGAGCCCGACAGCTTGTGATGTCGGGCTCGTTCTGCCGAGATACCCTGCTCTATGCTGTCAGGGAAGACAGCATTGAATAGGGCCCAGCGGGCATCTCCCCGATGAGAGGTGCTCGCCGGAGATTGAATATCCCCCTAAATCTGTAGACGTATGGCCAGCTTTACTTGTGTAATCAGTGTCATGAAGCTGAGCAACAGGAAGAGTAGTAGTGACCCTAGTGCAGCTCAGCCTCACATTTGGCAAGGTTGCATCCTAGCTCATATCTAAATTGCATTGTAATAATTTGTGGGCAACATGCAAAAATAGTAATTCTATTTTTATACCTTGCATTGCAACATGGTTTGTTCTAAGTTACTACTTTTCATGCTTTATTGTTAACTGAATTGGTCCTGAAGTTTGTGTTACCTCAATATTGCTAATTTGATTTGTTTTGTGTTCATGCATTTTTACTTGTAGAAACATGACAAAAATGTTTAATATTTAAAATACAAAAAATATCTCAACAAGTCTTCAGTATGGGATGCAGTCAGAATCGCAATGGTCACATTGCCTGCTGATCCTTTTGGTAACAAATAGGGTTAGGCTACTGATAAGGATGGTTACGGTGTAAGCTGCCGGTGGGCTGCGGTTAGGGATTGAATACTTGCTGTGATCAATTGCCATTGTTACCATTGGAATTCTGCTGTCAGGGGTTTTTAACTGTACCCAACGCAGTCAGTATGCACAAATCTGGTACACTACCATGCTACCATTATTTACTAGTAGTTTTCATTTCTAAGCATAGTGTTTCTGATTTCTTAGTGACAGATTTTTCCTCAACATACATTTGTTTAATACAAAACCCTCAGACTTCCAGTTTAGTGCTATATATTTGTAATATTTTATCTGCTGAATGGAGCCATAGTGAAATTGTAACCTGTCAATACTCTGTGTTTTAATTTAACAAATACTTTCATTTATCTCCTGTGGCAGTGTTTTCATTGGCAACCTATATACCATCCGGATTTGGAGGATAGCCACACTTAAGTATAGGTTGTTTCATTAAACTGAGATTTAATCAGGTCAACTGTAGCGATTTGTAGCTCTTCTTAAAACCCAGTGTTAAACTGCATTAAAGATATAGTTTTGGAAATTCTATCCTAGGGATGAATTACGAGCACTTACTGTGGAACAAACTTTTCCGTTATTTACACTGATCCGGAAAGAGCCAGTTATGCTGATAGCACCTCCTTTGCAAATTTTAAAACCATTAAAAAGTACATTTATAGTCAAATAATATGTAAATTTGTCAATTAAACATTGTAGATTTGGTTGGTTTAAAAAAATAAAAACAGAAAAAAGCCTATTGTAAGGAATCCCTGTTGCTTGTAGTCTTCATTTAAGTAAACTGAACCAATGCAGTAAATCCCACTCACACAACAAAGGGGGGGGGGGGTGCGGGTGAGTGAATCAGATAAGAGAGCGATGTTAAACCTGCCTAGCATCAAAATTAATTGATGAGGAAAGCTGAGTACACACTTGTTTGATCCCTGGCTGATCTGGTAAACACTACCGGTAACCTGGCTGTGTGTTTTATCCAGCGCTATGACCCACTTTGTCCCCTGTGAGGAGGGGATTAGGGGCTCTTTCTATGGGGATCAGAAGGTGGCATTAGCAGCACATAAGATGCACCTCCTGGTCCCAACCAGTGCAGGAGCTTTATAAGCTGTTGATCGGTTGACGCTCCTGTATCCCACTGCATAAGAACCTATACAATCCTACAGTTGTTCACCCGATATCGGGAGAACTGGCCAATTGTACTTGACTTAAAACACCACCAACACATTGATCAAAGCTTGGATGCTAGTAAGCAGATTTAGCCCTTATTGAATTTGCCTTTCTATATCATTGTTGGGTATGTGATGTACTGCTTTAGTTAAGCTTACTTAGATGAAGATCACAAGCAACAAGAGTGTGGAATAATACAATGAAGCCTAATAACTTAAAATTATTAATGTTAGAAAGCATTAAAACATGGTTGATTTAAGATTTCTAATACATACCAATGTTTCACAGTATAATTATAAAAGGATTACTATTTTTGTTCTTCATTAAAATGTAAATGCAAATAAAAAAATTGGTTTAAACCAACCCCCCCCCCCCAATATTATATAGAATCTCTAAAGCATACATTCTCAACCTGTGCCCCAATTGGTAGATCCGATACAGGGGGTATTTTCAGTCACTTAAATATCTGTCAAAACATTACTTGTAAATACATAGGAAATTGCTAAGAGTAAATGTAATCAGATTAAAGAGTATACTTGAATAGATTAAAATTATTTTGTGAGTTAGTATAAACAAACACACTTTAGGGGGTGCTTGGTAAATATTTTATAGTATTTAAAAAGCAGATGAGAAACCCTGTACAGTTAATTGAATATTACATATTCAAGAAGACAAAATGTCCTTTCTCATTTGGTACCTTTTTATTATATGGCTGCTGTCTATTATGCAACATATGAAAATTAATTTATTATTAATATTTTATTGTTTCGTGTTCACTATTTTTTTTTGGACTGATTTTTAGTAAGACTACATTACACCTGACAGAGTACAGTAATATTTCTTAAGGCATGCTTGAAATATTTTGATACATTGATTGACATCTGTGATTTAAAAAAAAAAAAACTCTTTTCAAAGAGTAGTATTTTATATTTACTTTTCTAGTACATTACATTGGTGCTTTATGTATAATTGTGCTACTTAAGAATTCAACATAGATATTTACTTCTGATAACTGATTTTTGATAACTCTGTTAAGTCCATAGTTTAGATTACATATACAATTTATCTTCTATAAAATGTTATGATGGCAGTGGAGCCATATTCCAAATGGAAGTCAAAATGGCTGCATGGGGACATAAATGCACAGTGCACTGTATGTATTTTTTGTGAATTATTTTGTTGTCCTTGTAAAACTTGCATAGTGAGTTCTATATTTATAATCCAAAGATAAATCAACATATCTATGTAAACTATGTGTGTATGTATGTACTTACTGTATGTATGTATGTGTGTGTGTGTGTGTGTGTGTGTGTGTGTGTGTGAATGTATGTGTTTCCCGGCTTGTATAATTGCAAGAAATCTGTAATGTTTATATAGTTTTCAAATACTGTATTGTATAATAAATACATGGATCAGTGATTAAGACTTTGCTGTTGATTTTGTGTCTACAAATTGGAAACTGTAAAATAGTTGTAGATTTAAATGAATGACATGATTACCGAGACGTTCTTGGTTTGTTCTTGCAAATAATTTCAAGTGAATATTAACCTGAGCTGTCAGATTTCAGATCAAGGAGTATGCCAGATCTTTGCCAGGAAGCTTCTTGATACTTTGAAATGAGAGATAAGTGTTTTACCCAGCAATTACCCAATTCTGACATGACAGAATTAGCATATAATACATAAATATTTTCTTGCAGTTCAACAGAATATTTCTAGGTATGTCTTACATGAAACAAAAACTTGAATCTTTCCAATTTTTTTGTTTGTTTGAGGGTCTCTCTGCCTTCCCACATTGCTTCCTCTCTTCTTAAACTAACATGCCTTATTATGATATTACTAAAAGAACTCGGTCATAGAAACCTTTCAAAATGAGAGACTTAAATGGGCCTTTTCTCAACTAGAGATTTGCAGACTCATGCAGTCAGAAAAAGAGGCTTTTTCTTTGTCACTATTTTATAACTCCCCACCACTTTCCCTTTTTGCCACTTTTTGGTAGCTGTAGTACAGATGCGTCCTCATGCATATAGCTTCAATACGCCATACAATGGCAAGTCCCTGTGCAGCTCTACTAGTACCAAGCATTTTTTATTCTCCCAAAACAAAGACGCAGCACAATGCAGGTAGGTTGCATCAGGATTATTCTGCTGATTAATTTCATATGCAGCACTTCTATATTTGTTTCTATGACATAATATAGTATACCGTCCCTGAGCTAAGAAAACCGCTCCAGTCCATCGTCTTTCAAAGGCAGCTTTTCTAAGCATTTACCTTTTTATATCAACCATAAGCTTCAGAGTAAATAATGTATGTTTAGTTAACTGTATGGAAAACATTAGGTTGCCTATTGCATGGAAAGGTTTCAGTATCCCCGTGAAGAGGTCATAAATAAATCTAGTTTAAAAAACAAACAAAAATCACCAACCTTGTAACAGCAATTAATTTGTTTGACAAGTATTTTGTCAATAGAAACTGCGTGGTCTAATAACAAGCAAGCCCAACTTGGTTCAGGCTCGATTCTTGTATAAGTACATGGTTGGCTGGGTGACAAAGAACAGTTTTATGAATTGTGGTTGATGTAACTTTCCAAATTCTGTTGGAAAATGTCAGATCTGCTTAGAAAAACAGTGCAACTGAAAGCACAGTGACATTTCTTCTGCCTCATCCACAAGTGAGACACTGTTATATCTTATTAGTGCCACATATTGCCCTTTTTTTTTTTTTTTTGTCGCCAAAACACTTTTTATGTCTATGCACATACAAAGGATTTTTTAAAATAACTTTTAATGTTTAGTGCCAGTTGGGTCTCAGCGATTTGCAAATACATGCAGTCATAGACTTTTATCCATTTAGAGGATGATTTGCACCGTCTGTAGAATAAGGCCCATTACAGTGCAGTAATTTAAGAGCAAACAAATGTTATGTAGAAATAAAGGAATAAACCACCTATCCTATTACTGCAGCATGTTAAACATGGGGGAAGTCAGGTGTTGTTAGGCTCTCATAAGTAATGGGCATCTGGGCAGTATTCAGTTGTTTTGCCAATGGGTTCCCATTACATATAGCTCATGTTTCATGAAAATTCATCAGGTCCAGATTTGTGTGTGTGTATAACTAAACACATGCAAAGGGCTTCCTTTGGCCATCCAAAAGCTTGACTCTTGATGTATTTCTGCTTGCCACCTTAGGAAGGTGCAAATACAAAATGTGTGCCCGCAGCGCACACACCCATCTGCAAAAACTATTGCTATCCCCCATTAGGATGGTCTGTACAATACAAACTAATAAATAGTGTTCATTCTAGCACCCTGTATCTTCCAAAAGCGCTCTGCTGTGGTGCTTCTATCACAGTGTGGTTTTTATTTCAGCACTGATATGCAGACCAGACCTGTGCCCTGAACAGACCAACTCAAGTGCCCCACTGCGATACTGTTTGCTCTGCGCTAGGACCCAAAACCGCATCTCCACCCTAGTTTTGTCTGATCTTCTGCTCGTACTCCAGGATGGGTGCTAGCAGAAATCCACTAGTCTGCAGTAGCAGCGCTCTTATCAGACTATTCCTTGGATCTCCCTCCTGCCGCTATTCACATGGTTTTGACTAGAATTGACCCCAATGATTTTTGGGCTGCGATGTCAGTGAAAGCTATCGTTTATGGTTGAAATTTGGTGAGCTGTGACTTATCAGTGACCTGGCTATGACTAGTGTGATATTCCTCTTCAATTCTTCTGTTCTGTGCACAGGTAGATGGACATCTTAGTACTTGGCGCTATCGGGAGGCAGTCTGTTGGAGCAGTTTTTATTGTGTTCTATTTTACCAGGTGTCGCTACATTCACATACCCACTTTTTCCCCCCTTCATTTTAGTCCCTACAGTTTGTTTCTGTCATTATATATAGAAACAAAAATTTGTAAATGAAGAATGGGTATGATATCAGGCTTGCAAATTATTCTGAAGTCACCAGATTTTTATATTCTCAAATTCGCAAATTTTTGAATACTGAAAAAAATGCTCTTAAAGTTTTAATAAACAATTTTTTGGGCACGGTGGCTCCTAAAATAAAAAAAAAATCTTTGAGTATATGGGTTTGAACTAATGATATGGAGGCACCCATAAAAATAAGATTGTAAGCTCGCAGCAAGGCCCTCCTTCCTCCAAGTCTGTCTGTTGTTACCCAGTTTGTTTTATCACTGTCTACTGCGCAACGGAATCTGCTGCGCTATATAAGAAACTGTAAATATATGTTTTTCTTGCCTATGTTAAGCTTCTCAAATTAAAATTTATTTATGGAACATTACTACCAAAAGAATGTCTTATCTGTCTCGGCAAAAAGAATGTGAAACTTGTTTGGGGAGACAAAAAGAAGTCAAGTTTATTGAAATTTAAAAGAACACATCCCAAAGGTGAAATCTGATCCAAGTCATGGAGGGATGAAAACCTTCTGGTCATCAAGTGCAGATTAATTATTACTTAGGCAATAAAAACTTTGCAGTCCGCAAAGAAGTTTCACTAAGCCTTAAAGTAATAAATAGCTGATGTGCGTGCGGTGAGGAGAAGAAGAGTACAAAGAAAATGGGAGTATCGAAAACTAAAAACGGCATTTTCACAAAAGGAAGTGAGCAAAATATGTTGCTGCAGATAATGTATTTGGATAGAAGTGGGCAATAATTCCTGTGATACTTTATCTTTTACTGCAACGTATGTAGTGTATAATTGATGAACCATGGGCGGTACAAGAAAAGGTATTATATATCAAAATAGAAGTACATTGGTGAATCTTGGGGGTGCTGCCATATGAATAACCATTGGAACTTGTGTTTTGAATTTGTTTAGTAAATAAAGGTGGAAATGTGAGACAAACATATAAGCACAGTGGAATATATGCTAGCATTTTCCTCTCTCATGAGAGATAGATTAATTGGAAAGTCTTAGGTGTCCTGGTGTTTTCCTTAGGGTTCTGGACTTGTAAGAACAGGTTATTTTATTTTTATTCCAAACTGCACATGTAAAGTTTAGAAAATGTATTTCCTAGTGAAGGCAACTTCTAAGCTTTCTAATGTTAGATGTATAGGCAGTCGTAATGCCCTACTTAATCGGCTGCCCTACCACCCCCTTTCCACTACACCCATGGATGCTTCTGAAAACCTCATTAGTTTTTGCTTCCATTTTATTAACCCTTTTTTTATGAGGGAAATATGAATACAGTAAACTAATACCATCTGAATTACATACAAATCTTTTCATTGTCAAATCATAGTTGATTGTTGAGCTCTGATTTGATTACCCCAGTATGTCCTTGCTTTTACGTTTTGTGTGACTGATATATGTAACAAATATGGCATTTGTTCTATGGTAGTGGTAGCAGACATGCACAATATCTTTTTGCACATACGGTGTGGAAGCTCAGTGAGTAAGTGCAGTAATAATAAAAGACCAGACAGATGTTATTTAAATTAAAGTGATTACATAAACTCTTCCTGTGTACTTGGTTGCTGAGCTTGTACACATTTTTTTTTCTACACATTAAACATGTATTACACATAGAACATGCTTTTGTATTCAAGACATACACACACGAACACGCACACACAGCTAACATACACTCGCATTAAAACATTCATGTCATATGCTGCGTATCCCTACCATGTCATATGCTGCGTAGTTTAAAAAAAAATCATGTCACACGTTGTGTAACCCTACCATGAATTTTTTCTCAGGGGTGGCCAAACTGGTCCTCGAGATCTACTGTACCAACAGGCCACATTTTCCAAATCACCTCACTGGTGCACAGCTGCAGTCATTACTAACTGTCACATTTTTAAACCTGCTTCATTCATTCCTACTATAGATCCACAGGTTGCCTTACAGACATGAACTGTAGATCTTGAGGACAGGTTTGGCCATCCATGATCTAGGATCATATTTACGTTGAATGAATTAGCTATCCTCCGGCCACGCCACCGGTGCATCAGCGTAGCTGATTGCGTCAAGAGTCCGGGGCCGCGTCACACTGTCTGCTTAAGCGGCACTGTACTAAGCGTGCGTTGAGTGGGAGGATGGAAGAGGCGGAGCCTGGCCTCCTTTTCTTCCGCCTGTGTCCTCCGCGCATCCAGCACCATTACTGCCCATGCTACCTCTCATTCCTTGCTGTGCCTCCACGGGCCCTCCGGTAGCCTATGGGCGTCAATGACTAAGCTTTAGCGAAACGTACGTTAGGGTGAGGCAGGAAGGGTTCACTGAGAATATGTGACCGACCTTGCCTCGTTTCTCTTGTCCGCTGTGTGTATAATGTATTGTACAGGGACAGCCTGGTAGCTGCGTCAGCGGCGCTAATATAGGGACATCCATATATACTGTTTGCAAACTGTATCAAAGAGGGACAGTTTGGTAGCCACATTAAGCGGCGGTTATATAGGGATATGTACCGCTTACAAAGAGTATCTGAAATGGACGGTTTGATTGCCGCACAGCGGCGGTAATATAGGGACAAGCACCGCATATAAATTAAAAGGGACAGTCCAGTTGCCGCATAGCGGCGGTAATATAGATATACATACTTCCCTTAAGAGACATGCACCGCATGTAAAGTATATCTGACGGTGAAACCTAGCAGATATATCCCTGCGAGCGACTATACAAGTGACAGCGGGAATTGCCAGTATAACAGCCGCACTTACTCTGAAAGGAATAGCATATTTGATATCATAACTATAATCCAAAGTTAATAGCGCCTAACAGAGACAGGAATATAAGGGACATATACCCTTTTCATATGTGACTTGTGAGGCAAAATAGGGGCGCCTAGGTTGCTTGGTGCTTATCCACATCACTGAAAAAGAAATTGTGTACACTGCAGCAGGATAAGATAGCTGCTCACAGAGGTAACAAACTCCCACTAGGAACAGTGGGAAACAATACATACATGGATAAAAAATAAATACAACTATTCATGGTGGGGATATCTATGAGATTTGTCAAAACAACCCACCAATAAAAGTACATTCCCGCTGAATATCATCACTTGTGGTGGTGAATGATTGTGGTGCAGTTAGGATTAGTATAGGGGCTGCAGCTAACAGCCCATATTTGTTTCCTTTCTTCCCTTTACCAAAAACCATACCAACTGTCAACAAACATATCTCTCTGTGTAGACCTCATTTGAGGCTACAATGGATACATTGTTGAAACATTAACATACAGTGATTTAAGATACATTAGTATCTAGCGCTTTTCTTACAACAGAGGAGAATACAGAATAAGGAATCAGAGAGAATATTTTGTGGTACATATCCGTAATATTGAATCTACAAGTACAAACTATCCCTAATATTAAAATTTGAATTTTAAAAACGGATGTCCAGTAATAACCTACACACAGCGGACTTGTTTTAAAATATTTTTTATTATTAGTGTATTGCACTTTGTAATGTCTCACTGATATCACCGTCACATGTGTTTTTCATATTTTGGTAATTTTAAATGTGTAATTAATTAAAAGTTTTATATTTAATGTCATATCGGTAAGATATACAAGAATATAGACGGAGTGGGCAACTATACATAATCCAGAAGCCGATGCGGAATTACTAGTTCTTGGCCGACACTTCTAGGGTCGTTGGTATCCTTGCAAGCGGAGACTTCCAATAAATATCTTGGAACTTCGAGCTATCCACCTGGCGTTACTCCATGTAGACCGTTTCCTCGGGGGACGAGCTGTTCGCATTCAGTACGAAAATGCTACGGTTGTGAGATGTCAACCGCCATAAGGGGACCAGCAGCCGCAGGGCCATACAGGAAGTGCGCCCGATCATATAGTGGGTGGAGCGCTGGGCTCAAGCCTTCTTGGCGGTCTTTATCCCGGGGGTGGACAACTGGGAGGCGGTCTATCTCAGTCGCCTAGATCTCCATCCAGGAGAGTGGGCTCTATACCCGGAAGTGTTCTCCCAGATAGCCCACAGCTGGGGCTGACCTCAAATAGACATGATGGCGTCCAGGAACAATCACAAAATTTTAAAGTATTGTTCGAGGTTTCAGGATCTGGCAGCAGTGGTGACTGATGCCCTGGCTGTCCCGTGGAATTACTCCCTCCTTTATCTAATCCCACCATTACTGTGGATACTCAAACAGATGAAACTGGAGACCACCGTTATTGGCCTTGTCGTCCTTGGTATGCTGACTTTCAGAGGCTCCTGGTAGATCAACATTTGTATCTGCCTCTAAGAGACAACCTCTTACAACAAGGACTGTTCGTCTACCGAGACTTACTGTGTCTACGTTTGGTGGCATGGCTGTTGAGGCCATGATGTTAGGTATACACGGGATTCCAAAATCCACATCATTCCTACCATGTGAAGGGCCAGGAAGGAGGTGACGTCTCGGCATTATTACAGTATCTGGAAGGCCTATGTCTTCTGGTGCGAACGTTGCTCTTTGCCCACCTCAGTGTTTATTTTATCCCTTCTGCTCCGTTTTTTACAAACTGGGTTCAAGGCTGGCCTGTGCTTGGCTCATTGAAGGTGCAAGTATTGGCCTTGCCTGTCTTTTTTTCACAGTCTCCTTGCCACCCTTCCCGAAGTACAGACTTTGCTCAATGGTGTTCTCCGACTGCAACCACCGGTTCGGGCATTGGGACTTGACCTTGGTATTGGATTATCTTAAGTCAAGCACATTTTGAACCTTTTGGAGTCCATTGATTTACAGCCTCCTCACTGCTCAGGCCTGTGTGGGTATGTTATAGAATGTATTCTCTCTCTGTCTGTTTGTCTGTGTCTGTCTCGTCTCTTCTCCTCTCGGGCACAGTTTAGTAAGAGGATAGAGGGGGAGGAGCCATGTTACACTTCAGTGTCTTAAATTGCAGACTCCTCCAAGATGCACCCTATCCACAGTGTAGAGACTTTAGTGTCCCCTATGGATTTGAAGAAAGAGTTAACGGTGAGTACCAAATTCCTATTTTTATTGAAATTGGATGAGATTTCGGCAGCCAAAGAAATGCTGTTTGCGGCAACACTTTTCTGATCACTATTAAAAAAACAACAACAAAAAAAAAACAACAGAAAAACAGATGTATATAAGCAGGAAACTTGGGAATAGATGTAATTGGAACATTAGAACGTTGAAAATGGGTAAAATAAATGAAAAGGTTTGAGGGGAAATGTGTGCCTTGACATCTGCATTTTTACGTTTACAGAACTCACAGATGATATCCGACTTTCTGTTAGCAACATGCTTTAAACCACTTAAGATCTGTTATTGGTATAATGGTCCCATGGCTTTATTTAAAGGATACAGCCTGATGAATAGACATCAGTCAATTACACTTTTTTTCTGTATAACGTATGAATACATTCTTCTCATTACTGTGTATTTAATGAATAATTCTTGTTAATAATAATTTAGAGCTGATAGGTACAAGGAACGGCCATCAATCATAGAAATCTGGCTTTTTGCAGTGAATTCCCACACTTGTTACGCATAGGCTAAATGTTGCTGCAGACAACTGACATTTCGGGATTAATATTACATTTATTGTCAAGTAAGCAACGCTCATGTGGCAATACCTGACAAGTACTTGCCTCGCAATAAAAGCAAGCGAGTGGAATGTTAATTAACTGCTGTTAAAAAAAAACAATGACAGTTTGTAATTCAAATGAAACCAGATACCACATTGGTTGTCCCCCCCCCCCCCCCCCCTACTTTGGCCTACAACCGTTCCTTGTGCATGTTAAGGTATATAGGAATAATATCTGTATCTTTGATCAGTCCTTACACAAATGGCCAATTCTTCTGTGCCAATATTCTTTCAAAATACTGTCAAAGAAAGTCACAGATGGCTACAGTGTGCAACATGAGAAAAATTGTCTGCTGACATATTTTACCTTATCATGGGGAAAATGTAAGTCAACGTTTGTTCACTATGAAGAAGATAAGCCGGTTGGTCCACATTACTGTTTATAGCTAATGTGTTTTTAAAAATTACGTACATTTACAAAACAGAAAAGAAAAAAACATCAATTATAGATATCTGGCAGCTCTAGGGCAGGAGACATTTGTTTGGAAATTAGGACAGAGGCCTGTAGGGGTGGGGATTCTGTTGTTTTTTTTGCATGCCTGGTAAGAAGAAATGTGCGAAGAGTTGGGGTTTTTGGTGCCCGAATGGTGCTTTATATGGGATTCATTTATTTACACGACTAAACTCTGCATTTAGGCACGGCAAGTAAGATAAGTTACGGCCACCCAAACCAATGAATAGCTCTGTCAGGTGCCAATATCGTTGTGCAGAAAGCCATTTTTATCTATCTATATTTACTAGTAAGTCCGCTCAAAGCAAATGCTTTGAAAGCAAGTCTGCTACTTTGTGATTGCCTCTGTGTTTATGTGTGAGAGAAAAGATGTGGTTTCACTCGCTGCCAACAGATGGCAGTGTTTTGGAGACACACAATCAGACTGTGTATCATATATAGAGATATCTATCTATATATAATATATATTATTATACACACAGTCCTTGGCAAGTCACAGTGAGGATCATTCTACTGGACCAAAAATCCTGTTTTTCAGTTGAAATATTCTGTGTCCACATTCTGGTAAAGTATACATGTTGAATTCAAAGCTAAGATTCCAGCTTTGGTCTTTATCTATATTTGGAGTTTATATATTGGCTCAACATCTAAGTGTGTTCTCCACTATATTTTGATAATTGATTCCAGTCTTAGGATCTAAGGTGGATATAATAGTATATCTGAAGCACTCATTTTTACGAAGATTATCACCAATTGATCACTGACTTTGCCCCTGATGAAGTCCTAATGGATAAAATGTGTAGGGTTTTGTTATCTCCATGTTCACAACTAATTCATGACTGTAAAAACGTCTGTGCGATTGATACTATGAAAAACCAAAATGGACATCATTTTTCCCATCCTGTTCAAAATTTGTGTGGTTATTTTTGAAAATAATGTTGTAAAAAATCCAAATGGACATTATGTTTAAATTGTACGTTTATGTGAAAAACAAAAAATCGTGATCTTTTAATTTTAATGTAAATTATTTATTTTGTATGTAAACATTATTTCATAAACCAAGCACACCTCTGTATCTTTTTTTTTTTTCCATTTCTTTTATCCATCCTCGACTAACTTATTCTATTGTTTATTATATATTCATAATTATACACACATTCAAGGTAGCAGCACTCAGCAATGAAGTAAAAGGCGAATGCCTGTTTGTTTACCCAGACACAGGCAATGACCGTGCTGTGTGTAATACAGCCAAATCTGCACCCCAACTTACTGTCAATCCTAGCCAATGAGAAACTAGGGGTGGGCTAATAATGCTGCCTATTCCCAGGGACCTGCAGCCATCACATATGCTACATACAGCTCTGCATGTATATTTATGTGCTGATCAGCTCCCCCTGTACTATGTAGTATAGCCACCACTCTTTACAAAGGTCATCAGCCCTTTATCCATACTGTATGCCTCTTTCTTTGATGTGACTGCTCTCTGCCTATAGATAGAGAAATCATTTTTGCAATCCACAGCTGAATTTGGAATAGAAATGACATATTGTTTAAACATGTTGTAACAAATGTGCAGTTTAAGAAATGATAGGAATGTAAGACAGCAGTACAGGGAAATTCCTCTCGGCCTCATGAGATGTGAACTACATATAGAATGATCAGAGAATCTGATTAGTTAAGAAATATTATGGAGAAAGTATTTGTTTGTATATATTTTGTTGTGAACCTATGCAAGTGGTCCTGGACAATATCTGCTAAATGTCTAAAGACATTGGCTTCTACTAACTTAAGGTCCATACACACTGGGCAATTTTGCCCAGCGTGTATGAACAGCTATGACCGCTGTCATCCCTGGGGGGACAGCCACTCAGTGCATACATACTGAGCGGCTTTTTCCCTGTCCGGCGCAGTCAGCAGTGGAGCGGACGGCTTTGCATAGCGCATCGCTATGCAAAGCTGTCCTCAAAGCCACTCATCTGCTGGTAATACCAGCAGATGAACGGCTTTCCCAGCGATGACGCGGGAGCGTGCAGCAGCGCTCACCGCTAATCGCCGAGCCATACACACTGGGTGGCTTTGAGCTAATAGCTGCTCAAACTTGCTGTTTTGAGCGGCTTTCAGCTAAAAGTCACTCAGTGTGTATGGCCCTTTTAGTTTCAGTTTTGTTAATGTTTTGCTTAAAGGAAATGGCGCCCATGATGCATTATCTGTGAGCACCTCCTTCGCCAAAATGACCAAGATCCCTGAGATCAATGCTCTTAACCCCTCTGATTCACAGACATGTACTCCCTTCTCCCCTGCCTCCCTTTATTGGTGTAATGTCTTTAGACTTTTACGAAAGCCTGAAAACGAATAAACTTTCAGTATCGTCATCATTGTAATTCAAGCTGATTAGACATCTGATGCATGTTGGTTTGTCTTCCAAACTGTTGGCATCTCAGGCATGGAATTCCATGGCCTGGGAGGTTGGTGGGGGGTTTCCTGGTGTTCATTTATACTGGGTTGACATTTAATTTAGCATAACCTTAGCTAGAGCATTTGGAAATGACGGTTGTATTGTTGCTATCCAGTTTAAGTGCAAAAAGATTTGTAGCGAGGCAAACGTGGCTACATTAAACACATCTGAAGTTCTTCTCTAGTCTGTTATTGTCATTATGATAAGATATTAGGTTACCTGCTCATGCTCTCCGGCTCAGATTTGTGACCTGGGCTTAGGGAGGTAATTAACTAAGATGCGAGTTCTATTGAAGGTGTGATATTGTTCAAAGCAACCAATCAAATTCTACATATTTATTTACCACCTTCTAGAAAATAGTACATAGAATCTGATTGGTTTCTATGGGCAACATCCCATCTTTGAAAATTGATCACACTGTGTCCACTTTCATCTTGTTTTGCTGTTTTTTTTTCTCATTATTTTATATTGATGGACACATATTTGCTTATAATAAACATCAAATATCTTATCCAGGTTAACTTGTATTCACATATTCTTTGGTGGCCTGGAGTCTGTGACACCCATTGTGGCCAATAGTATCTTCTCCAAATGAAGTGTAATTATCATGGAAAGGGGCGTAGCCATGCACAAGGTCCTAATATAAGCATGATATCACTGCTGTGGCATGCCAAGCAACCCTGATATGCTGGATTGCTCCCGGAGCCTAGTCTCTGCAATACTGGTTCTTTCTCCATCACAGGAGCAGCCCCCCCCCCCCCCAAACTAAAACTAGTCGGCCTGGGCTGGTAATTTTTCCTGAATTAGGAATCCCCACAATAAAGGGGTCCACCCTCTCTGGTGTTCCCCAGGCCTAGGCTGAAGCTTTGGGCTATCCCCCTATATCCCTTGGAGGTGGGTACAGGGTTGATGGTTGTCAAAGAACCACAAGTGTAAGTACTGTATGCTGGACATTAAGGACCTGCAGACACCAGTAATTCCCAAGTAAAGGAAATATTCAAATAAAGAATAAAAGGGGGTAGTGTCCTGTGAGCCTTTATTTTTTATTTTTATGGCTGCCACCCTCACCATAACTTTCGTCGTCTTCATGTGGCATCTTCACCTAGTGGGCATTGGCCTTATACTTTTTTGCATTGACTGCTGCACCCAGGACTTTTTGCTGTCTCCAGGAGGACTTGCCAGCACCACCTCCTTCTCTTTGATTGGCTGCCCCTGCCTTGCATTGCCTCATATATTCCAGGCAATGCTTGCGGGTTGATGATGCATTGAGCTACAATTCGCTCACCATGGTCATCTTAAAATGAAATGAAAATTAAGCAGTATGCAAGTCAATCACATACCCTCCAAAATGACCCATTCCATTTTGTGCAAAATGCTTGCTCCTGGACTTCCTTACCAGTGACAGTTACAGAGGTAGGGCTGCAGCACAGTCCAATATTCAAAAAGGGGAGCCACACCTAATGCCACCCCAAGCATCACAGTCCTGAACTCACTGGCAGTTGATGTGATCCCCCTCTTTGAATATTGACTGTGCTGGAGTCCAACCTCTGTAACTGCCCATGGCAGGAAAGTCCAGGAACAGAGCATTTTGTACCTAATGGAATGGGTCATGTTGGAGGGTATGCAATCATGGTTTGTTTCTAGATCCCTCCAGATCTGGCCACAGGAGGTTCTCGGTATGCCTTGCTCTTAACAGCCACAATCTCTCAGTTGTTCTATTGGTCAAACATTTGACATTTGGTGGCATACAATATAAATAACAATTACCATCCTGATTTTTTTTTAACCAGGTTAAAAATCTGTTTTACATATCTTATTGTAGATGTATAGGCTCTTTAACATATATCTGCAGCCTTCAAACAATGCTGCTGTTTCTCATTCTTCCTCATCGCATACCACTTTATGATGAAAAGACACCAATAATAACAACCACAACAACATCCACAAGCAGAAAAGTATAACCGTATAGAAAAGAAAAAAGAAGGCACACAAATGCACAGGTCAGATAAAGAAAGAATAAACATTCTTCTTAAGGACAAGAGTTGAGGATGTCCAAAGTACAAGAATAAAGGTGAAAAGATAAAAGGTAATGCTAAGCATACATTAATAGTAAACAGATTTTCTAATCAGAGAAATAGACATGAGGAAGATGGCGTTAAAGAGGGTGTTAAATTAAAAAAGGAGAGAGGGTTGCAGTGTGGAATAGCAAGGTGGAAAGGAAAAAAAAACTGCGGCCCTGTTAGGTGTGTGTGTGTGTGTGTGTATATGTATGTATGTATGTATGTATGTATGTATGTATGTATGAATCGTGGATGTGACTCTCTTGTGCCCATAGGAGGGCACACATAGTGGTGAACCAGTCAAATAGTCTTGGGTGCTATGAGCATATCTGTTGCCTGAGTACAAAGTCTGTCTAATGGTGCATACACACTGTAACATTTTTTTGACCAACTTTGTTGAGACCCAGGGTTTTGGACGAAAGATGTTGACAACAGACGAATGACGAATTATGATGTGCACACCCGCCTGGTGTTAATCAAGATTGTTTGTCAACTGTGCATGCAGCTCAAGATATATTTCAAAAAGAGTCTATAAACTGTAGCTAGATCTTCCATCTTTCGTCTGTCGTCAATATCTTTTGTCAACATCTTTCGTCCAGGACACTGGGTTCAAGGGAAATGTCTTTCAACGAAACTGGTCAAAAAAAATTGTACAGTGTGTATGCACCTTTACCAGCTTCTTGCTGGTGTATCCACAGGCTCCAGCCTGGCTTGGCTGCTTCAGATTCTCATATAAAGTCAGAGTTCACCCTGCTTCTTCAGGTATGAACCCCAGCTTCCTTTGACTGCTGTCTCACCTGGACTGTGTTCTGTCTCCACAGGGCAGCAGATACCTGTGCTCACACACACCAAATTGTCGGGCACTGCACTGTAACATCCCATGCAGCACCCAGATTCTGTCAGTATGTAGAAGTTGGCACTTCAGATAAGGCAATTTCTTGGGAAAGCTTGTGTCTCTCAGACCACAGGTGTGATGGAAACGTGCATCCGGACACTTTGCCGTGCCCCTGTACTGAGAAGCCGGGCCTTGCCCCCAGCAACCCTTTCAACTAACCAATTCAGTTAAGTGACACCGCTGTGTGTGTAATAGTTGGCTTCTCTACATAAATTTAGGGTGTGAGAAGTCATTAGTATCTTGTATAACAAAGGCTAACGCTGCTCCCCACCTGAAGTGTTTTGCACGCTGGCATTCACTAGATATCAAAAGACAGAGCAATGTTGTTGCTCCATTCAACTGCACACAGCTGCTGATATTTCTAGTGTTCATTCTAGCACTCGTTATCTTTGAAAACCCATGCAGTTCCTCTTCCCTATTTGGAGAGTGATGAACTCAGATCACCCTGTGCACCCCTAATATGCTGCCTGGGAATTTCTTGGTATTTTCTCAAAACACCTAGTAGAATGTAGGAAGGATAGATGAGAAAAACCCTTTGGCGCAAAATGTATTAGTACATTTATTCCTTAAAACAAAAACAAAAAAATGCATAAAATCATCAATAAAATCCCCCTTACCCAGTGTTGGGGGTGGAGCCTAGGATGGTGAGCAGAGTGTTCTAGGTACCAGATAAACACCCTGCTGGCTCCACAGGTCTGTACTGGGTAGGGTCCTTGTAGAAGCAGTCCCTCAAGGGGCCACTTGAAGGAGTGTTTGTTTTAAGGAATAAATGTACTAGTTCCTCTTCCCTGTCTGGGGTGTCTGTCTGCTGTAGTGCTTCTAGCACAGTGTGGTCTGTATATGAGTACTGATATGCAAACCAGATCTGTGCTGTAAACACCACAGCAGACAGCGACACCCCAGGCAGGGAAAAGGAACTGCATGGGTTTTCAAAGATAGCGGGTGCTAGAATGAACACTAAATTTCTATTATGGTGTTTGACGGACTTGGAACTAGTATGGTATAAAGATGCATGTTATTCACATGGTATTGAAATGCGCCAATGTGTTTATTACGCATAAAGCATAGTCAAAGATATCAGAAAAGTTTCGGGCATAAATCTGCCCATTATCAAGTCGTATATATTTTTTATTACTCTTCTTGTGACCTTCACATGCATATGGTTTATCTTCCTGTCAGTCAGACAGCAGCCTCATTCACATGCTGACTATTGAGGCAGGACTGTGTCTAAATCACATTATTTATGTCAGTCATGCCCTGGTCACATGTTATCTCCCTCCTTAGTGCATTAAAGGAAATCCTTCCACCAATTAAAAGCTTTCTTTCTTCATTTAGAGCCTGATTCTCAATATTATTAAGTTAAGGAATTTTACTGGTTATTGGTGTAGTAGGGATATCTTTTGATGTAGGAAAGGAAGGCATTGCGGCGCATGTGATCTATTCTGTGACCAGACATTGCTTAACACTTGAATGGCAACTCCAACCCAGACGCACCTCAACAGGATATGGAGTGTCTGTGAGCATAGGCGAATCTAGAATTATGGTAATGGGTGGTCCCAGATCTAGACATAATAGTAGGGGGACCTTTGCGTGGCGTAGCCACGTGTCAAAAAGGGGGTGT
This sequence comes from Crinia signifera, assembly GCF_055691185.1. NCBI lineage: Eukaryota > Metazoa > Chordata > Amphibia > Anura > Myobatrachidae > Crinia > Crinia signifera. The sequence continues at coordinate 110,427,868 of NC_139217.1, read as the reverse complement.
GGCCTCATGGGAAGGAGGCATGGCATCACAAAAAGGGGTGTGGTATTACACTTTAGACCATACACAGTAATGCCCATTACACATTTTAGCAAACTCTGTAATACCCATTACACATAAAGCCACACACCATAATGCCCATTACACATTGTGCCACACATCATGATGCCCATTACATACTATATAACAAGCCGTAATGCCCATTACATATTTGCCACACTAGCCTAGTCCCTGCATTTTCTAGTGTGAGGGGGAAGAGACAACCACTCCCCTCTCCCTACCCCCCTTTAACCAACCAGCTATATCTACGGAACCAACTGACCCATTTACATGAACCCAGTATCATATTGAAGAACTTTTGAGTTGGCTTCGAATGATTTTGGTCCCGTGAAACTGGGCTGTTTAGTTCCAGAGAAATCTGCTCTCAAAGAACATAAACGGTCATGAAAATACATTTAAGAAATTAACAAAAACGGTTTAACCTCAATATCCCTGGAACCAATTAACCCATATGGATCCAGCCTGGTATCAGATTGAAGGCCCAGCGATTTGGGTTCGACTGAGATCAACCTCGAGCTTCAGTGATGCCGAAGGGGGAACTGGCAGCCGTTGAACTGGGTGGGGGACGGAATTAGCGGGTCCCATGTTATCCTATAGGGAAAACGTTCCAGCTTTGCCTGGCAGTATCTCCGGTTCCCAGGGGGCTAGAGACACGGGGCTGGGCTTGTTGGAAAGCCCCATCCCTCAGCTACAAAATGGGCTAATGGGTGGTCCTGTGCACCCCCGGACCACCCCCTAGATTCGCCTATGTCTGTGAGGTCTTTTGAGTGGCAGTATTTTTTTAATTTTATTATTATTATTATTATTATCCTTATATTTATATGGAGCCACAAGGGTTCCACAGTGCCAAATAGAAGTATATAAACAAATGAGCTAAACAAGACAACAATCAAATTACAGTATAAGACTATGTTAGGCAAGTAATGTAGTACAAATACAGGTCGAGTATCCCGTATCCGAATATCCGTTATCCGAATTATTCCGAAATACGGACATTCCAGAAAGTGAAAAAAAATTTTTTTTTTGCTAAAAACTCACTGGGGACATTTGTAACAGCCTACTGAGGACATGGTATGTAACTGGCACTATATATGTACAAGAAAATGATTGCTTGGCATTCAAATTCAGTGCTGAGATAGTACACACATTTTGTTTCACATTTTGAAACCTTGTTTTTTGAACAAATAAAATATATTTGTGTGTATTTTATGTGGTAATAAAATATATTTGTGTGTATATTATGTGTTTATACAGCATAAATGCAAGATACTTCAAAATACATCATTGAAATATTAAAATATTCCGAAATACGGAATAATCCGTTATCCAAAATTCTCCTGGTCCCGAGCATTTTGGATACGGGATACTCAACCTGTACATGGTATATAAACACTGACATTAGCAGACATTTCACTGAATGAAGCATTGGGGTACTAGAAACCAAGGATTAGGTGCCATTGTATCTAGTAGTACAATGGTTCCTAACAATGCTTTTCAAAGAACCCCAACAGCCCATGTTATACGGATATCCCTGCTTGTGTACATATGGTATAAGCAAGGTACAAGTCAAGTCATCTGTGCCTAAGCATGGATATTCTTGAGGCATGGACTGTTGGGATGCCTTCAAGACAGTATTTGGGAACCACTGGAGTAGAAGATGATCTAAACACATGGGGCGATAATAGCCTCTAAGTGTTTTGTCTAGATTGCTTAGAAATTAAGCACTGATTGCTACATGTGCATACCCCATGGCGATGCGCGTTTCCACGCGTTACTGGCTCAGAAATTAAGCACATGCAATCAAGATCTAGTCAGATCGCCTGCATGTGCATAATAAACACTAGGCTCGTACAGAGGGGGTAGACATTGAGCATGTAAAAGTGTTAAGATTAGAGATGGATGGAAATAAACAGGGATCTCTGGAAAGGTGATGCGAAATACAATGACCCATTATGTACATACGAGATCCTACTGTGATGAAAAGTGTCTAATTTATATATCTAATCTACATTAATTGATTAGGTCTCTTTTCCCGATGAAGAAAAGATTCGAACAAAGCTGTATACAGATTCACAGGTTGACTGATCACAAGAATGTTAGTTTGCAAATGTAAAAATAGCCAATGCATAACGTGTTTTCCCATGCATGCAGATTCACGTTATTTTCTAACTCCAACAACACGTAATGTTAATTGCCTACATCTGCCTGTAGTATATACATGTGATCTTACAATGCATTATTCAAGTTTGATGTTACGCGAAACAAATTGCCTTTATTTCAAGTTACAGACAAATTTCAAACATTTAAACAAGTAATGCTGGTTATTAATGGAGGAAAAATCCATTATTCCTTTTACTTAGGTTTTAATTTTTTTTTTTTTTTTTTTTTTTTTTACTTGTAGCTATAGTAATTGTAGAAATGGTTCTAGTTAACCAACCATGCATAGGAGAGCTTAATTAAATAGCAAGATGACAGCATGCAAATAGGCAGAAGCTTTTCCCCAAAAAATCTCCAACTATTCTATGGATCAATAAATATTAATATCAACTTTTAAGAGACGATCCATTGAGTTGTAACAAATTATGCATCGTGAGGGGAAGCTAAGCTCATTTCAATATTAGATTAAGCAGAATTAAATCAGAAATCTGGTTTAATGACCTTGTAAACAATTTACAGCAGAGACTCTAATTGTTAGGCTATTACACTATCTGAATCAAAGCTAATTAGATGTTTCTCCAATTATAATAAAACAGAATTCTTTAATAGGAAGTATGCATAATTTTTCACACTGTACATCTTATTTTACCATGATGTTATAATGTGTGTGTGTGTGTGTGTGTGTCATTTCACTACACGATAAAGGCTAATGTAGAAATACATTTTATTTAAAGATTTTATTCTTATCTCCTCTGAAAACCTAAAGGGGCATACACACGTATAGATGTGTGCTAAGCTATTTAGGGTAGGTGATTTCCTGGTGTCCAGATCTCCCATGGGGAGCACATATGGGATGCGGTCGAAATACAGACGCCAGGATCCCGACCACCGCAATGCCGGCATTTTGTCCCTCTATGAGTGTCCACGACGCCCTTCGAGGGAGAATTAAATAGTTTTGCTGAGCGTAGCGAGCACAGCGAGCCTGCAAGGGGGGGGGGGGGGGGGGTGATCCACTGCCCCCCTTGTCAGCATTGCGGCGTTTGGGATTCCAGCGCCGGTATTTCGACCGCCGGGAGTCCAACCGCCGGCATATCATACCGAACCCGCAGATACACATGCAGAGATTTGTGCTAAGCAATTTTACTTAAGCAAAGAAAGGCCGGATAGTTGTTCAGAATGAGAGATTGCGATCAGTATCTCGCATTCTGTACACACAGGGAGATTTGCAGTCACTTGCTAAGCAATTTGACTCGATTTTGACTGAATGCACTGACTTGGTTAGCAAGAGATAATTAATCTCTTGCGGCATACACACAGAGAAATCTGTGCTTTCTAAGCAATCTATTCATATTGCTTAGAAAATGGCACAATCGATCCGTGTGTATGCCCCTTAACTGTAAATGTTTTTTCCATGTATTGCTGCATATTTAAAAATTATGATTTCAGAAGAACTTTGAAACAATGGACCTATAACTTATTACTGGGTTCTAGACAAAACATATACATCCTATTGCTTAGCAACTTGCAGATTTTTATGTACAATAGCTGGAGGCAGTCTGGGGATATTCTACTCACAATGCCACCACCAAGTAGTCTCATGCATGTAGAATTTGTATAACTCCTGTGAAGCCATATGTAGCATTTGGGTCAGTATTTAAAGGTGAAAAGAGTAAATGACAGCTGTTATTAAATATTGTACAGAAAAATCAGCAATGTAGTAAAAAGCATAACATTAAAAACTCACACATTTTGAAAGATCTCACCTCGGTTGTTGCTTTGCATAGGCTATACAGGATGTTTTGGGGTTTTTGATTGCCCTATGTAATGGCCTCTGACATTAGACTAGGCACACCAGTTAAAATTTCTAGAATTTGAACACCATAAGACAGAACCCAACCTATATCCTAGTTAAAACAAACAACCCACACTTTGAACAGGGCAGCACGTTTGCCATTAGAAATCAAGGCTATGCAAAAATTAGGACTGTTGGCAGGTATAATTGTGGCTATTGTGGGATTTTAAGATAGAAACAAACACATTGGGGTCAATTCAATACAGTGCACGTGAAAAGCATCGGGAGGGAGCCACCGCCGCTATCCTAATAAGCGCACTGCTAACTCAGACTAGTGGATTTCTGCTCAAACTTCTCCTGGGGTGCTAGCAGAAGTCTGGCGAAACTAGGGTGGCAATGCTATTTTAAGCCCAGCGCAGCGCAAACCGCATCGCATTGGGCACTTAAGTCAGCAAATGCCGGTACTTGCATCAAAAAACCTGCGAGTACCAGCATTCTCCAACGCTGATTATAATAGCTCCGGAAACTTCCAGGTGCTCTTCGCTGTGCACGGTATTGAATCGACCCACTGATTCTATGCTTGCAGAGCTTACATTGCCTAGAACACGATCTTCCATGAGGACTGGAGGACTGGGTTTCTGAAACAAAAAGTGACCTTCTATGGTTCCTGAAAATGCACGAGAACCACTTGGATAGGCTTAGCCACACATTTGTGTAGATGTAGAGGGTTTAAGTTGGGTGAACACTATGCAGCCTATCATAGCGGCGGTTTGAAACAATAATCTGTACATGTCATATAGTATCCCCGATCTACCATTCCTGGCTGTCGTTCATTGAACCACCCCATTGGATGTTCTACATGTCCAATAGGACAATTCCAGTGCTGACCATGTTGTAGATACCTTGTGCCATTGTACGGTGGTGCAATGTATCCTGGCACTGGTTCGCTGACTCCCAGTTGTTTAATGTGTACCAAGTTTTAGCTGGATTGTGGGCTAACTATTGCATTAATCTCAGCCCTCCACCTTCTGAAATCTAATGAACGGTGGTAGTTTGTTAATGAATTGTTTTCTTTAACAAACTACCATCTGCTGCACCTACAGCCAAAAAGTGTTTCTTTAAAATAGATGTTTGTTGGCATAATATCGTCTATGTAGGCTTATATCATTGTGCATCCTATACTATTAGTTTTTTCTCTCTCACATTTTGTGAATAGCTATGGATTGTTTTGTTTTCTGTTATCTCAAGTAGAAAAATATATATTTTTTTATTCTTTAAATGCTGTACTGTAGCTAAGCAAGCCCTTATTACTAGATATACATACACACTTCTTTACTTTAACCATGCAGCAGTAGATTTGTTAAATGATTATTATCCAGAATGATGCATCCTCACAACAAGGTTTGTTATTGAGTGTTTCTCGGCTGTGCGTTCTGGAAACCTCTGTGACCTACTTTTCTTGCACAGAGCCCGTAGCTCGTAGCTTCATTTTATCTGGATTTTATGCAGTTTATCTGTAGTCCACGTTTACAGTAAAAGTTCCAGTATCCATAATTGGGCCCTGACTTCTCTGAATGCTGAAATTGTGCTGATAAATGAATTTAATTATTTCATTGGAAAATGTGATCATTGTTTAAAGGCGAGTTTTTCAGGTCTAGCTCCATCAGAAACAAAAAAGAATATGGTGAAAAGTTATGAGGCAAAGCTTGGTAAGGTAATGTTGCAAATGTGACCGTCAGCATAGACTGCTGAGGGTTGCAGAATGCCTGAATATTCAGGCTGGGAGCTCTGGGTCCTGCTAGTTTTATTGCTGTTTAATTTTGCTGTCAAAGTGGTAGCTATGTAAAATATGTAAAAATGAATTCCTGGGCATGTTTGGATAGCGTCTAAAGCAGATTATTTTTTTGTATGTATGTGTGCTTTTGACTATTAGATGCAGTAGTTTGATAGTTGTTAGACATGCAACACAAATAAACAACATTAATTTTTTTACTATGAATCCTGACGCACACTAAGGCCCTCATTCTGATTGACCTGCAAAATTCTAAATGCTGCCCGCCGCACGCAACGCAAATCTCCCTGTACTCATGCGAATGGATGTTTTGCATAAACTGAATAATAAATACACCATGCCCATTTGCAAACAGAGCCTGCGCAGTCCCAAACCATCGCTCCCCTGTGCCAACATGCAGGGGAGCATATGGATCAGAATGAGGGCCTATATGTAGCTTGCATACCCTAGATTTGGTAGTTGATTTGTTCCCTAGTATGTATATTGACCGTTTTATCATAGTCTATATTCAATAAAGTTTATGTTCTCTGAAAACATGGATCTGGTTTTGATTAGATGATGCAAGTTGATAGTTTCATTGGTGCATTTGTGTGCATGACTGAAGTGAAATAAAATAATTGTAAGGTACAGTACTTCTGGGAGGATAGGATCATTTGTTTTTGGGCACGTATAAGTAATGGACGCCTGACTGGTGATAACCAATAGTTATGCCGATGGTTGCGAGTGCAAGGGGTGCCCATTATTTGCATCAGGCGACATGTTTTTGCTAGTCACCACAGGAGGGTGCAAGCAGAAATTATAGGCACCCATTGGCACAAACAATTGCATAGCTCCAGCCACTTTAGGAGGGAGATGAGCACCTCACAAAAACAAATGGATTCCCCAAGAGTGTAGAACTGTGGTCACCATTGCTGAAAACCAGGGGTGAAATTTAATAGGATGAGAGATTCAGAAAGTGAGAGATTTGGTGAGAAATCTCCAGTTTTTTTAAAGTGGCAATCATTTACACTGCAATACCAGTTTGATTTTGAAGTGTAAATGATTGCCGCTTTAAAAAAACTGGAGATTTCTTACCAAATCTCTCACTTTCTGAATCTTTCATACTATTAAATCTCACCCCAGGTGTTTACAGTACTTTGGGGGAGATTCATAAAATTTTATGGAGAACATGGAGGTGATGCCCACGGCAACCTATCGGATGCTAGCTAGTGGTTTACAAACTTGGTGCTCAAGGAGCATGACAGGCCAGGTTTTATTAATGTCCATGCTTATCACAGGTGACTTAATAATTAGTACCTCACTCTATATGATTTAACCTTCTATGCTGAGCCATATATATCTTTAAACCCTGGACTGTTAGTGCTTCTTGAGTGATCTGCTACATCCATAAAATAATAGCTAGATTCTGATTGGTTTGTAGGGGCAGCATCATCACATGTCCCCTTTAGAAGGTTTGCATCATATTTTAGGCTCCATTCGGGAGTGTGCAGTGGCCAATATGAACAATGCAAGTAGAGCTGGTAACTAGTTCCATATTTATCAATGTTTTTGACAGTTTTTTTTGTCGAATGACTATAAGATTGTAAATCTTAATTTAATACAATTATTTAATTGAGAGATTTGAAAATTTCCCCCAAACATTAGCTCCTTGGAGCTAGGTTTACATAGACTAGTCTTATTCCCAGATTCCTCTTAATATATTTATTTTATGGAGCATATTTATTCAGTTCCCTCCAATCTGCACAGGATGGCGTCTTATTAAAATGGCATTTACTGCCTGCGTAAGTTTGGGTTGTCCATTTACTTCTAGTAACAATCTTATCACGATAATTAACTTTTTAAATATCATGGAAACTTAAGTCGTAATTATTTCTCCATTGGGTTTTATACATTTGAAATGAGCACTATTGTTGGCTTCTTTTTCGGGGCCTCGGAACCCCATGGCTCAAGCAATTTAAGGCGCTTGTTATACCTTGCAATACGGCATGTGTGGGTTAAAGCCTGTATTAGTCAAAAGGAGTGCTTAGCCCCTCCGAGCATTAGTTTGACATTGTCATTGTTCAGATGGAGATTTCTAAAATTAGATATTGTAAGTATGACTGTTGGCTCCAGACTGTGTGAGTAGGAGTTGAGCAGTTTTCTTCCTATATAATTTTTTTTTTAACATAGTAGTTGCTGTTCAGTTATTGTGTTTATGGAATATTAGCATTCATATAAAACTCTTCAATGTATTTCGGTCACTATAGATTTGTATACACAAATAACTACAGTATACTGCCACTACTTTGCGGCTTTGAATAAAAAAATAATTGTTTTGTTTTAAATTAAAGGCAGAATGACAGCCACTTTTGTGTGCCAACTGCATCTAATATCTTGTGTCCTTTTTACATTTTAGAAGGAAAGGGAAAGTGGTATTTTAGCAGTTATCAGGGAAAGAAAAGTTAGCAAGGTCAAGAGGAGTTGACAGTAACATGTTAGTGAACCCTCCTGCTACTGTATGCCAATAAGTACCTACCCACAAATGTAGCAGTTTAAGGTGGCAATTCAATTTGATGCCATAAAGTGTTCTGCATATCGCACGTTAAGTTAACAGGTGATAGAAGTTATCGTCTGTTATCAGGTGTTAAGTCTTTCACTTGATACTTCCCGTATTAGGTATGGGGAAATCTTCCTGTGCATGAATGAAAAAAACATCAAACAAACTAATATTTGATAACAGTATAGAAGTATATTAGTGACCATAATATAAGTATTTGGAGTTCTTAAATTTGTCAAATGGCTGTTAAAATCATTGTGTAATTTTAATCCACTTTTAAAACCAACCTTAAGTTAACACCTCTTTGGGCATGGTATAACCCTCAGACAGTCAGGATTCCAATAGTCTTTTCTCCAACATCGGAATCCCGATTGCCAGGTGCCTGACCGTTGGATGAGTGCATTGAAGCCTCTTGTGGGCTCGCTGCGCTCGCCACCTATTCTATTCTCACTATATGGGGATTGTGTACCCCCATGAGGGAAAATGGCCTGTGTAAATTGGGATTCCAATGTCTGAGAAACGACTGTCGGAATATCGACTGTCGGTAATTTATCCGGCTCCCATGTGATTTGTGCCCTTTTCATCTAATTCTGATGGATTAGGCCAAGAGATCGTATGATATTGTCAAATCTCACGTGTTTCAGCTCAGATCCCGTTTGTATTGGCTCGGAGCTGAAGATTGCAAGGGCTGCACTATAGATTTATCTGATCCGGTATCCCTTGCTAGCATTGCATACAAAACATTGTATGTAAGAGGACCGCATACAATGTATCGTATGAGTTCCTGTCGCCCAGAAAGCAGCCAGGCGGTTCAAGGAGATTGCATACAAATTCTTCTCTCTGAGAAGTCTCCCTAGTGTATGGTTGCCTTAACACCAACCTGCAGTCTTAAAACCCCCCATCCCATTCGTACAGCACCTCCCGTCCCATCAGTTAACCCATTTCTTTTAAATGCATTTTGCTAATTTTCACTCCAAAACCCACTCTATGTAATCTGTTTATCCAGAACAGTCATATATACCAGCTGCAATTTTGCCTCTGGGTCATTATTCAAAAGAGCATGTTAATTTTGGTTAGTAAAGAATGTCTAATAGGCGTGAGTCTTTGCATAACTTCAATAATTGACTGGTCAGTTGCCGCATGTAGTGCTCAAATTGACCTTTTATGGCATGTCTCGACTCTCATCATGGGTTAAGCTGTTGCTTTGATTGTGAAACCTATATTTTTATGGTACAAAGTGTCATTACCTTCAATGTAGATTGTGTTGCTGCTCAATGTATACGTGCTTCTAGTGTCATCTCTGAATTCCTTTTGCCTGCAGTATATGAAAAATAAAGAAGATTTATAGAATCATGCATGTTCTTTGTACAGAATAAAATGCTGACATTATATGAAGGCCATGTTGACTTTAAAGCAGAACTTTCAGATCACCTGGAACAAGTTTTATATTTTTAGCTATAAAATTACCTGACATTTCTTGATGATAGAATTTACCCTCTGTTTGCAAGTTGTTTAGAAACATTGGTATATTGCATATGTGTCCGCAACAATCAGCTTGACATACAGTACTACAAGCTGCCCATTGAAAATAAAGCAGAGTGCACTCGCCAGGGTCTTAGCATAAAATGAGAGCCACATGTATTGCTTACAGAGAGCAATCATCATTAAAAGTCCCAGTTTTGGCACTTTAAGTGACCTTCACCAGGACATATACCATTTTAAACAAGGCAAACATGCATATACACAGTGCTCAGAGTAAATACCAACAGAAATGAACACTACATGTTCCCGACTGTTTAAAGTTTTTAGTCCAGATATTCAAACTGCGCATCACATCTACCGTAGACTTCCAGTCTGCATTCCATCATGAGTGGAAGTCTACTTCTACTACAACGTCCCCCCAAAAGCCAGAAACAGTGGTCATAGGGCAGATATACCAGCAATACTTCCGTCTAGTGCCAACAAAAGGGGATGAACCAGCAAATAGAAAAGAAATAAAACTCAGTGTGGAAATATACCCCAAACCTAGAAGTGTCCTCTTGCATTGGAACGCTGGCATTAATTTTAACCAAAGAGTTACTGTATATGGAAAAAAATAATATATAAATGTAAATAAACAAAAGGGGCCAGCATACTTAAATCAGTCGTGCCAAACTGGGGACTGAGCCAATAAACATACACACTACTGCCACTAAAATGTAAAGGAAACATCCAGATAAGGCACCGACACTTTTGCACTAGATACATAACCAGTAGTGTCCAATCATGCAATTAGGGAGGTACGTATTTAATATATGAAAGTTACATAAAAAAACATGCATTATCTATCTATATTGCACTCTCCCAACTTTTCCAATGTGTGATTCTTCTTCAAGCTTTACCATTAATGATGCTGAAAGCAGAGTGTGTTCAACCACCCAAAGAGTGTATACATTATAACATAGTGCAACCATGCACCCAAAGACCCCCATACAGTTATCCGATTTGGGACGATTTTGCTTGATTCCGACAGATCGGCAGAGAATCTGATGTGTTTGACACCCCATCATAACCGATTCATAGTCCCGTACGCATTGGGTCAGACCCTACAGACTGAACCTGCTGCAGGTTCAATCTATCAGATTGGACCCATTTAGCACCCACAATGTGTTGGTCCGATCCGTAGGTGTGTACCAGCGGTGAAGCACCGTTGGCACACACCTAGGTTAAGGGGCGGGCAGCATGGGGTCCGGGCTGCATGAAGCGTCCGGGGACTGTGGGTGCAGCGTCAAGGCCGGGCAGGCAGTCTGACTCCGCTCCTCCAGGAAATGCTGCTGAGAGCGGACCTTGAAATGTTTTTTTTTTTTTTTTTTTTTAATATAGGGCGGCCGCTGTTTAGTGGAAAGTGCTCTCTCTCTCTCTCTCCGCCAATCAGCAGCCTTGGGGGTGTCCTGTCTTTTGAAAAAAATAATTATTATTCTCCCATCGCAGGTCTGCTCTCAGCAGCACTTCCTGGAGACTGCCTGCCCCGGCCTAATGTATGGGGGTCTTAGTGGGGCTGTAAGTGAGGATCCTTATAGAACTTTCCTGTGAAAATTCCATACACAATGGGGAAAAATGCCCCTCAATCGGTTCAGTGGTTTTGGAGTTTATCTCTTTGAGACGAGCATTGAAGCAGACAGAATTAAATTTATAAAATGCATAGATTGGGCATCTATAGGGATTTCTGGAAAAAATAAGTCTGAGCCATGGAAAGCCCACCCCACAACTTACGGTACTTGAAGGGTCTAACATTGTGGCGTTTGGACACCTTCAGAGGTGTCCATGTCTCTACAGGTCAGAGCTGGGTTAGTGGCACAAGGGTGACCTTAACAATATGAGGCATTATAGATTTAATGTTATAGCTATATTTCTCGTAAACTTTCTGTAAATTTTAGCTATGGTTAACACATTCTTGTTTTAGCACACGTAAGTAAAAAATAAGCTGTGTTCAGGTGCGGCTTCTCTAATATGTGTAGAGCTAGATTTCCAGGGGTAGGTATTAACATTGCCTTGCATTGCTAAGCAGGATTGGAGAGCTTTGTTGCCTGCAGCTAGGTCACATTTTTGGAAACAGGACTTTTTGGGGGGGGGGAGGTCTGAAAATGTTAACCGCTTGCCAAACTATTTCTAGTGTTACTTTAATTTCACAATGCCTGCTGGCTCCTCTGGAAAGGAGTGGCCCCTGTGAATACATTACTGGCATTTAAAGTGAAAAAACCAGTTTGATGCCCGATGGTATTAAATTGCTTTGAAAACCTTTTCTGCTATACATACTGCATCTGCTGCACTTTTGTGAACTGTTCAATGTAAAAGCTGCAAGGTAATTAGTCCTGATAAATATTGCAGGCATGCATGCAAACTAAAGATAATTGTTACCATCCCTTGGGATGGTAATAAAGCATGCCATTGTTAATCATTCTTCTAAATTGTATTGCTACGCATACATGCTTTTGGGGAAGGAAAATTTCCATCTTTAAATGTGCCTCTTGTTAATCAACGTAACTACTCCTGGGAGAGTAATGCTGTGTACACATGAGATTTTGACTATGTAGTCAAAATCTCATCTGGATCGCATGGGTTTTAACCCTTCTGATCCCGATGCGCGCTCCCGTATCCCAGCCAGAAAGTCTTGGCTGCATAGACTATATAGTGCAGATCTGCACTATATAGTCTAATTTGTATGCAGATAGTCTAAATTGTATATATAGTCTAAATACAATGGGTACAATCCAGCATGAGATTTTGACTATATAGTCAAAATCGTATGCAGATCGCACAGGTTTTTTACCTTGTGACCCCGATGCGCGCTCCCGTGACAGCACAGATCAAAACCAAGACAGACAGGGCAGCAATGACTATATAGGTCAAATCGAATGTAGATAGCATGAATTGTATGTAAAAAGCACAGAGTTGGCAAAGCTTGTATAGCAGTTGAATAGTTGAACTTTGGGCAGGTGCCTCGCTCACACTACCTCTGCACAGACTTTACCAAATATCCCCACAAACTCATGTCGGCCCGCTGTGTAGACCAAGGGGTGCTGAACTTTCAACCATGTCCACCATATGGTGTTGACTGTTTATCTGTCAACCTAGACCTGATCAGTCAGCCATTTGCATACCACTAGAAATTATGATCAAATGATTGGCTTTAATAAAGGAGTGTTTAACATTTGTAAAGTGACCCTTTAGTGCATTTTGTTCAGTTCTTTTTAAAGTATTACGTATTTAAACAATGAGAGCACACTGTGTTGATCTGAATAAAACTTTATTAAATAAAGATTATATTTAATCAATTAAAAACATACACACAAAATATATATATACACACACACACACACACACACACACACACACACACACACACACACACACACACACACACACACACACACACACACACACACACACACACACACATCGACCGGCACTCTGGTCTGCAGCCCCCTCCAATGGGGGTGAAGGTTAAATGCCAGGGTGCCTTCCTCTTGATTTAAATAGATGATAAACTGTTCCTTTAGCAGAAACCAGGCAGCACTCCACGGACTTAGTTCAAATGTGCAAAGTGGTGTTTATTGCAGCATCAACGTTTCAAAACCCAATTGGCCTTTTTACATCAGGATAAAAAAACAAAAGCCCAATTGAGGTTTGAAACGTTGATGCTGCAATAAATACCACTTTGCACATTTGAACTAAGTCCGTGGAGTGCTGCCTGGTTTCTGTGAAAGGAACAGTTGATCTAGATCTATATATATATCTTCCAATTCTGTCGATTCCGGAAATATGCTTAAATATTGTGGAGGATATATACTTTTAAATATAACTCAGCTTTGCGTTGCTTTAATTCACATTAGCGGCAATATATAACGTAATGTTCCTTCTATTAATACAAGGATATAATCAGTTTGTAGTTATGATGATAATATTACCGGCTTACATTACTTGAAAGTGCGATGACTGCAACCACTTATTAATCCGCTTCCACCGGAGTGTCTCCGATGTGGGGGGAGATGGTGCCAGTAGCAGACACAGTGGTGTTGGAGGTGGTTATGAGTCCTGCTGACAACCAGCGTAGCTCCAGTGGATTGGGAGCCGGTGCTGGGAGCTGGCTTGGTCACACGATGTAAGTTACCTCGAAGCGTCTGGATGGAAGCAGACGCCAATCACCGCCTTTTGCTCACAAAGCCGCCACAGAGTTTTCCTTTTTTGTGCTACTGGTCAGGCATGAGTTATCGGTCAAAGTGGATGGTCCAAACCAAAGGAAGAATTTGTTAGAGTAATAGTGGATTTCCTGGATGCAAATAGGCCTTGACGCGTTTCTACGTCCCAACTATACTGATGGTTTCCTCAGAAGAAATGCGTCAAGACTCTGAGCAGGTGAAAAGTTGGGAGAGTCCCTAATTTGGGTTTAAAATGTCAGGACAGGGTTCAGAACCGCTTGGCCATCCCCTTTAACGGGACCGCATGTGCCAGCGATAAGCTGCTTTTTTGTGCTATAAGAGCGATATCATTTCCCGTGATCGCACATTGCATTAACCCCACTAATAGGATAGCCCCATTATGTTAAATGAGTAGAGTGCAATTGTACCTTATAATGCACACATCTGTAATAGTTATCCCACAGAGGAAACCTGCAAGCATTTTATGCAATGGCTGCTTCCCATTTTGAGCTTATAGAAGCTGTAGCACACTGGGTTTTTTTCCCCCGTGAAGCAACATATGTATGCAGCCCATACATTCCAATGTGGTGATCTATATTTTCCCATACTGGAATATAGCGATCAAACCGAAAACACATATATATCATCCAACAGAAACATGCATTGCTCTTTTTTTTTTGCTGTTCTGTAGAAGCAAACATCCAGCAATGTATAGTTTTGTTTTTATTTTGATTACTGTGTAATTGTGGTTCCTATAGAAACAAGTTTGCAGTCCTAAAATATATGCATTATTTAAAGGTTATTCTAGTTCTTAAAACAGATGCAGTATCTTAATTATGTACATTACACGCAAGTGAATGGAAAGGCTGACAGTACACAGAGGATATATATGGGGGTGGGGGGGCGCGGGGGTATGACTGTATTCACATTTATCACCTCAGTGTCAATAGCATACCAAATAACTGTTTTGATCGACAACCTCTTTATGTTAACTGCTACCCCTGCTTTTGTTGTGCTGCTAAGAGGCTTAGAATTAGCTCATTAAATGAGTACAGTTTATTTTAATTTCATATATAAATGCTTATCTTTTTCCATTAAATTTATATTCCCAAGATATTTTAGAGTGAGAACAAGATGGCAAGATCACTAGAGAGCACAGAAATTATATACTGAACGTGCAGCAGGGTTTGATATTGCTATCATTTTCTTTGCAATAAATAAACATTTCTAGTTTGCAATTCTCAAAGGCCCTTCACTTGTTTGTTTGTGATTCTTTTCATTTATAATGCATCAAGCTCAAAGTGTTACTATTTATTTGGTACTTGTTTCCTAGAACGGCCACAATCGTGAGTGATCGTGGCTCTTAATTAAGGGACACGATCCTCACGATGTGGCCGATTTTTTACAATTTTTTCACTTTGATTGACAGAAATCGGGTCAATCGGTCGGTCGCGACCAATTAAAATCGGCCGCGATGCGACCGACCGATTGACCCGATTTTTCCATAGACTTCAATGTTAAAAAATCTTTTAACATTGAAATCGGTCGGTCTTGTGCCATTATAATGGCACAAGATGAGATGGACTTGATTAAGTCCATCTCACATAGGGAAAAATGATAAAAAAGGTGAAATGGGCCAATATGACCCATTTCACATTTTTTATGTGCCCGCCATGACCCCACGATAGACGTGAACCCGAAGCGTGGCGAGCGCAGCGAGCCCGCGAGGGGCGGCGGTGCGCGTCCTCCGACCTTTTCATTCCCCTACTATCCACTAGGGCGTGGAGTGAGAATATAATAGTGTGGCGAGCGCAGCGAGCCACCGAGCCCGAAGCGTGGCGAGCGCAGCGAGCCCCGCGAGGGGACGCGTATACCTGTGAAGTTAGACGCGTCCCCTCGCGGGGCTCGCTGCGCTCGCCACGCTTCGGGCTCGGTGGCTCGCTGCGCTCGCCACACTATTATCATCTCACTCCACGCCCTAGTGGATAGTAGGGGAATGAAAAGGTCGGAGGACGCGCACCGCCGCCCCTCGCGGGCTCGCTGCGCTCGCCACGCTTCGGGTTCACGTCTATCGTGGGGTCTAGCACACTTATTAACATTTGGGGGGGCAATTTAAACAAATCTGGTGAAAAAAAAAAAAAAATCGGGTGAAAAATCGGTCGATCGGATCGGTCGCATCGTATGCGACCAAATCGCATGCGATGCGATCGATCCGATTTTTTATCTTACGACCACAACGATCTAAATCGTTGTGGCCGTTCTAGGAAACAAGTACCATTTATTTATGTATGTATTTTAATAACCGTTACGTTTGCAAAAACAATTGGGCAGCTTTTAGGGTTTTCAAGAAACACGTAGTGATAGAGGTACTATAGTGGCCTTATCGCCAAGATGTTGAAAACTTCTCCCTCCGGCAGTCCCCGTCAAAGCTTATAGCCCATCAGCCTAGTTCTGATGCGCTATGTCTCACTGCCAGGCCAGCTTCTCTGGGCAAGCAAGAGATTTTGTTAATCTCACGAGATCTCCTATGTAGCAGGGAGCTGGCTGACAGCGCATCCAGTAACATGCTGTGTATGGGCATGTCGATATTGATAGCTGAAGGTGTCTGAGCAATCACTGACCGTTAATACGTTGCCTCGTGCCATCTTGAAGATGGTAGTGCCAAAAAGTACAAGGGCGTATAGTGCCCCTGTCACTGAACCCGCTTCTCTTCCTTCATACCTATGGGGGTGGAACAGTTAGGGTTAGGCTGTGGGGGAGGTGGGTGAGGATTAGGGTTAGGAATAAATGTGCAGATGTATTAAGCCTGGTGATGTGATAGTGGACATATAGCAGCCAATTGTCTCCTAAACTCATTTTTTAAACCCATCCTGTAACCTGCCAGTTAGGAGCTGATTGGCTGCTGCATTATCTCCTTTAACTTTATCACCACTTGGACACTTTACCAGGCTTAATACAGCTGCCCGCATATACCAAAATCCATCTGGATTTTCAACAACGCTGTCTGGCATTCTGAACCTTCAGAGTCTGTGTTGCGGGATGTTGATACCAATATCAATATAAAGACAACATACGGGCGTAGTAGATGGACCAGGTTGTTATTATCCACTTTGAAATATTATGCTTAGTTTGTTCGGCTTGCATAAATACTGAGCATTCTTTGCACAGTTATTTAAACCTGGATCTTACTGTAAATTATTGCCTCAGAAGATGTGCTTCTGGATTAAAAGACCATACTCTACCATTCTTGTTTTGTGTAGTACCCTATTCCTTATACTGAGTGGTTGCTTCCCTTATTCTCCGATCATGACCGCATGCATCATTGCCTCCTTCATGTCAGAGGTGCAGAGTGCTGTCTGCCTCCCATAAAACACAAGAACTTGTGATTTGTCTCCTGAAATACATGGTCCTGATGTTTACATTGTTGTTCTGGTAGGCTAAAGGTGGTTATAGTTCTAGTCTGCCCACTTGCAAACTGTTTACACGCAGACATACTGTACAAGTAATGAGAGCTGAATAAAATCGGTGCACGGAAATGTCCTTTAGGGCTTTGTAGGTTGTCAATGGAGAAGAAATAACGGTACGTGTTTAGTTTCACAGCGCCAGCATGGCCACCGGCTACTTCTGGGTTGTTCGCTTGCCAAAGTAACTTAACTCTATGCCAACATGGATAGTTCATACTCCCACTATCCACGTTGGCATGGAGTTGATTTTAGATAGCGTGGTGAGCGTAGCAAGCAACCGAGCCCGCAGAGTAGGTGAGCAGAGCGAGCCCCGCAATGGGACTCAGACGCACGGCCATGCTGCCGCCGTGAAACTAAACAAGTACCGGAATAACCCTTGTGCGTTTTTCACAGTGCTTCTAAATTCCACTGTTATGTTGAGTATACTGCCCAATGTATTGGACAATATATCCTGGTTTGTTCGTGTTTTTTTTAGGAATAACAAACAAAGGTGTTGAGTATACAGAGTAGACAGACGCCCAACTGTTTCACACATAGTCACAAGTGAAAATGTGAATATCATGCCCTATCTTTCTTTAACTTTCTTCATTGATTAGCTACGCTTACCTCACCCACTTTTGAAGACCCAGTATCTGAAACTTGGAACAAAAGTCTATATAGAGTCTGTTTAAGAAAGCTGCCTTCTGTGTTCGAAACTATCACATCTTCTTTTTTTTTTCTTTTTATGGCTCTTGAGAATTCAGTATTTCCAGTTTTATAAAAGCAGGAAGAGACTCTGGAAGTTGTGCTGGCAGTGTCAGGTGCTTTGTTTATCAGCCAGACTATTTCCATGCAGCACAGCAGATATGCACAATGTCCTTGGAAGGTCAGATGCCTGCAATTATCCCGAACCCTAGAGCACAATGGACATTCTGGCTGCATTGTAACCTTCACATTTAAAGACCGGTCCTTTTTAAAGACAACAGTATTGACCAGACCGTACTGTTAGTCATTGTGCCTTTAAAGTCAACATAGACTGTAAAATGAAGAAATGAACAGTTTTATTATTGCAACTAATGCACTTTACCCCTTATGGTAAAATACTGTAAATGTGTTTGCTATAGAAGATTGATCATATGATATCCTTGACTCTTATCCATTATATATTTAGCTGCTTGTAAATGTTAATGTCCGTCGTTACTAGGTGACAGGTAACAAAGGAATAAACAGGGGTTAACAGTGTGCAAGGTTGAAAAAAAAAACAGGTTTCTCATGGTAGATTAGATGTGCATTGTTAAAGTGCGGTTAGTGCATTTGGTTACCATGGAAACCTAAAAGTTTGCATTTAAAAATAATCAACCTAATTCAGTGATGGCTGGCTTCTGGTCCTTCGTGTCGCTAACAGAACAAGCTAAACTCTCCATGTCTGCAGCCAAATTAAAGATTTTCTTTACATTTGTCTTTCTGATGGCACTGACACATGTACGGTCTGAATTAAATCCTTTGAATGGCTGTTTTTGTGTCTGGATTCCTTATCATTGATGACTTAGGGCGGCAAAATGTGCCTTTTGTAGGTTCCAGCATTAAAGCTATATAAGTACTCTATAAATTAGTATGGTATTGTATTTTTTTTTTTTTGATGCACCATGCACACAGCTATCGCTTGTGTTTTTAGGAATTCCAGAGGGTCCATTGCGCATGTATGCTTTTGTCCAGCATCTCCATAAGCCGCACTGGACATACACAGGGATCGTTAAGGTTGTGCATAAAGAAGTCAATAGGCTTCTATAGGCAGTGCTCTCGATAGATGTCAATGTCCATCAGGCACAAGATCAATAAAGTTTTGCTTTCCATAGCTTGATACATATGCGGGTTAGAGCTAACCTCCGAATGGTAGTTTGCTAAAGTTTGACTGCATTTCAGTTCATCTTGCCCTATGGATGATTGGAGGCTGCAAACATATGTACATTGACTGACAACTGATTCTAAGAAATTTAAAATGGGCGCTTAGAGCTTTGACACGAACATGATGTTACGTAGCCAAATAACAATTGCCATGTTCTTCCTTTTACTCTGTCATCTTTATGTCTGCTCCTGGAAAAAACGGGATACAAAAGTGTATTACCACTAGGGTAATTCACAAGGTGCTGCACAGGGCTTTTAAATCCAGCTGCAGTTAATATAAGGGATAGTCAGTCCCCATGAAATAAACAAAAGAAAAAAGTCACAAAGGTTTAACTGCGCTTTTGAGGAAAGATGACCACAATTAATAGTTATAACATTTTTATTCACAATTTAAAAATCACTAAAAAAAACATACAAAGAGAATTAAAAATTGCATGTGATAGTGCTGGCCTGATGGAATATAAAGCTCCACTTTGATATATGGGTTAGCTTTTTTGGAAATTGCACCCCATTGATCCTTCTTTGCGGGCCCTGTTCCTATTGGACTCCAATCACACCTATCTAAATACTACTGCACACTCGGTGACTAATAAGGATTGCAGTAGCCAGGAAGTGGAGAAAAAACAACTGCTCACTGTCACCTTTTCATTGGTAGATAGCGCTGGACTTATGCCCCCATTTATTATGCCGTGTCTCCTCACTTTACTCGCCATGCTTCGGGCACACAGATGAAGTGTTAAAAGTTGAAGAAGAAAAAAATATATAGTGAAAAACTCATGTTGACCATGTTTGCGTGGAACATTACCATGTGAACCTTTTGACCACATTGACCTAATCATGTCGACCAATAGTGTTTGACCTATTGATTGTCTACCTAAAGTCTGGATGCCCGTCAGACTATACGTCTCTGAATGTTACTCTCAGAATAAAGGGCACTTCTGAGCGATGTCTTTTAAAAACAAACGTGCTGTGTCGTCGAAACATGAAAGGCCAATTTCTGGTATGTAGCCAACCACCTGCATGGTTGCAGCGGCTGCAGGTGACGTCTGTGTGTATGCACAATATCATTCAGCAGCAGTGCTAGTGAGTACAGGATGTTAGATTATGCTACAATCAACATTGAAGCACAGAATCACTGTGTTTATTGGGGTAGATTCTAGTCTGAATCTATCATTTATTAACATCTGCATCTGAGCTCCTATTGCCCCATTAATTAAAGGCTTGCATCAGTTCTGCAGGGTGTCTGCGTTTGCCACTTAATGTGTAAAGTCTGTGGATAAATTAAGCAATAATTGTTTGCCCTTGAGACTAAAAATGCAAACAAAGGAGTGCAAAATTGTTATGCTAGCAAGAAAAGCTTGGTGTGGGAAGCTCTTGGCATGGGTAGATTCAAGAGCTGTTGCATTTGGAAGTTTTATGAAACAGATTTTATCCTGTGGGACTTAATAGAAGGATACTGCTTCAGCTTCATGTATTTGAGCTGAGGTCAATCACCCCTGCACCATATGTTGTATTCTCTTCTTCAAATTGTTCAAGAGATTTCAAATATATTTCTGTTACTAAACTGCTATTATATCAGACATAAATAAAAACGGAACCTTTTTGTGCTATGTCTCCTAAAATGCAATTTGTGGGTCTTATCAAATTTTCGCTATTTTTTCAAGTGCATGTTTTTTTTTCCGACAGAATGGAATCCCATATTTTAAATATATTTTAGAAGTTCGATTTGGCAGAGGATTGAGTTCCTGTGTCTGCTTTGTGTTCATTGAAGTATATGCCAAGTACAGTTTTACAGTGTGAGGTATTGTTCACAGACAATGGGCAGTGTTCAATGGAGGGGACCAACGAAAAAAAGTTACCCTCACCGCGCCGCCCCTCACCGTATTCAATGTTCCGGGGGAACCGGTGAGGATTTCCTCAAACAGCCAGGCTCGCAGCTAATGCAAGGAGCCTGCTGCAGTTTGCCGTGAGCCTACCCGGTTTTAGCGGCTGCACACGCCTTTTCCACATTGCTGTAAGAACACAGTGACGTGGAAATGGAGTGTGCAGGGGGGGGGTCACTTGAATACTGACCATGCGAGCTGTGACAGTGAGCAGTCATCACTTCTCACTGCCACAGCTTGCAAAAACCATTGACTATACCCCAATGGGGTTGATACAGTTCAGTGTCCTTTGTCTTAGTGCAAACAGCACTAAGGGGCTGGCATTTAAGTTGGAGAATGCTGGTTCCTGGCACTAAGTACTGGCATTCTCCAACATAACCGTGCACTGAATTGAGGGGCAGATTTATTAAGCTCGGTGAAGTGATAAAATGTCTGTTTTTTATCACCGGCCAATCAGCTCCTACCTGTGAAGTTACAGGCTTGGTTTGAAAAATGACAGGAAGGAGCTGATTGGCCAGTGATAAAAACCAGACACTTGATCACTTCACCGAGCTTGATAAATCTACCCCTCTATCGGCCACAATGGCCATTAGTCATTTGGTTGACAGCAAAATGTCAATAATTGAGAAAAAGGTTGACATGGAGAAGGTTGACACATTAAAAGGTCAACATAAGTCTTTCAAAAACATTTTTTTTGTTAATGTCGACACCTGAGAAAGTGGACTCCCAAATAGTGTTCAGTGTATGTTTTGTGACACTTTTTTTGTTCCCAATCGTCTACTTGGATGGTAAAGTAGGAATAAATAAAATGGAAACCTTAAATGTTATTTTGAATTTTTGTGCATGTCGACTTATTGATTGTTGACATAGACATTGTCTGTCAGCCATCCAGATACCAGCTTTACATGTGTATACTGGCAGCTTTGCGTTCATTGCAGTAGACCTGCATAGTGCATACAGTAGCATGCATTTTTCATACAGTTGGGCAGATTTATTAAGCCTTAACAAGAGATAAATGCAAGGGTGATAAAGAGAGATTAAGTAAGTTTTATTTATATAGCGCACTTTCTCCAACAGGACTCGAGGCCACCAGCCGATTGGAGTGTGCACCAGTGATAATTCGCCGGGTGCACGCTCCCGGTTTTAGCACCCTTATGATCGCTGGTCACAGGAGCTTGCTCCTGCGACCAGCTGATTACCTCTGCTGCTCCTACGGCAGAGGTTCCCTTTCATCAGCGACCATCTCTGGTCACTGATGAAAAGGAGAAACTTAGCAATATATTGCTGAGCAATATATCTCCCCCCGTGTGTACGGGGCTTATCACCCTTGCATTTATCTCTTGTTAAGGCTTAATACATCTGCCCCAATGTATTGTACGGACACAACACATTTGAAAGTGACTTCTTTCATGTACAGAGGCAATAACTGCTTTGCATCATTTATAAAAGATCCACACCCTCTTGGTTACTGTATTTGTTTTCTAGATTAAAAATTGATAAGGCTATATTTGCAGCAAAATACTTACTGAGTTTCACATGCAATAGGCATTCCACAAGAAGCAAAGGTCAAGCAATATATTTTTAAGATATCATTTTCCTTAATTCTAAATGATAGAACAAGAGTGTGGGCTCCCCCAGCTACAGGTCCTACTGCTGTAGCTCCAGGAGTGTACTCCAACAGAAGACTCATTAAGAGGCTGTGTATTTCTGTGTCATAGTCCAAATGCAGGTCTAAACAAATTACCTTGAAAAATCCCCTTAAACACAACCACCTACTCTGCACAATTTCCAAAACTTGGAAATTAGTTTTCTGATCATGTGGAAAGTGGGGTCCTGTCACTTATGTGATATTGTCAGTGGGAGCAGGGCTGCAACGTGGGACAAGTGGAGAGTGTTAAATCACCAGTAAATCAGTTCCTAACTGTCATTTTTAAACCCAGTCTGTAACAGAACAGTTAGCAGCTGATTAGTTTGTTGTTTATTACTCTCCACTCTATCACTTTTTCAAGCTTTGTGCATCGGACCCATTGTCAGGAAAGTAAGAAGTGACTACAGTAGGAAGGAACAGGGATCAGAATAGAGTAAAGTAATACTTTTGTCCAGGCTGCCTTGAGATATATTGGTACAAGCCCCATACACACTAGGCTAGGCAGGCCAATTTTGGCTATTGTTCAGTGGGGTCCCGGAGACATCACTGAATGATATAGTTAATAATGATGTTCCGTGTTTAGGCACAATATTGTGCACCTGAGAGAGTTATCAATATATTGGTGTTTCCATGGGCTGCCTAGTGTGTACGGAGCTTTAGTGTTGAATGTACAGCCTATTGAACCAATTCAGTTGTAGTATGGTCCACTTCAGGGCATGTATGTGAATGAGCGGCTATCGGAGTTAATAAACTTTCTCTAATCCGACACCAATTAGTAGACACCTGACATCTCAGTATTTGACGCTAAGCAGCTAAACCTGTTTTAAAGATCTTGATTGGGAATCTGAAGTCTGGGTTTAGGCGCCCAAACTATCAACTTTTTCACAGATTTTTTTCCTCACAAGTTCAGAACCTGTGAGGAATAATTTCAGTTTGTAATCAAAGTCTGCGCACAGTGTCTATTGTAGAATATCACACTGCCCCTAATTTGCAGGGGCATTCCCAAGTTTTGAATATACTATCTATCTATCTACTACAGTATATAGACAGAAAAATAATCTTAATGCAGTTGTCAGACGTTTAATGAGCATATAAAAGTGGAACTGATACCACCCAAGTGCAGCAAATGCAGCTGTTTTGTGGTTTCATCCGGTACTCGGCCA
Organism: Crinia signifera; assembly: GCF_055691185.1. NCBI lineage: Eukaryota > Metazoa > Chordata > Amphibia > Anura > Myobatrachidae > Crinia > Crinia signifera. The sequence continues at coordinate 110,403,814 of NC_139217.1, read as the reverse complement.
AGTTCAGTTCTTCAGGATACAGAGTGGAGTCAGTGAGGCAAAGGGAACTTAACAAAGTGGTGAGATGTGTCCAGATATTCGTATGTGCTCTGTAAAGCAGTGCTTTGTATTTCACAGGATCAAAAGTAAAGTACATGAATATTCTGTCAGGAGTTGCTGCACTTGCTTAATGTTTTGAAATATTCATCTACTTACACATTTATAAATCACTCTTCATAATTCCCAAAGGTCTGGATTTATAAACTGGAGCTGGAGACCTTTTATGAACTTTTGTTTAGTTTGTGAGTTTGCCTGGAAAAACAACTTTGTTTTCATGGCCGTATATACATCTTCTGCATAACCAAGCTTTTTGCCTACTAATTTTTGTTGCAGACGATGCAGATGGAAGATTCATACATTTATTAACAGGCTATTGCTTACAGATAATCAGATGTACATGTTTTGTATCCATTTTGTTTGCTTGGTTTCTAAGCGGAGTTTGACTAGGGTCAGAACCAGAACAGTCCTAGGAGTAAAAAGCAGCCATGGCATACAGAGTACACTAAAATCAGTGTACTTTTGTATGCCATGTATGTGACATGTCGACTCAGTGTTGTCTTGCGGTAAAACACTCATCCGGTGCAACTAAAGTCTACTCTCTGCAGTAAACTTTGCTCATTCTGGGTCTAGAAGGCTGAGAATGTATTTATTCGCTTATATAGCACAGATAAAGGAAACTGGTGGTTTCTAGGTGGTCTGCTTGATACCACCTCACAGCAATGATACATTGGGGTCAGTAGGAAAAAAAGTGAAGACAGAAGATCTGTGTCTACTGTAATGTGGGGATATAATTGGATATAAAGAGCTTATGATGGGTAAGTGAGCTATTCTGGGTGCAGCCTGAAAAACGTCCTGCATTGGAGCGAGTAATGAGTGGGCATGAGAGATGTAGATCTTTAGAAAAACGGTGAGGTTGGTTCGGGAGATATTTTGAAAACATAAACATTGGTGGTGTTTAGTTAATGGCCTTGTGTGGTAAGACCAGTAAGAAGGCTGTTGCGGCAGATAATGAGTGCATGGATACAAGTTTTTGCAGTATCTTGTTTAAAGTATGGTCATGTTTTGGAAGTGTTTTTTTAGTTGCGTGTAACATGATTTTGAGACAAATTGAATGTGGGGAGCAAAGGACAGATCTGAGTAGTGTATGACACCTAGGTGGAGAGCTTATTGAGTAATCATTTAAACCAGACTGTTTGAATAATAAAAAAACAAACAAACAAACAATAAACAATTTGTACTGCAAAAGGTTAATAAGAAAATTCTGTCAACTCTGATAAACTCCCTGCCTCTCACCGCATATTTTATATAACCATTACACATTCAGTTAGGTCTGATTTTCCTCTGGATTTTTCCTATTAAATTTGAGGGCTGTTTTTTTTTGTTTGTTTTTTTACCTAGGCGGAAAAATCTTGGATTGCTGGTGAATTGTTGATATTTTCAAGGATTTTTTTGGTCAATGCCTTTTTTGCTGAGTAGTGGCAAAAACGTCCATAATTATATAGTCAGGGAACAAATTAGCTCAGTTTTTTCGCCTTTGTGAAAAAATTTAACTAATTGAATACCAATAAGTATGTTTTTTCATGGTGTTTACCTAGAATAGTGGTTCTCCTCTCCAGTCTTGAAGTACCTCCAACATGTCATGATTTCAGGATCTTGGTCTATGGAAACAGGTGGGATCATTACTTTTCAAATAGATCAACTCATCAGTGCTTGATTAAGTAAGCCATAAACATGACACCTGCGGACTGGTTTAATTTTTTTTTTTTTGTTCCTTTTTATATTGGTGCTAATTATTGATTTTCCTTAAACTTTTATACTTTCACATAATAAATCCAAATCAGTCATTTATTAGTCTTTGTATCTATACTTACACAAGCCGAAACACACCACCATATATTCATTTCACTCACTGATGGCCACAGTAGGACTTATTCATTAAACCGCACCTCCTCCTTTTTCCATCTGCCTGGTGCTTCCACATTACCTACCTTTCACAAGTCTAATCTATTCGTGATTTCCCTGTGGCCCCTAATTCTTCATTCTTCTGTGATATTATTCTTGTAGTTCAGCAAGAGCGCTGACAATGACCATTCATCCCCTTTTTCTATTTTTTTTTCACATTGTATTCTGTTTTTTTGGAATTATTACCAGTGGCGAACACAAAATACAGCTCAATAGCATTTTAAACAAAATACAAATGAAGAAAAAGGGCATTTGTGTAACATCTATATTGCTACCAGGCACTGCAACATTTCATGCCAATTTCATTCAAGGGACCCTTGACTAATTGATTAGAGTATACCGATTTACAATGACTCTGATAGGGGTGACTTTTTATTTACAACACTTACAAACAGGAACTTTTATCAAAAAGTTGAAAACACATTTAGTTGAAAACCGAGACTATTTTTTGACCGTATTTCTTATATTCCCCAGAAACAACTCACAAATAAATGGACAAAACACTGCACAGCTGTCAATGTAGCTACAACAGGTTGTCCTCCCAGCAGTCCATTTATTTTTTTGTCACCTCTTGTCCTGTCCCATCTGCACCCCCTCTTCACCCCCACCACTTTACTTTCACTGTGTTTCTCTCAACACTTCATCTCTATCTAGTATTTCTTCTCACCTTGCCAGATAGGCTACATAGAAAGACGGAAAATCTAGCCCCAATCCTCAGTTGCGACCTTGTGAAGAAGCTGATCTCTCTTGTGAAGGCCTTTGGGTCTGCCATACCAAGAACCATTCCTGTGTTCCTCTGATCAGTACTTACTGGCTGAGGGATCCCAGTGTTTTCCTTATATACACTAACGGCGGCCTCCATTGTCACACCGTTTGAACACTGAATGCGCACGTGGGTTTTATTTAAAAGATGGACTTCAATGAATAAGGTTTTTCTGTCACCCTTTTGATTGAATGATACACTAAGTGCCAGCTTTGCATTCTCCTAGGATTCAGCTTTAGAAATATATGTGCATCTTCTGTGACCTACTTTTGGAATTGTAAATTGCTGTTCTCATCTCAATATTTTTTTATTTTTAAAGTTCAAAATTACCTGCGGACAAAATGTTTACTTCAGCAATTTACTGTTACAATAATATGCATCGATAAGTATTCTTGGCAGGCCAGCATTTTTCTAAAACAAGAAGGTGCACAATAGACCAAAGCGGTACAGTAGCCGTAAGATGGACATTGACATAGTGAAATAAAATACAGCCTAGAGGTTTTGTTAGTGGAGGAGCATTATCTGTTTTTGACATCTGTTATTTTATGTATGCAATGCCAGATGTATGTAGAGTTTAGTATAAATATAACAAAAGGTAAATGTTTGTCTCCTTAGACAGACAGTAGCAAAGTGTTGTGGGGGCAGCATGTGAATGTTTTGGAAGCACTGGTCTCGCACACCAAGCTAATGAGTTTATTGCAGGAGGGCTATGCCTGTATCCCACTGTAACAGCAGCGGTTCTATTTGTGGAGCTCGCTGTAATTTTCATATAGCCACAGGCACAACTAATAAATGTAGCACATAATGGGGGACAGTAATGGAAACTGATGCAAAGGAAAAATAGGTGTTGCCAGTAGCAGCTAGTGAGGCACTTTCATTTTATAAGAAACCCAGTTATCATAACCTGCTTTGTTGTTTCCTGCAACACAACTGTACATCTTTGATCAGACGTTATGACGTTCACAGTGTATTTGAGGTTTAAAAGGACTTCATGCTTACAAATCAGGAATTGCCATTTTTTGCAATATACAGCATACAAATAATTTGGGCTGTTCAGTCAGTGTTCATTTTGATATCTCACTATCTATCATTGGAGGATTGTGGATAAACACTGAGAGAGGGATAATAAAGTGGGAAGTTTTAATGTTAAAGTTTTATAGGAGGTGAGTCAATTGTTTTATCCCGTGGCTGTCGATAGAAAGTACAGACCAATTAAATTTGTTCCTCCATTAGGGTACTTTGAGCTCACCGCCTGCTGAGGTGTCAAGGTAAAATGTGTGAAAACGGGGCTCGCCATGCTGTGGGCAGTATTTTTGTGGGATTTTTTTTGTGACGTCTAAAGAAATGGGTTCACAATCACAGAAACCGTTGAATTGCCCCACACAATGTCCTCAGAAAGGAGTGGCTTGTGTTTAGTGAGCTGATACCAGTGATGGAAATTGGGAATGATAAATTTAATTTATAAAGAAAGAAAAATGATTTCCAATTATTGGTAATTTTTACCGAATTTTTAAATCAACATGTGTTCTAGCTATATTTCATACTTAATAATAAGAAAAAAAGTCTTACACTATTTCCCAAAGAGCAGTGAAAAATAATAAATGTATGACTAGTGGTTTATAGAGAATTGGATTTGACTGGTGTGGTAGACTTGGTCAACGTTATGTCTGTCAGCATGAACGGAAGGTCAGAAGTAATGTAGCAATTTGGCAGTGTCTGCATTGTAAATATGGACACTTGGCATGTAAGGCATGCAGCAGCTGTCTATTCCCGGCAGTCCTCCTACAAAACACTAACCGTAGCACATATGTTTCAAAAATAGTTTGAAATACACAATGTCAACACGATGTTACCTTTGCCTTTGTTAACATTATGAACATTGACATATTAAATGTTGACATTGTCAATGTAGACGATCAAACTGTGGGGTCGATGAAATTCAAAGCAATCTGAATAGTGCTGGGAATACTATCCAGGAACTGTTTATATGTCCTCCCTAGTCGGGAGATGTTAATTCTTATACTTTAAATTGGGTGTACAGATGGAGCTGCTCTCATTAGAGAGGCTCCTGGCGATTGTATCACCACGTGCCATCCCCTGCCAGCCGGCGGAGACTGACAATGGGGCCCGTCTTCCTTAAGCGGAGACGGCCAGGAAAGCACCCTGTCCCCGCTGCCTTGCTGATGGGGACGCGCGATGAGATCTGGCGGGCAGTCTGGCTGATGGCAGCTCTATCTGTGTAGACCTGAGAACTAGTATTTTCCGAATTAAGGGCCTGCTGCAATGCTGCTTGCGCCAAGGGCAGAAAAAAACACATCACTGCAGCCATTTTTTTTTTGTTTTGTTTTTACACAGTCAGTCTTTTATTGAGAAAAAAGATAAAGGGAAATCGAAATGACCTTCCCAAACAACATACATATCAAATAAAATACATATATATAAGATCTTGGATTACTGTATCAATGGAAAAAACAATCTCGCAAAAGAAATCTACAGCATTAGAGGTTGCTACACACAAAGTATACACACAAATAGAAACCAATAACATTAGAACATAGAGGAAAGTTGATATAATATAAAGTGAGAAACAATCTAGAAATAAAGGAAGAACAAAAGAGAGAGCAAGAGTGATACTGTGTTTTTTTATTTATTTATTAACAATTTCTGATATAGCGCACACATATTCCACAGCGCTTTACAGAGATTATTTGAACCTTGACATCAGTCCCTGCCCCAGTGGAGCTTACACTCTATATTCCCTACCACATGTACACAGACATTCTAGGGTTAATTTTGTTGGGAGCCAATTAACCTACCAGTATATTTTTGGATTGTGGGAGGAAACCGGACTACCTGGAGGAAACCCACGCAAGTAAGGGGAGAATATACAAACTCCGCACAGTTAGAGCCATGGTCTTTTAGGTTTATGTGGTGACTGTATGGGCTGTTATGGTAGCATAAGTAGTATATTCTGTACTTTCTTTAAAGATCGGCCAAGAATACCAAGTGGCATAGAAAATTACAGGAGTCAATTTAGGCGACAGTGGGGCAGATGTATTAAGCCTGGTGAAGAGATAAACTGGAGATAAAGTGGAAGGAGATTACGCACCAGTCAATCAGATCCCAACTGTCATATTTCAAACACAGCTGATTGGCTGGTGCGTTATCTCTTCCATGTTATCTCCACTTTATCTCCAGTTTATCTCTTCTCCAGGCTTAATACATCTGCCCCATTGTGAGGTCTTCCATGAGCAGATAACTGTCAAATCTTTGGAACCATCGGGATATAGGGGGACCAGTTGATTATCACCAATAACATGATCTAGTTGTCCTGGCAGCATTAATCAGGTGTATGAGCAGTGATTTTTTTGATCTGAGAAATAGGTATATCAATATAATTAAGTAGCCAGACGTCTGGAGCATTTGGCAATGGGAGACCAGTATTTAACATTGGCAGACTCCTAACTGTCTTCCAGTATTCTTCAGCTAGTTCTGGGCATAGCCACCATACATGTAGCAGGGAGCCCCGAGATTGATTACAGCGCCAGCATAGGTCTGATATAGCAGGAAACAATTGATGTATGTGCACCAGGCATTTATACCATTGTGAAATCATTTTGTATGGAGTCTGTAGAACTTGGACTGAAGAGGAGCTGGCAAACCTTTGGGCCAATTCTGGGTATTTTTCTGGTAATTCAGTCTGCCATGCTTTAACAAAACAAGGTAGATCAGTAGACTGTTTCTGGACATAACTGATAAATAACAGATATCAAATGTCACTGAAGCAGTTTAGTCTGGTTTTTGCTCCCAACTCAGGGGGGATGTGAGAAGAAATCCTCTGGTTGGGAGTAATAGTGTCACCAATTGACTAGCTGTGGGACAACCTTCCCGGCACTATTCATATTGCTGTGAATTGAATAGGCTCCTATGTCTGCATTGTGACACCACCATGAGCATGGATTAGTTTGATCGTTTAGACCAGTGGTAGCCAACCCTAGCCCTCGAGAGCTACCAACAGTTCACATTTTCCAGACAACCTAGCGGCTGCACTCATTAATCACTGACACATTTTAAAAGATCCACAGGTGGAGCTAATTAGCTCACTTGTGATTCTGTGAGGAGACCTGCAAAACATGCACTGTTGGTAGCTCTTGAGGACTAGGGTTGGCTACCCCAGGTTTAGACAGACAAATCATAGGATTATCCTGACTTTTATAAATACTACCCCAGTCATATGCCAAGCAACCCTGTTCTCATTTGCACAAATGTGTATGACCTCTCACAAGATAAGCCTACTCCTTATATTGGTCTCTTTACCTTCATGTAATTCTAACCTATGGAAAACTGGGGATAGACAGACTGTAAAAGATGCATGTTGGATACAGAAACCCCCTCAGAGCCTAATCCAAGTCTTTGACAACCGTAATAGAAATTTTAGAATATTGTGATCATCCTACAAATTGTGTTTCTGAAAGACTAACATAATTCCTAAAGCGAACCCCTCATTCCTGCAATGTATTCTAACTATCTAAGTTTTTTATTTAATGTCCATACTGTTGATTCTTCATGGAACCCACTGTAGGTAAATTTATAATTAATAGATTGCATATACACGCAAAAAAGAATTGTGGCGTGATAAACTAATCACTGTGTAAAAATAGACTTGTGTTTGCTTAACAATAGAATGAGTGGGAGGGATGACTAAATAAAGGTTCTTGCGGAGAGAGAATATAAGGGATGAAATTAGTTTGATGTCCTTATAAGTCCTAACAACATGATGCATTATGCACTAAATTATTTCATTCATTCAGTTGCTCATTTTTTGGAGCAGTTGTATGGTATTGAAGTGAAACTTTATTTTAACCTTGGTTAGTTTATACATTTGCAGTGTTTAATCTCAATATACAAATATTCAAAATGAGCAAATAATATAGGACTCTATACATATGGATAGTTGTAGATGCTCAATTAGTTCATTAATACCACTCGGGTGCATGCAAGGGAACGGTTAATACTGAGTAAGTAAAACAAGACATTGGTTCCCCCAGCTCACTGAATGGTATTAGTAACCAATCTTGAACACTACATGATAATAGAATTCAGAGATATTGGTTACATATACCTGCGCAGGTGTATGTAACCAATATCTCTGAATTCTATTATCATGTAGTGTTCAAGATTGGTTACTAATACCATTCAGTGAGCTGGGGGAACCAATGTCTTGTTTTACTTACTATAGGACTCTGTTCACCTGGAAAATGGAGAGGAGAAATGTATGAAAACTTTGTGTATTCCATACTCTAACCTGGACTGCGGCTAAACCCCATCAGTTTGGGTGCAACCAGTGTAATAATAAGTAACCCGAAGCAATGGAATTGCTCCGTCATGCACCCATTAATTTTTGCAGCGGTCAGAAGAATTTTATCCCCTTCTTAAAGTTTTATACATCATATACAGTACATACATTTTTTTAATCTGTGTACTGTTCTATATTTACTTAAACATGTCAAAGTCCACAGTGCACTATTTAAAAAAATGTATCTCTGTGCCTTCCTTTATTGGAATTTTCTAGTAGGATCTCTTACAAAAAGGAGGGTGTAATGATACGCTGTAGGGTTTAGACTGGAATTTCCCTGTTGCCTTTTGGCAAATTGCTTTGTACAAAAAGGTGTGCTTTGTACACCTAGCTGTTTCTAAAAAGTGAGGTGGGCATCAAAACGGCAAGGCTCGTTGCAGCTGTGAACCTCGTTGATCAGGGGAATCCTCGCTGCGCTTTGACGGTGAGGATTTCCCCAGACCATGCAATAGGGCGAGCGGCCGGGGACGGGATTAAACGGCGAGCATGGCTTGTTTTCAGCAATCCTCGACTAAAACAAGCTATTCTCTCCTTTAAAACCCCCTTCACCGGCCGCATTGAATATGACTATCTGCCTACATTTGTACAAGCTTTTTAACTTTGATGAAATAAAAGTGCTAATAAGCATTGCCATTTGGTACCATGTGTTGATACCTTCTGAAATGGACAAACAGAAACCCAAATGCCGTTTTGAAAGAGATGATTGCATTCTTTGTTTAAAGTAGGATGATAGATCATAATATATATTTATTTTACTTTGGAACACTTCAATGAACAGTGATGTCTATTTAAATACAGTTGTAAATTAAACTAAACCCAATACTCGTATGTGTTCATTTTTAGTGAAAGCACAAGATTTGCATTTTACCTATTGCATGATTTCTATGGTTTTATTTATTTTTTAACAATGTTTATATTCTTGTGACATTTATTTAAATACTGACAAGTGTCCAAACAACACAGGTTGTGAATGATTAAATAAGGTTTAAAAGATAATTGACCCCAAGGGCCAGATTAAAAAATGTTAACATATCGGCAGTCACTAGGCTGCCCAACTGAGCTTTTCAAATGTAGCCATTGCTGCCAGCTCCACCCCTTCCTGGGGTAGTGTGCTAAAATGCTTGAAAAGGTAACAGTTTCAACATGCCAACAGGACTTTTCACATTGCGCTCATTAGTTTGGCTGGGTTTAGCTGCTATGTGCACCTAAGCCTGACTTTATTGGGTGTGAGATGCGTGATAAAATCAGCCGTTTGATTATCGCCACCATCTGGCACCTGAATTACTGTTTTGGCAATCTTTGGGGAAAAAAAGGTGACATTCGACTCTCTTATATTGTGTGGCATCTGAACATTCAGTGGGTCCTTTCTTCTACAAATTAGAGATATTTGCTGGTAAGGACTGCCTTGTACTCAAATTTCCAATTTATGCTATATTTTTATGGTCCTTTCTTTGTGCATAGGGGCATTGACATGGTGAAACTTAAAATGACTTCCCAAAACTGACCATTTGCTAGAATGTAATTGAATGCTGTAGCATTAAAATATACCACCAGGGCAAACCATTAATAATCATATTTCACCAAAATGTAGATGACCTACGCCTTTAAAAACCCCATATTTATCCATCAAATATGGAAACCAATCCATGAAATGCTGCATAGCCATTCTAGTGCTAACGTTGCTTCCAGTGTCAGTTTGGAACTCCGAAGTTAATTTTGCAATTAAAGTTAAACTGTTAACTCGTTGCTTGCGTGAGCTGGTCTGCCTCTGTCAGATTCTGTGCTTTAATGCGTCACAACTGAGGTGTTGGAAACATATATTAAAATATAACCATACCATGTTGAAATTAACTAAACTCTTCAGGAGGACTCATTATACTGCTATTGTTTTGGCTATGAATATTGATTTTATGCACCATTTTATATTTGTAATGCAGTTAATAGGAGCTAATTCACTGGAGAGGTTATATCACTTGGTAATTGTGTGGTCATGCTACACAATAATTAATAGTTTTAGGGGTTTTGGAAACTGTTTTAGGATGACATTGCCCATATGCTTGACCTCCTCTTAAGAAACTGCTGCTAAAGTCAGCTCTGTAACAATTTCATGTTCATTTATGGAAATATATTTGTTCTTTCTGTTAAGATCAATATGGAACTTTTGAAGATTGATACTGAACAGTGTTTCTCAGGGTGGCTTAAAGTTACTGGAATGAACTATTCTTCTATGCATTGACTTACAATAAATTATCTTGTGTGAACTTGTTGACAATATTCTTTCCACTTTAACCTCTCCAATTCTGTTTTCCCCATTTTCTTACATAACTTACTGTCATTGTTTTAGTTCTTTTTTTATTGTTTTTTTTTTATTATAATCATATTGTTCGTGTGCATTAATATGGGTGAGACATTCTGTATGAATAAAGGCCTCCAAAATCCGCGGTTCCCTGACCTATCAGCACAATCAATAGGATGATCAGATGCCCATTGGGAATCGGTAAAATTAAACATGTTGAAATAGTCAATATTGGGGAATCAGGGTTTTTCAACAGGTTTAATATTCCAGGGGGATTGGGACATTGCCCCAATATATCTGTGATAGTCTTTAATGGTGTTGCCATGCTTTGTAGCCAAAGGATTATGCTGGCTCTCTGATGTATTTGCTAGTAGTACTTTAATGTGAAGGTACTGTATCCCGCTGAATGCAGGATCATATCATCTAATGTGTAATTTACATTATTTGATTTAGTGATGATCATGTGCTGGGGCAGCTAGGCTGGATCACTGGGTGGAATTTCATCTTTTTTAACTAGCCATGGATATTTTGGTTACTGCACAAATACCAGACAAACCAATAGAGCTGTGCATAAACAATCTATGCAGATTCAACTGGCTCATGACTTCATTTCTGCAACACCTGCGACCTTGATTTGACACCTGTTCCCATCATGCACGCAAGGGAGCACTTTGCTTAAACAATATGGAATTCTGGTTTATTTGTTTTAGCCTCCTTATCCAATTGTTAATTTATGTTGCATCTCTAGTTGCAATATTAATACATATACAAATTGCTCTTTTGTATTCAGAACTACAAGAAAAGGTTCTTAACAAACCAAACTATTATAAGTTGGAAATAATGGCCAGGACCTATTCCATCCTGGCTGTTTTCGGGACTCTGCTGTAGATTCGACTACTTTAAAAGATGAATCTGCATTGTCGTTAAATTGTTGAATTAGTGTCCGTTTCCTACGAAAAAAGACGTAGATTGGAACTGACATTGAATAGGTTGAAGGTAAAGTCAACCAATTTTTGTCTAAAATGGCTGATATTGCCTACAATTTAATATATCGTCCGGCATTGAATACCACACTTAATCATACCCTGATGCAGATACAAAGGCTATTTGATATTTGGTTGATGCTCGCTCACAATTTTACCTCTTTCCAACCATCTCCTGTCATTTCTTTTTGTAAAATGTCTGTAAAATGTATTGTAGAAGCTGATCAGCGTCTAGTACATTAGCTCTTAGTTTTATCTGTCTTTGATAAATATCCCGCTAAATATTTTCTAGTTCAGATGACTGTACTTTTATATTATTTAGTGGTCCTGCTAGGTAGAGTGCCGGCCTGCCCCAATCCTTCCTTTCCTTGTTAATGGATGCCGGCAGCACCAACTTTTACTGTTATTTAACCCCCGGCAAGCCCGAGAATTTTCCGGGCTGTATCCCAGTGCCCAATCTCAGTATTGCCACTGTTTACTGCCGGGCAGCGTTGCTGAGTTCAATCACTGAACTCAGGCAGCTTCAGCACTGCCCGGCTCCCTCCTCCCCCCTCCTCCTCCCTCCTCCCCACTCCCCTCCGGCTTTTGTATTGAAGTCCCCGGCGCCGGCTTGTGACAAGCCGAGCTGCCGGGGACAGGGACGAGGTGCTGGGGTGCAGGTCCGGGCAGTGGCTGATTGACAGTTCAGCAACGCTGCCCGGACCCAGGGAGGTAGTGTTTTTTTTTTTTAAGGGACAATACAGTCAGTGGTGATATATTATAGATGGAGCGCTTCTCATTCAGTGCCAGCTCTCTCCAGATCCCCCTCCATTGGCAGAGAGGCGCTCCGTCATTCCGCGGCGGGGAGCAGAATCCCTGCTGGTCTCCACTTCAGGGAGATGGGCAGGGTTGGGGGGGGGTTGTTGCGGGCACAGACGGGGAGGCTGCGGGGAAGCAATGGGAGACGGCGGTGAGCTCAGACGGAACGGGGCATGCGAGCACGCCCTTCCGTTTGATGACGGGTCCTGGTGATTGGCAATTAGTATTGCCAGGACCCGCAACAAAGAGAGCGGCTCAATCTGTATGATAATGTCAAGGATAAACAGTTTTAATTCTGTGTACATCTATTTATAATACATTTTTCTATGTACTGATTTCTGCAATATAACATTCTCCCTAGGATGAAAGCTTTCACTTTTTAAAAACAATCTAATTATTTTCACCTTTTTAAACCAAGACCTCCCATTCTTATTTTGAAAGGCACAGCTATAGATTTGTACTGCCGCTTGAGTCTTCGAGAACTAAATACTATTTAATTATCTTAAATTTAATATAAATATTTACAGATCTTCCCATTTTAATCTGAAACCTATGTAAAGAGCTTTCCAACCCTCTCATTAATTAATTTTTCACTAAAACGGTTGGTGGTGTTTTTCCCCTTTTGGTATCCTCAAAATATAATAATGAAAAGGTTCTGCTCTAGTGAATCTTATGTTATTCAGAAACATAAACATTCTTTTTCTGCATTAAGCTTATCTATTTATGGAGAAGTACTAAGCGGCTTAATTAGCAGCTGGAGGTATAAATCTTTGTCTGTAGTGCTCATCAGATTATTGAGACGTTGCTAATCCCATCACAGCCTGCTTTATGTGATGATATGTTCGACATATACCAGGGTGGTCTAGATCACATTATATAAAATAATAGCTGGAAGAAACCCAATATAACTGACTTAAACACTATATGCAATTTTTATTTGTATCCTGGTTAGAAACGACTGATGTATTTGTATTCTAGAACCGAAGTCATGTGAAATGTGCTAACAAGTTTAATGCTCTCAGACAAAATTTCTTGTCTGGTCTTTTAAAATTGCATTGCATGGTTAATTGATCACCGCAACACTGTTTTGAGATTGCACATTGTTAGTAGGCAGTTGGAAAAAAAAATCTGAGTTAATCTAGCATGCTCAGACCGGTATCCTAAATGCAAAAGCAGATCCATGATGAGCATCCATTTTTATGCCGGTCACAGCCACTGAAAAACATAGGCCAACGACATTTCAGTGTTCTGATTACCAATATGCAATTACCTCTGATCAAGGATCTGGGGTAACTGTCTCGCCGCAGGGCTATTCGATTATACCCCATAAACCGAGGCACAAGCCGAATTATCAGGGATCATTTTTTTCAAGCATCAAAATCAGATCTAGAACAAAGAAACAAGTGGCGCTATGAATGAATACATTTATTTTATTAATGTAATAGAATACAATACAAAAACCTCCCGAGGTATAACAGTGAATTCATATGTATATTCAATAAACATCACAATAAAATAAAAATCTGCATACTAATTGTTTCTGCTTGTTCTGCAAAGAACTGAATAGATTGTGTCCAAATACTAGCCATAAATGCTAATGAATAAGCACCTATTGTATATATGTATTTACAGTCTTCTGTATTCCATTATCTCCCAGCGGCAAATGGGAAGCGCCAATGTATAGGCCAATTATCGGTATAGCAGCTCAGATACTGTATGTTGCAAGGGCAAAATTGTATATTGCACAATGCTAGCCACTGGGTTGCTAGTGTATATCACCGGACATAGGGGGTTATTTTAGTTCACTCGCAAAGACACAATCACTCTATTATGGAGAAAACCATAAGCACTGCAGGTGTGGCTGATGTAACATGTGCAGAGAGAGTTAGATTTGGGTGTTTTTTATTGTTTCTGTGCAGGGAAAATACTGGCTGCTTTATTTTTACACTGCAGTATAGATATCAGTTTGAAGTACAAACCCCACCCAAATCTAACTCTCTCTGCACATGTTACATCAGCCCCACCTGCAGTGCATATAGTTTTGTCATAAGAGAGTGATTGTGCCTTTGCGAGTGAACTAGAATAACCCCATAATCCTCTAGAGGGTGGTCGGTGGAAATTAACTCTGATGAGGAACTTAAGGAACATGCATGGCCTTCCGGCCTATGTATTTTTGCACAAAACAATAAATATGTTTGGAGCAGAAAAAATGGGGGCTAATTGAATAATGCATAGTAGTTCTTTTTAAACCATACAAGTACCTATGTGCTTAGATACCTTGAGATTGAAGCGTTAAGGCCACTAATATGCTTTTTATCCTGTGCTGTTAGAAGATTATTACCCATCAGGAATGGAAGCATAAATGTGCTGTGCTATCTTGGAGAGCACAACACACTACATGTCATGACCCTTTGGATTCACATGTAATATTACAGCATCTAGATCCCTCCTGTGACTGCAAACTGTCTAAATGAATATTTAACAGATTCTGAGAATTTATGACAAGCGAGTTCATTTTATTGACTTTTTTGACCTATGCCATTGCTATGTCAGAATATTCATGATAAAGAATTTTATGATTTTCCACACCTTATGGGTTATGGTACTGTATTATGATGGATATTTATTCATTAGATTGTAAGCGGTCAGGGGCAGGGCTTACCCCACCCTTATACAATGCTTAATTGCTTGCTTGTTGGTCATGTTGTATGTATGATGATTTCAAACAACCGCTGTGCATGACTAGGCAGTTTTCAGTTCCACATTGATATTTAGCCTTTAGCACACTAGCTGGTGTGTGAATCGGGTCTACTGTTGGTTGTAACGCAATGGTACCTTTTACTGGCTTTAAGGAACAACCAAAGTTGTTATCAAGTAATGTACTACTTAATCCTATCTGCAGTCATTTTTATGTTTAGTCAAGATAGCCTTATTTTGCTAAAACAGTGATAAAAGAATGTACCAATAACACTGTTAACCTGGTTAGGACAGGGGCTTATCTACCCATTTGCTGCAATTTATAAGGTTCAATTTAGGGTTTCAGAGCATATTAGTCACTTACTGTAGGGTGGGCTGTTCTCCATCACGCCACACATCGCAATGATACTAATCACATATGTACTAACATGTTCGTATCACTAAAGTTGCATACATAGGGCTAGATTTTGGCTATGGCCAATTTTGACTATGCGATTTCCCTTGAACTCCCAAGAGCCTAGAACCGTACAATTTTGACTACTGTATATTTAATTTGGATGATTGTGACTATACTAGACTGACTGTGGATGCAATATAGTCAAAATTGGCTTGCATGCACTGTATTTTTTCTTGCGATGCCAATCCAATGGGGTGCACATCGGCAAGCTGCATACACGCTGTGTGATCTGTGCTAAGCTTTCTCGCAAATCACACTGTGTGTATGCACAATTAAGGACAACTGTCACGAAAAGTGCTGCCCTTTGCGCTGGCAATTACGGGTTACGGCCCTGGTAGTCCTTCTAAGAGCACACTTCAGAAAGAAGCTCATAAGCATTGCGGGGCTTGGTGTTCTCTGTAGTTCATCCCTTCCATAGACTGGTATGGGTCATAGGGTCCACCACTATTGGTCGACACATGCCATAGGTTGACAGGGACAAAAGGTCGATGTGGAAAAAGCCAACATTAGTTTAACTTTTTTTTGTTGTTGTCTGTTGTCATATGTCAACACTGATCTAAATCCATGTCCGCTTGGATAGTAAAGCATTAAAAACTACCAAAACAATAAATTTGAATCCCATGTCAACCTTTTTCATGTTGACCTTTCCCATGTGGACCTATTACACGTGTCGATCTTTCCATGTTGACCTAAGGTATGTTAACTTTTTTTCATGTCAATCTATGGCCTGTTGACCAATAGTGGTCGACTATCAACCCTTTTCTTATTGGCCTGCTGACTGTATCCCCCATAGACACATGTTCTCTTGTGGCACAAAATCCAGCCATCAATTCTCTTGTAACTTGTGGTACACTGGAGCCCTAATTGCATCATGCCTCTCTATGCGGTGTCAATATTTTCTATGGAGTGGATAGGCTGCAGTCCCACGAATATTCATTACTCTCCTAAAATAGGTGCCTCTATTGGCAGTAAGCAGTTGGGCAGTTCCCTAGAAAAAGATACCCTTGGCAGACTTTTATTAGGAAGGCTCAGTTGCAGCCTTGCATACAGTACCTACCTGCACGGAGCTTCACATGACTGGATGTAAGCTGGACATAATTGCATCTTCTTCAACCCAGTACACCCCTCTGTGGTTTTGTTCAGAAAAATAATGCATTTTGGGTAGAGGCGTCAATCTCTTTGAAGGCCGCCTATTGTCACACTTTATCAGGTGCAGGCAGATACAATTTATTGTATATTATATAAAGGACACTCTTCCTTGTAGTATGCATAGCAGCATTACCATCACTCTGAGATCATAATGCAGTGCATGTATGGTGGATAGAGCATTAGTATTGGAGCATTGAGCAGACACTATATAATATCAACTGCACGCCGACGTGGATAGTGGGGGTATGAAAAGGTCGGAGGACGCGTACCGCCGCCCCTCGCGGTCTTGCACTCGCCACGCTTCGGGTTCATGTTCATAGTGGGGGTGCATTTAACATTGTAAGCCCCCATTAGGGTGCTTATACAATATAAAATCGCATCGTATGGCATTGTATGCCATATACAATGGTATACAATTTTAAATTGTATACCTTCGCGTGCCTTATGGTCTGAGATGCGATGGGCGCCATGATAGTACACAAATACCATTTAGGTTATATCCTGCTTGTCTGTAATGACTGTCATGTATCAATATCATGCAAATATCATGCAAAGTCACACATCAAATTACCACTGCCTGCAGTGGTCAAAGTATTCTTTTACGTAGCAGAATGATTGTTTGCATTTACACAGCATTCACTTTTCAGCAGAGAATATTTCAACCTTAGAAGTACTACACCGCTGTTTTATTTATAACACATTTATTTATATCATATATTTTTTATGTGTGTTAATACATCTATTATTAATTTCAGATGATTTGGAGGCTAGTGCGTTCCCATCAGGAGAAAAAACAGTGGCTGTGCTAACACATTGCAGTGGTCAGGGGGAACCCTCATCTTCTGTCACACGTGAGCGCTCAGGAGCCTTGCACGCTGCCGCCATGTGACCAGGGATGAGCATTCCCAGTTTTCCTCAGTATGTCAGCACAGATTGCTAGGAACACTAGTGTATTGTTTTGTTTTTTTTCCCCCATTTCAGATGGCACACTTTTAAGCAGGATTACACAATTTATAAATCTCCCAGCTGGTGTCTTCCTTTGCCTTTAAGGTACCAAGAGTACCAAGACAGAAAAGTATATTCATTTCTACCAGGGTCAGAGGAATGGGACATTATCTCCTTCTGAAAGATAAATCTAATTTATGAAATTGTCAAAGTTGGGTCTGGTAAAGTGATTTATTTAAAGTGCATGACTACTGAGCATCTCACGGCTTTCAGTGTGTGGGAATGTAGTCGTTTCCTGAACATCTGTATGCCATGAATAACTGACAGCATAACACATTTAATTGCTTTCAGAAGAAAATAAAAGTAATAGTATATTATAAAGAAAAAAGGAAAAATAACTAAAATGTGTTCTGTCCTGAAAACTTTAGGGATCCGGAGTTGGACCATTTCAGGTAGGAGAAAGGCGTAGTTGTTGAGATCTTTTTTTCTCTGTTCTGCTATACTACTTAATCTCTTACCTGTCATTTGAGCTAGTAACGCATTGCAATGTAATTTAGGCCGTCTTGGCAGCCAAAGGGCAGTGAGGATAACATTTCAGTCCAGCAGAAGGGCTAAGATGTGGGAGAGAGCAGTAACAGCTACACTTTTGTCCTTCCTGTTGGCTCATACAGCCAATAGTTTACTGTAAATATGGCTGGCTGCCAGTCTGTGGCGCAGTGCCTTTTCTTCTTCTGCTTGTAATACTGTAACCTGGCGTGAAGACAAGAATTACAGTTCTGCTTGTTATTTGTTTCTGTTTTCTTCCTTGGTTTAGATTGTCAGAGCTGTGAGTGTGGGAAGAAGTAAAATGCAACATTGGGATTGGTTAAAAATGAAACAGGCCCCCATCTGAGTCACTGTCGCAGGCAGGAAAGACTGTACAGTATGCTTTTATAGCTTTGTGTACATGCTGACCATGAACCTAGACCATTCAGTTCAGTGCTGTGAGATTCTTACATGGCTGAAGTCGGATGTATCACTGATTTTTATTTAGCAGCAGGCAAAGGGAATAAAGTTATTTTAGCCTTTGGATGTCAGCGATGGCATTCGACGCAGCTTCAAGGTCCTGGGTATAACTATATGACTTATAGGGTGATCATACATTACAAATTATGGCTGATTACTTTTGATCAGAGCGAAATACAATTTAGCACAATTTAATGGACTACTTAACCCAGAAATTGAAATTTTCATATATGAAGCATGAAGGTAAAATGCATTGCTCAATGTTAACCTGATTTGCTCATATTCTGCTACAGTTCTGTTAAATAAAAGGCTTACCTTCTCTCTTTTCTCAACAAATATGGGAAAAGTTCTTACTCAATTCGTGTCAGAAAACTGAGTTGCAGGAGAGACCTCCCCAGTCTCTTATGCCTGTCTATGGATCGACCAATCCCACGCAATGAGTTTCTACAAATCCATGGTGTTAATACAATTGCAGTTGCGCTGCATCCCCTGTAACATGGTATTATCACAATTACGGTTGCGCCGTATCCCCTCGCAATCATGCGAGGGGATGTATTAAGAAAACACATCCCCTCGCATGTGCCCGCAGTAGGAGAAATCATACCCCACCAAGACAGTGCAGGTCGGCGAAGGCACCCACACATAAGCCCTGCACATGCGGGGGGGAGCAGATGTAATTAGAATCAGGGCCATAGTTCCAAGAATGATTGTCTGAAGCTATTCAATTCACTTCATCAGGGTCAGCACTTAAGTCGGGAGATGCAGTTTACTAATACCTGCTTCTTAGTAACTGTAAATTGCAGTTAGTGGCCTGTTCCTGCATGCGCTAGCACTGCCACTAGTCCCAAGGCACTACTAAGCATTGGTTTCTACTTGTACCTCAGAATGGAATGAGGCTAAATCTGCTATTTGCAGTGCAGGGAATAGAATGACTCCAGGCTTTCATCCCAGAAGCTACAGTACATGCCCTTGCTTATAATTTAATTCCCCCCATGAATGCCAGGAAGCCAGTCATCCTCTGTCCTGTTTGATAGCATAGTGCGTTCCTTCTAACATGGTAATTGGCTGCAGTGGAGTACGCAGAGATGTATCTGCTGCAAGAAGAAAATGTGCAGCTGTAAATGCAAGTAAAATAAAACTGGTGCTTCATTTGTGTGTTTTACTATACAAAGCTTTTTGCAGATACTGTTTGGAAATATTTTTAGTTTTAAAATGAACCCATTTTTTCACATCCGATAATTCTACCTTGTTTGTCAAGCCAGAACAAATAATTCTGTATTTGTAAAATGCACTGTATGTATAAATACCATTACACAGTAATTGCTTTTGCCTTCCTTGCTCTCCGTGCAATTGTATTTGCAAACAGCAATGTTTTGTAATTTAAAAAAAAAAAAACTTTTTAGAAAAAAATTGACAGTTAAATTTGTTTTAATATAATCCATTTTATGTATCAAATTTGCACAACTCAGTCTAATTCTTTTAGAACATGCGAACTTCAAGCATTAGTGGGGCTTGACTAATGTCGCTCGACATCATTATTTCAGTACATTAATAAGATAAATTGAAGTAGCATTGGTTCAGAATGGTTGATTTCCTCTGGACGTGATAGCAGTCACTTCTAACACTACAGTGTGGCATATCAGTCAAGCCCAGAGATGATTTCTTTGTCTCTCATCTGATATTGTGGGAAAGACACAGAGGACAATAGAGGCAGTGGCTCTTCAGTATACCGAATGTGGCTGGCCAGGTGTTTTGTATGGCAAGGATGGCTTGTTTTCGGTGAGGATCACCGAAAACAAGCCATCCTCGCCATCTAACCCGCCGTTTACACCTTGCTTTTTCGAAACCGCTAGGTGGAAACGGCAAATGCAGAGGGGTGGGTTGAATACTGAGGGCAGACTATGATGGCAAGCAGTAGGCACTGCTTGTTAAATATTAATTTTGGTTTAACCCTCTATACATAGTAAAACTGTCGAAACTGGGCAAATTTTCATTTTTCTTTTTTACAATACACCCTAAAGTCACAAGTAAGATTGGTAAGATTATGTTTTGGGGTCCTGACCTACCATTCCAAACATCAGGTATTTTCTCCTCACTGTGGAGGCATGTGTGTCCCTCGTTTAAGGGTATGATTGGGTGGCATATGCTTATAATGCGGCCATGCCCTTACAATTTAAGATCATCCCACTTTTTCATCATGCACAGACTTTCCCAGTGTACTCATTTACAATGTTGGGAAATATGCCATAAGGCCGGTTTGATGCCTGTAATGTGTTAAGCAGAAAGTCTAGGGATCCAGCTGTTCTGATTATCACTGACTGCTAACATATGAGAAATGTGCTATAATCACCGAATACAGCATTTACCATAAAACACCCTATTGGAGTAGTTTTTAAGTATTTTGTACATGAAAACACGGACAGCAACTTGCTGGGGTTACTGGGCCCTTAAACACTTGCCTGGTATCAGCATAAGTGATACACCACAGCAAGTAGTGCATTATGTGACCAATCCAATAATGTCCATGCTGCAGTGTTGTGTCTGTATGTGGGAGATATGTTCAGGTGCAGACTTCACCTTTCCTGCTGGGGTGTGGTATATTTTCCAGACAGTCGGGATTCCGACAGTCATTAGTCAGACTTCGGAATCCCGATTGCACAGCGTGGGGAGCGCAATTAAGCCACCAATTTTATTCTCCCTCTATGGGGGTCGTGGACCCCCACGAGGGAGCAGTCGGGATTCCGACGTCGGAGGAATGACTGTCGGAATCCCGAGTTTTGGGGCGCCGTCCGGCACTCTTCCTGCTGTGGCCACCTGGGATTGTAGCTAAGGTCTGTCCCTGACGACAAATATGTGAAATGGCACTCCAGAATGTTGTGCTAGCAACACTCTGGGGCGCATGTGCTGGAACTAGACGTGCTAAGGGGGTATCATCCCCCCCAACACAATTACTGTATGCTGATTTCTGCATGTGAGGAGATCAGTTGAAGCAGTGATGCAATGATGATCAGTGCCATAGTCCCGTCCCCCCCCCCGTCCCACAGCCAACTGTTCTATGTGAGGGAGGTTGTTAATCACCTGGGTGGGTGGGGGGGCGGAGATCTAGTATCATCAGTGGGGAAGGGGTATCATAGCAATAGGAAGGCTGAAGGGACGAGAGTTGTGATCAAATAATACTGATCTCTGGATCTGGGGGGTGCAAATCTACATGGTTTATTCTGGTTTGAAAGTAAAATAATTAAAAGATAGTGGTGGGGAAAATACTGTAACCGCTATTTGGTCCAGCACAATAATTGGCATTGGCAAATGTGTAAGCAGAAATCTACTAGTCACAAGTTTACAACACAGGCAATTTAATAGCTCTGGGCATTTGTCCCCGTATCTTAAAATAAAAGTCACGCAGAATTGAATTTCCCTCTGTAGCTTCATTTTTTGTTCACTTGCAAATTGTTGCATTACCCAGACAGTGCCTTTAAAAATTCTATGGAATGGAAACAGCCTTCAGTTTTGGAGATATATGTCCTCTGCATAATTTCAATAGACATTCAACCTTAAATAAAAATACCTCTAAAATACATATTTTCGGGATTTTCAGACCTTAAAAAGAGCCTTGCACGCACAGCATTTATTATACTTAAAATTCTAGAGTGACTTTTTTCATACCTTTTTAAAAAGAGGCTTACAAGCTCAGATTTATTATACTTAAAATTCTAGCGGGCCAGTTGAAGGTATAGTTGATATGTACAAGTCAAATGAACAGAATACAGCTGTAACGTAAAAAAAATTGAAAGATTTGCATAGTATTCCAAAAAAACATACTATTTTCTACATTCTTTAGAAAATAATTCTATAATCAGAACAGCAACAATCACTTACTACTTATTATATAAAAAATGACTTAAGCAATGAATTTCATCTGTTTCTCCAATGCAAAAATATGGCTGTGCTTCTATGTAGCCCTAATCAACTCTATAACTCTGTCATAATATATCCAAAGTAGTACACTTTCCACAGTGAAAGAATAAGGAAAACTATCCAATATGAGATTTTGGAATAATAAATGTGATTTTGTAATTATTTTTTTTTTTTGAATGATGAAAATATGTGGTAAACAATTTCTGTAGACTATTTTTTAAGTTCTAGATTATTTTGCAATTCTGTAGTATTGTTCTCGCTAAATCTGATGTGGGCAGGGTGCTGGGGTATATGTAAAGGGGATGTGGTTTGGCAGGGAGGGGTGTGGCCTTGGCTAGTGTCACTATAGGGGACGGCGCTCGAAGTCACTGATGAGGACGTGCCCCTGCCATCAGCATCACCTATGGAGGTTCTGGGCTCCCCTCAAACTCTATCTTTAACTTGTATGGATGCCGTGCACGAGTGTGTGGCATCCATTCACACGGCAACGTCAAGACAGTGTGCAGACTGTTTTAGCCTAGCATGAACAATTTTTTTCCCCTTAATACTTACACTGTGTGGCCATTCCCTCCAATAATAGACTTAATAGATCTTTAAGTTAGGACTAATAAACTAATCCAAAATCACATTTCATCATTACTGTCCGGTTTAAAATTCTGTAATATTTGGCATACCATTTGCTTAAGAAAACATACCAGGGGGACTTACTTAAGTCTTAGATTATGAAAGTGCTTACTATAGTAACTGTAGTATGTAATGCGAACAGCCACTTTTTACATCAGCCATCGGACACTAGGAAAGTGACAGGTAATAAAATAAAATTCTAAAATTACTTGTGTCTCACTGTAACACATCTATGAATAACCTTCATTTTCACCCTTTTTGAAAGGAACCTGCAATCATGTAGCCATTTTAATAATAGCATATGTAATTATAGAAAGCTGATTTCTTTGGACAGTGTTGCTTTGATTTACTTGTTTCAATCTATCTCTCACCTAAAATGAGCAACAGTGAATCTGTTGATTTAAGCAAACCATCCTGGGGTTTCACTTATCAACAATTTCTGCTTCTTCTGAGGTGTGAGCAGAAACCTACATAAATAAGGGCTTCAGAGTTGGTTGCAAATACGGGGCCTGTAGTAACTACACTGAAGAAAATGTTTAACATGGATGATGTGCATTCGGGGCACAAAAAAACTGCTTACATACATAACCAACATTTGAATTTCTCCCTTAAGTCAAATTGTTTTCACACCATGCTAAACAAGCTTGTGTGTCAGGACTTATTAAAGACCGTTTATTTTCAAGTAGTGACAGTTTGTGTATACTTTATATGTATTATTTGTATGATGTTATATGTATATTTGCAATCTAAAAATGTACCCAGTGGGGGAAATTGCGTGCCACGATGGGTGCTGAGCAATCTGAGCTTAAGCTCCTCACTCAGCATGGAGGTTGAGTTGCCCTGTATGGACAGGGCTTACGTATATATGTAAATTTAGGATTTGCACCTATAGTACATATACCAGTTTTGTATAGATCGAATGCCTCATATATGCTGCTGATATGAATGAGTTTTAACTGTATCTCATTTGATATCCAGATTTTCTTAATACAAATAATATAACAAATAGGCCATACATTGGCAAATTCTCAGCACTACATAGAAATCCAGATTTATCTTAATATATTAAACTTTATTAATAACACACACACATATATACAAATATACATGAACAATTCATGGAATACATACAGATAGTGGTAGATGCTCAAATTAGTTCAGTAAAACTTCTCAGGTGCATGCAAGGGAGGGGTTAATACTTAGCAAGTAACAAGACATTGGTTCCCCCGGCACACTGAATAGTTTTAGCAACCAATCTTGAACACTACATGATAATAGAATTCAGAGATATTGGTTACATATACCTGCGCAGGTGTATGATATGCCCCCAAGCCGCGTCAAGGCTTCTCTGAATATTGGGGGTCCCTAGCGCTATATCTAGGTGCAGGGCGTGGCACCCCAAAAACTATCATAAGCTAGGAGGCCCAGTGCGGCATGCCAGTGAGATACTAAGTGTTAATAATATGCCATACATTGGCAAATTCTCAGCACTACATAGAAATCCACATTTATCTTAATATATTAAACTTTATTAATAACACATACACATATATACAAATATACATGAACAATTCATGGAATAGGTAGTTTTTTCTAAGGATTTTTCGTTACTTATATGTCAGTTGGGTGCCCACTAAGCTATTTGCTTAGTTTTCCGCGTCCCCTTGCGGGGCTCGCCACGCTTTGGGCATGGTGGCTCGCTGTGCTTGCCACACTATATAAAATCAACTCAACTAACATATAAGTACCGATTTTTCTTTGTTTCCTTATATAGAACTTCTATTTTCAGTTGTATATCTCAAACACTACTGGTATAAATGAGCATAAAAATAAGATGTGTTAATTACATTTTTAGAGGTAATTTCAATTAGGGTCAGTCTTCTGGCCTATGTGAGTACCACAGAACTTGCTGTTTTTTTGTTTGCATCCCCCTAATTGAAGTGATCCCTTAGTATTTGATAACTATACTTGGTCCTATGGAGCTTTATTACAGGATAGGATTGAATAGCTCTGGAAATGTAAACCATTGAGCTAAAAGCAGTAAGTACCGTATATAAATTAATTGCCTCCACTGGTTTATATCTCCGTCTATCTGCTGGCAAAGACCCAAATAAAAATAAATGCTACTTACTGTTCTGATGCATGGCAACAAGCAAGTAATGATTAAAAAATGACCTTGGTATTGCAAATCAAGTTTTTGCAGTAAAAGTATAGGAAACTGAATAAGTAACTGTGTCAGGATCCACATTGAATCCTTTCCTCTAGCTATTATGTGTTTTGTAAGAGGCAAATATTGCTCACCTAAGTCCCCTTTGTGGTCAAATCCCTATGATAATCCTGAATAAAATGAATGGAAAAAAAGAAGAATGGTGAGGATGTTTCGCAGTGGAATACTGACATGCGTTTCGCTATTGTGCTTATGCAAGGCATCAAATTAAAATGAAAGGAATGAGATTAGTCTTTAGCTTTAACTATAAGCAGTACATAAACATCTATTAGTTGTGGAGATATAAGATATGATATTTTGTACACTGTCCTGGTGTATCTTTATTTTATAGTAAGATTTTTTATAATTTGCTACTTTTAAATACCACTTCTAAGCCATCAGAGAAATCAATCATTTATTCTCTGTCCTTATTAATTGATCAGTTGGCATTCATCATTTGACCAAAAAAACTACTTTCTTCTCGCTTACTGATATAATGCAGACTTTTGCCATAAATATCCAGCCTTGTGCATCTCAAGTTTAAGCAGAGCTCTGTGGATATTTTTAGTTCCACTACTACAAATTAGCTGGAGACATCAAGACTCAAATAGCCTTTTTAGTTAGGCGAACAAAAGAAACCGCCATAAGGCACATTAAGACTGCAGTTCATTTCCTTCACAAGGCTCAGGTATCATGTCTAACTTTCCGGGTTCTCATCTATTGGAGACAAGCCACTTCTAAATGTGCTTTCTACCTCCTGGG
Source organism: Crinia signifera (assembly GCF_055691185.1). Classification (NCBI taxonomy): domain Eukaryota; kingdom Metazoa; phylum Chordata; class Amphibia; order Anura; family Myobatrachidae; genus Crinia; species Crinia signifera. The sequence goes on along the minus strand of NC_139217.1, from coordinate 110,377,857 downwards.
CACTAAGCACTTGAAAAACAATTACTAAATTATAATTGCTTGTAACCCATGGACATCTGAACAGAAAAAAACCCTTTTCAAAGCCGTAATAATGATTTCTTGATACTGAATTGTTTGTGTATATATGTCTGAGTGTGTAATTAGTATATATACATACTGTACATACACACATACACACATACATACAGTACACACACACACATACACACGTGTCCTCAAGCATGTTTTTTTTATCCTTAGGTACTTTTTCCGTTGATATTTTATCATTTTTTATAAAGGGGTTTAATCTCTCCTGCAGTATGGTTCAGTTCCTTTATATTTATATATAATATATATATATATATATATATATATTTAATGAAATTCCAATTGTGTTCTGGAAGAAAAAATGTAAAAATTAAAACCATATTTTTCCTAAGGACAGAATAATGAATTTGGATTTCTTCTCGTCTGGCGGCTATACTGTAATCATGACTTCTGGAGTCTATGTCTAGAGTGCAGGTTATTCCACAAACTTCAGAGGATAGGTAAAATAGGTTTAATACAGTTTCTGATAATTAGCCTGTATTTTATATTAATAAAAAAAAAAAACTTGTGCTCTTTGGTTTTGTTGACTTTCTCTCTTCTATGTATTGCACTAGGGCTTAAGTAGAACTAACTCTTTAACATATTTTATTGAGGTAGTCAGACAGTATCACATAAAACTTGATTGCTTTTGATTTCACATTCTTGATCATGGATAAGCAGAGGTCATGGTAAAATATAAGCTGTAAGTCAGACTTTTATATGGCTTTAGCTAATATGTAACCTATAATGTTAATATCAAATGCTATGTGACATGCTCATGTTTGTTGCCCTGGGGAAAATGTTTGATAAATATGGTAAAGTCCCTCCCACTTTTCTCCTGCCCCCTCATAAAAGTCTTGTTTATGCCATTGCAAGAAAAACACAATTAAGTTTATAATAAGTTGATAGTCAACCCTAACAAGGCTTTATTTTCGTATTCTTGTTAATCGAAAACCTAGAAATGATTAACTGGCAAGTTCGTAAGTGATTTAACATTTTGTTTCTAGACCTGTATGAATGAGTTCAGTTTATAGTAATGGAATTTTCAAATCGAGAAGGCGCTTATAAATTATATCAGAATACAGTATAACAAAGGGAAAACATCACTTGCTTTAATTAGTCATTATTTGCAATTAAACCGTTCATAACATTTGATAGTGATATATAAATGTAACACTTTTGTGCACCATCTTACCATGCTCTTTCTAAAGGTGCATGCACACTAGTTTAATTGCACAGCGTGTATGCACAGCGATGATGGGGAACATTGCTGTGCTGAAAATTACTGAATGCAGACACACTGAGCGATTTTTTGCGGGGGTGCATGACTTTCCATAGCAGAGCGCTATGGAAAGCCATCCATCCCGCCACTGATCTTGAGTGGTGGGGCCAGCGATGATGCGGAAGCGTGCATCAGCGCTCATAGCTGGCCCTTACACACTGGGCGGCTTTAGAGCTGAAAGCAGCTCAAGCACGAAAACTGCACTGATTTCATCTCCAAAATCTCCCCGTGTGTATGGGCCTTTAGAGCTCTACTTTTATATTCTTGTATGAAAAGGTTTTGGCTGCCTACTGAGGCAATGGACGAAGCTGTGAAGCTGACTGAAGTCAATGCAGCAGCTACAGTTTCTCCCAATAAACATGATTACAGACTACTTAACAGTCTCTGTGGAGTTCTCTTGTTCACTTCTCAGTGAATGGGTATAGCTACTTTGCGGTTATTAAAGGATAACCCATCTTTAAATGATATATGCAAATAAACTAATATTTTTACTATATATATATATATATATATATATATATATATATATATATATATATATATATATATATATATATTTATTATAATTTTTTATTTATTTAACTGTTATTGCATTCAAATACAAACCTAGTGGTGGAAGTGCAGATTGCAGCCAGAAAACTGCATATCTGGTAAAATGATTGGTCTGTGCACCTACACAGCATGCATATACCTGTAAAACTCAAACATGGAGCAATAAGAACTAAAAAAAAAATCAGCTTTACAAGCATGACATGTACCCTCATACCTGGGGAAAGCAAAAATAAAAAAAACTGGGCTAATGTTACTTATTTTGCTCTACAGATTTTTTTGTTACACTATAGATAGCCAGGAACAAAGGAATTAAATATTTCTGAAACAAACACAAATAATAAATAATACACTAATTTTTATAAAATGCAACTAGCAGATGGGAGGCAGAAAAATGTTCATCCACTCTTACGGTCTTTTAAACAGATTACCACAACTGGGCATCATCTACTACTACTAAAGGTCCACTAGTGCTTACACACTGAGCGGCTTTCCCCGCTGTCCTGCACCGTCAGTGGGGAGAGGACGGCTTTGCATAGCGCAGTGCTATACAAAGCTGTCCTCAAAGCCGCTCATCTGCTGGTATTACCAACAGATGAACGGCTTTCCTGGCGATGATGTGGGAGCGCGCAGCAGCACTCACCGCTCATCGCCGGGGCATACACACTCTGGGTGGCTTTGAGCTGGAAGTCGCTCATACCTGCTGCTTTGAGCTACTTTCAGCTCAGTCGGCCAGTGTGTATGGGCCTTTATGAGCAAAAATGCAGCATGTGGGCACTGGTGGATGGCGCTGGATTTGTCACCACTGATAAATATGAATGCTGAAACACTGGCATTAGGCAGGGTACATGGGTGTGGTATAAAAAGTTAAAATACAGTATGCCCATATGTTTTAATTGTTAACAAGATAAATGTTGACCCCTGGCATGTCGATAATTCATTTTTCCTTTGTCGGACAACCCTAAAATCAATTAATAACATTCACACTGTCAACCTCGTCAATGGCGACGTTGTGAATGTCAACATTTAATATGAACATTCTCAATGTATGGCAGGGTTATATCCACAGGAATATGGATTAAACAAAAAAGAGCTAAACAAATAGCAGGTGTACACTTGCACAGATAATTGTTAATGTACTACTAATAAATAAAAAATGTACTTTTAAGTGCGATTCCAGTTTTATATAAGCCGCTATATCCTAGTCTTGTTTTATTCGATTCTACTGCCATCAGTGTAAGAAACCTGTTCTAAGGAGTAGCATATTTCGGGGAGAGGCTGCACCTGATTAACCTTATTCAGCTGGTCTCTGGTCTGGTACCACCACCAGTCCTTGTCCCGTTTCTGTCCATGAATCAATGCCTCTGTTGCTCTACACTGTAGTATTTGACACCTACTGATATTTCCTTTGTAGCAATGCAGTATTTAAGGAAACAGATCAATGAAGCAGCTGCTTACCTTTGGTGATAACTGTAATAACCCTAGTCTTGGAAACCTAAAGTAATGTCTGCTGACTCTCTTTATGCATTATTTTACTTTCCCAATGATTTATTGCTGATCAATATGTTTTTTTGCAAGATATCACGCTGTTTACCGCAAAACTTTGTAACCTAAACATGAGCAGAAGTTTATATACAATGTGTAAAATAGAACCGGACAGTGAATCCCCCCCCCCCCAACTCTAACTCAGATGGAGCGTTAAGAAGTGTTATCAGGTCTGGGCAACTTGGGCACTCCAGCTCTCTTGGCTGAGCTGTAATACATCCTCATAGATAAGATTGTCATCAGCCAGACTGCTGCAACGTACCCGGGGAGCAGGTAAAACTGTCATTTGAATTATGTCCCCTGTATTCAGTGTGGAAGACGTGTTTATATCTATAGTAACGGTCTTTAATCTCCTTGGATTATTTATAAAATAAAGCTTTCTTGTATAATAAACAGTGCCAGAGATGTCCTGCCAATAATAGTCTGCAACAAAGAAGTAATGGAAAGTCTAAAGGCTCGTGTTAGAGCTTTTAATGTACTTCCCGAACATCCACCTTTGAAATAGTACGAAACAAAACACTGTGCATTGTGCAGTTCATGTACTTCAATGGTAACATCACATTAGACTTCTGAATGCAGCAAACTATAGTTTTGGTACTATGTGTTATATTAATCAATCTATTGTACAGAGACGGCAGCAAAAATCTTATAGCTGGGATAATAGTATTTAACAAATATTCTCCAGATTCTGTATTTCTGCAGCACTGACTGTAAAATAATATTTTCTGTGAAAGTTGGTGGCTGTACAATCCGCTGTGACAGAATTCTTATTTGACAGGCATATGGAGCCTATGGATAGGGATATGAAATATAGAAACGATAGTCTTGTGCGGAGACTGTGTGATAACAGCTGCTATGTATGCTTTACAGTAGCTGACAGTGACAGAGCATTTCTGAGGGCGAAGCCTTCTGGAGTACAGTAGACAGTCTAGACAGCACTGCTGAATGCTGCAGTACTGTGGATTTAAACTCCTAATGAGAAAAGAGGAAGGAGGCAGCGAGGGAAAGGCATCAGAGGACAGAGAAACAGGCTTGCCTGAGATAAGGTGACCGTATACTGCATGTGACACACAGAAATAGGCCAGGCTCAACGTGATGGGTGTGGTGGAGCCTGATTAATGTATTATTACTATTTAGCTTTGCCGTGCCTTGATCATTATTGTGTATTAAACAAGTCCCACTGTTTAGTGAGATGTGAAACATTTATGCATTTTCTGCTGCAGACTGAGCTGCAGCAGTGATTGGCCATTTTATTGTAGGTCAGCAGTCTGTGTGGTCCTTGGCAGTCTGTACTTGTTTCCTTTTTAATTAACATGATCATATTTACAGCTGAACATATTATAAATCAGTCTTTGTACCTGATATGCTTTCTGTGCACCCTGACAAGTCACAAGCCGTGTTGCATGCATATACAATTGTATATTCATGTTCTTGAAGCAGAAGGACCTCCCTCCTACAGCATTCACAATAAAGCTATCTATCAAAGGCGTGTTACCGCAAAGTGGAGTGACCATGTATTCCAGAAAGTTAAATAAGAGGAAGGCAAGGATTGTCTATTTGTGATGTACAGTACTCAGATCAAATCTAAAATCATTTTATTCATTAAAATCAAACCTTAAAACAAAAGGTAATCTATACAGTCATTGGAGAATAAGGGGGGTATGCAATGTGGCGCCGCTATTTCCGACCTGGGAAATAGCCACGGCTCCCTATTCAATGCTGTCATTAACGACAGCATTGATGCGGGATCACGGCAGAACGGGCCCGTCTTCAGAAGCTGTCTGGCCCGTTCTGCCGATAACGGCCGTGGATTGTCGTTATCTGGGCCACAGATCGACAATCCACGGCCGTTTTCACGGCCGCACCCCCTTTGCACCCATCGGCAGGCGGGACATTGAATCCCGTCTGTCGTTATGCGTCGATCTGACCGCAAACGGGCCAGGATCACGGCTGTTAGCAGGAATAGACAGCCGTGATCCCAGATTGCATACCCCCCTAAGAGTTTAAAGAGATAATTGAAGAATGAAAAAAAAAATGTCTGTCCTTCATAATATAGATCATTTCATTCATGTGAATAGTGAGCTTTTGTGCAAAAAATTACTGGTATTCTATAAATGTTACTGAAAATGTATTTCCCTATACTGCTTACCTCGCACATTGTAACCAATTTATTCCATCCAAGATAGTGGCCTGGGGTCATGTTTATTCAGGTCAGGGCCCATTGGGCTAGCACATTGGTGAAGCTGAATGGGCAATGCTTCCTGCAAACTATTAGCAGTAGCCAGGATATCACAGACTGCCTGAGGATGGCAGTAGCTGTGTATAGCTGCACGGGTGTGGCTAGCTAAGGTTTTGTAGATACAGATGTGTTCCTTTATGCTGCCACAATGCACCTGTGTCATAGCAATGTTACTCCCCGATAGGCTGCGCCTGATTGCACGTTTCCTGTACAGTTGTGAGCATATGCACTCTACCGGAATGTGCATGCATCATGGCAACAACATAGAGACACCTCTGTATGCAAAGTGCAGGAATTCAGGTTTACAGGATTGCACTATGCAGGATTACAGGATTGTACAGTGCTGGGTATTTGTATTGCATGATGCAGAACAGCAAATGTAGAACAGTAGGATTGCATGATGTGAATTTGCAGGAGTAGCAGGATTTGAAGGATAGAAAACTGAAATCTGGAGCCAAAAGTTGCATTGGCACAGGATTGCCAGTTCCTAGAGCACAGATGCTCTAAGTCGGTTCTCGGTATCTTTTTAAAATGTGTCGGTCAGTAATGAGTGCACCTGTTGGGTGACCTGGAAAATGTGAACTGTGTGGGGGCCTGAGGACAGAGTTTGAGAATCTTCCCTAGGGCACATTAATTACTTCTTTTTGGATTGGCTGTAGATCTAAGTGATGTCATTACATGATGGCAGTGCCCATTGACCGGAGTGGCAGCAGTTGCTAAGTAGTATTCCAGTCCTGCTGCATCAGCTGAGGGCAGCAATAGACACTCCTGGATCAAATAATGGCTCCTCTGGAACTGACATGCCCATAGACAACCATGTTTTGAATAATAATGTTATTTGGATAGCATTTTTCTCCCTATAGGACTCAAAGTCCTTTCCATTTGAACTCAAAATAGGATATAAAATAAACTTCAAAGAAAAGAGAACTATTTATCAACAGGTTCTTACAGTATATAGCGCATTAAATTCCGTTGCACTTTACAATTGAAAATCCTGATAAAACAAACAAAGTTTCAAAGATTGACCCCTAAATTACTTAAGCAAGATTCTAGGTACTTTTAATAAACCTTCAGTTACAGATGGCAGTAACGGAGCTGGGCAGTAAGGTTTCAGAAGCTGCTTCTTGTACCTTGGGTCCTGTTCATGTAAGGCTATGAAACTCTGTAATCCAAATTGGAAAAAATTGCTCGCTTACAGGCAGCCAGTGAAGGGAGTAGAGAATGGGTGTTTGTGGCTGGAGCAGAGCTGATTGGTTAAGAGCCTGTCAACTTCATTTATGCCAGCTGCAAGATGTACAATTCTTTTGCTGGGAGATTAAAAAATTAGTTTTTTTGTTGCAGCTGATGCCAGATGTTGAAGTGTCAAGTCCCCATCCAGGACAATGCCAAAATTCCACAAATGCTCAGTGTGTTGTATTTCTGAACAACAAAGTGTAGGTCCAGTTGGTTGGCTATGTTGCAGTCTTACTTTTTGATGGTTTGCTCCAATCATAAGGACCTCTGAATCCTAATAAATCAGTCTCAGCCACTCCTTGGTCTCTGCTAGACAGCCATTTTAGGATGAGTATTTGGCTCACAGTGAGAAAGGGACAAGTACAGTAGTGTATCATCTGCATAACAATGATTGTCCAGGCTATGAAATAATTATGGATTGATATAAAAGTAACCTGGACTTGTTCAGTCTAGTTAATTGAATGTGTAGATGTATGAGTGGCAGATTTATTAAGCTCGGTGAAGTGATAGTGTCTAGGTTTTATCACCGGCCAATCAGCTCGTAACTGTGAAGGGTACTTATGTATTATCTGGGCTCCCATGTTAAATGCACCCCATTCTTTCATACCCCTACTATCCAACTACGCATGGAGTTGATTTTATATAGTGTGGCGAGCCACCGTGTCCGAAGTGTGGCGAGCGGACGCGGTCTCATAAGAAAAACGGGAGCCAAGATATTACATAAGTACCCTGTGAAGTTACAAGCTTGGTTTGAAAAATGAGAGGTAGGAGCTGATTGGCTGGTGATAAAAACAAGACAATTTATCACTTCACCGAGCTTAATAAATTTACCCTTCAGTTCCTTATTGCATAAACTGATTTTGCTTAATACTCCAAGTACACCATTTATAACTGCATGAGCATTGGTTCTTATGCGACCCGCATTAAGCTACAGTATATAGCATATTGGATACGTTTCCTTACTTTAACATGCTTCAACTTTAACCTCAGTCACAAATACAATATACTATATTTCTACTCATAATGCAGTAACATTTTCATACAATATATTGTACCTATTATGGTTATAGTGCATGTATAGTTACAAAGGCAATCAACATAGAAACAAGTATGCAATATAGGGTTTATTTTGTTATATGAGCATTTATATGCCACTATAAAACAGGAGTGTCCTCTACTTTTTGTGCCTTTTTTATAGTCTACAATACTGGCACTTTATTGTACAATGTTTCAATCATAAGGGAGACCAACCTTGTGTGACATATACTAGGTATATTTAACATATTACTAGTGTGTTTTTTTTTAAATCTTTGCTCCGGCAATGCTGTAAAGTTTTATATATTCTATATAGACATATAGTGAACGATTTGATGCTATAATGTGTCTATTTCAATAACCTAATTCCACTTTTTGCTGTCAAATGATAACTTTTGAGTACTTCTATATAGACACAAGAAGTGAAGTAGTAACGGTAGACTGTAGCTATTTTGTTACTGCTTCATGATTATATTGAACTATGTTAAAATGTAAATGTATGAAAAGTTGGCATAATAGACACAAAATAAGTCAAAGGAAAATGTATCTGTCCGAGTAGCATGATTATATGAAATTAAGTGTTTCATCATGCTGTTTCCAAAATAATCGATCATCTTGGTGATAATTGTGTGTGTGTGTATGTATTACTTTGTCAGAGTTTGATACGAAACGCGTTAGAGCGGGGTTGGTGACATCAGCTCTACCTGTGCCAGGCTTCTCCTGCTGCATCCACGCTCATAGTCTCCAACACGCCGTCTCCCCTGGTGGTCAGCTGGCAGCTCGCCTGAGGTCCTGCGGTGCTTTGGAAGGTGGTAGGAGTCTTGCCTGGGTGTTTAATATTGAACCTTGTGGTAACCAGCCCACAGCGGTTACCCGCTCGGTACGGGTCTTTATTGATTTTATGTACCTTACACAGTTCTGTGTTTTATCAATAAAAAACTGTTTTACACTATGAAGCGCACCTCTGCTTGTTTCTAAACAGGTTGTCCCTACTCCTGGAGTCCAGAGTTCCCTTGGAGGTTGCTGCAGTTTTACCATAGACTTAGTGTTCCTACAATCAGTGGGCCTTCTGGTTGATTACAGCTGGTTGGTGGCTGCTAAACAGCGCAGGTTTACCTATATTCTTTTTTTCTATATATATGTATGTATATGTATGTATATGTATATATATATATATATAGCGTGAACAGGCGGCACTCACCAGATTTGATCACTTTGTAAAAAGCCTTTATTGATCCATAAAGGCTTTTTACAAATTGATCAAGTCTGGTGAGTGCCGCCTGTTCACGCTATCTGATTGAACTGGTGCTTTGCACTATTGGAAGGCTACCCCAGCAAGTATTTGGACATTTACAGCCGAGTCCCGAGCCTCCCCTCGCTTGTGTGTGTATATATCTATCTATCTAGATATCTCTCTCTATCTATTTATCTATCTATATATATATATATATATATATATATATATGTCTTTGTTTGCACCTGCTTGATGATTTTATAAAGTTGTTTTTCCACAAGTCTCCGAGTGCCGCCGCTGTGTTCTTCTAGTTATCTACTGTGTATTGGAAGGCACCGGAGCAGAACAAGCATCTAGGACTGAGTGCCGGTCCGCTCCACCCCGCTATATATATATATATATTCTAGATATAGATATAGATATCGATAGATAGATATATATATGTGTGTGTGTGTGTGTGTGTATGTATGTATGTATGTATGTATATATATATATATATATATATATATATATATATATATATATATATATATATATACACACACATATATACTCACCTTCACAAGAGGTGTTTTTCGGAAGGCACCGGAGCAAGTACTGATCATTGAGGAGTGCTGCCTATCACTGAGACTTATATATAGATATATAGATATAGATATATCTTTAGATAGAGGGAAATAGCTGGCACTCCTTTGCTTGAATAAATGGATGGTGCACAGGTGCCTTCCCCAACTCGACATCAGGGGTGGCATACATGCATTCCTTTTAGGCGGCACTCTGACGTCTTTCAAAAGAACTTAAGACCACACAGGTTTCATAAAGATCTTTCGAGATTTATTCTAGTCATCAGCATCATCCTGATGAGACAAAGGGGCTGGATATCCTCAAAGCAGATACTGACACCAATTGGGTGTCTAAAATTGAGAGTAATCTAGCCCTCTTTCACTCTGAATTATTAGCCTTTAAGAAAGGAAAGTACAAAACAGTCAAGGAGGTCTATAAAGAACAGCGTGTATACGCTTGGCTCCAAGGTGGAGATTATAGACCTCCTTGGCGCAACACCAGCAGGCTTAGTCGTGCCAATTGTGACTTCTCTGAAATTGATACATTGGCAAGTGATTCCGACTTCCCGTGCAGGTCCTCCTTTTTTAGGAAAAAATACCACAAAGAAAAGGAATGCAAAAAAACCCCAAACCCTGCAGAAGGGGAGGAGTCAGGTGGCGTGCGAAGAAATCTGACAAGGGCAATAAAGACTTAATTGTCTTTAACTTGTCGGATTACAATCCGACTACCATTGAAATGGCGGTCTTGTCTAAAGGTTTGTCATTTGTGAGAACTTATAGACCAGGCATGTCCAAACTATGGCCCTCCAGCTGTTGTGAAACTACAAGTCCCATCGTGCCTTGCCACAATTTTGCTATTGAGGAATGCTAAAACTATGGCAAAGCATGCTGGGATGTGTAGTTTCACAACAGCTGGAGGGCCACAGTTTGGACATGCTTGTTGTAGACAATCCTCATTTTGAGATTGAGACTGAATTATTTAAGTTCCACCGCATCCTTAAATTGAGGAATTTTTTCTTAAAAAAGCGGAACCAGAACACATCCCAAGCAAATGCAAACCAGTAAGTACGTTCGATCCACCGGGTACCAACCCATCGATCGATAATTTGTTCGCTTGGTTAAAAGAGATGTGTCCCACTTTATTGATAAACAGAAAGTCTCATATTCTAACTTGACTAAAGAGGAGAATCTGGCGGTCAACTTTTTGATAACCCCCATCTGTATGTATGTATGTATCTCTATCTCTCTCTCTATAGATAGATAGATAGATCTATATATATATATATATATATATATAGACCTGTCCTTTACCAATTATTTATCAACACTAGTTCTCATAACCTTGGCTGGAAGCAGAATGATCAGGTTGCCAGACATTGTTTAGTCATCAGATTTCATGACTTTGATGGTTTCCATTAATAGAGCACCTAATTCCGTTGACCTGTAGATACAGTACATAGATGTGATGGCAGATAAGCGCCATGTGGCCCATCTTTTCTGCCCCTTTGAAGGGGTCCAACTTTAATTGTGATGGAAAGGTTTTGGAGTCCTATTGAAAATAAAAGCTCTAAACCTTTTCCACTAATCAATATAGAGTTGCTTTCATGTGATTGGTCAGGGAGTGCGAAAGCCACTCTGTATTAGTTGGTGGCGTTTTATCTTACCACTAACTGCAATGATTTTACTATGGTGTATTTCATTTATTATATATTATATCCCTACGGGGGTATCTGATTAGCCCTGATGCGTTTTTGACCTCCAACAAATGAGAGGAATGATGGTTATTATTGGGGTATCTGAATACTGCCTTGTTTATCGGGCAATAAGACATGGTATCCAGGACAGGTTTCTGGACCCATGTGTTATATCATGGATCTGCAGTCTGCTTGTTGGGGATTATGCTTCAAGTGCCTAAGAATAATCTCGGTAAGTGCCGGCATCAGAGGATCAGGATGCCAGCATCAGGGCTAATTGGATAGCCCCCGGCGAACCTATTATTACCATTGCTAATAGGATATCTCACTTAGTCTACCATGCCTCTCTGCATTCCCTCATATGTATGTTGCCTGAGATCAAGTTCACCTAATTAAGCCGCGCAAACTCCCTCTGTATCAGGCAACTACTTTTTGTCAAATGTATCTGTACGTTCCATGTTGTAGGTCACCCAAAAAAAAGATAAAAAGAGAAATAATATATGTATGTATGTATGTATGTATGCATGTATGTGTGTGTATGTATGTGTGTATATATATATATGTGTATTTATGTGTGTGTATATATATATATATATATATATGTGTGTATATATATATGTGTGTGTGTGTGTATGTATGTATGTATATATATATATATATATATATATATATATATATATATATATATATATATATATATATATATATATATATATATATATATATATATATAATGTATGTATTATTAAGGAAAAGCAGAAAGTAGAAAATCCCTGCTTGATTCCGGTGTAAGGTGATGTTTTCTCCTGTATCTCAGTCCCATCCCTTTGCCTGCCTAAAATAAGATGCATGCCCCAGTTAGAGAGACTGGAATGGCCTAACTAGTGACCATGGCAAACAGTATAAAACCACAGGGAGACAAGACGAAGGTTTCTAAAAGATAAACAAAGTGAAATGCTTGAAAACCACATCACGTGTTTAATACAATGCAGGCTAGGTTTCTGTGGATTTTCAAAGAATCGGACTTGTATAATAACATAATCTTTTAATAATAATCCACCAAAGGATTGATACAGTATTTCTGCCACATGTAGTAGTGACCTGGCACAGTACTGTTCATGTGTGTGCAGGTACAGTATGACTTGTCTGTCTTCTATAAAAGCAGGCAGGTTGAATGGGGGAGAGCATGCTCTGTTTTACATTAGTTCTCATTTGCTACAGTGTTCTGCCTTTGAATTGCTTCTGAGCCACAGTATCTGGCAGGGCTGAGTGGAAGTCATTTAAGGACAACTACTCATTCTGGATTTCTGCCATGTACAGTATACTTGATGATACTGAACAAAGCTGTATGAATCAGGATTATTTACATAGTGTCAATGTCTGCTTCAAATGAACCAACAGGATAAATAGAGCAGCTTTGTTAATGTACAGTATACAAAACCCCACTTTTACTAGCAAATATTATTTTTGTAAAAAGGAAGAAAAAGGGGCTTGTGTTTTCTCTTTATGTTGACCTTTTGAATTCGTTCTTTGCCTAGTCACCGGAGATTAAAATGCATGAAGCATATTTAGCATAGCCTACATCTGTACTTTTTAATGGTCTCTTTGTCTGTGTATTAACCCTTCAAATGTATGATGGATATTTAGCATTTAGTGACAAAGACATAAGCAGTACTATTTTTCTGGAAAAATGGGTCTAGGAACTCTGGGTCTGGGGGTGGATCGATTTAAATATATAGAGAGAGAGATGTATATATTGTATTTAGAAAATAAGGCACTCACAGGGGACTTTAATATAAAACTTATCTTATGGAAAGTACATTTTGGCCCAGGACAGGTTTAGGAACCCAGTTCCTGATGATGTAATATTTAATTAAGAGGTTCAGGAACTGAGTTCCTACTTGTTCCTGCTGAAAAATAGCACTGGACATAAGGTTTGATTGTTTACAATTTATGACAAAATACTTTTTTCAAAAGTGATAAAATGGAGAATGACAAACAGCCAGCCAATCAGCTCCTACTGTACCTGCCATGTCACAGACTATGTTTGAAAAATGTCAGGCAGGAGCTGATTGGCTGGTTGTTTATCACTCTCCATTTTATCACTTTTGATGCTTAGTGCATCTGGCCCTCAAGCTGGTCATATATCATAAAGATTTTAGGGCCGAATGCACAATTTGGACGAGTCCTGGGATGCTTTGTGTGTGTATATTATTGTACATCGTGAGGTGTTTGGGTACAATGCACGGCCCCGCTGATCATGAGGTAGATTCTCAGATCTTATGTGCTACACAGAAGATGCTGCTATCGACCAGTATGCTGGGAGTTGCAGATCTTCCGATAGATCTTAGGTGAAATGACACACATAAGATGTATCGTGTGTCCGGGCAGCTGCCGTGGAAAGCATTAGATGACTCTGATCTGAAGTATCCTGATGTATGGCCAGGTGTATGTGTGGCTGTGATAGGTGCATTGCATACTGCTGATGTGAGGCTTCATTTCCTTCCCGGGTCTGCACGTTTTCTCTCAGCATATGTGCTATGAAGGTTATCTTCTCTCCAGGGTGTTAGCAGAGTAGTATATGTTGCCTGCGTAGGTGGGAAATGCTGGGGGCTAACAACTATTATTCATTTTAGATTTTGCTAATAAATTGGTCTGCAACACATTCATATATCAGCATATGTAGTTTCTGTATTCATTATGTAACCATATACAAGTCTTGAGAAAATTCAGGGTTTTTTTTGTTAAAGAAAAAGGAATGTTATCCACATTTCTTTCATTTTTTTTTTTACTGTCCTCATCTGACCGCTATTGTAGTGCTGTGTTTTTTTTTTCTGTTGCTCTTTTCCTTACAGTACTGCAGCAAGGCATGACCAGCCTCACTCTGCAGACCACATGTAAGCAAACTTTTGTGCTTGGAGGGTGAGATGCAAATGAGTCACCCCATGTGGATGAATATGCAATTCGGGAAGTCTGAAGCAAGATAGGGACTGGTTTGCTGGTGGATGGCTCCAAGCCTTCTTATCTGTCAGAGGAGATGATTGCTTTAATGTCTAATGTTTACCAGAAGCATAACAAAAAAGGCGGGAATACTTGCATGCAGGGGGAAATATTTGCATATTTTTATGATTTTACATCTTATTTTTATTTCAGATTTATTAATAAATATGTATTGCTGATATTTAAATATATTAAACCATGGGAACCTTTCCCTGTATTTCCAAATTAAAAAATAATTTTAAATTTCCACTAACATATAGTTAGGGCTCTAGTTTCCTATCATGGTTTTTCTTTGTCTAGACCAGGGGTGCTCAAACTATTTTGCTCTGGGACCCTGTCACCTGATAAAAATTATTACAGGACCCCAGCAAGTAAGTTACTACTGAATGAGCACCACATGTGTGGTCAGTGAAGTGACCGCAATTGTGACAGGGAGGCAGTGGGTAATGGGAGGTAGGGGTGGTGGAAAAGGGTGACAGGGGTATGAAAGAGAGAAGCAGTGGGTGTTAACTTGATGAGTTATACCCTGTCCTCCCTCCGCAGACACATTAGTCTGATGATCAGCAACATACAGTAGAGTTGTGACCCCATGCTGAGGTGGTCGTGGACCCAGTTTGAGAACCGCTGGTCTTGACATTTGGTTATTGTTTGTTTTGTTCTGTAATTCAAGTTAATATGTTTTTAGGTCTCTGATATAAAGCTTATGCTATGTAATCTACACATGAATACACCATTTTATTGCGGACCAGTTGGCTCTCAGGATATATTTCAACTCCTAAGTCAGTATTTGTAGGTTGTTTTTTTTTCCGGTACTTATATGTTAGTTGGGCGGCCACTAAGCTATTTGCTTAGTTTTAGGCGTCACCTCGTGGGGCTCGCCACGCTTCGGGCTCGGTGGCTTGCTTGCGCTCACCACACTATATAAAATCAACTCCATGCCGACATGGATAGTGGGGGTATGAGCATGCTTACTATAGTGGGCGCCCAACTAACATATAAGTACCTTTTTTTTTTTTAATAAATAAAAACCGTAAACTGATCTTTGCATACAGGTTTTTATCCCCACAGGCTTAAATAACCGCTCAATTGAGGTAAGCAACACCTAATCCCCGATAAGTGACCCACCCACAACTATCCTATTATCCCCCATGTCAGCAGTTTGCTGCAGTAAACTAATGCACTAGTTAGATACTGCTCATAAGAAGGTTGTATTGCAGTTTCTACTTGTATTTTGCATAACAAATTAGTCCTTTAATTTTAACTAGATGCCCAGTCCCTGCTTATGAACATAATCCCCACAATATGACTCAATACTCCACTGATTGTGGCATGGTTGTTCTAATGCCGCTCATACACGTCCCGATCCCGGCGGTGCGATGTGTGCTTTGAGGTGCGCGCTCCCGCGACACCTCATCGCACAGTACAAAAAGTATGTGCTGCACATACTTTTTATACTCGCTTTTCATCACATCGCATTGCATGCACAACGCATGCAATGCGATGTGATGGATGCTATTTAAGCCCACAACGCACGCCGGGATCGCAGCGTGTATGGGCAGCTTAAGAGTGAGTTGTATCAGGTGGGAGAAGAGCTTTAATAAACACCTGGGTTGTCTGTATTACACCACAAATTATCTTTCCTAATTTGGCCCTCTTCAAGTTACTCATAAGTCACCATTCTTCACACAATACCTCTGTTCTCATCATTCATTGTTCATTCGTCGCTTGTATCGCAGAATCCTGGCATATGATGAGATTTGTATCTGACAAATAATTGTCCTAAAATAAATTCTGTCCGTAAGTGGATTATTTGGTGGTCGCGATTCCCCCTTGATGGATCATTTAGCATCGTACAACATGAAAACATCTTTATTTTTCAATTCTACTCCAATTTTGACTGTCTCATTTGCATCTATTTTTAGCTTTGTATTGACACAGATAATGATTTGCTTACAGCTATTGAATGAGTGCAGACAGTGTGCTCACATCAGATGCTTCTTAAAACTGCTGTCTATGGCCTTATGCAGTTTTTTATTGTCAAACTTAAAAACCATCTCCTGTGAGATTATTTGTGTCACTGTTATATAATCTTAGCAGCTGTTAGTTTGTAAGTAATGCATTTGTATATTATCTATGCTGTACTCTAAGGATTTTAGTCATTTGGCTGGTGTATATTAAACGATGTGGGGATCATTTGCAATGTCACAACAGACATGATATCTGTCAACCGTAAACCAAAAGATATAGCGCATGATCGTTCAAAGCCGCATTCAGCAGTATGATATCTACCACCAAGCCATCCCATGGGCCGTGCAGCACAACAAATGGGGGGACTGACATGTCATCAGATGGGAGGGCACAGTAATGTGTACACACTACTCGATATGCAGGATATGTCAGTCCAAACCTTGGATTAGGACAGGACTTGACAAACCCCAGGCGCCAGATTCCCACGGCGACCAGATTCTGCTTCCTGGCGACCAGATTTTTTGAGGGAGGAAGCAGAACCTGGTCTTGGCCCGGCAGGCTTATAGTGCGGTGTCGTCAAACCCCCGGCATTGCAATCCAATTGAAGTTTGTGGTTCGGGAGCCAATCAGGAGTGGCAGTGGTAGCTTGGTTCCTGATTGGCTGTCGGACCACGCTCCGAATGACTCACGATCTGGTGCGAGTTTTGAAATAGCCGCGCTGCGGTATACCTGCTTTTATACAGGGGGAGCAACTCTAGATGACTGCTCTGCCTGACTGTTGCTGTTACCATGGATGGTAACGGCAGGGTGGAGAAGGCGGCTGCCATTTACCTCTTGGCAACAAGCAAGTTGGCCCTTGACAGAGCATGTAACCCCTTGGCAACGAGCAAGTTAGCTCCTGGCAGAGCAGGTTAACCCCTGGCAGATCATGGTAACCCCATAGCAACAAGCATTTACCCCTGGCAGACCATGGTAACCCCATAGTGGCCGACCATGGTAACCCCATAGCAACAAGTATTTACCCCTGGCAGAGCATATTATCCCCTGGCAGAGTATGTTAACCCCATTGGCAATGCCCATGTTAACCCCTGGCATCAAGCATGAAACTCATAGCAACGAGCTTGTAGGTAAGCAGAACTTATGTGGCATAATATGTAATTACGGCATGTGGTATTATATGAAATGAGCATTATGATATTTGGTATAATGTTTAATGGACATTACGGCATGTGGTATATATAATTGCCATTATGGCATGTGTACATTTTTGGCACGCGCCTGTAATTGTGTGAGTTTCCTTTAGGTACTCTAGTTTCCTCCTACAAAAATAAAAATATAGGTGAATTGGCTCCTAGCAAAAAGAAAAAATTGAATTGCATTTTTTTTTTTACTCAATACCTGTAAATTTTCTTGGGGCAGGCTAGATAGGCCAACGGAAATATTTTTCAACAAATTTTTCATTAACTACTATGGACTGTATTCATATGTTTTTTTGCATCGGCAGCCACTAGAGGGCACCCAACAGAGCTATTGGAATGTAGCTCTGTTTAGGCACGTCAGCTGGCGGCGTCTGCTTTTTAGCACGGCGAGCTGAAATGCACGAAAGTCAATTGTTTGAGCACCCATTAGTTGGGTTGGATTAAGCCACTATTCACAGCTAAACCAGACCATAGTTAGAGCTGTATGTGTGAATAAAAACAATAGAATATCGCCTAGCAATTTTCCATAACTTTAGACGGGACATCGGGCGCAAGTAAACATTGTTTCACTGATTTATCGGTATGATGTAGTTGTACTGTATTTATTGTGAAAAATGTTGCGCTTTTTATAATTTTTCCATTTGAGTATCACTGTAATCCATATTAGATCAACAATGATGTTGAAAGAGTATATAGTGTTTCATATTGAGTTCAAGGACATTAACAAAAAGGTCAAGAAAAGTCCCGAGTAGTCGGTGTGCTCCATTAAGGGAACCGCTGCCATCTCTTATATCACAGATAATCTGTTTTGTACAGTTAAGGTTCTCTTTCGCCTGAGGAAACTACAGGATGGTGCCAGTTTTTCTGTATTCCTGATAACCAATAGGTAGGTAACCTTAGCTCCCTAGGTCCTGGGGGAAATTTTAAACCGGTTCGCTTGCTTTTATGTAGTGCCCCTGTACCCTATATCTCTTATGTAATCTTTGCATTTTTTCATAGTTCTAAATGGTTCCTGGCTGTACCGTATTCACAAAAAACACTTCTGTCTTGTGCTTTGTATTTGCAGCATAAAAGGTTAGTGGAATGCTGTACAATATCTGTGCCATGTACTGTACATTTCTCCAAGGCTGCAATAGACGTCATAGCAAGGAGAAAAGGGGCTGGGTTAAAGCAAATACAATTCTATATTGCATGGTTCACCGCTACACTCCTGTGTAATGAACTGATGTTTCTTCTTTTTATTAGTGTAGGTGCCCACAAATTCACAATTGATGTTGGTCATGTTTCTTCATAAGGAAATTAAAAGGTCAAAATAAATCTATTGGTGATTGACATTACTTTATAGTTATGGCTTTATATTTTATATATCAGTTATTTCTATGGTGCTGCAGGCTGTTGGCCTCATGGGCATAATAGGATTTCTGGGACCCAGTAGCGTCACAAGGGCGGTGCAGGCCACATCCGCCTGTCACAAGACCACGGTTGGCATCTTAGTGACACAGCTGGGTGCAGCATTGTAACATTATTTGCAGTACCTGGCTCCTGTCACTGTGTAGAAGCGAGCATTGCAGCTCCAGCATTTCCCATGGCGTGGGGGGGATTCAAGCTTTGAGGCCCGCACCCTTCTAGCAAAGCCACTGCATACGCCTTTGGAGTGCATAGAGAAGTTTAAGTGCCGCACCAGGTGTCCTCATGGCAGTGATGCCCCTGCTGAGTCATAAAGCAGAAAGTCCTCTCTTTGCAAAGGAAAGATTTTCTTGGGTGAGTTGTCCCAGCGGAACCTACATACGGGCTATCACGTGCAGACAAAAGATGGCATGTGAAAATTGATACATTTAACCGTTACATTTTCTTCCTGCTTTTGACATCATGTAAACTGATACCATAAAACCACCATTACCTCACCCATCAGTGCTTGTTAATGGTGTAACTATTTGTGAGAGACATACATTTATTTAATCATAGAGGCAGAGCAGGAGAAACAGAAGGCCACACAGCCAAGCATTTAGTATAAGTGGCAGTCTGGTAAAATACCTGGCATTGGGGGTACAGGTCCACTTTACGACAGCTTTAATATATGCTTGGAACAGGAGCAAAAAATATTTTTGCACAATTTGGTATTATGGTACTTCAGTTATTGGAAATATGGAAGTTTGCTTAACATAACCAAGGTTATTTTGATCTCTAAGGGCTAAATGTTTTCTCTTGTTTATCCTGACTCGCTTTTAGGTTTTGGGAAGTCTGAGAAGAAATGAGAACGGTCACACTTAGACCTCATGCTCCATAAAGTGAAATAGTGCAGCTAGTGTGACAGACCATGTGCTTTTGTGTGCTAGATTGCCATGATGTTACAGTTAATGAATTTTGGAATTCATATGTCATAGCTTTGCAGTTGTGTATGTAGAAAATATTTCTTTGGATAAGTCACAGCTTTGCATTATCCATGCGCCTGTCACGTTGGTTGTGCTTCAGTAAATCTTAGAATGCACACCCGATTTACATGAGGTGCTATCATGCTGGGACTTGTAGTTCTGCAAAGAAAGACATGTGGTGCAGATGCACACTCCATATTATTAATCAAAATCAATCAATAATAGAGGTTCTTGGTATATTCATTGGCCAAGAGATATTTGCCCACCAACCAGCTTCACGGTAACCTCATTTCTGGTGGGTCCCTAATACTAAGAATCTGGGGCGCGGAACCCCAAAAAGGCCAGCATAAGCCAGTCACCCCAGGGCAGCACACAAGTTAA
Organism: Crinia signifera; assembly: GCF_055691185.1. NCBI lineage: Eukaryota > Metazoa > Chordata > Amphibia > Anura > Myobatrachidae > Crinia > Crinia signifera. Next base: position 110,357,497 of record NC_139217.1, on the reverse strand, counting down.
AAACTAAGCTATAAATGTGTGTTAATAAGAAAGAAGCAGGAGCTAGAGGTTAAAAAGTGTAGTGCTAGGAAGTATAATATTAGTGAAAATAAATAGTGCTAAATAAATGTTAGGGTGTGCCACCCTGAAAGCAACTCTGCTACACCAACCCAAGGGGAGCCGCGCCCCAAATCCATCTCCAAGACTAGCAATTAGTGTGAATTTTTAGGTCTTACCTTCATTGTGCCCTCAGTTTGCAGTCTGTGGCTACCAGGGACCAAACTGGTGACCCACCAGAAATGAGGTTACCGTGAAGCTGGTTGGTGGGCAAATATTTCTTGGCCAATGAATATACCAAGAACCTCTATTATTGATTGATTTTGATTAATAATATGGAGTGTGCATCTACACCACATGTCTTTCTTTGCCGACTTTAAAACAAGTCAGAAATGTTTTGACGGAAACGGCCATGGATTGTCGATTTAACAGACGTTTCTTGACAATTCACGCCCACTTTTCGCCTTTCCACAGGTTGTTTTCCTCCTGTTGAGTTGGCAAGTACAATGGCATATTAGTAAATGAGGAACTATTAAAGTGGCCATTATTAATCAGATGTTTGACAGGACTGGGGGAAAGTAAGGTTAGCAGGTGATTGTAATCTTAGTTTGCATGTACAGAAGTCATTGAGTTGCGCAGCCAGACCTGCCTGTATTAGTTATTTTTGGGAAAGTGTCTGCTAGTTCATTTTTATAAAACCGTTTGTCTAAAGGTGTTGAAAGTTATAATAGTCGCATGTAATATTTTTGTTAACATTTTAGTTTAAATGTTCAGAAAATGACCTACAGTATTAGCTGAAAGGGGTCCACAGTGCCTTACAATGTTGTTTATAAGCAGGAACACAAAAAGAAAAAGAGGAAAAAAGTGACATCTGGTACAAAACACTACATTAGAAGGACACAGTTTATACACAATGCTGTAGCCACAATGCAAGAAATAATGATGGTGTAAGGGAGGGAAGAGCACCCTGCTCATGAGAGATTAGACTTTCAAGTGAAATGGGAGACGGGTGGGAGGGGAGATATAGTAATCATGGAGAAGTAGTTTAGGATAAAAGCTTTGACAAAGAGCCTGGTTTGAGGAGAGTCTAATAGGGAGAGAGAGTTCGAGTTGTAGGGAGCAGCATGGGTAAAATATTGGATGTGTGAGTTTGCCTGAATTATTCAGTTGTGAGGAGATTAGAGCTGTGAGTGTGAGTTGTTTGAATTGGGTTTAACAGGTGCTGGTGTCAGTGTAGGGCTTATAGATGTGGTGATTCAGACAAAGGGTCAGATGTTCTAAATTGTAGAGAGAGAAACTACCAACCAATGAGATCTTTTCTTCATTTTTGAAACCCAGACTATAACATAGTTAGTAACTGGCTGGTATTTTATCTCCTATTTTATCACTCTGAGGCTTTGTACATCTCTCCCATAGTACATCTGGAGAGGAAGAGGAGCTGGGCAGTAGCATTAAAGGCAGTTTGGCATGGAGAAAAGTCAGAAACTGGAAGGCCACATAAGAGCTCCTTGCAGTAATCCACTGAGAAAGAATAGTAGGAGAGAGATAGGAGGGCAGGCAGAAAAGGACATTGTCATTCAGTGTGGAGTGGAGAGGCTGAAGGCCAGACTGAAGACGGCCTAGCAGGAAGTGGGAGGAAAGAAAGACAGTAAGACAGATGTAGATAATTCGCTCAAGGGTTTTGGAGACAAATGATGAGAGATGGGGTGTAATTAAAAAGTGTCTGGATCAATGGTTTGTTACGATTTGGGTAGACAAGGGCATGCTTGAATGAAGAGAGGACAGTCTCTGCTGAAATTGAAAATATTGAAGAAATTGAATATAGAAGAATATTGAAGATAGGAACAGGCAATTGCAGAGAGAGTTGAGGTGGTGGGAGTGGATAGGGTCAAGTGGGTTAGCATAAGGGGCCGAGCACTTAACTGGTGCCATGATTTCTTCTCCAGATAAGTGAGAGAAGATAGTCTGAGTAGATGCAATGGATGGGGCAGAGGCAGGTTTGGAAGGATGTATGTGAAAGAGTCTGAATCATCCCATACCTTGATGTACAAATGTTGTATTTTTCAGTATTCCATAAAATGGTGCTCTTTCTAGCACCCTGCATCTTTCAACACCTGTGCATTTTAGCCATTTCTGCCTGGGCTTTCACTCTATGCTTTGGTGATTCTCATCTGTATCTCCGCATTGATATACAGACCAGAGTGTACTAGACGCATGTATAGAGATTTAAAGGGAAAAGAGAATATTTGAATACTTCTGCACTAGTCTTATATTAGTTTTACTCTTGAGCCTCAATTGTAGTTTATTTGTTAAATACCATTAAATCAGAGTGGGGGTGCTGCCATAGACAATGGGCTTATGCAAGAAAAAGAGAGCAGAAAAAAGGATGGTCTCTTTTGTTGGCACACTGATAAAGAAAAGTATAAAAATAACTCAGGATAAAATATACCTTTTTAATTGCATTTAATTGTATACAATTAAAAGGTATATTTTATTCTGAGTTATTCTTATACTCTACTTCAGACCTTCCCAACCACGGTCCTCAAGGCACACCAACAGTGCAGATTTTAGTGATATCCAGGCTTCAGCACAGATGGTTTAATCAGATTCACTCAGATACTAATTAAGTCACCTGTGCTCAAGCCTGGATATCACTAAAACCTGCACTGTTAGTGTGCCTTGAGGACCGTGGTTGGGAAAGCCTGCTCTACGTTATCAGTGCGCCAGCAAAAGAGAACATCCTTTTTTTCCCCTTTCTTTTTCTTGTACTAGAAGCACCAAAGCATAGAGGCGCCCAGGTAGAAATGAGGAACTGCACAGGTTTTGAAATGTGCAGGGTGCGAGAATGATCACTTTAACAGTAATGAATATCTGTAAATCACTGTTCTGTAAATTGCAAATGATTTTGTTTTTCCACCATGTCTACTATAGTTGCCATCTTGATAATTCTGTATCAATATTTCATATAGCTTTTTTAATTTTACTTGGAGATAATAACCTGCGGTGTCGGACATCAGAGTGGTGAATAGAGTGAAAGAGGAGAATGGCTTTTCCTCTTTCAGTGTCATAGCTCTATGATTCATTATGGCATGAATAGAATGACCTTCAGTAGCAAAAGTTCAATGTCACCAGATACTAGAACACTTCTGCAGAGGTTGTATTTAAATCTCAGCCTTATAAATAGGCAAGAACGATTAAGTGAACAGAAGTAATCTTTTGTGGTCATTCTGGGAACACCATATACCACAACATACAGTAGTTTGATTGTGTAAGTAGGTTGTGAAACAGCACTTAATGTGTTCACACAAGTAAACTGCACATCGTTGAAAAGTTTCAATTTCTAAAAAAAAAAATTCAAATGCAGTAATACTGTAACCATAATTTTGATTTATTTTAGCTGATCTATATGCTTGAGGTTAAAAAACGGAACATTTAAAGTTTCCAAAATTCCCTTTCTTATGGGCTGCTGCACAATAGCAAGTGCACCTTTAACATTTTTCTTACTGATAATGGTAATACTTAAAACAACAAAATTATATCAAATCTTTATTTTAGTGATTTATTATTTTGTAAGGTTAATGATTACATATGTCTGTTCTAGTTTGTTTTTAGATGTATTTAATTTAGTCATTGTTTTAATTGTGAAAATAAAATCTCAAATGTATTGAAAAGCTAAGGGCACATAAAGAATTTGTTTGAAAAAATATTTTTGACCCTACTTTCATTGTAATATTTGAAATCATTAGGGAAAAATTATAATTTACTTGCTGGGCTGTAGCTCTATGGTTAGGTGCTCAGAGCTATCCAGTTGACTGTATAATCCCATTTGAGCCAGAGGGAGGCACATTACAGTGAAGAATGCCTGGCGTTTAGTGGCTGTAAACTGCATCTCCAGGGTTGAATGTAGAGGGTGCAGTGTGTTGACTAGCCCAGAGGCGCTAGCTGGTGTGCATTTCTATTTGCATTTCTATTTGCAAGTTTAATGCATTAACAATTGAATAGCTCTGGCCATGTATCCCATGCAATGTTGCACTACTGTAATTCCTAGTTATTTGCTTACTTACATTTCTTATTTTACTTGACCTCTTTTGTCAAACTAATTTTTGCATACAGCAGTCATAGCTGTACACCACAGCAACATTATAACTTTAGGGACAAATGAAGCTCCCCCTTAAACTTCCACTACACTTCTCTTACCTGAATGAGCCTGCCAAATGTACTGAAGCTGTTTTGCACATCACCACTTATAGAGGTAAAGATCACTATTCTGCTCTACATCTTAGTATATTGTCACACTGTAGGTAGCTAATTCAATTGTATTGCTGACCCCATATATAAAATCGGCGCGGAGGCCAACTTAGCAGTCGTGGAAGCTACACATTGCTCGTCTTGGCAAGGTCTGCTATGTTTGGATGTTGAACACTGCAAAGCATCATTAAAATGTATTTTTAGTGGAATCAAACTTCCACTGGGAAATGAAGCTAGTGCCACAATGTGCTAATGCTCCACAACGGTCAGATGAAAGCCCTACATGACCAGCAATATTGCTTATGCCCCCTTTCATGCCATACTGGCATAGGAAAATAGCTACAATACCAAGCAATACTGTGACGAGCCAAAATTATGACGCAGCTCATTGTGCTCAATTGAATTGCCTCCCTTGAATGTCTTTGTATTGACTCTTAAGCTCTCTCTGTAATTTATCCACTTTATACTTTTTTTTCCCCCCAGTGATTCTTTTATTTTTTTGGGCCAGCATTAAACGAATGGTCACTTGTGATTAACCTTTTCGATCTGCACTCCTTCATTTACCAGAATGATTCCCTTTCTTTTTAATGTACTGTATGTACTTTCAGTATCAGTACTGCTTGCACTCTTTTTTTTATATGACCTGCCTCACTAGATTGCCTGGAGTTGTACATGTAGTGTATATTTGAGTTGTTACTGTACTTGGCAAGTGGTACTTTTCTAAAATTACTTTTTGGCAAGTTACAGTGCTTGCTCTGTACTACAATAGTTTGTGACCTATTTTCAGGAGAAGCCTTTACACGAGTCTTACAGTATTTCTTCTGATGTGTATACAATATTTTTATCAATGCTAATCACCGAGATATAAAATTACGTTTCAAAAGTATCTATGAAATATTTCAGAGAGTATACAATACGTATGTTCTCTTTTGCAGGGTCATTCTCTGTTATAAGTCTCGTCTAAGTCGCCCTTCTGTCTCACATTGTTCAGAGGAATTGAAAGGGAGGGGAGGGGTTTGAAACCAAAGAATTTTAATAATGAAAAATATGTATTCCCAAATAATAACTGTACCTGCTTTTATTTTGAAAAGAGCTGTTGTGGGTAAAAAATGTTTTACTTTTTAGTGGTGCACTTTAACTTAGCTCAGGCTTCCACTTCTTCACAGTGACACATTATGCATCATGCGGTGGTGAGTGGGCCACAATGACCATGCTTGCATTGCTGCCTACTTTTCCTACACTCCATTGTATCTTTAGACTTTCTCGAGGTCGGAAATGATTTCCAGACATGTCATGGGGAAATTTACTAAGCTGGGAGTTCTATTTCAGATGGGATGTTGCAATGGCAACCATTCAATGGCAACCATTCAGATACTATCTATGATCTTCTAGTAGATTGTGGTTGGTTGCCCATAGCTACATCCCATGTGAAATAAAACTCCCATCTTAATAAATTTGCCCCTTAGAGTCTCCACAACAGGGCTCCTTATTGCTTTGTGGCCTTGACTACCGTCTAAAGCACCCACCATATATACTGTAGGTACTCCAAGGGCATTTTTAGCTTTTAAAAGGGTGTGTTTCCGATAAGTACACATTTTAATTCTCTTTATATAATTATAAATATTATTTCACTAACGTCCTTGATGGGATACTGGGAATGGTCTTAAGACATTGGGTATTAGAGGGTATCCGCAGGAGACAGGCACATCTATAACTTTGAAGCTGGGTGTACTGGCTCCTCCCCTCTGATTCCCCTCCCAGGAACCAGTTTAGAAAAATGTGCCCTCAGGAGAAGGATGCACACTGCTGGAGCTCCAGAGAGTTTGTCTTCAGTTTATTTTCTTTTATTATTTTGGGGTTACTGTGTTGGACTTCACAGTATCCCTGCTTCGTGGGAGTCAGTTGAGGAGGGTTCAGCTGCAGGCCTCTTAAGGTACCGAGCTGTCCCTGCTGCAGGACCACTGTCCTGAGAGGGTGTTTGTACTCACGGGCATTGCGCTGCAGTGATACTCACCCCCAGCATGCCGCACACTCCTGACACAGTCCGAAGACGTCTGTGGTGAGTAGAAACCGGGGTCCCCACAGTGGGGTACCCCGGCTCATTGTGCGGCAAGATGGCGGCGGCGGCAGACGCGGTACCCTGCACAGGGGCTGCGCAGACCCCCTGTCACAAACTGGCTGCGGGTGACAGTCCCTGGGCTACCAGGGCAGATCCCACTATAAAACGCTGTTCAGTGTAAGGGCGCCATTAAAACTGACAGCCAGCGCCAGTATAAAGATCAGTGAAGCCCCTGCGCCATCACAGGGGGGCGGGGCTTCAGCGGAGCGAGTCCAGAGCTCTGAGCGCGCATACACTACTTCCTGCTTCTCCCTGGGCGCCATTACTGTCTCCAGATACACTCCTCAGCGGTGAGGTGTTGGACAGAGGAAATCTGCAGAAAACAGCAAGTGTATTTAGCGCTAAGATCGCTTAATTGATCACACTGTTCTGTGTTTATGCGTGTTACCAACTCCTAAATAGGAGTTCAGGTTGTACAGGGTGTGCTGGTCTCCTCAGTGTAATCTGAGCGCTCCCCCACGTGCTTGTTAAGCTACACACTTCCAGTGATAGAGCTCACACATATATAGCTACTATACACTGCACTCTGAATATATACATATTTATTTCATTGTGATTGTGGTGTGTTTGTGGAAGAAAGGTTACTCATTCCTTCAACATGGTGAGGAAGTTAACCTGTCTCATTTGCAGCAGCAAGTTTGTGCCTAAATCCACCTCACAAATTACTTGTGAGGAATGCATGTCCACTCAAACGAGTGGGACAGGGGGTTCATCCCAGATTAATCCTCAATCAGACTCTCAGGAGCCTGAATGGGCGGCAGGCATTAAAACCATGCTGCAGGCAGTGTCAACACAATTGGCTGCAAATACAATGCAGACCAAACAGGTGCAGCAGGACTTAACAGTTTTAGCCGCACGGGTGGATAATATAAGCACCACCACGGGCCAGTCACGGAAGCGTGCTGCGACCGCCATGTTGCCTGATTCAGAAGATCTACAGGCTGGTGACGACACAGATGATAATGTGGACGACGGGGCTCTGATCCCTGATTCACTGTCATCTCTTAGAGGCCCAGAACCTCTTATTACAGCAATAAGAGAAGTGTTAGACCTTCCTTTAGCTGACATGCAGGAAGGTGACCCGTTCTTTGGGTCCCAAAGGAAACAGCAAATTGTTTATCCTGAACAAGTTGACCTTGATGAGACGTTTAAGGAGGCTTGGAAACAACCTGAAAAGCGTTTCCAACTGTCTAAAAGGTTTAAGTCCAATTTTCCCTTTGATCCCGCCACTAGAGCGGTGTGGGAAGAGCCTCCGGTTGTGGATGCATCAGTGTCCAGACTGTCCAAGAAGGTGGTTCTCCCCGTCCCAGGGGCAGCAACACTCAAGGATAGTACAGATGCGAGTGGGGCGTCTCAGAGACCTGTCCTCGCCAGTTGTTGGATGGCCAAGTCCATTTATACATGGGCTTCTCAAATCCAGGAAGGCATGCTGGCCGATATGTCAATGGCGCAGGTCGGAGAGAGACTTCGCCATATCCAGGATACTGCAAAGATCCTGTGTGACACGCAGAAGGAGCTTGGAGCTATAAATGCTCGCTCTTCCGCAATGGCGGTTTCAGGCCGCAGGGCCCTCTGGTTAAGACAGTGGGTAGCTGATCCAGAGTCTAAACGTAGCGTGGAAAGTTTGCCTTTTAAGGGAGAAAAGTTATTTGGTAGCGAACTTGACGACCTTATATCCAAGGCTACAGCCGGCAAGTCGACCTTTCTGCCGACGGCTTCCACTCACGCAAAACGTCCCTTTCAGGGCCATACGTCCCAGTCCTTTCAGGCTTCTCAGTCCTTTCGGCCTTCCAGGCCCAGGCAGAGGGCGAGAGGCTCCAGCTCGGCCACCAGAGGGGGCCGTGGCAGGTTCAGGAAGCCCGCCAGCACAGGATCTCAGGATCGTGCCGCTAATGCCTCCGCCTCTAAGCCGGCAGCATGACTCGGGTTCCGACCCTGGAGTCACTTGCGAGGTGGGGGGTCGCCTGTCAGCTTTCAGCCAAGTATGGTCAGTCTCTCACCTGGATTCCTGGGTGAGAGATCTTATTACCAACGGCTACAGGCTGGAATTCGAAAAACCTCCCCCTCACAGGTTCTTCAAATCAGGTCTGCCGGCTCTACAGGCAGACCGAGTGAACCTGCAGCAGGCAATACAACGCCTGCTGACGTCACGGGTTATCACACCTGTCCCATTGCAGGAACAAGGAAGGGGTTACTACTCCAATCTGTTCCTCGTGCCGAAGCCGGACGGCTCGGTGCGCCCCATTTTAAATTTAAAGTCTCTAAACCCTTTTTTAAGGGTTTACAAATTCAAGATGGAGTCCCTCCGGGCAGTAATAGCAACCCTGGAGGAGGGAGAGTTCTTAGCATCGCTGGATGTAAAGGACGCCTACCTCCACATACCAATTTGGGGTCCACATCAGGCTTTCCTGAGGTTTGCGCTGAAAGATCTGCACTTTCAATTCAGAGCGCTGCCATTCGGCCTGTCATCAGCGCCGCGTGTGTTCACGAAGGTGATGGCAGAAATGATGGTACTGCTCAGGAGGTCGGGTGTCAACATTATCCCTTACCTGGACGACTTGCTGATCAAAGCAAGGTCGGAACAGGTCCTGCTGCAGGATATAGCAAAGACCAGGCAGATTTTATCCGAGCATGGGTGGATCCTAAATATCCCCAAGTCCTCCCTGACGCCGTCGCGTCGTATCCTCTTTCTAGGAATGTTCCTGGATACAGAGTTGAAAAGGATTTTCCTCCCTCGGGAGAAGATGGAAGCCATACAATCCCTGGTGATGGTGATTTTGGCAAAGCCTCAGGTGTCGGTTCACCAATGCATCCAGCTATTGGGCAGGATGGTGGCCACATTCGAGGCCATTCAGTTCGGACGCTTTCACACCAGGGTGTTCCAACTGGATCTGTTGGCAAAATGGTCGGGCTCTCATCTCCTGATGTACAAGAGGATTTCTCTGTCGCATCAGTCCCGGCAGTCCCTTCTATGGTGGACTCAGGAGTCGAACCTGCTTGCAGGTCGGAGATTTGGCATCCAGGATTGGGTGCGACTCACAACAGATGCGAGTCTGCAGGGATGGGGTGCTGTGACCATGGACAGAACCTTTCAAGGTCAGTGGACTCGGTGGGAAGCGAGACTCCACATCAATATCCTGGAGCTGAGAGCTGTATACTATGCAGTGTTACAAGCCCAGGATTTCCTCCAAGGTCGGGCGCTCCAGATACAGTCCGACAATGCCACAACTGTGGCCTACATAAATCGCCAGGGAGGCACAAAAAGCAGGACTTGCATGAAGGAAGCTTCCAAGATCCTGACCTGGGCGGAAACGTACGTGGTGGCTCTGTCGGCCATCTTTATCCCGGGTGTGGACAATTGGGAGGCGGACTTCCTAAGTCGTCACGCTCTCCACCCCGGGGAATGGAGCCTGAATTCACAGGTGTTTGCAGCAATTGTGGACCGTTGGGGCCAGCCATCGATAGATCTGATGGCATCCCGGTTAAACCACAAAGTCCCCATGTACTGCACAAGGACCAGGGATCCCAGCGCAGTGGCAATAGACGCCCTGACAATTCCATGGGTGTTTCCCTTGGTGTACCTGTTTCCACCCATACCACTGCTGACAAGAGTTCTAAAAAGGGTTCGAAGTCAGGGAGTGGAAGCCATTCTTGTGGCTCCGGATTGGCCAAGAAGGGCTTGGTTCTCGGACCTACAGAGCCTGCTGATCAAGGATCCTTGGCCTCTGCCTCTAAGGAGAGATCTTCTCACACAGGGCCCTTGCGTCTTCCAAGATTTAGGGCGGCTACGTTTGTCGGCGTGGAGGCTGAGCGGAAAATCTTAGCTCAGAAGGGTCTGCATTCATCAGTTATCACCACGATGATTCAGGCCAGAAAGCCGGTGACAAACACGCACTACTACAAGATCTGGAGAAAGTACGTGGGTTGGTGTGAGGAACAGAAGGTTCCCCCTGCAAAATTCAACCTGAATAGGTTGTTGTGCTTCTTACAAGCGGGATTGGATTTGGGTCTTCGTCTGGGCTCACTAAAAGTACAGATTTCGGCCCTGTCCATATTCTTCCAAAGAAAATTGGCTGTCATCCCGGAAGTACAGACCTTCCTTCAGGGAGTGCTTCACATCCAGCCTCCTTTTGTACCTCCTACACCTCCTTGGAGTTTGGACGTTGTTCTAAACTTCCTTCAATCCTCCTGGTTTGAACCATTGGAGTCAATTGAGTTGAGGTATATCACCTGGAAGGCAGTGGTCCTTTTGGCCCTAGCCTCGGCTAGGAGAGTGTCGGAATTGGGAGCCCTTTCCTGTAAAAGTCCTTATCTGATTTTCCACTCAGATAGAGCGGAGTTGAGAACAAACCCGCGTTTTCTTCCCAAGGTGATTTCTTCCTTTCACCTAAATCAGCCAATTGTGGTCCCGTCTGCATCTGGTTCGCCGGATATTCCGGTATCCCTGGATGTGGTGCGTGTCTTGCGTGTGTATGTCCAGAGGACGTTAAGAATCAGGAAGACAGATTGTCTATTTATTCTGTATGACGCACAAAAGAAGGGACACCCTGCATCTAAGCAGTCCATTGCTAGATGGATTAGGACTACAATCCAACAAGCCTATGTGACGGCAGGCATGCCGACCCCTCCGGTTTTAAAGGCTCATTCCACCAGATCGGTGGGCGCATCCTGGGCGGCTGCTCGGGGTGTGTCAGCTCTGCAACTCTGTAGAGCTGCTACATGGTCGGGGCAACACACCTTTGTAAAATTTTACAAGTTTGATGCCTTGGCCCAAGAAGATACCCAGTTTGGGCAGGCAGTACTGCAGCAGTCTCCGCACGTACCCTCCCTTTCTGGAAGCTTTGGGACATCCCCAATGTCTTAAGACCATTCCCAGTATCCCATCAAGGACGTTAGTGAAAATAGGAATTTAATACCTACCGGTAATTCCTTTTCACGTAGTCCTTATGGGATACTGGGCGCCCGCCCCGTGCGGGGGTCTGGCTGCAGCTTATTCTGCTGTTTAAGTTCAGACGTTCACCTTAGGGTCTTCTGGTTCAAGGGTCTAGTTCAGTGACCTTGTTAAAGAAAATCCACCCAGTTGGTGGTATTATAGTTGTTTATTGTTTTGTATGAATGCGGGTGTGCTGGCATAAATCTCACCACACTATTCACACTTATGTTTACATAGGTGACATATATGTTATTCCTCTCATATGTACATTCTCCTTCGGGCACAGTTTTTCCATTAACTGGTTCCTGGGAGGGGAATCAGAGGGGAGGAGCCAGTACACCCAGCTTCAAAGTTATAGATGTGCCTGTCTCCTGCGGATACCCTCTAATACCCAATGTCTTAAGACCATTCCCAGTATCCCATAAGGACTACGTGAAAAGGAATTACCGGTAGGTATTAAATTCCTATTTTAAATATTATCCTCCTGCAAAATGAGAACTTTCTTTGTAAGTGGGTTTCTAAGTCAGTCTCCTGTGCTCAGCCTAGTCATGCGTCCTTTTATTGTATATTCTTAGATACATAAAGAACATAGACATTATGTAAAGGGTGTTGACGTACAGTACTTGCCTCTTGCTGGATACAATAACCTTTAAATCTGTGCTAGAGAAGCTGCCCATTAGAAGTTATTATACAGTATGGTATTATTGGCTACAAATTTCAAGTTCTACAGTAGCTCTCGCTGAGCACAGGCTGCTTGAATCAGTGACACAAAGTTACGTATTGGTATAGAGCAGGTGTACTGGAGGAGTCGTCACTTTAAGAATTTAAGACCTGAGTCGTAGAAAAAGTGCCTGGAGGAGTCTGTCTCCTGGGCCTGTTCTCCTAAGGTAGATTCAATTTTATTTTGTCTATTTTTAAATTAAGAGGACAGGCGGACCCTTTAGCAAGACTATGTGGGACCCTGGAGGGGCCCGGTGATGTGTGTTTCCAGGACCCAGCCACCAGTGCTTTCCACTCCGGGGACTCGACGCAGCAGCTTGTGGCTTGCATTACGGGTCCACGGCTCCAGGGACATCAGCTACAGGTAAAGGTGCTCAGCGTCACAGTGGGGCACGGCCATAGAGCGCGATGGCTGGGAAGGAGGGAGACTCTGACTGACAGCGGTGGCACGGAGCGCGCTGTCAGTCTCTTAATTCAGCTACAGAGCTGGGTTATGATAGTCTCAGCTCTGCTGATACAGAGTCTGCCTTATTTCAAAACAGGCGCCATTTTACAGGGCGCGGGCGAACAGAAAAGCTGCGGAGCTTCTTCCTGAAGTGACTGGCGCCCTTTTTCCTTGGCAGACATCTTCACAAGCTGCTAAGTACGAAATTCCTTATTTCAGTTGACTGCTATGTTGGACTAATTATTTTTAAAAATCCTTTCAACTTGGAGTATATCCTTTATGTGTACAAGGCACCTTCATTCCACTCCGACTAGTGCACTGGTTCCCAAACTATATGCTGTGTCACCCTGGGGTAACTTGTGGTGTTGATCCAGTACTAATTCTGTTTATTAATGGTCAATGTGTTAGGCAAAACCAGTGCTGTTGGCTGCCAATTATAAAATGTTACCAAACAGAAGTGACTCAATACTTTCACCAGATAACATATCCTAACAGTGGTATGCTATTATCCCTGATAAAACATTGGGTGTGAAATACTTCTGTTTAAAAAAAAAAAAAAATTCTCTGTTATACCAATGATTTTTTAATCGGCCTATCCAATTTAGGTGAACCCTGTTTTTTTCGGGCTGCATTACTACATTTTTAGATGGAAAACAATGCTGCTAATGGGGATTTTGCTTCACCTGCCTGAGGCAGGGGAAACCATATCCCTGATAATCCACTGCATGCGCCAGACTATCAGGGCTAATTAGATACCCCTGGTGAGCCTATTATCAGCGTTGAGACTAATATAATACTACTGTAAAGCTGTGTACACATGGGGCGATATATTTATGAGCAATATATTGCTCAGTCTCTCCTTTTCATCAGCGACCAGAGATGGTCGCTGATGAAAGGGAACCTCTGCCGGGGGAGCCGCAGAAGGAATCAGCTGGTCGCAGGAGCAAGCTCCTGAGACCAGCGATCATAAGGGGGCTAAACACGGGAGCGCGCACCTGGCGATTTATCGCCGGTGCACACTCCAATCGATGGCAATATGGTCGCTCAGCAACCATATTGCCAGCGATATATGCCCGTGTGTACGCACCTTTAGGATGATGTATAAACACAAGTAACAACATTGTTTTCAACATTTTTTAAGATGAAAATTTTGCCCTAGAGATACTGTAAAAAAAATGTTCTTCAAGAGCACCTTGATTCAGAAAAGTTAGGGAAGAACTGTTCTAGATGACTGACATGCAAACATTTTGCTGTGTTCTGTCCTAATTTTATCATGTTTGTGGCAAGGGTATTTTGTGATTGTGTGCTGGATATGCAAAATAAATACTCACCGTTACCGTTTAACAAACGTGCTATGGATATTCAGGATACGACTGGACCAAGTACTGGGTTTTTCAGTTCAGTGACCCTTACTTTCCTTTACTGATGTAAGGAAGGATTGGTGCTATTGAAAAATGTATTTTTCTTAGTACAAATGTCTAGACTGTACGGTTCTTCTACCATACCTTAAAATCCCTTTTTTACTTTTGTTGGGTTTAAATAAAATTTAAAGTGAATGTGAAATATTCTCCAGCAACAAAAGCTGCCAATGTGTTTGCTTGTTATGAAGATTGGTGCATAGTGTTTTATTACCAGCTGTTTGACTGTAAACATCTTCCCTGCGACTCATTTGAACATGCCAGGGTGATCAAACAAAATGTAAACATTAGACTGTGAAAGGTGCATCAGTTAAATAGTAGAACAGCTTATTCAGTTTGTTTTTTAACATCTTCAAAGTAATATGAAATGGAAATGGCTGATAAATCTGCTTGAAATTTGTACTGTTTAGTTTTGTGTTCCAGAAATATCAGTGTTCAGAACCTGAAGGATTCTAATGTAGAAATATGAGTTGTGTCTTTTGGGCATTTACATTGCCGCAAGATTAGGCTTGTACTGAAATATATTTATGACATGCTAGAACATCACACAAGAACGGAGACTGATCAATGACACATATTTTTGGCTCTCTTTAAATATGTAGGTAATCTTGTTAAAAGGGAATGTTTTAAAATCAAATGCTGTAATTCAGACACTCTTTTAAATAGGGTGCCGTAAACAACATTCACTTTGGTACATTTTGCTGAAGTGTTAGAACTCCTCTCTTAAATTTCCTGCAACCTCCACTGAAGGATATGACTTGTTGCTCTAATTTCTATTGTGTAAAACATTATTGTTCCCCCGTTTTTATACCATTCTTGCATACTTTTCCTCCAAAGGGTTCAAGGTGAAGGGTGGTTTGTGGCACTACAGTATAAAGGGGTAGATGTTTGAAGCAGTGATAAGGCAGAATAAGTGAGCCAGAAGGGAAGTGGCCCATGGCAACCAATGAGCACTTAGGTAACATCTAAATTGAAAAGTATAAAATTATACAGAGCAGCTGATTGGTTGCCATGGGCCACTTCTCTGGTTCACTTCTCCCTTCTCACTGCTTCATAGATTAAGATAAACTGTGAATTGCATTCTAATGCTCCTACACACTGCATTGAAAGTCTCTGGAAAATTTGGTAGAGTATGCATACTAACAATTGTATATGTACGTGGATCATTCCGACTGGGCATAAAGACAATGGGGCAGATGTATTAAGCCTAGTGAAGAGATAAGTTGGAAGGAGATAACGCACCAGCCAATCAACTGTTTAAACAATGACAGTTGGCAGTTGATTGGCTGGTGCCTTCTCCTTTCACTTTGGGAGTTATTCTAGTTCACTCGGAAAGGCACAATCACTCTCTAATGGACAAAACCATATGCACTGCAGGTGGGACTGATGTAACGTGCAGAGAGAGTTAGATTTGGGTGTTTTGTTTATGTGCAGGGTAAATACTGCTTTATTTTTACACTGCAATATAGATATCAGTTTGAAGTACAAACCCCACCCAAATCTAACTCTCTCTGCACATCTTACATCAGCCCCACCTGCAGTGCATATGGTTTTATCCATTAGAGAGTGATTGTGCCTTTCCGAGTGAACTAGAATAACCCCCTTTATCTCTTCACCAGGCTTAATACATCTGCCCCCTTGGGTGCGATAGACTTATGCATATACATTTTCTCTCAATAATATAAGGAAGTGTAAAGCCTGCCATAGCACACACATCCAACTCTAAAAGGATAAATGTATATGGACACATCTGCACTTTTTTTTCACTAAATATATATATAGTATACAGTGCTTTGCCATCAGTACGTTCATGAAAGATGAAGCTTAATGTAGCATTGCATAACAGGACAGGATAACCATATTTGACTGTGTAATGCAAGAACTTTATAACAGTACTAACTATAAGTACTGTACTATAGTACGTATTTATTTTGAGTTAACCATCTATACACAATCATTGATATCCTTAAAACCTGGACTGTTGTGTCTATAGGACCCAAGGTTGGGAAACCGTGGTCTAAGGACTTCAGTAATTAGAAACAGTACCTTTTTCCTATTATTTTAGTACAGTAAGTTTTGATGAATCAATTTAAGGACCCGTTTGTTAAACTAAATGCTTCTTTACCAGTGTTATGACTTATACGTCTTTTAGACAGAGAGAAAACGGTGATTTCCCGGTATCGCCAGGGTTGACCTGGGTTTTCTTTCAGTCTCAAAGGTTCTACCCAGGACTAAATTACAAGGATTTAAATCTTACACTGGTTGTGGGCTGTGTGAAAGGGTCTGATCCGGGTTTTTCTAAATGGGTTGTGGTTAACAGCACTTATTGGTTGAAATGACTGGGCACTGGCTGTTTGGCTAAGCGGCCAGATGTCACTAATTGGTTTAGCAGGTGCGGTACTGGCGTTGGGGTCTGATGTCACAATTTTGCTGCAGGAGAGAGGGACCGCATGGCACATAACTAGAAGGAGGAGATCCGTGTGCTGCTTGGAGGAGATATATAAGCAGATCATTGGGGCATTGAAGGATGCCACAGGTTGGACCTAGTCCAGTGCCCCAAAAATCTGACCTGGGTTATGCTGCAACATAAACTACAGCCAGTTGTTATTAAAACCTTTTGGAAAGCAGGCTAAGTAGCACAGATGTCAACTGCTGGTAGAGGGAAGAGCCACCACCAGGCTGTAGTGCAAATGGAGTTTTAAGATGCTTTGAAATGGCATGAAACCAGTGTTCAGTTACCTGGTTCGACCCAAGTTTTTAGATGGGGAAGGGGTATTGCAGGACTAGTACCTAGTTTAGAATTAATGCTGTCATGGACATAGCACAGTGGTTCACAAACGTTTTTGAATCAAGGTGCCCTATAATATAAAAAAGTTATCTATGGCACCTCTAGGCCAAAAGTTTCTTAAGAAAAAGTATGACTTAAATAGTGTCCATATGTCATCTTTAGGTTTAATTATGTGGTAAGGTACAAGATTTGCTTCTGTTTGTCCACATGTGTTATGATTGGCAGCCACAAGCACTGGTTTTGCCAATTACATTGACAGTAATTAATTTGAATTGGTCCAGGACCACCAACTAGAGGCACCCCTGCAAGGGTCCCAAGCAATGTTCCCTCTAATTTTATGAAGGCTGTGTGCGGCAAAAGATTTTGGCTGTGCAACTTTTGAAGGAAATTTAAATTTTTGTGCGTCACTTATATATAACTGGAAAATGACATTCAGCATTTGTGTTAACTTTACTTCAAAATTATATTAAATATTTAAACATTCAAAACCTAGCAGACAATGTAGTTAATGGATGAAACACACATCAATTGAGTCCACAACTGCAAAAACGGACCACTGCTGCTTTGTGCGCTCTGTTGTAATGTCTGTGCGCACACTCGACGAGTTGTGTGCGCGCGCACGCGCGTACAGCTTAGAGGGAACACTGGTCCCAAGGTGCCGCGACACGCAGTTTGGAAACCACTGGCATAATAATCAAATAAAGAACCGGGAGTCGGAAGCCATGGGTGAGGTGCCAGCTTAGCGAGTATGGAGTAGATGATAATATAAGTAAGGGAAGGAAAAGCATATGAGAGGGCTCGAACGAAGTCTTGTAGAGGGAGTGTGTAGAGAGATAACGTTCCAACCAATCAGGTTTTAGCTGTCACATTAAAAAAAAACATACCATAGCAATTGGAGCTGATTTGGTACTTATCTCTCCTCAAAGCTTAGTAAATAGACCCCTTAATTTTTGTTCGTTTTCTTGTTAAATGGGTCGTTTTATATATGCCCCATGGCATTTTAAGTCACAATTTTAACAGTGGAATTTGGTATTATGACAAGGAAAAAAAATGTTTTAGACCAGGAAATCTGGAGTTTGAAACTGGAAACACTCTGTAGAATACACGCCAAGCTTTTCTAAACACTGTATTTTCCCCTCGGCTACTGTAGCACAGCTGGAAGGTTTGTGTGTCCGAGTTAATTGCGAGAATTTTAGGATGGAAAGTAGTTTCCTGCTTAGGTAAGTTGTGGTATCTCTGGTTTTATATCTTAGTAAGCACTGCTTGTAGTTAAAGACATTTTGTAATGTACAATGTTAGCCCTGGGCTTCTACAAATACCAAAGACCTTGTAATCTGTGATGAATTATCCTTGTCGTTTGCATCACGCTGGTGTATTCTACCCCCTATTGATAAAAATGAAAAGCAAGAAATCAATTGAAGTTTTTATAGACTTATATGAGCCTATTTTAAATCACAGCAGTTTACGGTGTCTTTGAATAGCCACTTAATATGTTTTTTTCTTCATCCAAAGGCGTCAATTAGTATAAATGTGCTACTGATTGAGAGCGTGCAGTAAACAAATGTATCTTTAACTTAAAGTGGGATTTTATATTCAGAAACACCCTTAATACCATCCCACACAAACATGCACACAATACCAGTAAAGATGAGAATTGTAGATTCCATAATAGATTGCACACTGATTATAGATGCTATTTATTTGCTGAATTATTTCAGTATTATAGCCATATTTTACATTGCATTTTAAAAAAGCCTACAGAAATACATTTTATCGTGTATATTAATGACGTTCATTGTGCATATCTGCTTTTATTCATAACATAAATGAACTGAAACCATGAAATACATGGGATAGTATAAACAGTGCTAGATTGTACCAGAGGGGTACAGTGGAAATCCCCAGTGAGCGCCACTGCCTGGGGGTGCTTCCTTCTCCTCTAGGTATCTGGTTCCAGACTGTGTAATTTAATTATGCGTGTTACCTTATACTTAACAGGACTATGCTGTATTTTCTACAGTGCACTGCTATTATTAGTCTGGTACATTCTCATAGCAGCATACATGTGTATACATATATATGTTGATATAAGGCAATTTCCACCAGGAAATGGAATCAACTTTACTGTTGTATGTCTTCATTTTAACCAAGTCATGGCGAGACAATTATTTGAGGCTGTTATATTGCCTTTTTTCCATTATATTAACTTTGATGTTGAGATATTATATAATTTAATCAAAGCCTATATTGCCATTGCTTTATATGCAAATAAACTAAAGCTTGCCTATAATATTGTGTCCATTCCTCTATTAGCAGAACAGAGCACTTCAACTGATTGACCATGCCAACTTGAACTTGTGTTGACTTTTTTATATTTTATGTTCCAATTTTCATGGAATTGACCTATAACAGAGGTGTTTTTTAAAGAAAGCATTTTTTTACGATGTCTTTTCTTCCCTAATGCTGGTCATACACTTTGGTGTCTTTTCTTCCCTAATGCTGGTTAGGCTCTTTGGAATGAAAGCCTGGTAATGGGTGAGAATTTTTAGAACAGCTTGTGATACGCGTGCTACCTTTTGGTGAAAATAGAAGTACAGTATGCAGGAAAGTAAATGTCCTAGGATTGCTACAGGGATCGCAAATATGTTTTACCCGATAATTAACACCAGAAACTCAATTATAAGTATAGGTGCATCCCCTGGAATGCACTGTGGTCAGAACAGCGGGCGCATTGCTTCTATTGTTTTTAGAGGGTTCCACTCTGGCTAAGTCCAGCTGCAGGCACCAGCACACATGGACCTCCAGCCGCACTACCATGGGCTAGTCTCTGGCCCAGCCTGCCCAGCCTGCCTCTGGCCCAGCAGCTGCACCAACACTGGCTCTCTCCCCCGCAACCAGCCCACAGCCGCATCACCAGGGCTCCCCCCCCCCCCCCACCTGCCTTCGGTCCAGCAGCTGCACCAACACTCCCCCCCCACCTTCAGCCCACAACTGCCTCTTCAGGGCTCTCCCACTGCCAACCCAGCACTGCATCACCAGGGCTCAGGCCCGCTGCCACACCAGCATGGGCTTGCCCAGCAGCTGCACCACCACGGGCTGCCTCCGGCCTGCAGCGTTAGCACCTCCCACTACTTGCCTGCCTGCAACCCCCCCCCCCCAATCTTTCCCGCCAACCGCATTGGTCTAGGAAGCAAGTGGGGAAGGCGAGGGGGAGGCCAGGCATGAGAAGCAGCCTTTGTTTTGTAATAATGAATATAATTCCTTTTTGTTTTGCTATGTCCAATTTTGTTCTTTCTGTAATATCTCTTATTATCCACTATTTCCCGGTCACACCTGTATGCCAGTCACCCACTATGTCCCTGTAGCTTCAGATATCCCAACTAAATCCCTGTCACCTGCTAAATCCCTGGCACACCTGCCCACCAGTCACCTGCTATTTCCCTGCCACCCCTGCACACCAGACACCTGCTATGTCCCTTTAGTCTCATCTATCCCAGTTGCCCGCTAAATCCCTGTCACCTGCTATCTCCCTGTCACACTTGCTCCAGAGTCACCTTCTGCCTCCCCAGTTACCCACTATCTCCCAGTTGCCACAGCCTCCCCAGTCACCCGCTATATCGCTGTTGCCCACTATTTCCCAGTACCCTTGAGGGTACTATTATGAAACCACACCCAGTTTCTTGTGAGATCACACCCTTTTTTTATGCATGCTGTCCCTTTAAATCTTTGATGGGACCCACAAACAGTGGAGTAGGACCCCAATTTTTAAAATTGTGGGATCCCTGGGACCCACTTTTTTTTTCACTCACCGCAATCATTGTATCATTTACACAGATTGTTATTGGCTGGATGACACTAAAGAACACAACACATAAAGAACCTCATTCTTTATTTCCACTTGTTTCATAGCAGGGCTGCTCTGTCATGTAATCTATTTTAGTAACCATGCAGGTCCTTTTATCTGGTGCTCAGTAGGTAGTTACAGTAGAGTTATTATCTAAGCTTGGTCAAAGTTATGTCTTATTATTGTACTCTGGTAACAGCAAAACACCAGTACACAGCAAACTAGTATAGTTACTAGTATAGGCTTGTAATTGCCTTTATTTGTTTTAAGAGCCTGAAACCTTTAGGTCAGTGGTTCTTGCATCCTTTTTCAGCAAACCCATAACATGATTTCAAATAAAGGACCCTCCGCATTTTGCTAATAGATAGATGTAAAGCTGCAGTAATTAGCTTTGTGTTTGCATTCACATATCTCTGCTTGTTATATAATTGTCTGATTAGCATGCTGCATACATGCTAGATAAAAGGTAGCATAATCCTATACATGCAAATGCATTCAGTACTAGAAAGAGAAGGCACGATTTATGTATTTTTTTAATAGTTTACATAGCATAGCTATTGTTCTGTTCCTAAGATTAGCACATTCTCCAGAAAAATGATTGCGTTTAATATTGCTTCATATAGTGTAGTGTAGATTATTAATGAATAATTGAATGTTCTAGGTTTCTCTTCATCACTTAGATTCCTAGTCTGGATAATGTCTATACATATGGAGGGCATATCAACAGATTAAGTGATACTTAATTGATAAAACTCAAATCTAATTTAGTTTTACCTCATAACATTGTGCATGGGCATTTTGTTACAACCTGTGACTGCACCTGTGTATTGGTGGGCAGCATACATACAAACATAGGGTGATGTCATACCTTGTGGTGGCACGTGCAGAGCTTCTGAATACTACTAAAAACAAAACCCTTTTTATTTCAGGTCCTTGTTTCCTAGCACGGCGCCCACTAAGCAATTTGATTAGTGGGCTATTCTGCGTAGTGAAATCGCTTCGCATCGCATGGGCCATGCGATTTGTGATGACATTTTCCTCTGTAATTTATTCACTGCTCTCTCAGCCCCGCGCCATCGCATCTGCCGCAAAAATCGCATGCGATTTTATAGGGTGTGTGATGCCATGACATTAGGTATACAATCATATGATTGTATGTCCCAAAAAATAGGTTTAACGCGCCACCCCGAAGCGTGGCAAGCAGCGTTGGGATGCGTCCTCTGACTTTTTCATGAACCCACTATCCACGCCGGCGTGGAGCTGATTTTATATAGTGTGGCGAGCCACCGAGCCCTAAGCGTGGCGAGCGCACGCGGAATATGTGTAAAGTAATCCGCGTCCCCTCGCAGGGCTCGCTGCGCTCGCCTCGCTGCGCTCGCCTCGCTTCGGGCTCGGTGGCTCGCTGCGACCATCACACTATATGATATCAACTCCACACCGACGTGGATAGTGGGGTAATGAAAAAAGTCGGAGGACACGTTCCGCCGCCCCTCGGGGGGGTCGCCGGAACTCGCCACGCTTCGGGGTGGCATGGATAGTGGGGGGGGGGGTGCGTTAAATCTATTTTCTCCCTTGGCCAGCAGGGGACACTGCAGTAATCACATATGGGATAGAGTTGGTGAACCGGAGGAGTCGGCACTTTAAGAAAGTTTAGATGTGGCTGGCTCCTCCCCCCTCTATCCCCACCAGACCTCGCACACCCTATAAAATCGCATGCGATTTTGCAGGACATGCAATGCGATATTGTGCTGTAAAATAAAAAAAATTACATGAAAAAAATCGCATTGCATGCCGCTATAATGGCCCATGCAATGCGATGTGATTTCCCTACGGTGCCGTACGTAGAAAATCTGGGCGCCGTGCTAGGAAACAAATACTGTACATTATTTCACTGGTGTATAGGATAAATCCCCTACGTCTACCGTAGAGTACGTTTTCTGGTACATGGCACAAAATCGGGACTGTCGCACTTAAGTCAGGATACGAAATAGAGATGGTGTACTGTATTGATATAGAATTAAATTCATTAATATTAACTTACTGTACAGTGGTGACAGTTTTTTTTTAACGCTTTGAAATGGCCGCTTAAACATGTCCTTTTGAGAATCCATTAGGTTTTTTAACTTTATTTTTCAGATGGTACAGGTAACACTGGGACATTGGTTAGATAATAGAGTCAGTAAATATAAAGCACAAAGTATCAACATTCTATACATACTATATTATAGAATTGTGTATATAAGGCAATATGTAAATTTGTGCCAATAAGTATAAAATTCTATACTTATGCAAGTAAATATAATGCAATAAGTATAAAGCCACACTTGCCTCCACACTTAGATGGACAAAGTAGCAGACCAGCACACAATAGGAATGAAGCAAAAGGTTGTATTGGTGGTTTACATGTGAGCAGAAAACACAAGTTCCGTAATACAGCAGTCCCAATAACTGCTTTGACTGGCCGCTGCCAGCCGTCATAAGGGGAGCTGTGCACCGAGCCAGAGCTGAGTTTTATTGCCAAGATAAGGGCTCAAACCCGCCCCCAGTGATTTGATTCAGCTAGTGGGGTGATGTCCCCCTATTTCGTCGGCAGGGAGAGAGGTTTAGTCTGCCAGATATATGTACATATAACTAGTGTACATAAAGTGAAGTTCCATAAAAACACATTTTGAAAAGTACCAGTCTCAGGGCCAGATTCTCTAAGCTTCAAAAGTGATAAAAATAGAGAGTGATAAACAGCCAGCCAATCAGCTCCTGGCTGACATTTTTCAAACACAGTCTGTGACATGGCAGGTAGCTGATTGGCTGGCTGTTTATCACTCTCCATTTTATCACTTTTGAAGCTTAGAGAATCTGGCCCCAAGTCTTAAGAGATGGTAATGCCACCACGCTGAGTAATTTCTACAGAGGACGGGAATCAGGTAGTCTCCTGGGTTATAAAGCAGGTGTTTGATGTTAATCGCTGCCACAATAGGGCTGCACTGGAAATATCAATTTTTAGCACATTTGGACCACTGGGACAGTTAGTCCAGCAGTTGTGAAAGACTACTGCATGTGTATGGTCAGGTCTGTGTTCGCACACCAACAGGGATGTGTGGTGCGCTGTACAAATAAACAAGTAGGGTCTGCCGTGTCCGATGATCTGTGCAGTGGCAACAAATCTGGATATACAGGTCGAGTATCCCGTATCCGAATATCCGTTATCCGAATTATTCCGAAATACGGACATTCCAGAAAGTGAAAAAATTTTTTTTTTTTGCTAAAAACTCACTGGGGACATATGTAACAGCATCACTGGGGACATGATATGTAACTGGCACTATATATGTGCAAGACAATGATTGCTTGGCATTCAAATTCAGTGCTGAGATAGTACACACATTTTGTTTCACGTTTTGAAACCTTGTTTTTTGAACAATTAAAATATGTTTGTGTGTATTTTATGTGGTAATAAAATATATGTGTGTGTATATTATGTGTTTATACAGCATAAATGCAAGATACTTCAAAATACATCATTGAAATATTAAAATATTCCGAAATACGGAATAATCCGTTATCCAAAATTCTCCTGGTCCCGAGCATTTTGGATACGGGATACTCAACCTGTATAAACCTGAGGAGACAAAAGGTGTGGGCACCACATGCCTGATGTATAGCAATCCATCATACCTGTGAGAAACCGCGCACAATGTCTGTAGGTAAAGTGCACGACGGCACTGACAAATCTTTCCTAAAACAGTACTGCGGTGCTCGGCTACATACCAGAATTCCAAATAACATGTTAGGCAACCCTTTTCAAATGAGCTCACACAGCGTTCAGATGCCTGTCCTGAGGAGTCCTTCTGTATCTGCCACTGAGTGGTTGCCTCAGTGACAGATGTAACTGACATGGTTTGAATCCATAGGTAGGATATAATATATAGGTAGAAAATAATAGTAAATGTAAAGTAATCTTTTGTTGTAGATTTGCCTTTATACAAAGTTCTGTTACTAGTCATTAAATTGACTGCAACCGGGAAAGTCTTACTGGGAAAATCAATGGAATGTAAAGTTAGCTTTTACTTTCACAATAATCCCAGTTTTAGTGATCATGTTCAGTAGAGGACAATACACCTACATAGACTTTATCTCTCAGTTGGATGTGTGTAAATCTTCAGCAAAAAAGTTATCAGTATTTCTGCTATCAAAGTCTAGTCAGCCGTTTGTGAATCCAAAGCACAGTGTAGTCTTGAATTCTAAAGCGGCAAGTTTATAAAATATTTAGAAAGCAAGCTTGGGGTTGTAGATATGACTCCTCGTTTTTCTTCTCTGCAATGCAGTTTCAGAGTTGTGTGCAGAATATACAGGGGGAAAGCTTTTTCACAGTGTTATAGGAAAATAACAAAGAAACGGCAAAGGAAGACCGCTTCGGAGAAATGAACCATAATAAAGCAATCAAAACTACTGTATATGCAGTAAGTCTGCCGGGTGTGCGTGTGTGCGCGTGTGTGTGTGTGTATGTATATGTATATGTGTATGTATGTATATATATATATATATATATATATATATATATATATATATATATATATATATATGTATATGTATATATATATATATATATATATATATATATATATATATATATATATACACACACACACAGACTTGAGGGGGCTGGCACATTACAATACTGTCGGGGTGCCTTCACACTCGCAGGAGTAGTATGCAAACCATCGGAAGGTGCGGCACTCCACGAATAATGAGCAAGGAGGCAGGTTAAAGTGCAACGTTTCAGTGCCGTTTAATAAGGTGATGAAATGCCTTATTAAACTGCATTGAAACGTTGCACTTTAACCTGCCTCCTTGCTCATTATTCGTGGAGTGCTTCGCCTTCCGATGGTATATATATCCGACGTGGATAGTGGGGATATGAAAAGGTCGTAGGACGCGTACCGCCGCCCCTCGCGGGCTCGCTGCACTCACCACGCTTCGGGTTTGCATTTATAGTGGGGGTGGTACAGCCTGAAAAATGACATTTGGGGGCCATTGAACATGTTTGATACTAATTTCAATGCATTTGGATGCATTTCTGTTAAAAACCGCATGAGATCGCAAGCGATTTTTTTTAAACAAATGCTTAAAAACGGCAAAAATCGCATCCCATCGCATGCCACTACATATGGCATGCGATGGGAGCCGTGAAAGTACACAAGTACCCAAACTTGTAACAGGAAACCACAGGTGATGCTAATCTGCCAAACCATGATTCCATCAGATCACTCTAGAAAAAAACGGAACTGGACCTAGTCAGTCACTACATGTGGAACTATTCTGGCCCTTTCACAGTATATTCACTCTAACTGTATGATCCTATATATTAAATGCTTAGTATTTTAAGAAAACTGGAATGAAATTGAAAGTAGGATTAGTAAGCATTTTCTGATGTTATTTAGTGCATGTAAATTGGTCACTACAATGCATTGTACACCAAGATGAGCAGCATGTTCTCACTGCCTCCCTGCAGTAGTGTACTTACTAGTACTTAAAGTACTCCACCATTTTATTGTACTTTTGCACTTCTTAATAATGTAATTTGATAGTGCAATTATCTGGGCTGAATAAATTGTTGATGAGTTGGGTGTTCTTAAAGATTAATTAATGGAGTCAGCCCTGATCCCTGCAGTAGGAAGTTCAGGAACAGAGTATTCTATTCTAGGTGCAATGAGTCATGTTGCATGTTTTGTACATTATATTAATGAATCATTATTTATGTAATTCACATTAGCCGCAATACATTTGTTTGTTTATCTGTCTAACCCAGAGGTAGCCAACTCCAGTCCTCAAGAGCTACCAACAGTTCCCATTTTCCAGCTCACCTCACAGGTGCACTCATTTATTTATTTATTATTATTTATTAACAGTTTCTTATATAGCGCATACAAATTCCGCATCGCTTTACAGAGCATAGTTATGAGCAAACACATTACAAATTACATTACAAGACAGTTTAGGACAAGTACATGGTTAATACGGATAGTTGCATCAGGGGCCAGGACACTGAAGCAATTATCAGGGTGGCAGAGGTTTATATATTCTAAGAAAGGCACATTAAGGGTGAGGGACCATTACTCACTAACATATTTTAAAAGATCCACAGGTGGAGCTAATTACTTCACTTGTGATTCTGTGAGATCTGTGAAACATTAGTTGGTAGCTCTGGAGGACTGGAGTTGGCTTCCCCAGATCTAACCCATCTACAACTGTCCTACTTATACATCAAACCATTATTGTGTAAGAATTGATTGCTTAAAGTTGTGTAACTAAAATAAACTGTATGATCTCACCCTTTAAGCCTAAACATTAAGTTTTGTTTGCTGGGTGTCAGTCATTAGATGGGAACCAAACGAGCCATTCAATTGTTGCTCTTTTCTGGCACATTGTGCTTCTGGCGCCCAGAAATGGCAAGCTTAAATGAGCAAAAAGTGGCCTATTTGAATGCTCAAACAGGACTTTTTGCATCATGAGCATTATTTGGTCTGGTTTAGCTGCTTTACATGGCTAACGCTGGTCTCTATGTACAATAAGTGCAAAAAAGAAACAATTGTAGTTCCGCCTCCCCTGATTTTAACGTACAGCAGGCATTCCCAACCACGGTCCTCAAGGCACACCAACAGTGCAGGTTTTAGTGATATCCAGGCTTCAGCACAGATGGTTTAATCAGAATCACTAAGATACTAATTAAGTTATGGGCATGTGCCCATCTCTAATTCATCTCTAGGCATGGGTGGCTATGGAATGGGCCCTTGGCACCCACCCGTAGGTCATCTCTAGGCATGAGCTAGGTCTAAGGAAGGGGGTCTCCTCTGGGGTTACAAGCACTGTAGCAACAACCCATCCTGTAGTTACCCCTCTGTATGATTTTATGTACTACCAGATCCTGCAGATGGTAAGAATCTGTTCTACGCACAAATCTGTTCCTTATTACAGTAGAAGTGCAGATAAATTGTTCCATATATTAGTGTTTCGACTACATAAAATACTTTTGCACTCATATTGTATATGAAATCTATTTCTCTACAAGTCTTAGGTGTTTGCTCAGAAAGCATTTGCATGAGATATATAATGCTATTGGCTTCATGTGAAGCCTGTTCACGTTGCTGCTGCTGTCCTCTAAATCAATCTGCCGTGCCCTTGAAGAATCACATAAAACATCCTTTTCCTTTCAGTTATTCTCTGCCACTTCCACCCACTTCCCATATGTACAGTTTCTGCAGCTCCTTGGATGAATTAGATTAGAAAAATAAAACTACAGTATGGTAAAATTCCATCATGTTACATTTTGCAGTGAACAACATTCTAAAGTTAAGATTACATTTTTTTTTAATGTTATTGCTTGTTAATAGTGGAACTTTCATTTGATTAATGTATTGGCATATGGGGCCACATAAATGATTACTGTTAGAAAAGTTTTGCTATGGCCCAGCGGCAGCATCCACCTGGTAATTACTGTATGTCTGAAAGGATCATTCATTCTGCATCCAGTCTCTCTCCGACTTTTTTTTTAGTTCACCCACCGATCCTAATTGTCCCAGGACAGCCTTTTTTTTTGCCAGAAATCAATGATGGGGATCATAGTCTTCACTGCTACTGTGATTGGATGCCTGGCTATATTCTGGCTACGCCCTTCACTGTCGCAGATAGGGATGTGGTCGCACTGGACCTGACCAATATGGGATTCCCTCTTGCCATCAGTAACTGCCTGTTACTGGCTACATTCACTACCAAGTGGGCAGGTATATCGCTGCCACCAGACTACCGCGTGGCATCTGGAACCACAGTTGCTTGCTCCTGAGAGCTGCTTGCTGTGGTCTATGTGTCAACATGCTGCTGACACACCTGGCTGGTGTCAGCTGGTTTCCCCCACTGGTCACTGACCACGGATCACGCCCCTTACAGTGGTAGCTGGAAAAGGGCAGAGCTAGAGATGCTGGGCTCATGCCAGAACATGCGGAGAACGACGCTATGTTTGGCATACCCCTGCTAGTCGCAAGATGATTCAATGGTATTTATTTGCTCAACATTATAAATCCTGAAAAGACCCCTCTACTATGATACGATGATACGAGCAGATGTACAATTTTACAGGCCGACCTTGGAGACTTTTTTTAATCCCAATTCCATACACAATACCGCAGGGGGTAATTGCACCTTGTTCTCTCCAAGCAATCCGTTCCTCTGCTTTATACTGTACATTGAGGATTTGCATATCAATAAGACCATCTTTCTTGCAATGCATAAGTAAATCATAACTAAATCAAGATTATATGCCAAAAGGATGCATCCAATATCCTTAGAATGTTTAATTATCAACAAATGTAGAGATTATTTGATTACCTCTTGGACACTTCACAGAAAGAAACACAGAAGTAACACATTGCAAGCAGGAGCTGCAGACACCAAGGCTATTTAATAATAACAACACCTTGTCCTCAGAAACTGTAGACCGCAAGATCTTGCTGTGTATTGTCTCAGACCTCCTGCGAGGAAATTAGCATGTGTCCCGGTCACAGAGTTAGTGACAACTTCCCCAGTGCATTTTTACTTTTAAAATGCATTTCTCAATACTCTTAAATAGATACAGTGTAGTGGCATCCATTTTGTCACTGTGGGACAAGGATTCTGGCCACAACTGCTATTTACTTTTACTAATTGATTTTATGCCTCTTTTTCATGCATGTTACTACATGGGCTGCTTCAGATGTCTCTTCTAACTGGTAATGGACTGTAGCATGCCACTGCAGATCAGTGCTAATGGACTTTGTATCTAGTTTTTGAAGAGTTTCTTTACTAGAACTTTTGTTGGTAGTTGACGTTTTCCTGCACCTCCAATAAAATAGCAGATTACTATGATAAAGACTGCAGACAATAGACAGCAGGATTTTGTGTGCAGCATGCATAAGTCACATCAAAGCTTGCCTATGCAGCACAAACCTTTTCTTCCTTGAGGTTTTTTTTCCCCTACTCCATGCTTTAGGAAAGGGGTGGCCAACCGGTCAGAGGTAAAGAGACGAAAAATATCGGTAGTCAAGCTAAAGAGCCGACATCATGCGCGCGCCGAAGGCGCATGTGCCAAAAAAAGGGGTGTAGTCTATTTTGACCCCTTGTGTGGGTGTGATACAAATATGCCTCCAATAGTGCAGTGCCATATATACATATGCCCCCCACACGGTGCCAGAAAGCTGGTATGCCCCTACGGTGCCAGAAAGCTGGTATGCCTCCACAGTGCCAAAAAGCTGGTATGCCCCACAGTGCCACAAACTGCTATGCCCCCACAGTGCAAATTTCCCAGCAGCAGCACTCACTGTTGTTGCTGCTGCTGCCGCCAGGCGGGGAGAGGACAGTCTGGCGTCCCCCTGCAGTCCTGTGATGTCACCGAGGGGAGGAGAGCACAGCACACCGCGCGTGTCCTTCCCCCCCACTTCCCTGTGACTGGGCCGTCCACCAATCAAAGCTCG
The DNA here is from genome assembly GCF_055691185.1 of Crinia signifera. Lineage (NCBI taxonomy): Eukaryota > Metazoa > Chordata > Amphibia > Anura > Myobatrachidae > Crinia > Crinia signifera. The sequence continues at coordinate 110,327,446 of NC_139217.1, read as the reverse complement.
CTGGCCGGCTCCTGATTGGCTGCTGGCCCGCGAGCTCTAATTGGCAGACGGCCCAGTCACAAGGATGCACAGTAAGGGGTAGGAGAGATGCGCGATGCGCACTCTCCTCCCCTCAGAAGGAGAAGGGATTCAGGGAACCGGCAGCAGGGGGGACTGGGACGGACGGACGGTGGGTGGCGGGCAGCAGTGGGACCAGGAGCCACACTTTACAAGGGGGAGAGCCGCATGAGGCTCAAGAGCCACAGGTTGGCCACCACTGCTTTAGGATGTAAACCCCTTATATGGTATATAGATGTACTTTAAGTTATACTCTACATTATGAAAATGTATTAAAACAAAAGGTAAAATAATTAAAATAGAATTTAACTATACATTTCCTGAAGGACCAGACCTAACAGAGCAGAACGTTTTGTTTTTTTGTTGGACTAGAAACATTTTCAGCTGCTCACATAGGCCCTTATTCTGGTTGGTGCGGTAATATCCGCGTGCATTCGTACCGCCGATGTTTTGTGTCTGCGCATGTGCAGAGGCGTCTCTGCGCATGTGCGAGCGGGGCGTACGGCCAAATCCCGCATGAAATGTGAACACTCCGAACAGGGGGTGGAGAGGGGCGTGAAAGGCTATTTGGGCTCATTACCATATGCATACGCCCCGCGTTTCATGTATGGTAATGCAGTCGTGATGCACGTGTAGGGGGCGGACATATGACATCGCCGGATGTCAGCTGCCCGCCCAGATCCCTGCTTTTGCACGGAAAAATGTCCATGTGGTCTGAGGTTGCGGTAGCTGGTGGACCACTCTGCGACCATCGAATGATGGGGGAGGTTCCCTGAGATGGAGGAGGCGTATTCCAAGAAAAATACACGTGCGGTCCGTTCGGCCAGCTTCTTACCGCGTACGGACGGAGTTGGCGATCCGTATGGAAGGCGGGGTTTCGCACGCACGGTCCTGGCCGCATATTCGGATCCGGCCGCACCGATCAGAATAAGGCCCATAGTGACCCAGCCAAACCCTGCATCAGATTTAGAGGCTCAACTCCTTGTGGATTCTATGTACAGTACAGGCCAACTGCTTTGTTCTGCAAGTAGAAGGTGTGCTATATATTTGATGGCTGGAATAAGAGCCTTTCACAAACTATATTTTGTATATACAGTATATGTATGTTCTCACCTTGACAAACTGGCATATTTGGCTCTGAAACATTGGTCAGCAGAGAGGTTTTCATGCTGATGTGAATACAGACGTTTACCCCAGTCCCCTGGTGACGCTGCCTATATATATATATATATATATATATATATATATATATATATATATATATATATATATATATATATATATATATATATATATATATATATATATATATATATATATACACAGCGTTTGTAGGGCGGCACTCACTTAAATAAAGACGCTCACACTTGGAGTATTACAGTCTACGTTTCGGAGCTCTTTTAATTAATTCTTTTAATTACACTCCGTCATCAGGACATATGTCCTGATGACGGAGTGTAATTAAAAGAGCTCCGAAACGTAGACTGTAATACTCCAAGTGTGAGCGTCTTTATTTAAGTGAGTGCCGCCCTACAAACGCTGTGTGTTTGGAATCCTGCCGGAGACCAAGGGAAGGCAACGCTGCAGCTGCTGCTGACGAGGAGTGCTGGCCTGTACTGGTGAATATATATATATATATATATATATATATATATATATATATATATATATATATATATATATATATATATATATATATTTATATATATATATATATATATATATACACACACACACACACTATATGGAAGAAGTAACAATATAATATCAATAATCAAATTCAAATGTATAAAAACTTTGTCTGTGTTTGAAAAATATCCATCATTTGCAAATATGACTTGCTCAAACCCATACAACATACATACCTGTAAGCTCCATGCACGGGTCCCTTACTACTTTATCATGGGGGAAATAGAGTAGTGATAGTGTGTTGGCCGTTTCAGTATGACATTACTGTTCTGATTTGTTATAATAAACAATGGCTGAATTATTGCCTTTGATTTTGAGGTTCCCCCATTGTACCTTGTATGAGCCACTCAAGCTGCTCCTGAACATTAGACCCAATGTCAATTACAAACTCCAATTATCGAGTTCACTCTGTGTCTGTAGTTTTGTATACCGACACCTTAAAAAATCATAGACCATATTCAGGGAAGGATATGTAATTGCAAGTGATCTACCTTAGTAATATAATGTATAGACTTGTTTTCATGGACCCATGAGCATCAGGTCATGCATTCAAGTTTCTTTTGGCATTCTGCCAGTACGGGGATCACTTGTTTTCCTCAGATTTTGTATATGAGTTAATTCAATGCATGTGCTTATATTATGTTCTGGTCACATCTTAACTCGCAAGGCCCAATTAGTCATTTGCATGGTCTCTTCATAACTGAGATGTGAACAGCTCTAGGATTGATGTCTGACCATGTATCTTGCCAAGGCCCCAACTTGATGGCTACTTATTTGTGAATCACATGAGAAATACTGTAACATGGTAAAAGGGATAAACGGCAGAAAATGATTGTAACAAAAATTAAACCGATATGTGCAGTCTAACAACTATATAAATTAAAAGGCAATATTAATATTGGTCAACAATAATATTCATAATTACTTTTATGAACTTTTTGAGATTCATATTTTTGTTCCTTTAAAAGACTGGTTATTTTATATTCCTCTGATTCCACAACTGCACCAATTTCATTGGAGTTCAGGTAATATATTCCCTAGTAGGCAAAACGAATTCTGTCAAATGTATTTTTCAACAGCCTTTCCCAAACTTGGAGATCTTTGTTTCAATGTTAATTACACTGGGGGATTGTCTTATAATACAGTCTTACTACCTTTGATCTGCAAGCTTTACCATTAGGGGTAACAGTTCAAAGGCTGGAAAGTCCACTTTGTGTATTTAAATTAGTAAATGCGTTTGCAAATGTAGAGGAAAAGTATCAATATATCCATGTCATGAATATAGTGTATGGGTTATGACTCCAGACGTCTGGCTTTTAGCTGCAAATTTATTAAAGGGTGTTCAGTTGTAGCTCAGTGTCTGGTTAAGATAATATTTCAAAAGTTTTCCAAAGAACTATTCAATCGCAAAAGTCATGCTACTGTACCACTGTTTTTAGTCATTGTCCAATTTGCCAGGACTTTTGTTTTTAAATTAATTTCTCTCATATTCACTTGGACAAGTTAAAGGAAGCAATGTTCACGGATGGGCATGATCAGCATAAGGTCTGTGGTGGGCTTTATGTACCCCTTCCTCCATTTCCAGAGTTGTAGAGTTGGCATCTATTGCTAGGCAGTCAAAGCTAGGTGTGGAGGCCATTAATGGCAAATGATGTCACTCCGGTAATTCAATGTTTTAGGAAGCCTAAATTCATGTAAATGGTAGTGCATGCGCTTCCAAAAGTCACAAAAACTATTTGTGCTGTTCTGTAAATTGCATGTCGCACATGTCTACAACAGTCTGCATGTCTACAACAGTTTGGTTTGTATCGCAACATTGAGATACAAACTAGACTGTTCTTAAAGTACCACATCAGACAGCGACAGAAAGGAGGAACTACAAGGATTTTACAAGAAACAGGGTACTAAAATGAACACTATAAGCCCGCTCAAAGCAAAAGCGTTGAAAGCTAGTCTGCTACATTGTGATTTTCTCTGTTTGTATGTAGTTTCGCTCTCTGCCAGCAGATGGCAGTGTTTTGGAGACTCACGGACACTACTATATATATATATATATATATATATATATATATATATATATATATACCAGTGGACATGCAGCGGCCCTCCCAGTCAAATAAATGAAGAGACTGTACGCTCAGGTAAGCCAACATTTCAAATGTGTTCATTCACATTTTTCTTCAGGGTGTGCATGAATACATTTGAAACACTGGCTTACCTGAGCGTATAGTCTCTTAATTTATTTCACTGGGAGTGCCGCCGCATGTCCACTGGTATACACGGTGAGCAAGAAATCGATCTACCTAGGAGAGGGTACCCAGATTTTATATCAAAATAAGTTGTTGGAGTGCCGACCATTACTCTCTTGTGTGTGTGTGTGTGTGTGTGTGTATATGTATGTATATATATATATATATATATATATATATATATATATATATATATATATATATATATATATATATATATATATATATATGGATTATTATTTTCTCAAATTAACCTGCTAGTAGTTGTACCTTTTTTTTTTTTGCGAGGGGGGGGGGTCCTCAGCCCTGCACCCAGCTCCAGCCCCTACAGTGGGTGGCTATTTATTTTTCCCTTCTCTGGGACTAGCCATGTGCCCTCCTCCCCCCCTCCACTCCCACGTCATATGTTCCTCGGCTATATAAATCCCAGGATTTTTCACGTGCATGCGCATAATTCATACCTACGACTGTCTCTCTTTCCGCAGGAACGTCCCGGTTTTTGGGGATGTTCCCGCCTCCCTTCTGGGGCTGCTAATGTTCCATGCCGGGGGAAGGGGGGAGATGGCAGTTGGGAGTCCCCCCAGACTAAATAGAATCTATTTAATGCTGCAGAGGGGCGGAAAATGGGGTGTGGCCTTAGGAAGCATACTCCCGTAAGGCCATGCCCCTTCCCATAGGCCACGCCCTTTTTGGGTGCTTGTGGCTCGGCAGCATGAGTGTCCCGCTTGCCAAGCTCTAGATGTTGGGATTGTGGCATTATCCCAGGACTGGCATATGTCTGAATGACTCTACCTGGGATTTTAAATGGACCTGCAATGGATTTGGGATTTTAAAAACCCGGGATTGTACCAGGTTTACAATCCTGGGTGGTGTGTCTGAAAGGGGTATCAGGGGTGCCATAACCAAATAAAATGTTGTGTCTCCGCTTGAATCGGAGAGGACTTTCTCTAGTATTTATACTCTGCTGGCATTTTAGAATGATGCCTATGAGGTCTTATGTCAAAATATTTTCTTTTTCACTTAAAAAAAATATTAATGCATATGCAATACACAGTTCTACCGCCAATGTTTTATCTCGGCAATCATAAATGTAAGGGTCTTAAAGAGTCATAAACATCCAGCCAATCCACTCCCAACTGGCATTTTTTTTTAAACAGCCTATAATGTAACAGGAATTGATTGGCTGGACATTTTCTCACCCTTCAGATTTATCTATTTTTAAGGCCCTTAATACATTTGCACCATTATACCAAATGACCATTTTGTCTTCTATTACTGCATGTTTTACACCCTGCAATGAGATGTCTAGATAATTTCAGGTACACAGGGACAAAAATGCTCCAGAGGGTGTAGAGTACAGATCTTGGTAATTTAGAGAAAATGCCATCTCTGCATGTTCTACCAGAGACTAAGCCACCAAATAAATGAACAAAGAATATTGTTTCTTTTCTCTTTTTTTATTTCTAAATGGGAAGCTCCTCGGGGTTTAATTTCTTTAGTGAAATCTTTTGCATTAAAAGAAAAAAAAATTGAAACCTTAATATTTTCTTGATTGCAATTCAAACCTCCACATAAATCATTGAAATGGTGTGGTGTCCTTAGCTTTTAAGGTCAATAACGTTCATTCATACTGTAGCAAAGGGTTTTTTTTTTTTTATACTTTCTTTTGCATAAGGGAAAAATGAACCTGGAAATAATGTCAGCAATTTGGTATTTTAATGTAGTGACCTCATGGTCTAAGAATAGGTTCTAACATATCACTTTCACTGGTTTGTCCTATTCACATTTTGAAAGTTGGTGTATAACAAAAATGGGCACAATGTCATTTCACACAAAGGTCTTTTTGAGCTCTATGTTCAAAGCTAGCAATATATTCTGGTTCAATGGCAAAAGCAAATTCTCTCTACTGGACAGAACCATGTGCACTGCAGATGTAACATGTGCAGTGAGAGTTAGATTTGGGTGGGGTTTGTACTGTCAAAATATCGACAGCTATTGACTGACGGTCAAAAAGTCAACATGACTTTTGGTCGACAGGTCGCAAGGTCGACATGGGTTTTTTCACTGTTTTTTTTACCCGAATGTCTGAATGTTGACACAGTCGACATGGACACATTTGGGAGTCAACTGCAGCCCCTCGCATCGCTCACGATGCTTCGGGCACAGTGCCTCGCTGCACTCGGCACACTATTTTATTCTCCCACCATGCCCTTGTGGATGGTAGGGCATGAAGTACCGCCTGTCGGCACATGTCGGGTCAAAAAGACTGTCAAAAAACCCATGTCGACCTCGCGACCTGTCGACCGAAAGTCATTTTGACTTTTTCACCTGTCTACATTCTATATGTCGGTTTTTTGACCTTGTCGGGATTTTGACCGTCGGTCAATGGTTGTCGGTATTTTGACTGCAGCCCATCCACAGTATATTGCTCTGTAAAAATAAAGCAGCCAGTATTTTCTGCACAGAAACAAAATAACTCACCCAAATCTAAAGCAAGGTACACACCAGAACGATGCAGAACGTGAGAAAATTGTAAGACAATTGTACGATCGTCTCACGATCTGTTGGAGCACATGATCTGAATCCAGTTGAATGGATCTTTTTCAAATCCTACCTGCTACAGGTAGGATCTGAAAAATGACCAAACAAACAATGCGCATCGGATCGGAAATGGCCCAAAACATGCCCAATTTACAAATATATACATGTGCTCACAAGCTATGAAAGCATTCCATAGGTTTATTCTCTATATAGGTGAAAACCTTAAACACTATAATATCTTCAATGGAGATCAACGGAATCTGCTGCGCTATATAAGAAACTGTAAATAAATAAATAAAATATCTTGGTAATATTACAGAAGAATTGGTTGAAGCTGGCACTCACCGAAGACAATAAATCAAAGTTGAATGAAAGGTTTATTTAGGTCATCACAGCAGTCGACGTTTCGATCCTCGACAGGGATCTTTGTCAAGACACAAGCATAATAAATCCAAGGACAGGAAGCACCAGACAGTGTACCTATGCAGTGTCCCTGACAGCTTTTAATGGCATCACTGAATCAATTAAGGCACACTCCCACTTCCTGCTGGTTATAAACCCGGAAGTGTGCTAAAAAAGGGCTTAGATTATACAAAAAATCTATCAAAACTCCCTTAATAGAGAGATACAATAGCGATTAGCTGATAAATTAAATATGAAGCCACAGACCCCTTGGAAGGCTCAAGATGCACGACTACCCGGATCTAATGCGCTGAATAGGCGCTACCAAAAGTCGTGAGAGCGCACAATGATCAGGGAGATAACATGCGCTCCACCAAATAGAACGCATGTCTAGCCGGAAATAATGCGCCGAATTGCCGCTTTACTCGACTCCGGAAATGCGGTGCGCATCACTCATATGGAACTCACCGAAGGTCACCAAAACCGTAAATAGCATGCGCTCCACACTAGTGGAACGCATGCATCTCAGAGGAGTCCACCAAAGGGCCCCAAAAACGGAAATGACATGCGCTCCACTGCAGTGAAACGCATGCATTCCTAAACTATATATTAGGCACTAAAGATTTATATTGGGATTAATGGATATGCGCACCACATACATAGAAAAAGTTGAATAATATCTGAATCACATCTATAATCAGGAGTTAACTAAAGCACAACTGGGACTAAAAAAGTCCGTACTCAGGATGCCCCAAGAGACCATAGGGAAAAGTGACAAAAAAATGGTAATATTATAGAGAGCTACGCTACGTAATTATTACAATTATTGTGGTACCTGTTAATCATACAGGTACCACTCTATCTAGAACTGCCTATAAGTACTAATCACACCACACATCTGCTCAGTGCGAGCTGATGTAATGAGCTAATTCAGACATGAATTAAAAAAGCACAGATTTTCCACCAATGGACAAAACCATGTGCACTGCATGTGGGGCGAATGTAACATGTGCAGAGAGAGTTAGATTTGGGTGGGGTGTGTTTAAACTGCAATCTAAATTGCAATGTAAATTTAAAGCAGCCAGTATTTACCCTGCACATCAACAAAATACCTCACCCTAATCTAACTCTCTCTGCACATGTTACATGTGCCTCACCTGCATGGTGTTGTCAATTTGAGAAAAAACTATTCTTTGCAATCAGGTTTGAATTATGCCCAATATCTCTCGCTGTGTCGCTTTTCCCTTTAAAATGGATTTTGCTGCCTTCTGTCTGTCACCACACACCCACTGCCTACCTACTGTATCTCCATAAACTGTTGCCTGTCTTTCACCCAAAACCATCTACCAGTTTGTTTGTTATGTGATTTGATTAAAATCTAAAAGCAGCACTGACCAAATAATTAAAAAACACTATTATCTTTATTAACGCTATATTGATCGGGTCTGTACCCATAGCATGGTAAATTATACTATACCGTTTTACTTCAGACTAAATTAAATGGTGTTTTGTATTATAGAGAAAGTATTTTGTAAGCGACAATAGGTCAGATATTGATATTATTATTGTTTGATCTCTGTAAAATGCTTTATAATATGTACGCATTCTATGAATAGTGGTTATTACATATATTAGGTAAATTGTTTGGCAAAAAATTGCATAATTCCAGTCAGTCTATACACGGACAATAACTAGGACACTCTTGATACATTTTTCTTCAAATAATTGAAAAAAAGAAGACGAAGGTCATGGTATTTTTTTTTTTTTTAAGCCATAGGTTGTAAATATTTCTGGTTGGCCTTGTGGCTTTGTTCTGTTAAATTCTGCCAACTCTAATCTTTACTGTATGGCATCGGTATTGTCTACTGTAGGTATTAATCATAAACAGTGTAATTATTTCTCCTGCAGATGTCTATATGAGTAGAATAGCGAGTAGGCAGATGGCAACCTATTCATCATCTTCTGACGTATAACTGAAGGATATCTAATGGATGTAAAGTTAACTGACATTTGCGATGACTTACTGTATACAAGTTTGTCTTTGCAGTCGTGCTTGGTGTCCATAGGCAAAATGAAATTGGCTATATCCACTTTAATCTTTATAGAGATCCACTCAAAACTTGTAAGTTGGAATGGGATGCTGATACGGACAGTGGTACAAGAACTTTATTCCTTTTTACATAAACGTATGTTCTGCCTATTTATTTATATTTAATAATCTCAAAATATTATCTTGTGAACCAAAAAAATGAAATGTCTCCAAAAGTGTGTATGCAATAGTGGTTCAGAATACAACCAAATTATTATGCCCTGAACATGGACCACTCCCGATGTCTACAAAGAAATGGACACAATCTTTTACTGAACAGTACTTCTGTTTTTGTGTGCGTTTATTTGTTTGGGTTATTGAGGGTGAGGCTGCACTGGGAGCAGCTCTGAACAAAAAGATTTATTAAGTCTGAGTGGTACACCTCGTATACCATTTTCACATCGCAGTACCGGGTCAGACCCAGGATCTTGAGCCTGGGTCTGGCATTTTCACACTAAACCTGTGTCACCCATTATACACAGGGCAACCCAGGTTTAACCCTCCTTATAACCTGGGTCACATTGCTGGGTTAATCAACCTATTAGGTTTGGTGCTTTCATACTGCATCTTAACCCCAGTTGACCAGGCAGCATCCCTGCAATACCCCGGTTACAGTATAACAGCGGTGTGATTGTTAGCTATTTTGGGCAGGGCAAACTCAATCTCTTATATCCTCGTATGTCTGTGTATCGTGATTCACTTCCTGTACAGTACCGCGTAGCAGGTTGCTGATTTTTCAGTAAAAAATCAGTTGCAACAAAAAACTTGTTATAAAGCAGCCGAATAGCAGGAGACACCTTGGCTTAGTGATACAAAATAAATGAGTGATATTGAGATGATAAACTATTGAGATGTTGATTGTGCCATATGCTACATTGCATAATATATTCAGGAATGTATTTGCTTGCTCCCACAACTAGTGTTAATTGAAGAACCCTTAAATAAGCATGCACTGCATATTTTCAACATCATCCAGAAAATATTCCTCACGCACAGCAGGGTGTATGGGGACTTCCTTTCACTGCAGTGGTGGCATTGGGGAGTTGTCTGTGTATCCTAGCTGTAGTCACGGTCTGCATGCAATGCCTGCATTGGAGCTTCTCTACTTGCTGAAACCAGAGTGCCTTCTATATGCATTTTGAAAGAGTTGTTAATATATCCTAATGGCCAGCCACCATTGGCATGCTGCATTGAGATCTTGGCAAGTGCGGAATTATGCTTTCTGCGCGCCCGTAATGAAGACACTGTAATTTATGTTTTTAGTCCGTTGAATGGTTGAGTTTCATCAGTGTTCTAATATGAAGCCAACTACTTTATAGAGTTTTAATACTTTTTTTGCGTTGAATTAAATTCAACACTGAAAACCCATTAGTGAATAGATGGGGGGGGGGGGGGGGGGACACAAGTCCGTGTGCACCAGTGTCAACAGCTGGAGCCAAGTGCCTCTATTTCTTAATTTATAAAGTACCCGTCTCATCCATGATCAGTATGCCGCTTTAGATGCCCTATATGTTGAGTGTGGGTCACTGTGTTCACTGATGTCAGGAAGGCATGTCGGTTCTGTGCTATGCGCCATGCTATTGTGGCAGCCAGAATATTATCGATTGGTCTATTTTGTTCAAATGCTGTTTGAAGGATACAGTTCACCTAATATTCACTATAGCTATTGTCGCGCACACATACACCCACAACCATTGTGCCTGGCTGTACAGGAAAAAATTCCTAACTACTGCTGAAGTTTTTAATATTTTCTCTTTACAAATGTTTCACCTGCAGTATGAACTACTCTAGCACATTATACAGAATAACAGCGTGTTTCATCCTGGTTACTCAAATACATTTTTATAAATAGATGTTTTTGTGTTGCTTTTGTAAACACTAGGCTTTACCAATGTAGTGGACATATGACTTCTATGGCATTATCTCTATACAGAGAGAGAAAAATAAATGATATAACTAGGGTTTTAAAATCTAGCTGTTGCCTACACATAGTGGGAGGGAGCCTGTTTCAGGGCCGAGGCAATAGCTATCAAAGTATTCCATATATCTCTATTGTACGTGTCTCTCAAAGCTTTTTTGTTCTATACTAGCTTAACGTTAAGTTTTCATACCTTCCAGGATGACCGATTCCATTTCCAGGAGGGAAGAAATGCTCTCCTGGACTTCCTTGCCAGTAGTAGTTGCAGAGGTGGGATTGCACCACTGTAAAAAATTAAATAGGGGAGCCACACCTGCCAGTGAGTCCCGGACTGTGGTTTTTGGGGTGGCAATGGGGCTCCTGTGTCTGAATTTTAGACAGTGCTGCAGCCATGCAATCCTAAAACTGCCACTGGTATGGAAGGGGAAACGGTCATCTGTCAGATCAGACTTAGGTCGACAGTCATTAGGTCGACCCCGGAAGGTCGACTGGCCCCAAGGTCGACAGGGTTAAAGGTCGACATGACTTAAGGTTGACATGGACCAAGATCGACATGGGTTTAGGTCAACAGTCATTAGGTGGACATGAGGTTTTCACTTTTTTTTTTTTTTAACTGACAGGCGGTATTTCATGCCCTACCATCCATTAGGGCGTGGTGGGAGAATAAAATAGTGTGCCGAGCGTAGCAAGACACCGTTCCCGAAGCATCACGAGTGAAGCGAGCGATGCGGTTCAACTCCAACTGTGTCCATGTCGACATTCGGGTAAAAAAACAGTGAAAAACTCATGTCGTCCTAATGACCAGTTGGCCAGTTGACCTTCCGGGGTCGACCTAATGACTGTTCTGACAGATGTACTGCTTCCTATGGAAGTCCAGGAACAGACTCTGGGGTCGATGTATGAAGCAGTGATAATGGAGGAGAAGCGATAAAGTGCCTAGTTCTTAATCACTGGCCAAAACCCAGTTATAGGCTGGGTTTAAAAAGGGACAGTTAGGAGCTGATTGGCTGGTGATAAAGGACCAGTCACTTTATCACTTCTCCCTTATCACTGCTTCATACATCTACACCAGAGCATCTTGTTGCTCCTGGAATGGGTTATTTTGGAGGTAGGAGTTTGATTAGAAGGAAGAGGCAAAATATTTCTCCATTGTCTTAAGTATTTTTTTCCTTACTCGGTTGCATTAACAATATTTACATATGGATACTAGTTTTCTCATCTTGGTGTTGTACAAATGGATATTTTATTTTTAACTGAACTCTGTGAACATGCCGTACATAGATGCCGGCAGGAAATACAATATTTATGCTGATATTATTAATGGCATTCATGGCAAAACATATTTAGCATATCTTAGGGTTCAAGGCAAAACACCAGCTACAGTATATATGCCAGCGGCAACCTTTTACTTGTGTATGTAACTTGGTGTGCCATAAGCTGTAATAAAAACCCCTGCTAAGGGGTATAGTTGGGCAAGTTTTGCCTTCAATGATTATGTTACTTAGTCTACTGTAATATATGATCTGACAGATTGGTACAGTGTAATGTTTCCAAAAAGGCATCTAAAAATAGTTTTTGCTAACGGCAATGTTATCTACGGTATTTTAAAGGGTTATTTATATTCATTTGTGCCAGGAGGTTTTATATTTGTGTAACCAATAAATTCAAATAGGTTAATACGCGAGCATGTACTATATTTTCCTTTACATAATAAGGCAGTTGCACTCTGAGGAGATGCCATCCGTTTCCATGGGTTTGTGACCTATTTCCAGTGTATTGCTATTCAGTGATATGCAGGAAATTAGGTGTCTCACACCTTATGACGAAGCGTAAGCATGATAATACTTGGCATTTGGACAGAAGAGTTCAAGATTATGTTTTATCCTTACTTTTTTAATTACTCATCATCAACTGATACAAATCAGTTCCTGTGTTCCATTTTCTCGTAATTGTGTTCTAAGCGATCTTGCTGAAGCGTTCTCAGTAATCTAGCTTTGCTCAGAACACTTCATCAAAACCCCCCATGTGTAGGCCCCTGTAATACAGACCTACAGTATGGGACTAGATTTATTTTCTTTATTTTTTTTTTTTCCAGGGGGGTTATCTTGGTGGGATGCTTGCTGCTGGTACACCATGATATCAAACACACTTTTATCTACCTAATAAAATGTTTGAGTTAAAAATAAAACAAGATTTAATTAACTTTGAAAACCACATTTTGAAGGTTATTTGCATGTTTCCTGGAGTAATCATCCTGATAGCAGCACTGATCAGTCAGGTGTAAGTTAACTTAGTAAACACTAGCATCTGATTGGTTTCAGTAGATCTATGTTTGTATAATAATCATGACTGTTGTTCATGATCTATTTTCAAAAATGTATATACCCAGCAATTCACTCTCTGGCACCCTGCTTCCTTCGAAATCCATGCTGTTCCTCTTTCCTTTTTTTGAATGTTGCTTTCTCCTATGGTGTTTCTAGCACAGTCTGGTCTGGATCTCAATACAGACCAGACTGTGCTAGAGGCACCAAAGCAGACATTGATACCCCCTATATGAAAGCCAAATGACACCGATTTATATAAGTTGCAGTGTGCTAAAATGAACTCTATCAATCTGGTGTTAATAGGCTGCGTTTCCCATTTTATTATAATTAAGTTAATAAATAAGCAAGTATTGCATACCATGTGGAATGTGCTTCACACAGCTACAGTATCCCAGACAGCTCCAAGGGGTATTTAAACTATTTATTTTAAACTCAAAATAACAGCTTTCAGTGAGAAATAAAATGGTATACTGTTTTAAACCCTTACCTGGTGTATACAGTAAATATTTAAACACCGTTAATAGTATTTGTTAAGAAAATATTGAATAAGTAGTTTGCACCCAGTGTTTATTTACATTTATTTTTAACTTGGCTTAATTTCCAACACTGGATAATATGGCATATGTTTTATTTGTAGAAGCGGACTATGCAATACATTAAAATATTGTAAATGACTTATGCATACAGTAATGGGTGTCGGGTTTATTTGGGGTTTTGTTTCACATACTGTAATGTCTGTACCACATAGTTTACACAGAAAATGTTATTGCTGTGCAAACAATCTTAACTTCATTTTTTGTCTTCTTTAATTGTTGCCTAGCAGCTGCACAGTGTGTTTATCTATGATCATGTGTAACTAATTGTCTACATAACAAAGTCTTCTTATTGTTGTGGTTAAAAAAAAAACATAATAGAACCATTATTTATTAAAATTCTTCAAATGGTAGGGACGAATACAATGTTGTCTTTGAGTCCCAGCCAGTAAAGACCAGGTGTTATTGTTCCTTCAAAATAAGGGACTGGATGTCGCCTCCAGCGCTTTTTTTTTAACTTAGCGTTGATGGCCAGTGGGGCTTGGCAAAGAAAAGTGACAGTCATTGGCTCGGCTATGTATAAACATCAGAGTGGTTTATTCATAATGCAGTGTTCTAAAATGGTAGGAGCTGGTTCTGATTTACAGGGAAAAGTATTTTACTATCTTATATAATAAGCAATTACCGTTGTTGATCACAGGTATCTCATTATAATCCAATTTAATGAGTAAATGCCCAAAATAAGGAATAGTACTGGCAATTATAAACTACTGTTGGTGCAGTAGAAATCAGCCAGTTATACATTTTGTTTCTGTTTAAGGACATGGCAAGATACTTCACCACTCCTTTTTTTTTTTTTTTTTTTTTTTTAGAACAGTTTTGGTGACACTTATGTACTTTCCAACCTTCACATTACCAAGAGAAAAAAAATGTCACCTTTGAACCCCCATAGGCCCTGTTGACCACCAATATAGAACTTTCTTGTGCAAGAAATCCCTTATATACCCACTTGCTTCTAAATTCTCCCACGTGCTACTCAGTCCTCCCACTTCTCTTGTCACTGACAGATTTATTAGTATATTAATAGTATAGTGTATACTATAATAGTTTATTTCTGGTAACTTAGAATATTATCTTTCTTTGAAGCCAGGCAACACCACTAAACAATGACTATTGCACAGTTATGGCAACAACTTTTGTGTTGATCATCTAATCATCCCCTAAATCTTTATTGAAGAATGCAAAAAGAAAAATGTCTTAATTTGCAATCCTACTGTATATACAGTACACATATTAAAGCAGAAAACAAAGGTTCGATACTACTATGCCAGCCTCCCGGAGGAAGGGTCGGGGCAGCCAACCTCCCGGGGGCTTAGTCTTGGCTCATTTTACCCTTCGTTTTTTCCCAAATTTAAACTTTTGAATATCATTTTGAATACCGTATTTAAACAACCCGTCTGAAAAAGACTGCTTTTACTTGGCATTTAAATGCTGTGTAATAAAGCCTGCTGCAGCGCGGACTCTGTAATTTGCTTGTCAATCCGGGTCCTTTTGTAGTGTTAACGGGTCAACATTTCCGGGTCTTCCACCATTCTTTATTTCCGGGTCAACCTGTTCACACTACAAAAGGACCCACGTTGACATACAAATTAACGAGTAGAAAAACTTCAACCGGTAATTTGCTTAGCAGTTTTAACAGGGTATAATTATGTAGTTTACATAAATGCCAATATTCTAACGTAAACGGCTGATAATTCTCTATTTATAAAATTCAAAATAAAATCAGTAATGAAATAACTAATGTCAAGAGGCTATGGAGTAATATGTACCGATTAAAGTGTGTGCTAATTCTATGTGACCTAGAAGTATTGTTTGTGTAAGAATTAGAAATGAATGGGGGGAATTATTCATTTTACGGAGTACAATGGAAGTTCTTTAGAAGTAGTAAATCTATTAATATGCTTCAGAATTGTTTTCATCTCTCAAAATAAATTTATTGCCATTCAATGCAGGAGTACATGAGTAAAACATAATAGGAAGCCACATTATTACACACTAATATCCACCTTTCTGTTATTTTTTTTATTATAGCTTTTCTAGAGTAACATTAGTTTATAATGCAAACAAAAAAGCCACAACAAATTATGGTGTTAATAAGGGTAAGTAAAGTAATGAATTTCATGTTATAGGTATGGATCTGACAGCCCAGGATGAGAACAAGATTGTAACTAAGGGGTTAAATCTGTGGTTTGCAAAAGCAAACTCCTCCTTTAATGGACAAAACCATGTGCATTGCAGATGGGGCAGATGTTACGTGCATAGAAAGTTACATTTGGGTGAGTTATTTGGTTTCTGTGCAGAGTAAATACTGGCTGCTTTATTCTTACACTGCAATTTAGATTTCAATATGAACACACCCCACCCAAATGTACAGTAACTCTCTCTGCACATGTTACATCTGCCCCGCCTGTAGTTCACATGGTTTTGTCCATTAAAGAAGGAGTTTGCTTTTGCAAACCCAGTGGTTCACAGAAGTTTTTTGAATCATGGGGCTGTCCTATAGTACCAGCATTTCAAGGCACTCTGTCAAAAATAATATTTTTTTTTGCTAAAAGCACTACTGGTACTAAATATGTGCAATACAATGATTGCTTGGCATTTAAATTCAGTATCTGAGATGATAGACACACTTTGGAACCTTGTTTTATGCACAAATAAAATATATGTGTGTGTTTCATGTGTTTGTACAACATAAATGTGAGATACCTCAAGGTACATCATTGAAATATATAAAAATATTCTGGAATACGGAATAAGCCGTTATCCAAAATTCTTTTGGTCCTGAGCATTTTGGATAAGGGATACTCAACCTGTGTATGTGTCAGCACCCGGATTTGCTGTTCTCTGTACCGCGGTGCCCTCCAGAAAATGGCATGCATATCATAGGACAAAAGGCGGCAATTCTGTACTATAATAATATAATAATTTTTTTTTTATAGTAAACTGTGATTGCCAGTGGCCAATTTGGTGGTGGACATGGTTGTGGATCTAATTGTCTACATCTTATGATTAGCAACCACAAGCACTGGTTTTGCCCATCATTTTGATTTGAAATTTGGACCATCAACCCATAGTAGCCCTGCAAGTACCTCACGTAACCCAGAGTACCTATGCACCCAGTTTGGAAATCCCTGGACAGATTTTTTTGGAGTCTCTGGACAGACTATTAACTTGAGGTTATTAGATTCTACAAACTTTTAAGTTGATATACTGGGCCGTAAGCAATTGTCATATTGTGATGTGAGATTGCTGGGTGATATGTAATTGTACTTTTTCTTGCCCTTATTGCAGTCATTATAATGGCTATCGATACACTGTCCATGAGTATGTTTCCCAGTACGCATCTGCTAGGCCATCCTGCAATTAGTCCTGTTCGCAAGGTGATTGACAGGGAGTGGGGGTGTGGGGCTGGAAACCGCCATTTTTTTGGGAGTGGCAAGATAAATACTGGATGTTCCGGGGGCGGTTTAACTACTGGGAGTGTCAGGAAAAAGCAGGGGAGGGGTTCTGCTTTTCATTGCAGCACCGTGTAAGTCTCAGGCTATGCAGTGCATGCGATGACTTATGCGCTATGTAAAAATGATTTGAGGAATGAGCCAGTTACAATGGATTTCGGACATATTTGCATGGTTGCGCGCAGATGTGCCCCAGTACACATCCATTTGCACAGCGAGCACACTAATTTGCACAGAGGGATTTACCTGGAACAGGACAGCGGCTTACCTGATCACTGGCTGCTGTGGATTTGCATCCGTATGATCAGGTCTGAATTACCCCCCTAGTACACGTAGCAAGCTATTTAATTTAATTGTCATGAAAGTAGTACAATTATTTTTTGATGCTAATCTCTTGTCAATAGTTGTTAATAAACAGAGTGCTTGGAGTCCTATTTGGAGTCCTATTATGCTTACTCTCTTGGAATGGGCATCTCCTAAATTTCCTGGAGCTTTCCCAGGCTCCAGGAGAGTAGACCATTGCAGGAAAGATGATGCAATTCTACTTCCTGCTGTGCAGCCCTGCAAACAGTGACATTGTACAGCAGGAGTGCTCTGCTCCACACTCCACTTTATTATTTTAGTTCCATGTGCAGCATTATTTAAAAGGTAACTGCGGTATTAAATACGTGATGTGGTGATTACTAATCTACAAGCATTAGGTCGACCGTCAGTCACTAAGTCGACACATGAAATGGGTCTACGTGGTAATTTGGTCAACAAGAAAAGATCGACATGAGTTTTTATGTGTGTTTTTTTTTGTATTTTTAAAAAGATGGTTTTTCCATACTTTACTATCCAAGTGGGCATAGAGCGAGAATAGTACATGCCCTGAAACATAGCGAGCGAAGTGGTACACTTATACAATATCCATGTCGACTTAGGCCGACATAAACAACAAAAAAACATAAAAAACTCATGTTAACATTTTCCATGTCGACCTAATGCTTTTGTCGACCAATGACCATGTCGACATAATGCATGTATCAACCTAATGACTGTCGAATGACCCATATCCATTAAATACATGCATTTTGTACTATTTCATAATCATTCCTGACTGATTTCCTGTTTTTTTGCTTCTATTGTCTCTGTTATGTAACAACAGTGAGAGGCTTTTAGCAAAGCAATCATATGGTGATCCTCCCTGTGGAAGTGTGCTTGCCCTAGACTTGCTCGGTAGCAATTAGCTGTTCTTTTTAATGAGACATGTGTAGTAAGCTAGACTCCCTGAATACTGCCATCTACAACCAACACAGAAAGACCTGTGTTTTGTAATATGCTGTAACCTGCTCTACAAGTTTCCCGATACACTTGGAAGGTCGGCAGTGACTAGAATAATCAGTGAAAGTGTGCATTTCTTAAGACATTCAGGCAATTAAAATGTCCAAGGAGACTTATTCAACACACTTAAGATGTGCTTGTTTATTCATCCAAGTCTTGGACACCGCTTTCACCCACTTTATTTGTGTTAGGTAATGTTTATGGTGCAATTAAAGCATAATGCATAATTACAAAGAATTGTAGTTATTTTGCTGACCAATCACAGGCGAGCCCATTGAGTTGCTTACCGTGGATATTTTGTTGCACGGTCCAGACCTCTATAGTCTGAATTCTGTTCATTTTATTATGTCGACAGCTATGGTCAAGTGAAGTGATTGGGAATTTATCTGACAGCATGTTGCAGACGTGGTGCAAGAAAATTTAATTTCAAGCCATCTGTGAATCCATGTTGTGTAAGGAACAGCTTTCTTGAACAGACTGACTGAATTTAAAGTTAAAGTGTACAGTTTTAATATTGTCACAAAAAAATAATAGCATTTTCTATTGACACATAAAGGCAATGTTGGAATTCTAGCTTATTTGTAGTAAGGATTATCTGCAAATGTATGTGCTTGTGAGTCTGAATCAGGAGCCTACAGTATTTATCTTTATAGCACCTGGAAGTCTTTTTATTGTGGCAATATGATATTTTATTGCTGCCATTTAGAAATATTCAGCTGTCCCTGCAATACTGTCCCAGTTTTGTTAAGGGGTAAATTCTTCACCGAATCCTTGATACTGTAAATGTATGAAATTGATCAAATGTATTTCATGGATGTAAAACATATATAATTTTTAAACTTTTATCAGGGCCAGATGTATCATACTTCAAAAAGTGATATAATAGAAAGTGAGAAACATCCAGCCAATCAGCTCCTGTCTGCTTGGTACAGGTTGGGTTTTAAAACAGAGAGGCAGGAGCTGATTGGATGGTGGTTTATCACTCTCCACTACAGTATATCACTTTTTTAAGCTTAGTACATCTGGCCTGAAGGAGTAGGTGTATGAAACAGTGAGGAGGGAGGAGAAGTGATATAGTGCCTGGTACTTTATCACCAGCCAATCAGCTCCTGATTGTTAAGTTACAGGCTGGGTTTAAAAAGTCACAGTCAGAAGCTGATTGGACAGTGATTAAGTACCAGGCACTTTATCACTTCTCCTCCCTTATCACTGCTTCTTACATCTACCTCTAAATGAGATAAATGTTTTATTCAAGGAGGTAGTGTTACCTGTTGTTGCTGTACTTGGAAATCGTCTTTCAGATTGTGATTTCTAAGGTCAGGATTGTCACCAGCGATAGTTCTGTTATTACTGCAGGTAACGCTAACCCCTAACATGCCTTTTCACTCCTTAATAAATATATATGTGTGTGTGTGTGTGTGTGTGTGTGTGTGTGGGTATATGTATTAGTGTGTATATGTATTTATTATATAAGAATAGGCATCAAAGCTTCAATTCAAATGGCTAATATAAGCAGCAAACACCTTTAATCATAAATGAATGATACTTTACAGCTCCTGGGTATGTCCCAAAGTACCTTGACGGCTGTTTCGGCACACAAGTGCCTTTCTTAAAAGGGTGGCGTGGGTTAAGGTATTTATATATATATGTATGTATGTGTATGTATATATATATATATATATATATATATATATATTATGTAAATCTAGTATATATTTTTGCATTGTTCATAAAAGTATATTTTTCTCTGCAATTTTTAAATACTAAAATCAATTTAATGTAAGTTCAAAACTGTGTTGTGAACCTGGCAAATGAGATTTATACATTAGATATAGGTTCTCTATTTGGGCACTACTTGGAAACTGCAGCATTATAATTGTGTCCCTTTTGGATCAAACTAGCTTATACATTGCCTGGAATATAATTTTCTCTTTGCATATGGCAGTGATGGTGATGTTGCTGCAAACTGGGCATCTAACCAACTCTCCCATGTTCCTCTTCATTACCAACATGCTGTTGAAGGAACAGCAAGACCACTTGTAGGAAGGGAATTCCTTGGTTAATGAAAAGCCTATTTTAATGGGATGAATTCAGTATCCTGGCAGTCAGGATACTGGTGTTCAGTATACAGACGCTGGAATTCTGACTTCCTTCAAAGGACCAGCACAGGATCTTTGAAAGGATTAGGATGCTGGCAGCAGAATACTGACAGCCGGCATCCCAATTGGTGAGTATGCGGAACAGGTTAGGGTCTGGCCTGGGACAGGGGGATTAGATTTAAGCACAAATGTGAGGACTTAAGGTTAGGCTGCAGGAAGGGGGGATACAGTTAGGCCGCATGGTAAGGGGGGTTAGGCACTAGTGGGACAGGAATAGGGGAACAGGCCGGCGGGTGGGTAGTCTACTAGAAGGTATCATTTTGGGGGCTGGGGGGGGGGGGGGGTGTAAATTTACTTTTCTGTAGGGGTTCTCTCATTCAAGATGCTGGCATCAGTTTTCTGATTGGCTCCCTGACCGCTGGTCATCTGTATATATCCCCTTTTTTTTTTTTTTTTTTTTTTTTTTTTTTTTTTTTTTAGTCTTAACATTAAATATGTATATATTTCAATAGTTTTTTTATTGAGTTTTGCATATAATAAGAAATAAAAATGGTACTTATGTAATATCTGGGCTCCCGTTTTTCTTATGAGACCGCGTCCGCTCGCTGCGCTCGCCACACTATATAAAATCATCTCCATGCGTAGTTGTATAGTAGGGGTATGAAAAAATGGGGTTCATTTAACATGGGTTATATATATATAAACATGTTCTGTATATATCCCATTTTAACAAACCATCATTGATACAAAACTTTTCATTGGCATAGTTAACAAATTATTGATAACTAAGAGATTTATTTTCTTTCTTTCAGCTCCGCACTACGGACCATGTCAACTGGGTCCTCAAGACCTTCCAAAGTTTGTCTGGTTTGTGGGGATGAGGCATCTGGGTGCCATTATGGAGTGGTCACTTGTGGAAGTTGCAAAGTCTTCTTTAAAAGAGCAGTGGAAGGTAAATGTTCAAGTGGGTGATTACTTTTTACTATCTTTTCAATGTTTTTGTGTTTTCAGCGCATGATATATGTGTCAACCCATCTCATGTACTGTATAGTCCACTTTGATTGGTTTTGTTGTCCTTATGTGTGATGTGCTTTAATAAATATACTGTAGTAAATATTTAGCATTTTTTCCCCTGCCACTGTTTTTTTGTTTTAAATTTATTGCAATGTTTGAAATAATGCTTAGTGCTAATTTAGCAATGTTTACACAAATTGTGCAATTTTCTAGTAATCATAACACATTATTGCTTTTCTTCCATAGAATTTAAATTGCTTTAATTGTTGATGAAAGGTGTTTTTTTTTTCTAAACAAAGCATATTCAACTCCTTATTTTTTTATTTATTTTTTGCTTTTGTATTGTCGTAGCACAAATTAAATTTTTTGAAATGTTCTGACATTTTTATCTAACGGGCCAATTGCCCATGTCCTTTCTGAACATCGCCATTCCTTATAAAAGTACAAAATGATTATGGGTTACCTTTTATCTTTACTAAAAGCAACCAAGATACTCAAATCCGTTAATATGAAAAGTTTAATTTGCCCATGTTACTCGTGGGCAGCTCTATTTAGAGGCAAATTATCCACAAGGCAACCCAGCTGACTACATAGGGCCCAGCAGATCCCAAGGGGCCCCATAAAAATATCGTGGTCATCCAAAACTTTCCCAGATGAGCACAATGCTCATTTTGGAACGCTACAACAGCGTGATGTCATGACATCACATGTAGCTGTAAACACTCCCAAAATTCATTTTGATAGGCTAAAATATATTTGTAAAGTAAAGCTGGCAGTCAGGTTGGTTACTTTAATTGAGACGCAGATATTAAACCTACCTGCTAGAGCCTGATTCAAATTCGTATGCAGTGCTAATCACGCAGCTGAGCATTAATCTGTTGACTGTGCACGCATCAAGGTAATCGATGCCACCTGCAATCAGCAGCAAAAATAGAGTTGGAGGGAAGAGGGCCCCAAACAAGTATATTGCCTAGGGCCCCATGAAGGCTTAATCCACCTCTAATTCAGAATACCTGTAGGTCTTGCGCAAAAAGTACATTAAAAAAAATATTTGGAATTATTGTAGATGGAGTTTCACTTCTGTGCAATAAAATATAATACTTTGGACATTGCTGACACTTCACAGTTCTACCATCAGCCACCACAAATGTTCAATTACACTTTCTCTGAAGTCATAAGCAAAACTTCACATACAAGGTTCACCACACATTGTTTTGTGAACCTTTGAGCTGCCATAAACTCAAACAAAACACCTCCCAAATGGGTACCTAATGGTCCTCCATTCAGTGTACATTTAATGGAATTTAAGTAAGTTCTAATGCTGATTTTTGCCCATACACTTATCGGTTGCAGATTATTAGATAAACAGTATCTTGATAGACAGTCAGTCACTCCAAAGGGTCGACAGGGTCAAAAGGTGGACAATGCAATAGGTCGACACGGTCAAAATGTCGACATGCGAACGGTTGACACGTGAAAAGGTAGACATGAGGTTTTCTTTCTTTTTTTGGTGTAAATGTCGACAACTGTTAACATGGCCCCTCAGTTACTGTAAAGTGTACCCTTGCTTGGCTTGCTGCACTCGGCACACAATTATATTCTCCCTCTATGCCAGCATGGATGGTGAAGTAAGAACAAGCCTGTTTAATGTGTAATACATTTTGCTTCATATGTCAGAATAATCTTTGAACAATGCGTCTGTATGTGCATATCCACGTTTTATTGTATTTCCAGGAGAACAGGTGTATCTCTTCCTTTTACACTAAATGCAGCGTGTGCCTACGGTTTTTTTTCCTCAGTTCACTCATCACTTCAGCTAATTAATGGTCCAGGCTGATCCAATTAGTGGTGTGCTTCAGGAGCTGTGAGCAAAAGTCCGCAGGAGAGAGGCACACACATGGGCAACACCCATTGATTCTGTAGTTTATGCTGAGTCAGTGAGTTTCCATTCTGTAATGCCCCATTTTAGGTGTGGGTAAAAATCTATTTAATTGAATAGCCTTTTCCCGCACCGGACAGTTACTAGCCAGTGGGGTGGTGGTCTACAGCATGGTGCCAGCAGGAGCCGGGACAACCTACCCTGAACGATGATGGTGGGAGACTTGACAAATGGGGCCAGTCAGAATGCAGAGAAGTAATACTTTGCACTTTGTATTAGTGTTGATATCGACTTAAGCTAAATGCTCAGTCTTAAAGTTTTGGGCGGGCATGAACTTTTATTGAGTGTTTGTGTCTTTCATTACTAAATATTAGTTGCAATAATAATGTGGCTGCAATGAACATTTGGTCTAAATTTGAGATAACATTTCTTGGAGAATTGTTTTCTTTTTTTCTGCTTCTAACACACAACTGCCGTATTGAGCTACATCTTACTGATAAAAGCTAGGAACCCAGTCAGCCAAGCCAATTAGCTGAGCACTTAATCGTTACAGGACCCTCTAGCAATTATAGGCTTGTAAAGGCAGAACAAAATGGATGTACAAATAAATAAAACACTACAATCCAAAGGTTCCCAACACGATGTCGGCAGTCAGTTATGCTTTGGAAAGAGATAAGACAATATAAATAAGCCAGTCTGTGATGACAATCCATCTGCAGGACATTATAATCACATAAACCCTAGGGTTCTGAAGTAATTTTGAGGAGCTCTTCTAAGTTTTGGACCATTGGTATAACTAGCTAAATCCATACAAAACACTTGCACCTGAAGTATGTATTGTGGTACCCCTTGGTAAAATACATTTTACAGGAAAAATAGTCAAGATAGACTTACCTTGTCCCGCCTGCCAAGCGCCGAAAAGGGGGCCTGACAAATCATCGAGCTGTGGCCGGGAGCTCGACAATTCCCGACCGTTCTTGGCCGAACGTGCCCGACTGCTTGTAAAGTTGGGCACGTTCTGCCGAGATCTCTGTTCAATGCTGTCGAAGACCGCATTGAATAGCACCCTGCCGCTATTTCCCCCATCGGGAATAGCGGACGGGAGATTGAATACCTCCTACAGTGTTCAGATGCATGCACTCCCGATGCCGCAAGGCCACAAATTTAAACCACATACATTTGAATACTGTGTGAATTCAACTAACTTGCTATACGAATTTACTATACTGTATACTCAAAATCGATAGCAAATATCGCTCTGTGTGTACACAGCTTTGCATGGCATTCCTGCTACAGAGAGGAGTAAAGCAGCATGATTGCCATACGTAGCGGAGTATAAATACCTGTAACATAGTTTCATAATTTATGTAAAGTAACACAGAAATGCATATTCTATAGAGGCCTATGGATGATACAGGTCGAGTATCCCGTATCCGAATATCCGTTATCCGAATTATTCCGAAATACGGACATTCCAGAAAGTGAAAAAATTTTTTTTTTTTGCTAGAAACTCACTGGGGACATTTGTAACAGCATCACTGGGGACATGATATGTAACTGGCACTATATATGTACAAGACAATGATTGCTTGGCATTCAAATTCAGTGCTGAGATAGTACACACATTTTGTTTCACGTTTTGAAACCTTGTTTTTTGAACAATTAAAATATATTTGTGTGTATTTTATGTGGTAATAAAATATATTTGTGTGTATATTATGTGTTTATACAGCATTAATGCAAGATACTTCAAAATACATCATTGAAATATTAAAATATTCTGAAATACGGAATAATCCGTTATCCAAAATTCTCCTGGTCCCGAGCATTTTGGATACGGGATACTCAACCTGTAATGTGATGCTCCTGAAACCATTGGCAACTATATGTTCTCTGGATGGGGGCATTGTCATCCTAGACCTTGTTCACAATCAAAGCTACAAAATAGAATCAAGGCAATGTAGCATTGAGTAGTGAATGGCATTGACCTTTGCTTTTAATGGAATTATTAAATCATACAGAAAAATTTGTTAATAATCATTTCACTGTTAATTAAACACAAGTTGTCAGGGCTGTAGAGATCCTTAGGTTAGTGTCAGGAATGTACTCCTCGGTTTCTTCTTTGGACTATAAAGCTCATCCATTGCCATTGCAAATTTTTGATTACTAAACTGAATGCAAGACTGCCAGTTCACTTTATGCCAGTAAGGGCTGGTGCTGCCATTATGCAGCTTGGCAGCTGTCTAGAGTGCCCGCCTATTGGGGGGCCCACCGAGGGTGTGAATATTACTGCATGCTGATTATCTAACATCCATGCAGATCTGATGTTATACACTGCTCTCATTGCCATCCCTCCTCCTCTTTTCTCCCCTCCAGTCAGTCTCACCAGTTTTTCACCCCACCTGCAGCTGCTAATGGTTAGGACAGTGTCCTATAAGTGTGTGTGCACTGTGCAGCATAGCCGTTGTCTGAACACACCTCAGAGATCAATACGGCATCAGTCAGTGAAGGAGATAGGCCTGCACAGAGATAGCTGCAGCAGTGGGTTAAGAAAGAGGGGTCTCTGCCGATTGCTTGTTGTAACCTCAGACTTGCTCTTCATATGCTGGTGTACAGGTGATGCTGCAGCAGTCAGTGTAAAATTGATCATTTTTATTAGGGAAGGTACGGCTGCTCTTATCTTATCTGGATAAACACCTGAACAGCTCTACTGCCCAGTCGGAGTGGACAGTACCATTGTTTTGTGAGTTTTGCTAGATTTTTCCTCCCCATGGGTACCTGCTCTCTGTGTCTGCCCACACCACTCCACACCAAGGACACTTACTTTAAGAAGTGATTGTTTGTATACTTCTCCCACCAGTTTTAAATGACTCTTCTAAATGGCTGGAGTAACCTATAGTTCTTTATTATAATGGCATTTATATGATCTTGTAAATTGACAGTGAGGATATGTGTTAATTTTTTGTTGCTATCTATGGGGCCAATTAAATTCAGCACGCTGTGAATATTTCCAATAGGACGCTCTCTGAGCTATTCAAATCATTGCACTATTATGCTGCAGAGTGCTGGTACTCTCGTGTGTTTAGTTGCGGGAACTGGCATACTCTTACTAAAGTACCCTGCGGCAATGCCATTTGCTCCACTCCAGGGCACAAAACAGCATGACCTGGTAGAAGGGTGCAAGCAGAAATCCTCTAGCCGGAATTAGCAATGTGCTGATTTGAAGCTTCCTCTTGGCTCTATTCACAATACGCTGAGGCAAATAGACTCTGGGCCTTATTCTGGTCGGTGCGGATTTCGCCGCATGGGGTCGTCCCGCCGATGGTTATCGTCTGCGCATGTGCAGAGGTCACTCTGCGCATGTGCAGGCGATTTCGCCGCACGTATTCTTTACACGCCGCACAGGGGGAGTAGAGGGGCGTGAGGGGCTACTTAGCCTCATTACCCTATGCATACGCCCCGCGTTTCATGGGCGTTCCCATGCAAACGCGGGGCGTATGCATGGTAATGAAGCCGTGACGCGTGTGTAGGGGGCGGGCATCTGACATCACCGGATGTCAGCTGCCCGCCCCCATACATGATTTCACACGGACAAGTGTCCGTGTGGTCTTGGGTGGCGGGACCTAGTGGAGCGTGCGGCCCTGCATTCGATGTTCGGCGACCATCGAATGCAGGGGCTGCTCCCAAGACGGAGGAGGCGTATCCCCGTCCACTTTCATGCGGATCGCCACATATCCGCGTACGGACGGAGGTGGCGATCCGTATGGAAGGCGGGGATTCGCCTGCACGGTCGTGGCCGCATATTCTGATCGGGCCGCACCGATCAGAATAAGGCCCTCTGTGAGGGAAATTTTACTAAGATGCGAGTTCTATTTCACATGGGATGTTGCTATGGGTAACCAATCAGAATCTACTTCTTATATAGTTAAGCTAGTTTCAATTATTACAAATGTGTACAGCAATTTTCGAAATAGCAATTATAACAGGTACCATTTTGTAGTACAGGTTGAGTATCCCGTATCCAAAATGCTCGGAACCAGGAGAATTTTGGATAACGGATTATTCCGTATTTTGGAATATATTAATATTTCAATGATGTATTTTGAAGTATCTTGCATTCATGCTGTATAAACACATAAAATAAACACAAATATATTTTATTACCACATAAAATACACACAAATATATTTTATTTGTTCAAAAAACAAGGTTTCAAAACCTGAAACAAAATTTGTGTACTATCTCAGATATTGAATTTGAATGCCAAGCAATCATTTTCTTGTACATATATAGTGCCAGTTACATATCATGTCCTCAGTAGTGCTGTTATAGATGTCCCCAGTGAGTTTTTAGCTACACAAATTTTTTTTTCCACTTTCTGGAAAGTATGGTTTTCGGAATAATTCGGATAACGGATATTCGGATATGGGATACTCAACCTCTATATAAATAGATAATGGCTTTGGAGTGGCACTCTAACCCACCCCCACCCCTCACCACTTCAGTTTGCACTTTTACTCTCAGAGATCTGTCAAATGAAATAAGAGGTGTATATACGCACTAATTAGCATTAAACATATGATTGTTGTAAGTAATATTTAAATTCTATTAAAAGATATCTGATTAAATCAAGTAAATGATAAACAGTGCTGCAGAAACCTCACATATCAAGGTTGAGCTACTACTTACAATGTATTGATCATAGTCCATTCTAGTTCCAGTGTACAGACTATTGGGTTAGTGCCAGAGCAACAAAATTCTTACATCAGCTTATACAGTAAATATAGCCTGGAAATGTAGCCTGCTGACTGCAAAACAATCCAATGTCTAATGGGACTGGTAATTCAGTTCATGGATGTATTATTGTTCTACGTGGCACTTGAACTATCTGTCCCTATGTATGCATCTCCAATATTTAGCAACAGGTTCTAGGACAAAGTCCCCATTTCTAGACATGGCAAATGGTCAGCTGCTGCAGTGTAAATAAAGCAATACTGATTTAAATCTTATCCTGAGCAGTTTCATCAGTGGATGAAACGGTTTGTCTTCATATCTTCGGTAAGGTGAATTGATAAGAAAAGCCAAAAGAGGGTGTGTTGTCATATGTTCACATGAAAATTTAGACATGGTCCTAACGTCAGCACATTGACTATGTCAACATTTATCACGTGGACACTGATGAAATTTCAACGTAAACGAATGTTGACCTATCATGCTCCCATGACTGCAGCAGCTCCAGCTGAATCTTCACGGGTCACGTTAACTGTTCAATTCCAGCGGATTCATCTGATGTGGTGTCATTCCCGTTGAGTATTCCTGCCTTAACTCTAATCTTTTGACCTCATTATATGGCCTACAGCAGGGGTGGGGAACCTTTTTTGAGCCAAGGGCCATTTGGGTACTTATGTATTATCTGGGCTCCCATGTTAAATGCACCCCATTTTTTCATACCCCTACTATCCAACTACGCATGGAGTTAATTTTATATAGTGTGGTGAGCGCAGCAAGCCACCGTGCCCGAAGCGTGGCGAGCGCACGCGGTCTCATAAGAAACACGGGAGCCCAGATATTACATAAGTACCGCCATTTGTAATGGGGAAAAATCCTTTGGGGGCCATATATGAAAATGCCACTTACATATTGCCCTGCTGTAGCCCTCCCATGCTCCGTCAGCTGCCGCTGAATAGGACTCCCCCGTACTTGACTCCCGGCCAAACCGCCGGGTGGGGGGGCGGGCCACTCAGACTGGGTACGGGGGCCATAGATTCTCCACCTCTGGCCTACAGTAACGCTAACCGCCCCCTTGTGGTTAACCCCACAGGCTAACTTATGTCAACAGTTCCCATACATAGTGACAATACTGTCCTTTTACATGTTCATCTTATTAATGACCAGCTAAACACTACATCCCTTCAAATAGGTTATGGTTACTTACAGCATTTAAGTTGTGATCAACCCATAATTTCCACCGTTGTTGTTCATCTAATGAAGGATTAATGACGATGTGGTGCTGGGGTAATGAATAATTGTGTTATATCACTCACTCCTTGCTTTTTAGCTGCAAGTGCCTATTTTACATTATTTTAATTGACTATGTGAAAGAATGCACAGTGGTCTGATAGCATACAGTGAGTGATTCATATTGAACAGATGAAAGACTTCTCACTTCAAGGAAAATTTAATGAGAGAATGTGGTTGGAAGCATTTAATTGATTTGGTATTTCCTCCCTTGCTTCTAAATGCCAAAGAAATGCATCTAAATTTCTATGCAAATGTTATGGCTTTCCAAGAAACACATCCCATACTGTTATATTCTGAGGCAACTGTGGTATGTCAATGGTGTTCAATTGATTTGTGCCCAGTCACACCCTCTTGTGTTAGTGAGAGTAGAAAATGAAATGTTGCATGGTCTTAGGTTGTTATTAAGGGAGAAATGCAGCCACACTTCTGACCTAACATGTGACACTTGGAGAACGCTTTAATTTCCAGTATGACGTTTACTAATCGCTTTGAGCTAATTATTACTAATATTGGTGGAAATTTTGAGGTAAATAAATTGATTTGGTTCCGCCCCGTCTGACACCCACCATTCTGCTTGCCCGCGAAGGTATCACATCCATCCCCCTGCGGCATGTGACCCCCTACCTCCCCACCCCCCTCTAGTTATGGCCCTGGCCAAGCATTGATACAGGCCTCTAGAATACACAATCATTTGTGACATGATGCTATGTCAAACATACATCTTTAAGCCCTGTACACCCATACACATAGATTTGTTTTTGATTCGATGTTAGATTCGATTTTCTATTAGATATGGCATTAGATCTTTCCATTCAATTTGGCATTAGATCTGTACTTTTGCATTAGATATCGAATTCTATATCAAATTCGATAGACATTCATGGTACATTGTACACATTTGATTTACTAGATCGAATTCGATTTTTCCTTGGCTGCACAGGAGATTTTTCTGTTTGATTTTGTGAAAATTGAATCGAATGTAGATTGAAAGTGACACAAAAACCATTCGATTTCATTTTGGATTCGATTTCATTTTGCTTCTATAAGCAAAATCGAATCGAAAATCTGGAAAAATCGATGCATGTGTACAGGGCTTTATTGAGTGTCAAAGTAACCGGCTTCTGAGTCTCTCTTATATAAGTGCAGGATGACCAGCATATACTCTATCAGTGAAGCTTGTGCACAAGTTTGTGCAGTGCTGTGTTATACAGGACATACCAACCACTATTATTTAACAAGACTTTTCTGCACCATCCTCATATTACAACCATTACTTAGGATAGTGCAACCCCCCAAAAAATAAAAAAATACGTTCGCTGGCATCCACCTTTATCACAGCTAGAATGGTTAGAATCTTCACCGATTTTATTTTAATTTGCTCAACCAGTTTATGCAATACTTTGGGCCTGATTCAGACCGGTTAGCAAGGCTGCAATTTTTGAAGAAGGCCAAAACCATGCTGCACTGCAGGTGGGGCATATGTAACATGTGCAGAGAGTCAGATTTGGGACAGTTATTTTGTTTCTCTGCAGGGTAAATACTGGCTGCTTTATTACACTGCAATTTAGATTTCAGTTTCAACACACCCAACCCAAATTTAACTCTCTCTGCACATTAAATCTGCCCCACCTGCAGTGCAGCATGGTATTGTCCATTTGCAAAAATTGCAGCCTTGCACTTATGCTTACAAATGGGGCAGTTTAAACTCAATTTCTTACACAGTTGTCGGTTTCACAAATACAGTACACTGCTTTCAGTAATCAGCTGCTCTTTTAAATCTACTCCATTGTCAGAAAGGAAGCAGCTTCAGACCATTTGGATGGTGGGGTGTCTGATGGCCAAAGTTTTCATAGGTGGAATGGATGATAAAGGGGCTAGTGCGATATACACGCGATTTGGCTACATTTTATGCGATTGCAGCAATCGCATAAAAAGTGTCCAAATTGCATGTATTTTATAGCAAGTCCTATGTGATGCGTGGTATCGCATCGGAGCTACTAGGTTGCACATGCTGCACATAGGATACTGTATGTTGGATCACATTCCATACTTTGTATGCAAAAAGGACCACATACGGTGTATTGTATGTGATTCTGCCCCGGGAAGCTGCTGGGCAGTTCAAGGGGGATTGTGTAATGCTGTGTACACTTGGTGAGATTTGACTGTAGATTTTGACTATATAGTCAAAATCGCATGCAGATCGCACAGGTTTTTTTTACCTTGCGTTCCCGGGACAGCACAAATCGAAACTGATAGACAGGGCAGCAATGACTATATAGTGCAAATCGAATGTAGATTGTATGAATAGTATGTAAATAGTACAGAGTTAGCAAAGACTGCATAGCAATCGAATCTTAAGTCGAATAGCAAGGGAATCTCACCGTGTGTACACACCATTAGACTTCTCTCCGTGGAGAAGTCGCACAAGTGTATTGTCAGCCATAGAAACATGAGCTTTCCAACGACTTAACAAATCTTTACTTTCTACCTATTATATGAAGTTATTAAATTGTGCTTATGTTACTCCCAAATTATGTTTTTTTAATGGGTATCTCTTCTGATTCTGTTTGTTTCAAGTACCATGCTCCAGAGGCAGACCTTTACCACTGTATTTGGAACTGCCCATAACTCAATAAATTCTGGTCTGCTATTCATTCCTATATTTGAGATACAGATGTAGCGGGATTCATCTTTGCAGGTGATGGCGATGGCGTCGCCATCCCCTGCCCCGCCGCCATCTGTATGCTGGAAGGGGACGCGCGCGCATGAGGTGCGCGCGCGCGTCCCCTTCCGACGGTGCTGCCCTAGGTCGCCCGTGCCCACACCGGGCGACCGCACACCCCCCCCAGCCTCCTCGGGTCCCCCCCAGCACTAGCGAGCGGGAGGCGGACAGTATTGCGTCCGCCTCGCCGCCCGGATACTGAGACGCGCGTGCGTGGGGGACGCACGCGCGTCTCAGTCAGATGGAGCACCGTGTTGCTGGCGGATCGCCAGCAGCATGCTGCTGGCGGTTCGCCAGCAAAGATAAAACCGGCCCCATCTGTACTCTAGACCAGTGGTTCCCTACCCTGGTCCTCAAGTACCCCCAACAGTGCATGTTTTGCAGGTCTCCACACAGAATCACAAGTGCTATAATTAGCTCCACCTGTGGATCTTTTCAAATGTGCCTAAATACTGAGTGCACCTGCCGGGTGACCTGGAAAACGTGCACTGTTGGGGGTACTTGAGGACCAGGGTTGGGAACCACTGCTCTAGACATAACCAAAAATATTTCCCCTGAAAGGGCCCTTTATGATATATACACCCGAGCTCCCAGCAGACTAGACGTCCTCTGGGGCATTGCATTTTATTGTTATATATAAGTTGTGGGAGGAAAGAAAACTATCCATTCACAGTGAGTTTTATCTGAAACACTAACTTAAATTTATTGGTGCCCCACGTTTCTTATTTGTTTCATATGGATAAGCTCAAAATGCCACTCAACAAAACAAGTTTTTTGCAATATGGCTGCCATATGTCTCTACTCTGCCCTCTTCAGTGGACACACTTTGGTAGGCAGTAATATTAACCACATGGTCTGATCTGGAAATATTTCAACTGGCAATCCTCCATTTTCTATACCCCTTTGTATGCATCTCTAGAACAGATGGGTTTTTAGCAGCTCTTTAACTCCATTCATATCTTTTAAACAGTCTAATACCAATATATATATTTATCTTGCTCATAAACTATTGTTTCCGCTTTAAGATACGGTACATATTGTATGTTGTTTACCTTTTGTAACCCCTGTGCAGTTCTCCAATAAACTATTTTGAAAAGAAAAAAACATGAATTACATTTTTAATTATCCTTTTTATAGATTTATTTTTCATTCCTATACATTGTTAGTCAAAAATGTAAAAGGATGTTTTTGCATCATATTTTACAATATAGTGTAAATAATACTTGTACACCCTTAAAAACGTATTATTTATCACCTTGGCCTCCATCTGCATTCTTCTGTTCAAACTCTGAAACAAGTTTTAATTAATGTGGACTTATAATGTCGCTAACAATGCGCATCCTCAGTGACATCATCCATTAGGAGATATTGCTAGTGAGGGCCACCATCGGCACTTGTGTATGCACTTGTCGATTTTGGTTCCCCATTGTGTATTATGTTGTTGGGTACACACATACATTTACACTGAAAGCAATATGAAAAATCTTGAAATGAAGGAAATAAAAAATATTCTTTGTTACCCGGTTTTAAATTCCCTTTTTTATTGGGGTAATGGAGAATGATAAAAGTAATTACTGAGCTGAGTAAAAGCATTTCATGTTTTTTATTAGCATTTTCCTTGTGTTCACGAAAGGAGCAAGCTCTTGTAAAATAACATAAGTACTGTTTTGTAAACTTGCAGTAAAAATAATTCGACTAGATTAACTGCAGCTAAAATAATTTTAGTATAGTGCAAGCAAATCTACACATAGAAACATGAAATCAGAAAATAATCTAATAGGATACAAGATAATAATCTCTTGACCCATCTAGTCTGCCCTACACACATATACATGCACACTTACACATTAAGGTGATTTTTTTAAATTGATGTCAGGAGCCAATTAACCTACCAGTATATAGTGGGAGGAAACCAGAATACCTGGAGGAAACCCACACAAGCACAGGGAGAATATACAAACTCCACACACAGTTAAGGCCATGGTAGGAAGTCAACCCATGCCCACAGTGCTGTGAGGCAGTAATACTAACCATTACACCACATGTTATACCCTTCTATATCCTTTACAGTCCCATGGTCCATTTGGAATCGCCAGTTTGCACATATCACCTTGGCATCTACTATTTAGAAGTCTTTTGATTGTGAGGTTTCCGGACCAGGGTTTTTTCTTTTAATTTATAGCAATGTCTAAAACCTACTAAAACATATTTAAGCAGCACCTTGTTTTTCTTCATGTTGCCCCGGGCATTGCTTAGTAGTGCTCCTCGTAGTACCTGAAGGAGGAAACATATATGCAAGTATAGTATATTATCTTTACCTGTAAGATTTTTTTATTTTTTCTCTTTAAAATCCATATAGGAGGTTATATAGTAGAACCATGCCTAACTTGGTTAAAATATGAATTTAAAAAGAAAAGGAAAAAGTTTCTTGTTGGATGAACGAGGATAAGTAATTTTTTAGTTGTATGTTTCTGTTCCTCCAGGCAAAACATTATTTATGTTCACAGGTGCACTTTATTTATAAAACATTAAATATGTTTTATTGTAAGTTTATCAAAGTAAATATTTTTAAATTTAACAATTTTATTAGCACGTAGTGCCGTATTCATATTGTACATGTTAAAGGAGAACTTACCCAAATATTACATACATTTATAAAAGTTTAATGCCTGAGAAATTGCCAGGCACTTTGTTATTAGTGGCCGCAACATTCCTACTTTATTTGAAGTTCAATTTATATATGGCTTCTAACAGTCTTAGCTTGACTTGGCTTTGGTATCATGCAATTTTGAGAATTGGGTTGCCGATGCATTTGCAAGTACAAATTATTCAGTCACTTGAAGATATATCGACCTTTATAACATACTTCAAGCTGCAGACAAACTGCCTAAGAAATAAATTGACTTTCTCAGTTAATAGTTAGTGTTCCTTCTAGGAACCAAACGGGGCAGGGCGCTGGAGGGGCGGACCAGGCACGGTGACGGCACATATGGGGTGTGCCCGGGCCGGCGCGTCACAAATGGGGCGTGCCCAGGCCGGCGCGTCACGAATGGGGGTGTGCCCGGGCCGGCGCATCACAAATGGGGGCGTGCCCGGACTGCCGCGTCACCGAAGGAGGCATGCCCGGGCCACCGCGCCACCGAAGGGGGCGTGCCCGGGCCGCCTCATCACCGAAGGGGGCTTGTGCGGCCGTGACTACGTCCCCGAGCTGCCGGGAAAGCGCCGTGCACTGCAAACTATGGCGGCGCTGGGCTTCACCGGTGCACTCCGGCAGGACAGGCAGCAGGCTGTTTTAGCGGGGCACTGCTAGAGGGGCAGGGCGCATTTTGCCCTTTAAAAATCGGGCAGGGCGCAGCGCCCCACTAAAACAGCCTAGCGGGAACACTAATAGTGACGAATAGCTCTTTATGACCACCTTCATTTAAATAAGTTTATAATAGCCTTGTACCCATTAAATCCTAAAATATTTTGAATTTTTTTTTCTGCTTCTTCATGTTGAATCTGACTGATTTCCGGGTATTATGAACTTTCCTCCATGCAGTCTTAACATTTATATAAAGAACTATTAAGCCAACTCGAAGCAAAAGCTTTGAAAGTTCGTTGGGTACTTGTGTATTTTCTGGACTCCCATGTTAAATGCACCCCATTTTTTCATACCCCTACTATCCAACTACGCATGGAGTTGATTTTATATACTGTAGTGTGGCGAGCGCAGCGAGCCACCGTGCCCGAAGCGTGGTAAACGCAGCGAGCCCCGCGAGGGGACGCGGTCTCATAAGAAAAACGGGAGTCCAGATATTACATAAGTACCGTTCGTTGCCTCTGTGAGCGATAAAAAGATGTAGTTTCACTCGCCACCAACAGATGGCAGTGTATATATATATATATATATAAATGATCCTGATCACAAGTATTCAACAGTGGCTTCCTATGGGCTACAGTAGTTCACACTTAAGCAGTGTTGTACTGGAGAATTAATGTCCCACCAGGAGAAGGCAATGGTAGGGACCCATGCTACACATACAGTAGTGGTAGGTTGGGTATTCCTGACTTTTAAACTTTATTCTAGAACTGCACAACTTGTATATTTTGTACATTGGTGTTGTAATGGTTTGGGTTATTAGGGAGGATGACAAATCCTTGGTTTTAACCCTCTTCTGGCTAACAAGATCACACGACCCTGGAATGTTGCTTCTCGTCCGATAATCTTCCACTTGTTGTCTATATGGGATTATGCTAACAAATTTAAATTTGCCTCTAGTCCCCCGTTATCTTAATTCTTCACAAAGCTGACTACCCTCCAAATAAGAACCAGATCTTCTTTTTTTTTTGTGTGTGTGTGGAAAAAGGGAGATTTTTAAATTGTATCATGAAAGATGAAAATATTCTCCAAAATTCTAGTAGAGTCACTTTTTCAATCTCTACAACTCAGACCCTGAAACAGCTCCCCCTAGTATACTTTGCTTGTTGAAGATTCTTCTTTACACAATTCTCATGACTTAAGTAGTAGTTTGTTTATTTATAAGGCGCCACAAAATGTCCGCAGTACCGTACATAGCAAACAAAAAACAAATTACAAGGTAATGTACAGGATGTGTTGATAAAATAGAGCATAAATAGGGGTATAGCTGGTAGTAATAAAATCAGCATCAGTTCTGAAGTAGGTGTCGAAATTTTTCGAGGAGACTGAAGATGAAGTAGAGGAAGGGAAGAACAGGGCAGGAACGCTGGTGAGGGAAAGAGGTAGGGTGAGTACATGAGGAAGGAGGTTGCATGTGATGCGATTTTTTCCGACCCGATCAAAAAATCAGGCGCCCAGATTTTACACAAGTACCCTCTATTCTGTATGGTCCATATTTTCCTCCCTCTAGGTTTCTCTACTTTGCTCTACTGAAACATACAAACAAATGCTCCATATAGTTGCTTGCCTGTTAGATTGCACAGATAAAGAAGTGGGTTGTTTCCAATCAGTCAGTATTTTTTACAGAATCTGATGCTTCTACCGCAT
Source organism: Crinia signifera (assembly GCF_055691185.1). NCBI lineage: Eukaryota > Metazoa > Chordata > Amphibia > Anura > Myobatrachidae > Crinia > Crinia signifera. Next base: position 110,290,063 of record NC_139217.1, on the reverse strand, counting down.
GGTGTATATGATTATTATTAGTCACGCTTTTAAATCATTTGACAAAAATATAAATCCCTTGGTTAGCCATTCAAAATGCGCCCTCCCCTTGCATTGTAACCAACTCTAAACCTTAACTGGGCTGTAGGTCTCAAGGTCACATAGCAACAAAAAAGGCCAACAGAATTCTAGCCATGTATAAAAAGGGGTATGGAAACTAGGGACTCAAAAGTAATTATGCCACTGTACAAGGCATTGGTTAGACCACTCCTTGAATATGGAGTACAATTTTGGGCCCCATACTATAAAATGGACATCATAGAATTGAAAAAAAAAAAAGGAAGAGCAACAAAGCTAATTAAGGGAATGGAGAATTTAAGCTACGAGGACAGATTGAACAAACTGGGACTGTTTACACTAGAGGAGAGAAGTTTAAGGGGGGACATGCTCAACATGTACAAATATATCAGGGGCCAATATAAGGAACTGTCAAGCACCCTTTTTACTGCAAGGAAGGACTCTAGGATACGTGGGCATGAGTTTAGATTTGAAGAAAGAAGATTTCTTTAGTCAGGGCAGCTAAACTTTGGAACTCTCTTCCAGGTGAGGTGGTGTTGGCTGACACAATAAATACATTTAAAATAAGGTTGGACAAACATTTATTGGTTAAAAACATCCAAGGGTACAAATAAGAATCATAATCTGTCTATAAAAAATACCTGAATACACTACATATAACAAGGGATAAGATATTAAAATCAAGGTTGAACTGATGGACACAAGTCTTTATTCAGCCTTATCTACTATGTAACTTATCTACATTTCAATCCTAGGGACTCGCCCCAGAGGTTCTCCTCACGCCTTTCTTTTTCTTCTGTCCTTCTTCTTTTCACCTTTCTTTTCTTCTATGTGCTATCTCATCGTAGTGTATGCTGGAGATTTTGTACAAAGTATTATTATTTAGAAATGGATCAGGAGTTTGATTGTTTTTGTATAGACTATTGAAAATTCAATAAAGTTCTTTCAAATAATGTTTTAGTTATCAGTTGGTTTCAAAGGTCACTACATTTTTATTTGTCTTGATTGCTATAAATATTATACTAATATCTCATTCCATTATCCTTCTATCATTATTATAATTGTTTCCTTTCAACCTTTTTCAGTTCTTATGCCTCTGTAAAAATATTTATAAAACTCCTTTTAAATTTATGAAACCTACTGCTAAACTTTGATTGCCAATGTTGCTGTGAGATGTGCAGACTATTTGGTAAAAATGCCAGGGTCACAGTCAAGGAAGATGAATCAATTTAGTTATTGCCTGCAAAGGACCTGAAGTCAATTAATTAAAGTTTAGGTAAATATTGTGCCAAAACAAGAACAGTTGCTATGAGCGATGTTGCCATTTTTAGCGGATATGTTGCATATCTCATACAGCGACGTTGCACTTAAAGGGTTATTAAACTTATTGACTAATAATTCCTATATAATAAAACGCTATCTCTGCTTCTCAATTTTATAAGGGTAATTCAACAATGGCCACTGCATGACGCAATTTAAGTGTGCTGACATTACTGTTATGATGATCTGTCATTTTGACGGGCTGGTAACTAAATAGTTCTCTGTACAGTTAGTAGTCTGAACAATTACTGGACATTATATTGTATCTATCCAAACTACTGTAAAATAAAAAGTAACCTATGCAGCTTAAGCTATACGGGTAATGGTTGATGAGCTTCATAGAATTCACTTGATCAAAAGAGATGCTTGCTGCAATTGAATAGAACAGGATGAGCAATCCTTTTTGAGTTTCGTTATACTGTAACATTCTGTAGCATATCATCAGATTTTTGACCGTTATGAAGCCAGTTTTCTTTATGTTTAAGTAACTAGGTACACAGGACAAGTAGACACACATTTTAGTGCTTTGATGTTCTTCACATGATTAATGTTTTTATAAACTCTAGTAAAAACTGGTCTGGAGCTATCTTTCAAACAAACCTAATAACCAGTAGATAAAACAAGAACTCCCCTGTTTTCCAAATTCGTAGAGTATGCAATCCATCATTAGATAAGCCATTTGGGTGCTGTCTGAAAGTGTAAGTTTAGAGATTTGATTTCTTTTTAGCTGCGTTAAATTACAAATGTGTCCTCCCTTGAGATTTCTGTCTGTGATGTATGTCATTCTGTGATCTTTTGGGATAGAAATCACACTAATTATAACGTGCTGTATCAGTGGTCTCATTACAAAATAGTATTTTATTCAAAATACATTTCTCCTGTTTCCATCCTTTTTCCCCCTTATCTGATCAGTTGAAGGAGAGCAGATATTGTGTATAAATTAATTATAAAAAGAAGAAAGTAAGTCCACACTCATCTAGAAGATCCTGCTGGGGTGTCACTCCCAAGTGCAACTGAACGTGCCCAATGTAAAATATATTTATATGATATACAGGTGGAGTATCCGTTATCCAAAATGCTCGGAACCAGAAGAATTTTGAATAAGGGATTATTCCGTATTTTGGAATATTTTTATATTTCAATGATGTATCTTGATGTATCTTGCAATTATGTTGTACAAACACATGAAATGCATACAAATATATTTTATTTGAGCATGAATAAAGGTTTCAAAACATGACACAAGTTGTGTACTACAGTATGTCAGGTACTGAATTTAAATGCCAAACAATCATTTTCTTGCACATCTTTAGTGCCAGTTACATATCATGTCCTCAGTAGTGCTGTTACAGATGTCCCTACTACTGTTTTTAGCAAGGAAAAAAAAAACTAAGGGATACTCAACCTATATACATATGAAAAGAGAGAGTTCGTTTTCACCAGGTAAAATTTTTGCCTGTTTTTAGGGCAAATTCGATTTTCCATTTTCAATCTACATGTCAATTTGTCGCCTGGGTAAAAACCAGGTGGATCAATGAATTTAAAGCAAGTACACGTGTATTGGCGAATTTGCAGTCTTTTTCATCCTTTTTGAAGTCTGTTTTCGCCCATACCAATTTGTCCAAAAAATGAAGTGAATTGGCATGGGAGAAAACGTACAAAAAAATTGGTGAAACCACCGGTGATTGAATACTGATCGACGATTCATAGTTTGAATACCCCCCATAGAGAGAGAGTGAGCGAGACCTGTAAGAGTAGTTCCTGAATAGAATGTATATCCTGTTATTAATTTGACATTACTACACTGGCTGTACAGTATGCACTATGATCGTTGTATTGTTTTAATTAAAAAATTTAAAATTATTTTTAAATTACAAATGAAGTCTTTGGACGATTGCTGAGAGGTTTGGAATTGAAGGTGACCACATTTTAAATCTTTTTTGACGCTGCTGACAGTATTAGGCACTTTGCCCCTTTCACTTTTTCAAATGCTTATTTCTGTTGACTACCACCACTCTGTAGTTAGCTGACATTCTGAGATCAGAGAGGAGTGTCCATTTGGTTTCTTGCACTTATATCAGTCACATCAATTCAAATACACTGTTTGTGATACATTGTGGGGGTTATTCAGATTTGTTCGGTCCCCGTAATCTAAGTGTTTCTCTAAGACAGTATAGTATATACAGATGGAGCAGGTCACATTAGAGCTGCTTCTGGCGATTTTATCGCCAGCCACCGCTGCCAGCCACCAGAAGGGGGCAAGCACGTGCCCCGTTCTGGTGGAGCCCGCCTCTGCCGGCTCCCTGCTGCTCCCCCCGTAGCTGCCCACACCCTCACTCGCCCTGCCAGTCTCCCTGTAGTGGAGATGGCAGGGAATACGCTCCCCGTCGCTGTGCTGGCGGAGACGTGCAAGTGTGTGAGATGCTCGCGCATCCCCATCAAATGGTGCTCCTGTCGCCATCCTGCGCCAGCTCATGAGATCTGGCATATAGTACAGGCTGGTTGACAGGTGCTCCATCTGTATCTTCCATGTGCATATAGAAATCAATACATTGAAACCATTCCCAATTGTAGGTGTATAGTAGAGCACCTATATACATGGACAATGGCTCTGGAGGCATTATTTAAATGTTTGAGGAGAGATTGTTTTCTACATTTTCTTTCATTTTGCCCTTTATTTATTAATCCTAGGTGAGAATAATGTATTTTGACAGTAGTTTAAAACCCCCTCTGTATAGAATGAGAATGGCTGTATGAAGACATTATAGAAGACATTCACATATGCATCAGCAATGTGTTAACATTTAGTAAACAGTGGCTGTAAATGTTTTATTTTCACAGCAGTGTAAGAGAACATTTTCAGTTGATGGCATATTTGGATTGCAGTATTCCTGACATTTGCCATTTTAGAACAGGTGTGTTCTCTCAGGAAACTGTGTACTGGGGTCAGCAGGATTAACTGCACTTTCCATATGCTAATCCTTTCACCCTGATAGGACAGACACCCTTTTATGTGAGAGCTTTGAGCTGTCAAATTGTCATTTTATTTCTGTTATAGAACTAATAAGGACACATATAATATATATAAACTGCATTGTTTTCTTATGCATTTGAAATTAGTATTCTGTTATTTAAATTAATTATAAATGTTAGTTAAATAACTGATAGCAATTATAAATAGGGAATGCTAATGTCAATTATTGCAACATTTGTTTAGATGGCTAATTGAACTAAAGTCTTACCCATTTGGTCAGTCCTGCTCTATCACATAGCAACTGCTATTGCATTAGTGTGCAGGAAGCATGTCTTACGTTTAAATAAGACTACAGTAGCTTCCTGCATGCTCATCTGCACACAGGCTTTTAACCCCTTGAGTGGTGGATTTGGTACTTATGTAGTATCTGGGCTGCCGATTTTTTGATTGTATGCCTTAAGTTAAGGCATACAATCAGATGCGATGCGATGCGATATCGCATCGCATCGCATCCGATATCGGATGCGATGACCCGATTTTTCCATAGGAATCAATGTTAAAATGATTCCTATGGAAAAATGGGTCCTTTTCATACCCCTACTATCCAAGTGGGCATGGAGTTGGATATAAACCTGTGGCGAGCGTAGCGAGCCACCGAGCCCGAAGCGTGGCGAGCGAAGCGAGCCCCGCGAGGGGACGGTATTCGTCCCCTCGCGGGGCTCGCTTCGCTCGCCACGCTTCGGGCTCGGTGGCTCGCTACGCTCGCCACAGGTTTATATCCAACTCCATGCCCACTTGGATAGTAGGGGTATGAAAAGGACCCATTTTTCCCATTGAATTCCATGTTAAAATGGACTCAGTCCATTTTAACATTGATTCCTATGGAAAAATCGGGTCATCGCATCGCATCGAATCGCATGGTCGCATGCGATGCGATGCGATCTCCCGATCCGACCCGATTTAGAAATCGGCAGCCCAGATACTACATAAGTACCGTGGATTTTGCTGGTGCAGGGCAAACCTACCAGGGCAGGTTTGTCCTGCCCCAGCAAAACCATCCACAGAGCGTAGCCGAGTGTCCGGGCACCCCCTCACCTCTGCTCTGGCATTTGTACGCCGGAGCTCCTCTGCCACTGCCCCAGCTGTCAGTCACAGCAATGGTCAAATGCTGTTGTAAGGAGTAGAAGATAGTAAGAGAAAGAAAAGCACAGGAGGGAATAGCGCCCTGCTCCTTAGAACTTCTATTCAAAAGGGGAGGAGCAGACCCACACGAGTGACAGATGGGGTAGACTGTGAGCATGGAACAGAGGGTTACCATGAGAGATGCCTGAATGTGATCAAGAAGTGGGTCTTGAGAACCTTTTTTTTGAAGATTTTGGCATTGTCTAATAGGAAGCAGCACATTAAAGGGTAGGAGTGGAAGGCAATCACCAGTAGACAGGAGAGGTGATGTGCATTTATGGAGTGCAGAGGATTGGTGGGAATGAAATGGGAGACTGGTCCAGAGATTTAAGTAGGAGAGGAATGGGTGAGGGCTTTGTAAGTGAGCGTGAGAAGCTTGACTTTGATTCTGAAGGGGTGTCAGTGTCCAATGAAGGGCTTGTAAAAAAGGTAGAGACAGACAGTACTTTTGTAGAGGATAGATTGGAGTAGAGAGAGGCGGTCGTCAGAGAGGCTAGGTAGGGGGAGATTACAGTGGTCCAATCTGGAGATTGCCAGTGAGTGAATGGGCATGTTAGTAGCATTCGGTAAGAAACGGTTTGATGTTAGTGAGAGGTACTGTATGTATGGTTTGATGGAGAGTTGGGACTCAAGGATAAGAATCGGATTTTGATTACAATATGTTGGGACTCAAGGATAACTAATACTGCACAATTTAGGTTAAAGGAGATAGTTTTTTCCATCAACAGATGATGAAATTGTGGGAGGAGAGGTTATGCAGAAGTGTGGGAGATGATCAGCTTAGTGTTAGACATGTGACGTGTAACATGGCTTCATTCTGGTGGAAAGTTGTTACATGGACACTAAGGTGGGTCATTATGGCATGGGTTCATTTTATGCCTGATTTTGCCATTTTAAGGATGACTTTAGAAGATTAAACTTAACCTGGGTGGTACACACCTACAGATTTATCTGTCCAATCTATTTGGTGGGAACAAATATCTGGAAATGTGTGGGAGCAAATGATAATCAAAATTTGCTCTGGAAAACAGACAACAGTCAAGTCAGTAAGTCAACTTGGTTAAATCAATCTGATATAACACATTTATCCAAGAAATAGTTTTTGTCTGTTTTCCAGGGTTTGTGAGGAGAGGTTGATTGTCAATTGCTCCTATACATTTCTACATTATTATTACCACCAGACAGATACTGTCAATCTTTGTGTGTGTACCCAGCTCTAAACGTGAAATCCATTTAGCTTAATTTGCCCCACTGGCCAGTGCAATTAGCACGGTTTACCCAGAGGTGGACTTTTCCTCACAGTTTGTGTATCTGCATGAAAAATATATAAGAAAATATACCCTGATGAGGTTTAATGCCCAGGGAAGCCATTAACTTGCATTTTATGCAGAATTATTTGGTAGCGCATGTTAAATCCTCATTTACTTCTCAGGGAAAAGGCTGTTTTATTGAGGAGCTTCAGGCAAAATATATATATAAAAAAAAAATACTACAAATATTTCAGAGGGATACAATTACACACTCAATAATTTGGAAAAGGTAGATTTCTTAACAGTAATCATTGCTGCAGTGTTCAGCCAAGTCTGTAATGTTTAAATCAATAATTCACTTTATTAAAAAGAAAAAAGAAAAAAAAACCACGAAAAACCATACAGACAAAATAAGGTCAGCCTTTTTTTTATTTGATTGCCTACTCCATTTATTGTGAGAGGGGTGATTGAGAAAAAATGTGCGAATTGATGTGTGCGCGTGTTTGCATTTTATTTGAAAGCTATTTTTTTCCGGAAAGGAAAGAAAAACTGCAGTAAACTGACTTTGACTTTGTTTTCTTTTATTATTTATTTAGAAAAATAAATCAAACCTAGGTCTTCTTTCAGATGAATAGTAGATATGCCGCCTACTGCCAGGAGGCACTCTGTGTTTTGCTTGTGCTGGCATGATGGATAGATAGCTGTGTAAGGCTTAAGGTGCCCACACACTAGAAAGATCTGCGATCTTAAGATGTGTGCATAAATTATCCTTGAAATCTTTTGTCCATCATTGACCAAATATTTCAGGCAAGCGCACATCTTTACTAAAGATTTATTATAAGATCCCATGTGCGTTCCTATGGATGTTTTGTTGAATCTTCGGATCTTTCATGCAAATCAGAAGATTTAGCTAAAGATACGCTGGAGCGCGCATCCAACTGATATTGGACGATAGAAAATCTTTCTAGTGTGTGGGCACCTTTACTTAGTACAGCTCAGTATTAGTAATTACAGAACAGGAAGCCTAGGGCCTTCAACCTAAAGCCCCATACACACGGGACAACGCCAGCCTCCATGCTGAGCAACGGGCTTAAGCTCGATCATTCCGCACACATCGCAGTACATCCACAATGCACACCACAATTTGTGCAGAACGGGTTTTTGTTCATAGCCAAAGCCCCATTATCTAGCAGGAAAAATAGTGCAAGTGCCATCTTTCCCTGTGTGTGATGGTGATGCACGGGACCGCACATCTTCGTCGTCTAGAGCTATACACACGACGCGGTCAGTGCTCCATTTCTAAGTGATCTAGTCAGATTGCTTAGAAGTGAAAATCGCCCTGTGTGTATGCCCCTTGACTCTATGACCATAAACAGAATTCGGCTTACATGAATGTAAGTTCAGTTGAAACCTAAAGATTTTCTCTTTTTCCTCTCTCCTCCTTTGGCAAATACAAATAGAGTTAACAGTTGGCCTGAATAATTTCTGGTATCCAGTCCACAGCGACTATGTCAAAGTAAAGATGGTTAACACATGTAAAGCATATGTTTGTATCTCTCAGGAGAGGTTTTTCCTACTTGATGTTGGAGGGAAACAAATGAATAAGTTAAGAAGTTTCTACTCCACCTGAGTAGAAAAGACCAGGTACTTACATCGCTCAACCATAAGATTAAAACCACAGACAAAGTGGATAACATTGATTATCTTGTTACAATGGCACCTGCAAAAGGGTAGGCTATATTATGCAGCAAGGGAGCACTCTGTTCTTGAAGTTGATATGTTGATAGCATAAATAATGATTCAATAACTTTACAAGGGCCAGATTGTCATGGCTAGATGAGTGGCCTCAGCATGTCCAAAAGGGCAGGTGGTGTGATGTGCACAGATGTACGGATGTGATATTATACCCTATTGCTGCAGTAACGTCAAACAGCCCTTCAAGGAATAACTCTGCTGCGCTAACCATCTTCTCTTCCCAACAATTTATTATGCAGATGTAATTATACCTCATTGCTGCACTCACACCAAGCAGCGCATCCTGGTGTTTCAGGTGCTGCGAGAATCTGCTAGTGTTGGGCATCCTTTATTTTTATTTTTTGCTTTTTATTTTCAGGGGACACTATTTTTATTTGCTAAGCGACACTTGTATGCAAGTATTGCATATCAGCAATACTAAGCAGGTGGTCTCATTGTTATTGCTGATGGGCTGTAGTTTTAATTCCTTTTTGGAAGTCTTGTCTGTAATGGGTGGTATTGGAATTCTGGCACCTGGGGTGCAGGCAGTCAGAAGAGAGCAGCATTCTGATGGTCAGGATCCCAACGCCTCTTAGCTAAGCATTATATTAATTATTAAATGGCAATCCTATTGCTCCACAAGATAAGCCCCAATCCACCATCTCCTTTGAACAGTAGGGTGTAGACTTTGAAAGCCCCTTAGGACCAGCAATCTTGACCCGCACATGCATGAGCTTACTCATAAAAGCTAGCCATGTGATTTGCAATAAATGGCATGCATTGCATTTCTGTATTTGTTCACTGGGGAATGGACACCTGTGTCTAATAAGATCATTTGTAATACTTACGGCCCATACACACTGCGTGATTTTGAGCTGAAAGCCGCTCAAAACACCAAGTTTGAGCGGCTTACAGCTCATAGATGCCCAGTGTGTATGGCCCGGCGGTGAGCGGTGATGCACGCTCCCGCATCATCACCGGGAAAGCTGTTCGTCTGCTTGTATTACCAGCAGATAAGCGGCTTTGTGTGGACGGCTTTCCATAGCGCTGCGCTATGCAAAGCCGTCCTCTCCCCACTGACAGCGCCGGGCAGGGAGAAAGCCGCTCAGTGTGTATGCACTGCGTGGCTTTCCTCACAGCGATGACTGCAATCATCGCTGTCCATACACGCTGGGCAAAATAGCGCAGTGTATATAGACCTTTAGTTAGGTAAAACATAAAGAAAAAATGTAAGTCTCCTTTAAGTTAAACCTGTATTCCGTAGTTTCTCACTTTTAATAGTATACAAATAGAGAGTATATTAAGTTTTGCTTATTATTTTATTGCAGTCTCGTAGATAGACACAGTATAATCGTTATCTACATGGGTAAAAAAGGGGACGATCATGCAGCTTTTGAAAGTCATCTATAATTTTGCAACGAAAGTCTTGATTAAAATCTATTTATCTTGTTTGAAGTAATCAAATTTTAATCACATTGTTTCAGTTTAATAAATGCATCACTGTCAGTAATTCGATTTTGACTTACAAATAACTTCATCATCTGGGGATATGTTTTTGTATTTTCGATTTGTTAAATAATGGAAATTTTCACAGGTAAGGCAGTATGATAAATGCTTGGGCAGTTCCAAATGTCTGAGATTTGAAATGATATGGTCAGTATGTTGACACCATGATATTACCATGATCTAGATGTCAATCTTTAATATGCTGATATTAATAATGTGGGCACAACGTAATGTTGACATACTGTATAAAGTACCATATACTGTGCAAATACAACTCCAATGTACAGTATATTGTTGCATTTGCTCTTGATGCAATGGGGTACAGAATACTTGCCATCTTTGTAGTTCTCCCCTCCCTTATGGCATAATTCTGCAAATTGCAGGTTTATGAAAATAGATGTTTCGGTACTTATGTATTATCTGGGCGCCCAATTTTTATTGCATTGCATCGCATCGCATCGCATGCAATATAGTGGCATACAATGCAATGCAATGCGATTTTTTCATTGTAAAGACCCGATTTTTAATTGTATAGTCACCCATGGGTGATTTCATGCCCCCACTATCCAACTACGCATGGAGTTGATCTTATATAGTGTGGCGAGCGCAGCGAGCCACCGAGCCCGAAGCGTGTCTGCTTCTTTACCACCGGCCAATCAGCTCCTGACTGTTAAGTTACAGGCTGGGTTTAAAAAGGGACAGTTTGGAACGGATTGGCCAGTGATAAAGGACCAAGCACTTTATTACTTCACTGCTTCATACATCTACCCCACAGTGCGATGTGTGCTAGGTGCGATTTGAGCTATACAATGGGGGAAATTTACTAAGATGGGAGTTCTATTTCACATGTGATGTTGCTATGAGCAACCAGTCAGATGCTGATATTTATTTAGCACCTTCTAGAAGATAATAGATAGAATCTGATTGGTTGCTCATAGCAACATCACATCTGAAATAGACCTCCCTTCTTAGTAAATTTCCCCCAATGTGTGCTATGCAATTTGAACTTTATACACTGTGCTATTTGAAGTACCTGTACAGTACATACGATTTGGACTAGACTACACTATGCAAGTACTTTTGCATGCGATTCCCAACACAGGTTGTGATTTGAACTAGACACGATGCGATGTAGTACAGAAATACCTGCCTGCACATACTATTTTGCCTTGCGATATGGACTATACAGGAGCGCTCATTGCAAAGCAAAATCAACACGTGTGTGGGCTCCTTAACTCTAATGGAGTCAGATTACTGCTGAGGTCTCTATAGCATGTAATTTTCTATATGAATATGAAATACTGATATTTGCATGTATGCAGAGCTGTACGCATATGTATAATTGCACCATACTTAAATATGAAATTGGGGTCGGATGTAATGATACCCGAGCTAGACAGCTGTGCAGGTTGTTTTTTTTAAAAGTAGACATCACAAGGCATGATTTTTTTTAAAAAGATTGCCCCTTTAAAAATACATCCAAGTTCTGATGGCATCCCGCACGGCCACCGAACTCGGGCGGCATTATATACCACCAATGGTTTTAGAGAAATCATCATCCATGCAACAGCACTTTCCTTAATACAGAAAATCCATACATAGCCCACACCTGTCTATATGCCATTGACAAACATTCACTTAATCTTTACCTATATGTTACCACTCGGTTATGCCCCTTCACTTGCAAGGGGAGTAAGGTTCTGCATGCCTTACATTTACATAGACTGTGCTCCTCAGCAGGTGAAGAGCAAAAACGCATGTGAGATCCTCAAACCTGAGTTGTGTATACCTTGGTGTCAACCCCATAAAAAAAGCTTATCTCATCTGAACAACTATGTATATGTGGTAGGGATGGCCATAGACCAGGCATGTCCAAACTGTGGCCCTCCAGCTGTTGGGAAACTACACATCCCAGCATGCCTTGACATACTTTTAGCATTCCCTAATAGCAAAATTGTGGCAAGGCATGATGGGACTTGTAGTTTCACAACAGCTGGAGGGCCATAGTTTGGACATGCCTGCCATAGACCATCGATGATTATAAATCATCAATGGTTTATGGCCGATGTTGAATAATTTTGCCATCGATGGGGGAGAACCAGATGGTTTCCCACCATCGATGTGAAGCTTAAACGAATAGTTTCATTTTTGCTTTAAACCAAGGAGCTGGGACACGGCGCTTAGCTCCGCCCCTGACACCCACAAAGCTCCGCCCCTGTATTTTTATTGCCCCACAGGCCAATCAATCAAAGAAAATGGATGACCATCAATATGTAAAAACATTGATGGTCATGCATTAAATAGAAATACACTATCGATGGTCAGTTGCACTTTTGCCATCGATGGCCATCCCTAATATATGGACAGTCAGCGTCTCATTGTTTTATTCGCTCATGGACACGCAAAATACTTATTAAAAATGGTCATATGTTCCTTTTTCTTTTGCAGACATAGCATTTAATAAGCAATTAAGTCACATTGCATTTCTTTATGACACAGGGTTGCAGTTTTCCCTGTCTTATATTTGTCTCTTCTTTCCATTTCATTGGAAATTAACTGTTAATCATTTTGACATTCAATTAGTTATGATGTCTGAATAATTAACGTCCTAGCCAGGAAATGTATTGCCAAATCTGCAGAGATGGAGAAAACTATTTCGGAAGGTTTCTGGTTTCCAAAGTCAAATTCTTTTCAAAAACTAAATGGCTGCACCTGTAGTTATGCTATGTGTCCTTCACCAATCAGCTGTTACTGTGCCTTAGCCCTCAGTGTGCCTGGTTCCCTAACTCTGCTGACCACTCTCCTCCTCTCTGTACTTCCCTAGCCAAACAAAACCATACTCTTTAGAAAATCGATTGTGGGAATTTGCATGACTGTTTGTACTTGATAGCTTACTGGTCTCATGCTTTGGAAAATGTTCTAGGTTACTGTGCATTTAATTCAATTTAAAACCTCAAGTCCACCGGCCGTGTAATAAATGGGGTATGTTTTGTTTCTTACTAGATGCGAAAATATCTCGGAGATGTTACATTGCATCTGTCCTTGCATATGTAAATCATGCACTTACCACAATAATAAATCAGGTTTATCATTCTAATAGATCACATAAACAGTTTTTTATCAGCACAAATGACTGCACATTTCTGTTAGGCGAATGTATTTTATAACTCTCCAGATAGCTTGTATCATCACAGATAGTTTTCAAATGGAAAAATAAGAAAAGCGTCTCCTTATCGGAATCTGAGGTCCCTGAGGTATAAGACAGTAGACTGTTTACAGACAGCTTTTTGAAGTATTACTGCTTTTGTGAATTTAATTTACTTCTACTATATGATGTGGTACCTGGTATACGGAGATGTGGAGAAAATAAACTTCTGTGTAAAGAATTACAGAATGTATTCTAATGAGGGACTACAAATGCACCTGGACTCATAGTGATCTAGCAGAACCACACAAATTGTTTTTACGAGATTTATTCTATTTTAGTTTTACTTGCTATCTCCTGTGGAAGACCTTTGGATATTTTGAGGTCACATCTGGTAAATCCTGTTAAGGAGATATTTTTCAACTGGATTTTATTTCCACGTTGGTTAAGAGGCTTCATATTGTCCTCCTTTGTACATGAAGACCACTTTATTTGTCACTCTGTTAGTCTACAGCTGTAGGGGGAATGCAGTCAGGATCATTCTTGGCAATCAGAATACCAACAGTTGGACCCTGATGGTTAAGATCCCGAAGATGAGTTCTAGAGTTAGGGTTAGGCACTGGTGCAGGCATGACCAAACTATGGCCCTCCAGCTATTGTAAAACTGCATGTCCCATCATGCCTTGCCACAGTTTTGCTGTTAGGGAAGGCTAAAACTATGGCAAGGCATGCTGAGATGTGTAGTTTCACAACAACTGGAGGGCCATAGATTGGACATGCCTGCACTAGTGGTTAGGATTAGGCTCCGGGTGGGGGGTTTAGAGTAGGCTGCAGGAGGGGTAGGGTTAATACTTTACTGGGTCAATTAGGATTCTGACCATCTGGATGCCGCTGTCTGCATCTTCACAATAAGGTTGTCATTCACAATCCCTGTAGAAAAGTCAAGCTATTATTACATTTATTGTAAGACCAACTAATTCATCCTGTGCACATTTACTCTTTATGAGAACACATTTCCCAAACCCTAATGTTGAGGCTTCATGCAATGTGTTTTTCAGCCACCAGATGAAACCGTGACACAATCCTGCTATGCATTGTCAGGTGAATGACTAATACATAGCACCTGTGCACTGAGCTTTTGTGACTTAAATGACTTTAGTGAATGATTCAGCAGCATCTACAGCTGAGTTATGCTGATGCTCAATCACCACAACTGACCGTTTGCTCTGCACATCATACAACTGTTGCACTGTGTAAACACATTTTTTTTAAATGGCGCCCTCTGCTGGTTATCACTATAGGGGAGGTCAGTGGGATTCCCTGATGCACTGAAATCCTGCCACAAGGTGGTCAGAACAGACCTATTGATCCTATGGAATAGAATGCACATACTGAAGATGCAGATTGGTTTAGGTTGCACACATTGTCACCCCTTACTCCCAAATTAATGGCTCATTGTGCCAAAAGGGTAAGTACGGCATAAACAAACACTATACGTCATCATATGAGGGTCAGCTCAGGATTCATATCCATCATGCTATATTATGGGGAATGCCTGTATCTACTGTATCTTACCTGCCATCAGATCCTAGCAGCCACTGAAAGCGTTCTCTGGGGACCACAGATTTACGATACCTGGCACTGAAAATGTCTTTCAGCAAATAAACTGAGCGTAGTCATGAGAACATAATGAAACATTTTGTAATTAGACAACTGACAAGTAATTTTAGGTCTTCTTTTGTACTCCTTATTTGAATCCAGATTTTCTGATCTGAAACATGCACCGCATGCTGCACATTAAACGGCTACATTGAGTTATTTACTGACGTGAAAGTGCCTGATATTTTTAACACAATTTGCTGCTAAGCAGAGAGAGCGAGGGAAAAAAAAAAAACACAACGAAAAACAAGTTTTCCACCCACATAGACTACTCAATCAAATGTCATCTAGCTGTGCATGGTGACGTCTCTGCTCATTTTCTTGCCATAGTGTAGAATAACATTAGGGAAGACAATTTACACAGAAAAAGTGTTTGTAGTTAGTAGCACACCTATGCTACAATTCTTCTAGGTCTGGAAGCATCAACAATTTTGTATCTGTATTGTGTTTCCATTCAGCTCCCAGACAGATCCACTGATGTTAGAGAATGTTAGGCACAGAACTAAAGGCAGTTTGCTTCATTTACGCTTTTATTTAGCAAAATTACATTTGAATGTTTCTCCTGCAATAATGGTTATTTACAGAAGTAAATATATTCAGATGCAGTGTATTTCTTTTTGTGTAAATGGGATGTGCACATACTGAGGGGTACACTGTTTTTGAGAGACATAGAATCACTTGTGGGATTATATGGTTGAAAGCATAAAAGTAGCATTTCTCCGACCTGTCTGCTCAAGTTCGAAATTAAGTCAGAAGGCCGTTATGAACTTAAAAAAGGTGCCGTGTTAGGAGTCATATTAGTGTGTACCGTACCTCAGCAGAGCACGCAAGATGCGGTGCAGAAGTTGAGAAAAAAACCCTAACAAACTTTTAGATATATAGAAAATCTAAACAATTAGTTGCAGTGACACAAATACTAGACTATATACTAATACACTAGCACACACAGGGACATCACCATGACATAAAATAATATATATATGTATGTATGTGTGTGTGTGTGTGTGTGTGTGTATGTGTGTGTATGTGTGTGTATATATATATATATATATATATATATATAAGAGAGAGAGAGATCTATAGTGTTGTTTTATTCAAGTACAACAGCACAGTATTCAAAGGTGTACACCGGTATGTGGGTGGAGGCGGGCAAGAGGGGGTCATTCTGGGTCATGGGGTGCAGTAGAGCACTGAGGGAACTTGTACCACTTGTCTGTTACCTGCATGGGTGTCGGCCATCTCTGCTTTTCTGGGTCTATCTGTTTTGACATTACCTTGAAGTTTGATTGCTGTCTGTATGTTTTGAAAAAGATCTGTGATCAGACCATACCGGTGGTGAACTTTGCTTAGTTGAAAATAAATAATATGAGATGATTGATAGTCTGGCCAGTGCTCTTTCCAATAATGCAATAGAATAGGCATATACAGGTTGAGTATCCTGTATCCAAAATGCTCGGGACCAGGAGAATTTTGGATAACGGATTATTCCGTATTTCGGAATATTTTAATATTTCAATGATGTATTTTGAAGTATCTTGCATTTATGCTGTATAAACACATAATATACACACAAATATATTTTATTACCACATAAAATACACACAAACATATTTTAATTGTTCAAAAAACAAGGTTTCAAAACGTGAAACAAAATGTGTGTACTATCTCAGCACTGAATTTGAATGCCAAGCAATCATTGTCTTGCACATATATAGTGCCAGTTACATATCATGTCCCCAGTGATGCTGTTACATATGTCCCCAGTGAGTTTTTATCAAAAAAAAATTTTTTTTTCACTTTCTGGAATGTCCGTATTTCGGAATAATTCGGATAACGGATATTCGGATACGGGATACTCGACCTGTAATAGACTCATCAATGATAAGCGATTATGGGGTGTATGCCATTACCAGCGATAATTGCTTCACTGAGCAGGTGTATTATTGTGTGAAAAGGTTTTTTTTTTCTTTTGTGCGATGTAGAATAGACTCCTAACAAAATATTTTTGGAGAAAAATTGGTATAATTTGCGAAAACTGTAAATTTCCGCTCTTGGTGTTCTTCAATAATTTAATACTTGTAGGTTTTTTTAGTAATTACTATATGTAGTACAGTTGTTACTGTGCATACTAATAGTGCATAATGCACCTACAATATGACATTATTTATAGTACTTTCTGATCTACTCAATATGAAATTAAGTAACTGTGGCAGATTAATTTAAAAATTCGATATTAAACAGAATGAAAGATAAATTTATAATTAAACTTTTTCGTTACATAGAGGAGTCTCATTTTCACGTTTTTGTTTATTTATGCATTAAAGAGGATGTGGTACTCTCATTTGTCAAGTTGAAAGATGAAGCTCTGGTGAAGTGTCAATCTACAGTGTTGGTTTACCTGTTACAAAAAGTGAAGCATTTGTTTTCGTGTTTTATATGTAAAAGTGAAACCATGTATGTAGGCAGTGCTTTAGTTACATGGTTTAGTTTTCTGTCGGTTATTAACATCAAGATACCCTTTCCACCAATTAATACCATACTTGCCTACCTAACCCTCTCCTTCAGGGAGAAAATGCTCTGTTCCTGGACTCCCCTGGTAATGTGCGATTGCCATCACCTGTGGGGAGCTACTGTTGGTAATTGATAAGAAAGGTGTTTCACCACAGGTGATGGCTAAGGTTAACAGTGTTGGAAGGTTGACACAAGCATAAGATCAACACTCTAGAGAACGAAATGAGGTTTTCACGTTTTTGTCCTGTTGACATAGTGCTCATGGACACTGTCAAAGTGCAGCGTGTCCCCTCGCTTGGATCCCTCATGCTCACCATGCTTTCGGCACACTATTTTGTTCTCCCACCACGCAGTTGTGGATGGTAGGGCATGAAATACCTCCTGTCCGCACATGTCTGCTGAAAACGAAAAAATTGTGAAAAACTCATGTTAGTCTTTTTGACTGTCTACCTTCCCATTTGTCGACCTAATACTTGTGTTGACCTTCCAATCCTGTCGACCTTAGCTTACCTTTTTCATATGTTGACCTTCAGTGTTCGACCCAATGCATGTCGACTTATTGACTGTATCCCATTTCTAGATGAAATAAGGTTTGCCTTCTCTCTTCTCAGATAAGGTATATATTATACCATTCAGTATATATTATACCATTCATTCATATATACCAATGGTATATATTATACCATTCATTCATATATACCAATGGTATATATTATACCATTCAGCTTAAACATTTTGTAGACATGTTTAAGGATCATTTAAATATTTATACTCAAAATTCCAAAGTGGTGTCATCTACAGTGAGTAGGCTAAAGCCCCACACATTTCTTTCCAATACATGTTTGAGCTCTTTTCCATTTGCCATGCTTTAAACTGAGCTGGCAAGAGCTTAGAAGGAAGATTACTTATCTGTTGTAGCAAAAAGACCATACATATCAACTTTTAGAAAACAGTCTTAACAGAGCAGAAATGGTACATGGAATGCCTGATGTGATCCACAGACTGTATTGTCTGAGTGGTGTAGAAATGTGGACAGAATGTCCGAGCGGTAGTGGAAATGGTGCACAGAATGTCTGAGTTGTGGAGTAATAGTGAACGGAACGTCTGAGAGGTGGAGAAATGGTGCATGGGATGTCTGAAAGGTGGAGAAATGGTGCATGGGATGTCTGGTGGAGAACTGGTGCACGGGATGTCTGAGAGGTGGAGAAATGGTGCATGGGATGTCTGAGTGGTGGAGAACTGGTGCACGGGATGTCTGAGAGGTGGAGAACTGGTGCACGGGATGTCTGAGAGGTCGAGAACTGGTGCACGTGATGTCTGAGAGGTGGAGAAATGGTGTATTATTTCTCCAGAAAAGAAATGGTGCAAAGACTGTTCAGGATACATGCAGGGTTATTCCATAAGCAATAAAAGGGAGAGGTCCTGCATGATATAGTTATAGAACATTTGTTGGAACCATAACCACATCTACTATATTTACAAAAGCAAACTTACTTTTGTAGTGTCACACTGGTTGGTGGCATTGTGGTTAGATGATTCAGCAGCAGTGGTAACTTGATGACTGATATGATGCAAGGTGGTCATCTGACATTCATCAAGTTGGGAACCACAAGCTCAGCTGTGTAGAGATCAGTCAGTAGGTACCTTATGTGTAAGTAGAGTGCTGTATACTGTAGGTGTCAATGTATTACAATCCAATGAAAGTCTGACACAGTTATTCCTCAAAGGTCTGTTATTATTACTGTACAACAGTACAGAAGCTTTTATGTTTAATGTAATAGTGTACATCCACATTGAACAATATCGCCAAATTGACCTGAATGATTGGTAGATATCAATTTTCGCTAACGATACGATGAGCGCACATCGTTAACGATATCAGATGATATTGTGAAAAGATATCGTTCAGAAAGCCCTTTCTGAATGCTAGATTTCACTTTATCTTCTAGTGTGTGTGGGCCGTAACAAATGGATCCTCTACTACACAAATGAACAGACAGAATGAAATTAGAGCACTCACTGGCAGTTTTATTGAAAATCACCACCAGATACTATAATCAATAACTAAAAATCGGTAGATGGTGTTCTATCTTCCGGTTTGTGTCAGGTGGTCCGCTGCTTTTTGTCACATGTGATTTTCCAACAAGTTTTTGTGCTCTGTGCTTCCTAGTAATAACCTTCCCCTCCTGTCTCAGCCAGATGGTTATAAAACCATAGCAATATACAACATTTGAGTGTTAGAAACAGTGATGTTAATGGAATACAACAGATTATTCTATATCTGCTGCGATCAAATCAAAATAAAAGCAATGAAATCAGCGATAGTAAATATATTTACAGAGGGAACACAATAGAAACAAGTCACAGAAATTGGTATACGGTCGTTAGGTCGACACATATTAGGTCAACAAAGTTGGAAGGACGACACGAGCATTAGATTGACAATAGCTAAGTCGACAGTCAAAAGGTTGACATGAGTTTTTCACATTTTGTTTGAGCCGACAGTTGGTATTTCATACCCTACCATCCACTGGGGCGCGGAGGGAGAATAGTATAGTGTGCCGAGCGTAGGGTGGAACGTGCCCGAACCGTGGTGAGCGCATTGGTACACTTGCCGACAGTGCCCATGTCGACATTCAGGGCAAAAAAAAAGAAAAACTCCTGTCAACCTCTTGACTGTCAACCTAATGCATGTGTCGACCTTGGCCATGTCAACCTTCAGTGGTCATCCTAATGCATGACTAACTAATATGCATCAACCCAATGTCCCACACCCCAAAAATTATAGTAAAGGTTTACTTCATCTTCAGTCTCCTTGACAATTTTGACACCTACTTCTGAACTGATGCTGATTTTAGTTCTACCAGCTATACCCCTATTTATACTGTATCTTTCAACACACCCTGTACGTTACCTTGTAATTAGTTTTTTTTTGTTTGCTATGTACGGCGCTGCGGACACTTTGCGGCGCCTTATAAATAAACGTACTACTACTAATATAAGCATGTCTATTCCATCCGATTTATGTGACATAAAGTATGATGAACGATCTCCTGCCAGTTGGCATCTATGCTTCAGTAGTGCTACCACACTGTATCATGTAAGAGAACGTGTTGTTCTCATACATGTTGTTGTTGTTGAAGACGGTATCACTAGAGTGTAGGTTTGCAAAGTAAGAATGCAGAACTGGGAATACTGGGCGGTCAGTGGAAGCAGCACTTCCTCTCTCTTTATTCCCCGTGCTCTGAGAGCGATGACATTTATTAATGGGCCTTATATCATACATAATAAAGAGAAATGATTGGGCAGTTAGGAATCCTCTTTGTTAAAGTTTTCCCTTCCAGATATTCTCAGAGTATCTAGAAACTGCCCAGCAACAGCAGGCTGAGCTTTCAGTCTTTCTTTTAGGCCACATCACATGTCTGTTATATAACACTGTTTTACCATTTCTCCACTCCTAATAAGCCATGAAACAGACCTGGGCTGCTCCCATCAGTCATTGTGCCAAGTCAATTGTATGGACCATTTGCTCACCACGACTGAGAGCTTGGTAATATTATTATTTTTTTTTTCTATTTATAGGTCACTTATTAGGAAAGATCGTAACACTGGATAATAAACTTCTTCATTCCAGTTTAAACATGTTCCAACTGTGCTAAAACAAACACAAAAAAGATTCAACCTTGATTGTATAATCAAATGTAGAACAAATCCAAAATGTTTTTTTTTTTGTAATCCACTGAATTTGATACATTTTGAAATAAGTAAATTGGCAAGTGAAGCCAGTATTTGAATTGAATGTTGATCAAAATATTTGTGTTAATGAACTAAATAGTATGCATACAGTATGCTATACAAGCACATGCCACTTCAGATGTTTGCCATATTAGCAGGAAGATGCCCCTGGGAGCAGGCAGACAGTGAATTCCGGGTTTGTGTATTTATACCAAAGAAATACAGTACGTATTGTGCACTGTTAAAATGATAGCAAGGGGGAGAGCCAGTGATATCCCAGCAGTTCAGAAGGGTGTAGTCTTGTGCCTGCTGCTCACTGCAACCATATTGGCACAATTTCTAGTTTCCGGGCAAATCTAATGACATCATGCATGCCATGACATGACATGACATGACATGCTCCACGGACAAAATATATTGCTGACGATGTCATGCTGCTTTATTCTGCATGGCATGTAAGCTTATGCCATTGTACCACTGCATCATGAAGTGTGTGCACAGGGTATGATATGCCTGCCGCCATTTTGGCTGTGAACACCTGGTTCTGATGTGTACTGTACCTGGCCTTAGATTTTTGAACCATTTTGAGATTCCGTAGAACCACCTTCAGATTTTGTTTATGCACTGGTAAAATGTGTCCCAGCATTTCGTTAAGTGGGATTGCATCATTCATTATTTCTCAAAAAATACTACTTGTTCTAGCTTAACCAGGAGTCTTGCAAATATACATGTATTTGTGCATTTGGAGGGCTGGATAATAAACATATCAGGGCAAATCAACTAGCATAGTGCAATAGTTATAGCTGGGTGAGCATAAAATGCATACAAATTCAGGATGTCCAAGATTAATCTGTAATTAGCAAAAAATGGGAGATGACTAAGTAGATGAGTTTGAAGAAACTCAGGGAGCCCGAGGTGTGCTCCCACCACAACCAGTGCTGTGCCTAAACACGTGCAAAGGGGGCAGCCGTACGAACGTTTGGACCCTCTCCCAAAGGAGAAAGGCCCCATGGTTCCCCTAACCCCCCTCAACCATAAGGCCGAGGAAGGGAAAAAAGGGATCGGTGGGTCCTCTTCGCCGAAGCTCAGAGAGACCCGCTTTTCCTCCACCCCCGGAAGGGTTTTGGACGGTGGGTCCTCCGCACCCGAAGGTTTGGAGAGACCCGCTTAGGCTTCCCTCCGCCTTGCGGCTCGGGGTTGCCCTCGAGGGGACCGGGACTCTCCCCAAAAGGTGAAGAGTCCCAGCCACGTTTGGGGAACGGAAGGCCCGTTAGGGACAGCCGCACTACCCAAATCAAAAAAACGTGACAAACTAACGAAAAACGTGAAGTGCTCAAAAGTGCAAATCAAAGAAATAAATAAAAGAGGCCCTAGCCAGAAGGCCGGGGTGGGGGTGTAAAAAATTGTCCTACCCCATCCAAAAGGACGAGGTAAGGACGTGTAGCCTAACCTAGAGGGAAGTGCGCAGTGTGTGTGCCATTCAGTGCATGGTGCTGGACATCACCAGTGCAAATCAGGCACCCCCGAGTTTCCCCGGGGGCACAGTGCAGCCTCGGGCTCCAGGCAGCCGACCCTTCAGCGTCCGACCAAGCTTTTCTCCGTCTCACCAGCAGGCATTTTCCAGCCCCCGGCATGGGAATGGGTACTCCACTGGGCTTTTCGAAAGACTCCCTTAGGGGCTGCACCCCCCTCGGAAGAGCAATCTACTCAGTCCCAGTGTTTCTCTGCTCCCAGGGTTAAGATACTAGGCTGAGCTTTTCGCTGTGCCCAGGCTGGTGGTTAGCCAACCTGGACCAATCTACTCGGTCTCAGCTTTTCTCCGCTCCCTGGGAATGGATACTAGACTGAGCCTTTCGCTGACTCATCCTTCGGGGGCTACGAACCCCGTCAAGAGAGTCTACTAGGCCCAGTGTTTCTCCCCCCCTCTTACCAGTGGATTTACGGAAACAACACCTCCTACCAAAGGCAGAGGTGAAGATACTTAGTGAGACTTTTCACTGCTCCCGGGAAAAAACAGAGGGGTCCCACACCCTCCGCCCATCAGAGCAGCTACTCAGTCCCACCTTTCTCTATTCTCTGCCAGAGGCCAGTCCATACCCACTGATAAGAACAGATACTACACTTGATCTTAGCCAAAAGGCCGATGACTAAGTAGATCTCTATCCTCCAAATATTTTCCATTGAAGAAACTTAGTTATTCTTTTATTAAGACTCCACATAGATGGTATACAGTATAGTCGACAGGCATAAGGAGACATTGCCGATTTATTATATGCACCATAACAGTACATGCAAAAGTTTGGTGGAATTACAATTGGAAATCATCTGGCAAAAAATGTGCCAGAAAGGTGGAAATGGGCCTTGTTAGCTCTCCCTAAGTCCTCTGTCCACCCTTTGAATCTAGTTTAAATATCTCCTTGACATGTATTTCTTTACCTGTAGGCCAAATACCATTAAGTTATTACAGTCTAAGTTTTACAAATATCCATGCTTGATCACAGGTGACTTAATACCTCAGTTCAGTGGTTCCTAAACTGTGTGCTGTGGCTCCCTGGGGTGCCTCGGGACACTTGAAGGGTTGCCCCGGGTTGGTGGTCCAGGACCAATACAAATTATTTACGGTTAATTATTTATGGGCAAAAACAGTGCTGGTGGCTGCCAATCATAAAATATGTACTAACAGAAGCAAATTCTGCCCTTTACCACATAACTGACCCTAAGAATTGCATATAAACCCAATCTACTTAATGTTATATTTATTCTGCTTTTTTTTTGGCCTAGGGATGCTGGGGAAATATTCTGATACTCTAGGGTGCTGTGATTCAAAAAAGATTGGGAACCCCTGCCTCAGTCAGTTTGTTTTTAACCATCTGGACTCGAGCATGGGTATCCCTCAAACCTGCACTGTAATAACGAAGTTTAGAAACAGATGTAAGCACAGCACAAGGCTCATGGGAGTTCCTTAACTTCTTTCAACAACAATAATCCCAGATTTGCTTGTTTCCTCTCATAATAAGAATTGTTATACATCTCTGCAGTGGGTGCCATTAGGATATCTGTACAGAATGACTTGCAGTTTTTGTTGAATATTTATGGGGAAAAGGTAAAATAGTTTGTACTAATGTAGTAAATTGGGTGATATTCTCATTTTACTGCAATACAGAGAACAAACAAAGATACGTCTTTATCATCTACGCTGCAATTACATATGTTATTTATGAGCATGTTCTAATAAATTGAAAGTTGTTATAGATTAGCAGTTTTTTGCTAGATCAACAGGATGTGCTAATTATAAATCTAAAAACCAGCTGTATTCTGAAGACTGGGGTTTCCCCATTTAGTCTTTAATGTTATGTTGACCTTTAAAATTCTGTTACTACATGTAATAATTTCATCATAATTATTACCATACAGTTGATGCCTAACTTATAACAATCAGTCTCCATGAGTTTGTAATGGAGCTGCTTTGTACAAATGGCCGAAATGCTAGCGGGAAACTAGTTTAGGTATGTGGACTGTGTATACACTGCCTCCCATTTTCAGGGAAAAAGCAAGTCAAATTGTTTTGTGTGTATTTATTAATATTTGACCAGAATTAAATGTACATACTTGCCTACTCTCCCAGATTTGCTAGGAGACTCCCGAACGTTGGGTGACTCTCCCGACCACATGGAAGGGTAAACAAGTCTTATGACTTGGGCACCTCCATAACCCGGCCACCCACTTTGCAAGATAGAATCCGGTTGTACACCTCTTAGAGCAAAATGCAAAATAAGCACATGGGTGTTGGACAACACCATCTAAAGAAACGGCATCCATGCCCCAGAATGTCACATTTTAGAGCTTGGTATATATGTGGCAAGCCACCAAATCTCTAAAAACTGAATGTTTAAAGTTTTGAACACCAAATGCATTTGATGCATCTTGTCCAATATCCTGAAGAGCCGACAAAAGACTTACCGATGCACCCATGTGCAGTATCAACCCAGGAATAACCAGGTAGAAATCATGATGTGAAAGACGTCTATGATTGGACAGGGATTGGGATTTTTGTGTGAAAGGGGTGTTGGAGAGCGACATACAGTAGACAGGTTTCTATTTGATTCAACTGGTAAAATTAGTTTTAATCCTATTTTGTAAATTTGCTTTGCAGTTCAGATACTTTGTGGTTGTTTAAGGTTGGTAGAAAACAGATAATTAAAATAGTTTCACAGTAAACGACATAAATTGAAAAGGATCAATCTGTCTACATAACAGTGATGTCTTGTGCATCTGTATTTCCCAGCAAGCTGCAATGCATCCATCAGTGTCTTTATTTTTCTGTACTCCGTCAAAGTTTTTGTTTCAGTGTGACCCCATTTCCCATCGGTTTTGAAAGTCATCTTTTTTAATGTTATTCATGTTGACGTAAAAGTGTATAAAGCAATATATGCTCCGAAATGTGAAAGCATTGTGATGGAAAATAAATGGTCCCTGTGTATTTTTCAGGGCAGCACAGCTATCTGTGTGCAGGAAGGAATGACTGCATTATTGACAAGATTCGGAGGAAGAATTGTCCTGCATGCAGATTACAGAAGTGTCTCCAGGCTGGGATGAATCTAGGAGGTAAGGAGTGCATTAATACACTGTAGATCCTGTGTGTTGCCTGGCGACTGATTGCTTGGCTTAGCGCTGCTATACAATTTACTTATAGGATTGTAAACGTGACTAGCAACACAGTATAGAAAATTGGTTCATAGAACAGCTGTCTGATAAGAAGTCACAAAGAGCTACACTACAAAGCACATGTGACTTCTCCAGACTCTGTGCCTGCAGGTTTGCACAGACACTCAGGTAACAGATTCAGTATAGGTCATATGTATCCGCAGAACACTTAATCTGGGATTCCAAACAGTCTGAACATCCCAACAGTCGGAATCCCGTGCCGTTTTCATCTGACCCGACAGTAACTCTACAGTCGGAATTCAATGTTATGGCTGTCAAATGTCGGAAAGTCCGTGGATCGGTGAAAATAAACTCATATTTTCGAAAAAACGTCTGTGAATTCGACAATCCGCTGCCATTTCTGAACAAAACAGATCTGAGTCAGATCTGTTTTGTCAGAAACTGCCTTCATTGCTGTCGGAATACCCAACATTGTATGTATGAGGGCCACTATTTCCGCCAGCGGAAATAGGGGCCGGGATTGAATACCTCCCTTAATGCTGTAAGCAGATTTTGTAATGTAGAGTCAAACATTGTTCATGTATGATATATTGGGGCAGATGTTTTAAGCCTTAACAAGAGATAAATGCAAGGGTGATAAGGAGAGATAAACGCCCAGCCAATCACCTCCTTACTGACTTTTTTCAAACACAGCCTATAACATGGCAGTTAGCAGGTGATTGGCTGGGCAATTATCTCTCCTTATCACCCTTGGATTTATCTCTTGTTAAAGCTTAATACATCTGCTCCATTGTTTTTATCTCACCCAATCCTTGTTATACAATACAGTTATAAAAGAGTTTCGCTTTTGAAATACTGTATATGCAAGTTCCACCCAGCTTCCGACTGGTGCTGCTACCATTTTATTTGTTTGTCTGGCATGATCATTTTGTTTGTCTACGTACTGTACAAGACCGTTTGTTCTGCCACCATACTACACCTGTTGACTTTGTGGACCGATCAGTTTATTTAGTGTCAAATATAAATTCTATGCAGGTGACTTAGGCCAGTATTCAATTAGCAGTTTGGTCACCCAAAAACACAAAGGTTCAGTGAAACCTGTGTATTTTAGCAAGCCACAGGCCCAAATAGCCCCAGCTATCATGGGTGATTGAATACACCCCTTAATCTATGGACACATTTCAGTTTTACGTGATATGCTAAAGAGTCTTTCCAGAACAGTGTGAGAATGGGCTTCATGTTTACTTACTGATTTTTAGATGTGCCCTCTAGAGCACTGGTTTCCAAACTCTGCACTAAAGGACCCCCCCAAAGTGCATGTTTTGAAGGCATCCTCTCAGAATCACAAGTGAGATAATTAGCTCTACCTGGTTTTTTTTATTTATTTTTTATTGTTAGTGAGAAATGAGTACACGTGCACCTGCCTTGTGACCATGAAAATGTGAAGTTTTTGAGGACCAAGTTTTAGAACCACTGCTCTAGGGTATGCAGCAAAATGTTCAGATTCCTTACCTTATTAAGTGGCAGTGTGCACAGTCTGCCTCACAGTGTTGTCTGGTAATACAGCAGTTAGTAACTGTTTCAATATGTGCAGCAGAAAACCTCAAAATTAATTGTTTATGCCTGAGGTGATCACCATACATGCCAAATGTATTGTAACAAAACCTTCAACTGTCAACAGTAATGATGCTGTATGTCATCCAGTGCCTAAAAATCAGTGTCTGGATGTTATCGCTTAAGCCCCATACACACTAGGTGACCCCACCAACGCCAATATCGCTGGCAGCAGCAGGGACCCAGCCATCTCCAAAGTGAGCAACGGTGGGGGAATCGATGGCCGTCCTGCTGTTGCACTGTTAATGAGGACCTCCCTCATCTGAACATGCTGGATGAGGGAGGAAGTCGTTAACGATGTGTGAGACTGGGCATTGTTAACGATATTGAGTGTACACACTAGAAGATAAAATGAAAGATATCTTTCAGAATGGGCTTATCTGTTACTTTATTTTCTATTGTGTATGGAGCTTTAGTTCTATGTTACTCGTATGTTTGGGGGTTTTTGTTTGCTCAGAAGAGGGCAAACACAAGACAGAAAAAAGGCTTTGTGGGCGCACTCTTGTTTTTGTATATATGAAATTAGTTTAAAACTTTGCATTTATTTTGATCTTTTAATATAGAATAACCAAGGTTTTGAAAAAATATCCAAGGTTTTGAAAAAATAAGGAAGAGAGTACAAAGGGTGAGGAAAGGGCACCAATTGCATGAAACATATAATACATAAAATGTTGTGTGATGGCACTTTTCACTTTTCACACCTTACTCTCCATTCAGCTCATTACGTCCTTATCATTGATATATGGACACTGTGATTATGGGCGAAAATGAATGGTTTTAGTCCCCTGTAGGTTTAGATAACCTGTAGGGATATATGTTGCCCCAGCAACGGTACTTATGGTATTTTCACAGCTTGTATTGCTCATGCAGTAGGCGTGTCCAGTGCAATTTAGTTAGGGATACCTCTACCTTCTATTAATACCACACCAGATGTTCTTCAGGGGTCTCCCACAAGAGTACTATTCTGGCCCGTCACTGCTTAGCTTCCAAGTTCGGGAAGTTTTTGGGCAGTTCCAGTGAGGTATGGTGGTATTTTTTTGAGGATTACTTCCCAAAATTCAAATTGCCTGGTTAACTGCGGTTAGAGCATTAATAGCTGACCGGATACCCGACTTGTATGACAACCAATGGATTTACAGCTAAATACTTGTCCTCAAAATTGCTGCAATTATGAAATAAAAAAGGAAAACAATAAGAGGGGGGAGTATGGGGAGGAGACGGGAAGTTATGGGATTGGGAAGGGGGGGGGGGGTAGAAGCAATTAGTAGTTAATAAGGCAGATATGCTTGGTTGATATAGGTAATGTTATAAATTTGAGGTTCGTTGTATAACTGGAATTAAGGCCTGAGGTGGTATTTGGTAAATGTAGAGTTAAATGCCTCTGCGCTTAGTTTAGCTTGCCTGCTGGTTTCTGGTGGTAAATAGCAAATGGGGTTCTCCATTATCCACAGTTATATCCACAATGCTGCTGCCTCAAAATGTAGCTCAGCTCCAATGCTGGCTACTGCACAAACTTGCTAACAAAGATACAATCACCACTTGTTACAATGTAGACATAAGTGTTTGTACCAGTTTGTTGAAATGAGGAAGTGTCGCTCCACTGCCAGACGCAGATAGAGGACACTTGTACCTGGGACGCCGCCGCCAGGCGTCAGTGTGTGGAGTCCAGGGGAAGTTCTCAAATTTATAACATTACCTATATCAACCAAGCATATCTGCCTTATTAACTACTAATTGCTTCTACCCCCCCTTCCCAATCCCCTAACTTCCCGTCTCCTCCCCACCCTCCCCCCCTCTTATTGTTTTCCTTTGTTATGTCATAATTGCAGCAATTTTGAGGACAAGTATTTAGCTGTAAATCCATTGGTGGCCATACAAGTCGGGTATCCAGTCAGCTATTAATGCTCTAACCGCAGTTAACCAGGCAATTTGAATTTTGGGAAGTAATCCTCAAAAAAATACCACCATACCTCACTGGAACTGCCCAAAAACTTCCCGAACTTGGAAGCTAAGCAGTGACGGGCCAGAATAGTACTCTTGTGGGAGACCCCTGAAGAACATCTGGTGTGGTATTAATAGAAGGTAGAAGTATCCCTAAGTAAATTGCACTGGACACGCCTACTGCATGAGCAATACAAGCTGTGAAAATACCATAAGTACCGTTGCTGGGGCGACATATATCCCTACAGGTTATCTAAACCTACAGGGGACTAAAACCATTAATTTTCGCCCATAATCACATTGTCCATATATCAATGATGATAAGGACGTAACGCGCTGAATGGAGAGTAAGGTGTGAAAAGTGCTATCACACAACATTTTATGTATTATATGTTTCATACAATTGATGCCCTTTCCTCACCCTTTGTACTCTCTTCCTTATTTTTTCAAAACCTTGGATATTTTTTCAAAACCCTGGTTATTCTTTATTAAAAGATCGAAATAAATGCTAAGTTTTAAACTAATTTCATATATACAAAAACAAGAGTGCGCCCACAAAGCCTTTTTTCTGTCTTGTGTTTGCCCTCTTCCGAGCAAACAAAAACCCCCACTCAGTTGCCATACTGAAATCGTGGGCGCACCACCAATCATTGACTATTAGAATTTACTCATTATAGTCCCCATGTTGGTCATCTAAATAATAAATAATAACAACAAATTAATTAACGTCAGTGCGGCTCCAAACCCTACCCTTCACTTCTATGTTTGCCACATAAATTGCGCATAAATGTAACCACCCACTTCCTCTTTTCCAGTATTGGGTAAAGGTCCCCATACACCAGGGCTGGGCAACACCGGCCCTCCAGATGTTAATGAACTACACATCCCAGGATGCTTTGCATTAGTTTTGCTATGTGGCCATGCTGAAACTGATGCAAGGCATGCTGGGATGTGTAGTTCATCAACATCTGGAGGGCCGGTGTTGCCCAGCCCTGCCATACACTTTGCAATTTGGGCCTGATTTCACCTGATTCTGGCGTATCGAGGCGAGAAATGGACCCAAATAGTATGTGACATCCAATACTATGCGTGGTCCCATGCACATTAGACCGGAGTCGGAGGTTGGACAGGCTGTACGTAAAATAACAGTGCAGTCGTTAGCAGATACTTGGTGTGTGCCAGTTGCACCGCACTGCTTGCACACACCTCTCTGCAGAGTGAGAAAGCAGTGGGCAGGAGAGGGTGCTCTGCCCACTCTGCATCTCCGTTGAGCCGGTTTTTTTTAAATTCTCCTAAACACCACATGTAGCTCCCTGGGAGTAGTATTACATGCGATATATCGCATGCGATTTATTGCATTAAAAACTGGTGCCTCGAGTGTCAAATCGTAAGTGAGCCCTCCTGGGGAGCTGCTTGTGGGGAGCTCAACAAAATGTGGGTCTGACTTGTCTTTAGATTGTTTTTTTATTTTATTTTTTAAAGTCTTTGGTCCTTCACTTATTATTTTCTCCTGTTTCAGATTTGCTTCCCAGTGTCATCCTCTTATTTCCCCTTTCAGTCTTGTAAAGATGATATTACAGGAATTCTTCTGTGTCTTTCGTTTTCATCCAATTAAATTATGTCTATGATACTACATCATGCAGCCTTTCACTCTTGCATCTAGTTATTCAGTCCTAATTTCCCATGATAACTCGCAACTTATCATGGGAGTTCTCCACCCAATTATGTATTCTACACAAGCTCCATCTAATCATCACTTACTCAGGGAAGCAGTAACATTATTCTGTATTTCCTGTATCATAAGCCATTTGTTTACACAGAAATATATCTATAATCAACATACTAGTGATACTATTTTATGCATCATTTATGTAGGGCACTTCAGAAATATACAGTAAGGAAAATAGAGTTTACGCAAAACATCTTACAAGGCATTCGAGAAACAGATGTGTCCTAGTATGTGTAGCCTCAATACGCCACGTAGTGTGAGGGTGCTCACAGGCCCCATGCAAACACTATTGGCGTTGAACATCTTTTTTGCCAAAATGGAATCTTAGAAGAGGAAATGTGACTAAGATGAACCAGGAGACTTTGCTGATTAATGTGATATGCAACACTTATATATTGCATGTGACGGAGTCCGTATATGGAGCACAACGGAACTTGGCATGGAAAAATCTACGGTGATGCATTGTAGCCGTTTGTGTTCTGAGACTCGGTCGCACAGATAAGTGTTGCATATCTGCCAGACTCCATTGAGGACCGATGCTGGCAGAGTTCTACCTGGAATTAGCATAAAGCTGATAACAGATAACATACAGATGTGTCTTCATACAACTAGCCTCAGTACACTATGCAGCATGAGATGCCCAGTGTGTGCATGAGCTGCCAGGTCTCATGCAACTCTATTGGAGTTAGTCATCTTTTTATTATTGTTATTTTTATTGTTATTTGGGGGGGGGGGGGGATGCATCATAGACGCAGCACAGTGTGACTAATACCTCTTTCACTCCACAAATGCCGGATCGCACCCGGGAACAACCTCGGCATTTGCACAGTTATAAGCTACCATAGCGACCCAGCAATAATCCGGATCACTGGCTTCAGATGGGGGGTGGGGGAGAGCATCATCAGGGGTGGAGGCAGTGCTTGAAGGGGACACGGTCTCCTCCATAGTGTGAATGGGACCCGGGTCACTCGACCCAGGTTACCGTTCACACTGCACAGCAACCCGGGTCAGGGCTGTGTTCAACCATGGTTGTGTCCAGGGTTGAAATGTCAGGTTACTTGACCCAGGATTTTGATCAGTGGTGCATTCATACCGCAGATCAACTCGAGTTGACTAGGCAATAACGCAGGTTGATTTTGGGGTCTAAAAAAGTTATAGGGATGCACAAGGAGACTGCACTGGGCCCTCCCATCAGACTTTGGGCTGGGTAATTTGTACTCCCTACCCCTTTCTCTCGGCACCCCTGATAATACCACACAGTAATGCCCCTTACACATGACACACATTATTAATGTCCTTATAACCATAATGCCCCTTCATACACATAATGACCCACATAATGCCCCTTACACATATGTTGCACATTATTAATACCCATATACACATGACACACATAATGCCTGTTACACATATGTCGCACATTATTAATGCATTTATACATGACACACATAATGCCCCTTACACATATGCCGAACACTATTGCACAACCAACCCACCTGCACACAGCCGCTAACACTATGACCTCTACCTCTGCTTGGATACAGATGTTTCCTCATACATCTTCTCTCAATAGGCCATGCAGCTCCTGGCCAGTTCTAGTAATGTTGGGTGCCTTTTTTGCTGAAAATTCATCTTATTTGCATTGTTATGACCAGCACACACAAGGAGCTTCCTATGATTAAAATGGTATGTGACATGCCTATATTCTGTGTGCGACTGTGGCTGTACCTGCATACGGAATGCTATGTTACAGTGATTTCCATGAATACACTATTTCATATGCAGATAGAGCCTCACTCGCACACAGAATATAGGCATGCTGCATATCATTTTAATCAGCAGAAGCTGCTGATGCCCCTAGGCATTCCAAATGCCCTAGGCAATTGCCTAGTTTGCCTATGCCTAAGGCCGTCCCTGGGCTGATCTAGTTGGACAACTTCTTGGGTATGCTGTAGTGCAGTGTAACAAGACAGCAGGGTTATTTAGTATTTGTAATCAATCTTGATAACAGAAATATGTTCATGTTTTTTATTTTGTTTGCTTTACTACAGTAATTCATTATTACTTAAATAGATTTTACAAGGAGTAAATATAGCATTCAGTAGTATACTCAGAGAAGCTTTACAAGTGCTTCTGGTTTGTTTGGTTGAAAAAATTCCCATTGAGGGATGATCCAGGGTTGGGAGCAAAAATAAATAGTGTCAACTTTGCACCCTATGGAAAACACTGCAGTTAGGGGAGCTTTGAAAACCCTTTGAGTGCCAATGTAATTTGTCAAAATAGGTGTGAAAATTGGCAAGCAAACCTTTTTTATTAACCCTTTGAGTGCTAACATTGCTATGTGTGATCCTCAAACCATCCTTTAAAAATGCCAGCGTTGCCCATAGCGACTGCTTTTTCTGGGCGCAATATTTAATCTTCAGTTAGTTGACTTTGCTGTTTTTGTATTTATTTATACTATAAAAGTGCAGTCGCTGGCTTTTTTTAGCAGATATTTTGAGGATTGCTCTCAGCAACGCTGGCATTCAAAGGGTTAATGTGCAGAGAGATTTCAGTTTGGGAGGGGGCTCATATATATTGCAGTGTAAAATAAAGCACATTAAGGGGGGTATTCAATGTGGGGGTCACGGCAGTCGAGCTTGCTCGACCGCCGTGACCCAGTCCTGTTCTCGGTCAGCTCGACCGAGAACATGCAGGCAGGATTCAATGTCCCGCCTGCCGGGGAGCGAGAAGGGGGCGTGGCCGTGAGTTGCGGCTGGGTAGAGGCGAGCCGGCAGCTCATCACTTTCTGTCCGTTCTCGGCAGAACGAGCCCGACAGCTTGTGATATCGGGCTCGTTCTGCTGAGATACCTTGCTCAATGCTGTCAGGGAAGACAGCATTTAATAGGGCCCGGCGGGCCTCTCCCCGATTTGGACTCCTCCCATACTAATAATGGTATCTATTTTACATCTTCCATTTGAACTTCAGCATGGGAGAACTTTTCTACTCTACCCATTGTGAAAAATAATAATTTGACATAATTTTTGTCCTCTAAGTCTCTCCCACCCATCTTCACAAAGCTATTTTGTGCATTGACGGGAGGGGAAGTCTGAACAATCGGCTACTAGGGCTATTAAGCACTTTTATATGTAAAATCGGCCCACTGCCAGTGATTATCTGTATTTTAAATCTGTGTATTGCTGAATCTGTCTACACACTCTTATTTATATACTGGAACCACTCTGGCAGTAGACTGAAATTGTTGGGCCAACAAGCATTAAAGAGACTGTAAACATTTCTGTAAAGTGGCAAGCCTTGGCTGTAACCTTTTTATATACTACCACATCAGTAAATGTATGGATTAGGAGAAGACTGTGCCGTTCAGTAGGCTCAGTTTGTTTCAGTTACATTTGGAGTTTTTACAAGGCTTCCAGAATTCAGCGGAAAACCATCAAAATGAAAAAGGAAAATTCTTGGTCACCTTTTGTCTGGGATACATGTACAACCTAGGATCAAAGTGCCTAGAAGTAATAACTACCTGTACTTTGCTATGTACAGTTTACTAGATACTGTAGCTACTGTACCTGAACTATCTTGTCCTTATCTTTGAGGATAGCATTTACAATCTTTTGACATAGCTGCCTCCCAACCTCATTCCAAAACCTCTTCATACTTGCTTCATACTTGGATTTGGGGACAAAGCTAGACTTTCCTTCACCTCGGACAGTAAACCAGAACGGTGCCCAACATTTATTGGTACTCTTTACCTAGCACGGCGCCCGCGATTACAATCGCGGGCGTCGGGGGTAAAAAATCGCGGGCATCGCGGGTAAATCAAAAACGGGTGCGACGCGATGCCCGCGATTTTCCCATAGGGATCAATGTTAAAAGTCAGATTGGTCGCGATTTTAGCGTTAATTGGCTCAATGCCCGCGATTTTTACATAGGAAACAATGTTAAATGGGCCACAGAGCCCTAATAGTCCCCCTGAAGTGTGAAATGGCCCCCACAATTTTTAACGCCACCCCACGATCAACGTGAACCCGAAGCGTGGCGAGCGCAGCAAGCCCGCGAGGGGCGGCGGTACGCGTCCTCCGACCTTTTCATACCCCCACTATCCACGTCGGCGTGGAGTTGAGAATAGAATAGTGTGGCGAGCGCAGCGAGCCACCGAGCCCGAAGTGTGGCGAGCGCACGCGGATACCTTCACAGTTATACGCGTCCCCTCACGGGCTTCACAGGTGTCCGTGGCGACGCGGACACCTGTGAAGCCCGCGAGGGGACGCGTTTACCTGTGAAGGTATCCGCGTCCCCTCGCGGGGCTCGCTGCGCTCGCCACGCTTCGGGCTCGGTGGCTCGCTGCGCTCGCCACACTATTCTATTCTCAACTCCACGCCGACGTGGATAGTGGGGGTATGAAAAGGTCGGAGGACGCGTACCGCCGCCCCTCGCGGGCTCGCTGCGCTCGCCACGCTTCGGGTTCACGTTGATCGTGGGGTGGCGTTAAAAATTGTGGGGGCCATTTCACACTTCAGGGGGACTATTAGGGCTCTGTGGCCCATTTAACATTGATTCCTATGTAAAAATCGCGACCAATCTGACTTTTAACACTAAAATCGCGACCAATCTGATTTTTAACATTGGTCCCTATGGGAAATCGCGGGCATCGCATCGCACCCGTTTTTTAGTGCATGCGATGGTCGCGATGGGCGCCGTGCTAGGTAAAGAGTACCCATTTATTATTTATTTTATTTATTAGCAGTTTCTTATATAGCGCACACATATTACGCAACACTTTACAGAGAATATTTGAACACTCACATCAGTCCCTGCCCCAGTGGAGCTTACAATCTATATTCCCTACCACATATACACGCACACAGACATACTAGGGTTAATTTTGTTGGGAGCCAATTAGCCTACTATTTTTGGATTGTGGGAGGAAACCGGAGTACCCGGAGGAAACCCACACAAGTATGGGGAGAATACAAACTCCACACAGTTAGTCATGGTGGGAAGCGAACCCATGACCTCAGCGCTGTGAGGCAGTAATGCTAACCACTACACCATCTGTACTGCCCAAACATGGCTTTGTTTTGTTTTTTTAAAACCCTTTTGACCCCAAAATAGTGAAATATACAGGTATACAGTCAATATAATACAGGAAAGTGCATCCAACCAACCATAGTCTGAAATCCAGTTTAAACCCCTAGTCAAATAGTTAAGTTACATATGACTGCGGAAGACTAGGTGTATTCAGAAATGGTCACTTCCATATGACTTTCAAATTAACCCTTATAACTGCCAACGTTGCTGTGTGAGATGTGCAAAATATCTGCTTAAAATGCCAGCGTCACTTACAGCGACTGTTCTTTTTTTGGTCCAATATTTAGCCAAACTTCAATTAATTGACTTCAGATCGCTTGCTGGCAATAACGAAATTGATTCACATTCCTCGACTCCAACCTTGGCATTCTTAGAGGATATTTTGCACATCTCTCTCAGCAACGTTGGCACTTTTAAGGGTTAAGGAGACTGCAAAGAAACACTCTGAAGGGTTTCCACTAGGAGGCCATAACCTATACATTCTTTATACTCTAGCTCTCCTTGCCACTTCATAGCTACTGTGTGAAAGGTACAGTATTTCCACTCCTGATTTTACAAACTGTCATCAGTGGTCAAAGTGGAAATGTTGAAGGAGGGGGTATGGAAATATACAAACGCAGGCCCAAATCCGAATCCCTCTTATATTTTCATACCAATCAATTTAAAATGACAGTGACCTGGGCTAGGGTGACAATCTCTCTGACTGCCTTCCAGTGCACCACAAGCCTGACTACACCCACAGGCCCACTACCTAACAACCCTGCTCTTCTTAAGAAGGGTTACATAAGTGAAGGTGACCCGAAGCTGTGTACGATGGTACTGGGAGAAGCTTTCTTATGCTGATCTGATTTGAAATGTGGGCCTGATTCAGAGTTGATCGCCAAAGCAAAATCTTCTTAAATGGACAAAACCATGCACACGGCAGTGATATAACATGTGCAGAGTTAGATTTGGGTGGGGTGTTTACAAACTGAAATCAAATTGCAGCGTAAAAATAAAGCAGCCAGTATTTACCCTGCACAGAAACAAAATTACTCCCCCAAATGTTTTTTTCCATTTGTGAAAGGTTTTGCTTTTGCGATCAATTCTGAATGTCATTGCAGAATAGGTAATTCTACAGAATATTCTAATGCTGCAGTATGTGATCAGTACACTGTATTAGGTAATCTGTTTTGCAAAATCATACATGACCTAAGTTTTAGCTATGCCAATGACATTGGCCCTTATTCTGATCCGATCGCACGGACTGTTCATTCACATGATGTTTGGCGCAGTCGCATTTCTGAGCATGTGCATAGGCCAGGTGCGTGCAGCCATGGCGAACAGATTATACAGAAATGGCTTCCCCTGTCGCACACCGCGCTCACAACCTATATAGAGTATATATCTTTAAATTATCTGTAACTTGATCTGGTTCAGATGTGGAGCTTCTTTTTTCTTATTTTCTATTTTCTTTTTCTCCAAAACGGGAGTATGAAAGAGAAACAAAATAGAATATGGTATAGTACATTTTCACAAGGTCATTAAATAGATATGACGACAACCTTAGATAGAAGTGGGTTTTTATTAGTTCAAAGGGGTAGCGTACCCTACTCACACCAAACAAAGGATGTGCTCCTCACATAAAGGTTTCTTTTATCTGTAAACAGGACCGCAATTCGCTTCAAAATGACATGTGGCCTCTCCTGTTGATATTTATTTCCCAGAAAGTGGATATACCATCACCCAGTGTATATTTTCAATCCTATCTCTGTTTCTTTATAGGAGTGCCCTCCTTCCAATTTCCAATCCTATCTCGGTTTCTTTTTAGAAGTGCCCTCCTTCCGCACCCAAGACTGCGGGCATGGGGCAGCGGGCGGATAGTTGTGCGCATGGGAGTCGGCGGGTGACGGGGTGCGGGCAGCTGACAACACCGGGTTTCAGCTGCCCACCAACTTCCTGCCGAATGTCCATGCAGATCTAAGGTTACCTCAGAGTAACCTTAGATATCCGTGGGCCTTTCACATCATTTGATGGTCGGCGACCATCGAATGATGTGGGAGTTCCCCCTCAGCCTGCAAATGGATGTTTATGTTAAACATCCATTCACACCCCGTGCATAGAAACACGGCAGACGATGGGGGGTGCGTATCGGCATTCGCAGGGCAGCGTTTGGTGGACTCCCAAGGCTGGAAGTACGCAGCCTTGCGAATCAACCAGAATAACCCCCGTTGTGTAGGTTATTATTTTTTTTTTCATGATTCATTTATGAGCCAGTTACACTTTTAGTTTTGGTGATTCATTGATTTACATCTGATTTCTGAAACACGTTGTTTCTTAGTTTGGTTATACTATTGTCTGATAAACTGTATATCTCCTTGGCAGAGATGTGACAGATCCTAGAATTAGGAGTATCCGTGTTTTACTAGGTGGAGTTTCACAGCCCATAACATGCAACACACATAATAATACACTTTGAATAACCACTGCCCTTAAACATACTGTATTTATAGTAGCTAATAATTTTTTAAGCATATTGATCATGTCAAGTGCTTACGTATGGAAGACTATCTGGAGTCCACATATATTCATCATTAAAATACTTACAAAAATACAGTATATACATCTATTTCTATATGTGTTTTCAATCTCCTTTTGAAATGCAATTTTCTGTGACAATTTGTAATTATTGTAACCTATATCTGATGTCTCAATAAAAAATGTAATAAAAAAACGGTACTTGTTTAGTTTCGCAGCGGCCGTGCGTCTGAGTCCCCTTGCGGGGCTCGCTTCGCTCGCCCACGCTGCGGGCTTGGTGGCTCGCTGCGCTCGCCACGCTATCTAAAATTAACTCTATGCCAACGTGGATAGTAGGGGTATGAACTATCTTCATTGGCATAGAGTTCATTTACCTTATTTTTGATAGTTTAGTAAGCGCAGCAGCCAGGAGTTCACGGCGGCCATACTGCCGCTGTGAAACTAAACAAGTACCAAAAAAACTTACAAAAGGAAATGACTAAACTGTAAAATCCAAAAGTAGAAATACTAATACTAAAGTGTTCAAATTAAAATATGATTTTGTTATACAACTTAAGTATCCCTTATCCAAATGCTTTGGATAACTGATTAGTCCGTGTTTTGGAATATTATATTTGAATGCGGTATGTTGCATTTATGTTATATAAACCCATCAAATACATGAAATACACACAATTATATTTTATTTGTGCACGAAACCTGGTCATGAAACAAAATTTGTGTACTATTTCAGACATTGTCCCTTATTCAGATCTGATCGCAGTACAAATTTGTTCTCAAAATGGGCAAAACCATGTGCACTGCAGGTGGGGCAGATGCAACATGTGCAAAAAGAGTTAGATATGGGTGGGGTATGTTGAAACTGAAATCTAAATTGCAGTGTAAAATAATGCAGAATAACTCGCATAAATCTAACTCTATCTATACATGTTACATCTGCCCCAACTGAAGTGCACATGGTTTGGCCAATTTTCAGAACAAATTTGTACTGCGATCAGATCTGAATAAGGGCCATTGAATTTGAAAGCCAAGCAATCATTTTCTTGCACATATTTATTGACCGTTTTATATAATATTTCCCCAGTAGTGCCAGTTATAGATGTACCCAGTAGGTATTTAGCAAAAAAATAAAAGTGCATTTTGAAAACTGTTTTTGGAATAATTTTGATAACGGATATTTGGATAAGGGATACTAAACCTGTATTGCATTATGTAGCGTTATATGGTATAGGGCTTGATGGTATAGTTCCCTAACAAGTATTTTTTTATGTGGTTTCCAGTATGCAAGCCCCCTATATTGCATAAGCCAGAGGTTCCAGAGCACTTGCATGTGTTCCCTGGGTTGGTTGTCCAGGACCAATTCAAATTATCTATGGTCAATATATTCGGCAAAACCAGTTCTTGTGGCTTCGAATAATAAAATATGTAAACATTAGCTAATCCTTTCCCTCACCACATAACTGAGCTTAAGGATGACCTACAAACACAATTTATTTAGTTTAATATTTTTTCGAAAGTACTCAAGGGGGTGCTGATTCAAGCTGCTGTATAAAATGGGGATAATCATTCCCACAGATATTGATACAAATACAAGGAAATGCTATTCCGTGGAAGAATTAATACTTATGGGATGACATTAATAAAAATATTTAATAACTTAATGAAATCACATAACGATAATTAGGCATATTATTGATGATAATTGGGCATATGTATTGATGGTTAGGGACACCAGAATCTGGAATTAATGTGTCTCTTGGGACAATTCTAAACCAATGGGGAGCAATTTTCCCGTTCCTAGGGTAACCTCATAGTGGGACATGACATGGAAATGACAGTCCTGTCACAGCAATCTCAATAGTGGAGGGTCCACGTGGCTATACAACCACATGAGAAGCTGGGTGTCCCTGGAGTGGAAGTAGAGGGCTTGGAACTGTTGAAAGGTTGAGGCCTGGTTCGGGTTGTGCTGTCCTAGTATCCGTTCCAATGAGTAATGATTGTCCAAAAAGTCTCAGTGCTGGGGTATCTCTGACACTTTTCGCTGGGTTACCAGTTTTATCACACATCTTTTCAAATGAGTTTATATCTACCTTAAATTGTTAAATGTTTTCTTTAATTTCATCCCTTGAGTATTAATCCGTGGAATAGCGCTGGCTCATTTCCTTCTATTTGTAATTCGGGCAGCATTAGACGGTGTAATGGTTAGCATTTCTGCCTCACAGTACTGAGGACATGGAGTCGATTCACACCATGGCCCTAACTGTGTTGAGTTTGTATATTCTCCATGTGTTTGCGTGGGTTTCCTCCGGGTTCTCATGTTTCCTCCCACAAACCAAAAATATACTACTAGGTAAGTATTTTGTGTTCACACATGATTCACATCCTCAAGATACCTCATTGAAATATATTCCAAAATACGGAATAACCCATTATCCAAAATGCTTCTGGTCCTGAGCATTTTGGATAAATGATGCTTAACGTGTGTTTTTGTGTGTATATGTGTGTGTGTGTGTGTGTGTATATGTGTATATATATATATATATATATATATATATATATATATATATATATATATATGGTCCAGAACCTCTTTTAATCAGGACACATCAGCTGCTAGGGGGAAGTAAGGCTGTGGGAGGGCTCAGATAGGCTTGGGGCAGCTATGGGAGGGCTCATTTAGGGCTATTTCACATGCTCCGGCTCCTGCCGGGCACCGAATCCCCGCCGTGCCGCACACAGTTGGCCACGGCCCGGCCGCAGCCGGATCCCACCACTGGAAAGGACGGCTGCCGAGCTGTGGCCATCCCCACCATTGTAAACTTCTCAGTGCGGCACGACTTTTTGGCCGCGCGGGGATTCGCGTCCCGGCAGGAGGCGGAGCGTTGAAATAGCCTTTAGTTTTGCTTTCTGTCAGTTGCCAGTCTTATTGCACTAATTGTAGCTTCATTCTTCCAAAGTTGTTTTGCTTCTCCTCCATACCTGATTGGCTGGCAGTGTGGCTCTTGCCTATTGCATCACTGCCTAATGCCAATCTCCAGATCAGGGGATGATGCCCCCTTTCCCACTTGAGCCTTAAGTCACCCGAAACTCTCAGGAGAAGCTATATGTGGTACATTACATTCATTACATTCCCTTATTTTTCTTATTTTTTTTTATAATGTTTGTAAAATATAAATGATTTCACCAGAAGGACTGGAAGATGTCCGCAAAATCTTATGTAAAATCAGTGTTTCTTTTTTTGTAGAACAGATGTTTCTTACCATTACCTTCCAAATTCAATCTTACAAAGACAAATATTTGTTAAATACTAATCATACTGTAAATGAACAAGACAGTCACAAAAATAATGTAATTCTGCAGATAGGCTATTCATTTAGATATGTAATTAACAAAAAAAAAAAATCTTTCTTTGTTTCACAATTGGAATGATAATGTTGGCATGTCTTAAACAATCTCTACAATTACTACATAGAAGGGTATCAGTGATTCAGCCACAATCATGAAACTGTCTATTTTATTAATGAGGCAGAAACCTGAAATACATGTTCCTCATTTCTGCTTTAATATAATATCCCTTATTATCTTCTAGGAGTTCACCTCAAATGCCCTTTCCAACGAGGGCAGATTAAGATGAATACTTTAGTATAAAGAAGACTTTCTAAAAGTATTTCACAAGTTCTTGTAGTCTTCCCGTATTTTACACGATTTAGTGGGTTTGAATAATTTTAGACTTTTTAAAATAGGAATCCCTACATATTATTTTGCAGCTTATAAATAAATAAGTAAATGTGAAGATGAATACCTCAGCAGATCTAATTAAATGAGTATAATTTATTTCTAGTGCACTTTGCTGCGTTCTGCAAATTCCAGATTTGGAGAGTTTATAATGTCAGTGTTTCAGCAGAAGTTCACAAAAATGAACCTCGGGTAAGAAAGAACGTTTGATAAAGACTCTCTAAAGTGATTCTTGAAGGGGCGTTTATAATCTTCTCTTTAGTGAGAACAGTTTAAAAATTCCTGACATTCAGTGTTCAACCACTAATTGGCGAATTCCCCATACTTCTCCCTTATTAGGGGTGAGCCTGTTTACAAATGTGAGGCAAATTCAAATAAACAAATAGAACGTACTCCTTTGCTCTGTGTAGCCATTTTCTCATGAGGTTTGATCTATTTTAAAATCTGAAAACGTATCTAAAAGTTTGTGTTGGAAACCAGTTTTAACAAAAGATACTTTCTTCAGATACGTTGTTTTTATGCTTGAAAGATCTTCTATTAGCAGTTGACGCATTTAAACAAGTGGCTGTGTATATGAATGGTTTCTTCAGTGATTACCAAATTTTCTTACCCCATTGGTTCCACCATTGTATTCCAGTGTTCCATTGAAACCATTACTTCAAACTAATTTCTATGAAAGGGCAAATTTCAACAAATATATTTAGCATTGACAATACCTATCAAGAAAATTGTCTTGTAAATTTATGTGGAAAATTACAATAAATATCAACACTGCTTTCAGGTTGAAACCCTTCCTTAAAGTCGATGCAGGGGAAGAGTACCATGTCACTTGGGACTCTCTTGGGTCTCTTTATATCACTAGTGCTTGTCTGATCTCTAATTAAACTGACTATTCAGATTTTCCTGATTAGTGCTCTCTGTCCCTCTTTCTAGAACTGACCTGCTGCTCCCCCAGCCCACACTGCCTTCCTATTCTTTCTACAACCCCTGCACCCCCTCCCCCGACTCAAGTCTTTCATGCACCCCACCCCACAGTAGCCTGCTCTATTCCCATAATGTCTGGCCTTGGCTCCACCCCTCACAGTCTTTGAGGTTACATCTGTATTTCACGGTTTAGCATCACACAAGCATTCCACCCGTCTGAACGACAGGCAGGATAGTATGATGGGATTAGATTATCTCCGTATGCTGGTGTTTCGTTGCCTTTTATTACTTACTTAGTGCAATCTAGCACCACCCGCAGGTGGTACTGCCTACTTTGAAACTCATTAGTTTACTTGAATTTTTTCAATTATTGCAAATTGAATCTGCGAGACATCGATACCCTTTTTCAATACATACTATCTGCTATGGCAGCCATATATGCCTACGTTGTATATATTAGATTACTTTTCTCAAGAGACAGAATAATTAATGTTTCTTTGTCATGATGTATTGCATCTAATTTTTGTTTCTGAGGAAGCATCCACTTGTAAATATAGGTGATCATTAGGATATATAAACACCAAAAAAACACATTAAGTGACAAACCC
The DNA here is from genome assembly GCF_055691185.1 of Crinia signifera. NCBI lineage: Eukaryota > Metazoa > Chordata > Amphibia > Anura > Myobatrachidae > Crinia > Crinia signifera. The sequence continues at coordinate 110,246,170 of NC_139217.1, read as the reverse complement.
TTCGTCACTATATTACACTTCGAAGTTGTGAAGTATGTAATGATTGATATTTAAAATCTGCACAGTGCCATTGATTCTAGGGACTGGATACTGGGTGCTTATTCCCTATATCTACACTTCCAGACATTTGCTAGGTTGGTACTGGCTTGGAAGCACCATCAAAGGGTTTCTGTCTGGAAGGCATCTATTATGGGGTTGTCATGGCCAACTCCAGCCACATGATTTTCTGAAATCACTGTAATTGATGACTTTCGTTCTACATACAAAAGCCCAACCAATACTCGAGCAGCAGAACATAGTTAGGGTGGAGAAGTTAGAGGCCTAAAAATGTATTCCTTTAGTGCAGTGGTAGCCAACCCTAGCCCTCGAGAGCTACCAACAGTGCACATTTTCCAGACAACCTAGCTGCTGCACAGCTGCAATCATTAATCACTGACACATTTTAAAAGATACACAGATGGAGCTAATTAGCTCAATTGTGATTCTGTGAGGAGACCTGCAAAACATGCACTGTTGGTAGCTCTCGAGGACTAGGGATGGCTACCCCAGCTTTAATGCATTTCCTTCTCTAGTGATTTGACAGATAGTTCTGATATCTGTGTTCACTGTGCTTGTGATTAAAAAAAAAAGATGTCTGTCGATCAATGGAATCCAAATGCACTTCTGTACATTCAGGCAGAACATATGTGCATTGCTCACGCTAAACTTTTCCAGGATATGTGACACATGGCTGTGCGGTAAAATTTTGTCCAAAAGTTTTTGGCTCATCACCTGTTTTAACAAACTATGGACAGGTTACATGAGGGAACTTGCCTGCTTTGTACAATTACAGGTACTGCTTTGGCCAGTTTTCCCCATATATTGTTTGTCAGAATCAGGCAGTACTTGCGATGTGCAGTGCACTGGAGGAGCCCTGCTGCTCAGCCAGCCTCAGCCCAGCAGTAAGAAGAAGCGCTGCAGGGCAGGCCTGCAGCAGCCACCCATAAGAGCAGAGACCAGATAATTAACAAACTGGGCGGAGCTGAAGGACGGAAGCTGGTGACGCGGTGACACGAGGTGACGCGGCTGAGTCCAGGAGAGAGACTGTTTGTACAGCGTGCTACGTTCCAGATAGCCCTAGATTGGTGATATATTCATGCGCTTTTGTGTTATTGTGATAACACCTGTACCTTTGTGAGTGAACCTTTTTATGAGTAAAGATTGATGCTTTTAAATAAAAAAATACTACACTATTGTGCGCCTCTTGTTCTTTCTTTTTTCTACAAATCTACAGATTGGGCTGCTTGGAAGGGCCCACACAGGAGAGCTGCACCAGTCTGATTAATTAAAACCTGGGACATTACATGTTTGCTACAGCGATCAGCGCTTTTTGAGGATAAACTGTTGTTGGATATATATATATATGATCTTTATGATTAAAGAGTCCACACATTCACCTTGTTACCCGAGTACCGCTTAATTTACTTTTTATTTGGGAGGACCGCCATATCTTCTCTAAGAGGGCACCAGAGCACAGTACAACTGTGTCCTGATTTGGACGTGACGCTGAGACCTGAGTGCCGGGTCCATCTGTTTGACACACATATGATAAATTTTATTGACTTCACCTGTCAGTGGCTTTAATATTATATCTAAACGGTGTGTGTATCTCAGGGCAATAATCATTTGATGCTGCTGATTACACTCATTGTCGCGTTAAGCCGCGTAAAGCACATAAAACCGACTAAACTAATCGGCACAACCTGAAAGTCCTGTTGAAGCATTCAAACTGCACTTTTTGTTGCTTAATTCAGTGTGAACTGAAATGCCGGCACTGGCAGCCCATCTTGCCCAAATAGAGCAATAATGAAATATTGAAATAATAGCTCCATTGGCTACCATCTCCTGGATACCAGTGTGATCACGATTGAATTCCCCCTTGATTTATATATATAATATAGTGCAGCAGTATGGGGAGATGGTCAGATACTCATTTAAGTAATAAAGCACTGAAGACTTGAGCCCCTTCTATCAAGAATCAATATATAAGGTCAATTATGATAGGGGAACCTAGATCTCGAGGACAGCTACATGATGGTTCTTCTTAAATTACGGTGACATTTATATTGTCTTGTTACTCGTTTACTGTGTCCCAGTCATCACTACTATATACAGTACATGACCTATCTAAATTTTCAAATCTTAATTGAGTTTCCTCTGTAAGTGTAGCAATCTATGGGGCAGATGTATTAAGCCTTAACAAGAGATAAATGCAAGGGTGATAAGGAGAGATAAACGTACAGCCAATCAGCTCGTTACTGACTTTTTTTCAAATACAGGCTGTAACATGGCAGTTAGCAGGTGATTGGCTGGACATTTATCTCTCCTTATCACCCTTGCATTTATCTCTTGTTAAGGCTTAATACATCTGCCCCAATGTATGATACATAGTTTATAATTATCAATAGAGAAAATTGAATGAAACTGTGCTGGACACAATAACTCAAAATGGGGTTAAAAATATCCACCTTATACTGTATGTCTTTTGAGTTTCACTAGATTTTGCCATATCTGCATGCACAAATACTGGTATTTATGATTTGGCAATGAGATTTTTTACTGAATCGGATAGAGAACAGATGCTCCATGACCAAACCCCTGGACAAACTGGAATATTTTTTTTATTTTGAGCATCAGTATTTCAAGAGCAATGAATATAATACTGGAGCTACATCTAGATAGAAGTAAGTGAGGTAACTGGGGTTGTGTATGTCGAAATTAGCATATGCAGTCAAGCTTTTTCCAGAATTTTAGTATTAGACTGATAGTGAGGTGTGGAATACAATGGAAATCCTGCTGTGTGACCTTTGTTGAGAGTAGCGACTGTTCTCAAAGTAAGTATATTATAAATTATGTCACTGCACCTGATGACTTAATGGCCTGCATAATGTATTTAAGTTTTGTTGCTAGAAAATAAGTCTTACAACATTTATGATAACTACATATAAGCATATTGTTATGGTAGTGGAATATGCAGTAACACAAAAAGATTTGACTGTAATAAGATAGGTCCATTAAATGTAATGTACTGTACAAAAAAGTAAAAAAAAAAAATCTTGCTAAAAATACTCCCACACAATACTATATGCATGGACAATAAGGAAAGTGTTAGTCCGCTTCAGTGGCGAATGTGCCGTCAGCCAATCAGAATCTGTTAGCCAGTGCTGGTGAGCGTTCTCCTGTGTGTGTGTTTTCCTCCTGGAACCCACACTTGAGTGAGCTTTTTCCATTCATACTTTTTACATGCGTGTTTGTTCAGGTCTGCAGCTTTTCCCATTTGCACTAATACACCATGACTGTACTCTGCCTGCTTGACTGCCCCATAAAACTTCTCCTTTCATAAGCACGTGCAAGTGTCAGATGAACAACTGTGCCATCTTTTAAGTGGGCAAGCTCAGTACAGTTTAATGGCTTTGTATATGGTTAAACTGATTAACAGATGCTGGTAATAAGATAAAATGATCTGATAAATATATGGACTCTGCAGCATCTGTGGCCTAAGCAGAGGTAATGGTCAGTCAGTTGCAGATAAAAACACATGCAGCAAGGTACTACACTACAAGTAATGGATCCTCTCTTCACTACACTTTGTCGTTAAAATAAATTGCGATTTGCCTCCTCTGTCAGTCCTAGCACAAGTCCATTTGGGCTTCCTTTGAAACTATTTTAAAGTGTGAGGTACTTATCTCTTGTGAAAGCAAAGCCCCGATTCTTCAGTATAGGCTACCATGCCCATACTGAAAGTTGCCATGGTACAATAAAATCCCCCGAGGAGTAGGTGACGATACAATCAAGACAATTGTTCTATCTCCTTAAAAATATAAGACTATATGGCTAGAACCAATCTGTCAGCTACAGTATGAGCAAACACGTCATCTGTCACTATTTGAGAATGATGTTATATTTGAATTGTGTGGTTGATGCAAATAGATGCGCGATCAGGAACCCTCTCCAAACAAACAATCACACACTGTAGGCATCTTTAAGCTGTATGTGCACTTACAGTGTGGTGAACAGGCAACTTATGATGACGACTATGGTGGTATTTTAGCTAATGATGAACGGTGTACAGAACTAGTTATTGATCAGGATGAAACATATGATAATTTAGGTGGGGATTACTTAGCAGCCATTGAACACTCTATGCTATTATGAATGCAAAATGGCAAGCATATTGACATTATGAAGAAGAAATGATTATATAATCACAACCCTTTTTGATATATGTTTTAAGTTAATTATGGGATAGTGCTAGATGAGTGGTAAATTGGATACAGCAAGGAAGTAAAATATGTCAAAGGAGCATAATTAATTTACAAAGTACCATATCCCCTTATGGAAATCTATAACCAATAAAAAAAAAAAAAAAAGTGTAGCTCCATGGGATAATCGCTCTATAGTATGTTACCTGATTATTATATCAACAGCCAAAGCTATATCATTGGCCAAGGTTATCAAGCTTTGCCAATAAGAAGCTTATCTGACTGTTTCCTGGTGTATTGCCATTACAAATGTGTATACAGTGCTACCTGCCAGTGTTCTGTAGCCAAAAAGTGCAGTCTGGGCATATCGATCATCAATAGAAAAATATTTATTTGTATCATTCCATGTGTGATTTGCTAGACCAGGAGTGGGGAACCTCCATCCTGCAGGCTGTAAACGGCCCCCGTAGCCAGTGTGATTGCCCCACCCGGCGGTTTGGCCTGGAGTCAAGTATGGGGGAGTTCTCGCGAGAGGTCGGCAGTTCTCGCTAGATGCCCCTTAATCAGCAGCAGCCGGAGACGGAATCCTATTCAACGGTAGCGGCCGGAGCGTGGGATGGCTGCAGCAGGACAATTTGTAATGGGGAAAAATCCTTCGGAGGCCGAATATGAAAATGCCACTTACAAACGGCCCTTGGCACAAAACAGGTTCCCCACCCCTGCACTAGACCAATAAATGCAACATGTAAAATAGGTTGGTTAAACTAATTTCAGTAGATCTAAAACGCTAAATGCTATTTGTTTTCATAAATTTTTACAGCAGAATGTTCTTAATTTGGATGACTGGTACACCCAACCGTTTATATAAATGCACAGCACTAGCAATGCAAAGGGAAAACTATTGTCTACTGCTTGCAATTTGTGTGTTTTTTTTTTTTTTATTTTATTTTATCATCTATATGCCACCAGCTATTAATGAGTTGTCAGTGAACACAATCTCTGCCCCAGTATCTTAAAAAGTCACCAGACATCTTACGCAATAAGGCTTACTGTTCTTCCTTTAATTTAATCAATGAGATTATATTCCATAACCTGTTTTTGCTATGTATTTGCTAGTGATGTATACAAGATTGGCCATACTAATTATTTTGCTGATGTTTTGTGACGCAGTTGTAAATCGAATAATCTATGTGTTAGAAAGATGTCCGCTGATGATTATGATAATGCACCTACTCAATTAGTATGAATGAGCAATAGTATTCGTACAAAGCAATCCTTATACTGTATATGGGTGAGTCACTGTGCTTTTACTCAGCATGAGAATAAAATCCTTCTTTTATTGGGTTGTATATGCTTTCCTGCTTTAACTTTCAGTATTTGAACCGCATCAAAAATAAATCTAGAAAAAATACAGGTTACAGTGCTTCGTTGTTTCATGTCTTTTTTTCAAGCACAGTTCGTGTGGATATCTTCAAAATAGTACACACAAGTTGCCTGAGCTCACAGACAAAAGCAAGGAGCTTTCATGATGCAAACTATATAGAAAAAACTCCACTCGTGCAGTGTAGAAAATCACTTACTAAACATGAATTTTATCAGACTTTGCATTTTCTCAAAAACTGAGATGTAAAACTTCACTATGGAAGTACCCTCAGGGAACGAAGATGTAAAAGGAACACCGTATGGGCTCTTACCCCTTATTTTTCAGTCCTAATAATTCATACATAAATACATATAAAATCAACATTCTAATAGGTTATTCCTGGACATAGGTTGTATTTGGGTTCTGCACCAGTAAAGATGTAATCACTATGTCTAAATCAGTCCTTAATATAACTGTACCTGGAATGTGGACTGTACTTGGGAAAATGGATAGTGCTTTTATAATTCAGGTTCTTCAAATCACACCAACCGCCATATTTCATAGCGCAGTCTTTCACAACAGACAACGCGTTTCAAGACACAGTACTTTACACGCACAATGTGTTTCAAGGCAGTCCCTCTCAAGAAACATAAAATGTTAATATCAATATAGTATGTTAATAATATTATCTTTCCAGATTAAAGAACCTCTCTGGTTCTTTTCAGCAAGGTGGAAATGGCGAGTGTGCCCATTAAAACGGTGAGGCTTGCCACAAAATGCAGCGATCTCGCCGAACTCGTCGTTTAAGGGAATCGTCGCCGTACTCTGACGAGGATTTCCCTGGAACATTGAACATGGCGAGTGGCCGGCGAGGGGGTTTGAAGGCGTGGATGGCTTGTTTTCAGCGATCCTCCCCCGAAAACAAGCTATCCTCACTACACAAACCCCCTTGCCGGTGGCATTTACTACCACCAGACTTAACAGACCTATTAAACAAACTGACTTTTTTCTCCTCTGTGGCAGCAGTATTTCACGGTTTCTCCTTTCTAGTAGCTCTAGTCACCTGGATTTGATTGAATAATACACATTTTGTATGCCTACCTGCATGGATAAATTTGATGTTTTCCTCCCACTTTCTAAAGTCATTGCAACTATTCATCCACTCAGCACAATACTGGTGCAAGATATACATCCAATATAAGACTGATGTCTGTATCCACTCAACGCCACATACTGTACTCCGCATTTGTAGCTGCATCCCCACAAAATGCCATCATAACACTTTACAGATGGAGCCACTCTCTTCATCGTCGACCTGGGGGGGGGGGGGTTCAATCATAATGGGGCACGTGAGTGTCTCCTGTGTGCACGCCTCCTTCCGACAGCTGGCGATAGAATCACCAGCCCCTGCAATAGAAGCACGCTCAATCTGTATATGGGAGCACCCATTTGCTGGACAGTTACATCCCATCAGCCAGAAGATACATATGACTATTAATTGCCTGTAATTGCTCATAGTCCATAGATCCATCTGTAACACAAACTTGCAGGCAACTCTTAATCATGTAATATGAGTAAGAAAAGTATGGGTTGTGCTAGAAACAAGAAATACTATTTTGCCCTCTTATTCTCATGCTATACAGGTTGAGTATCCCGTATCCGAATATCCGTTATCCGAATTATTCCGAAAACCATACATTCCAGAAAGTGAACAAAAATTTTTTTTTTGCTAAAAACTTACTGGGGACATCTGTAACAGCACTACTGAGGGACATGATATGTAACTGGCACTATATATGTACAAGACAATGATTGCTTGGCATTTTAATTCAGTGCCTGAGATTGTACACAAACTTTGTTTCATGTTTTGAAACCTTGTTTTATGCACAAATAAAATATATTTGTGTTAATTTCAAGTGTTTGATGTATATGTACAACATAAATGCAAGATACCTCAAGATACATAATTGAAATATTAAAATATTCCGCAATACGGAATAATCCATTATCCAAACTTCTCGTGGTCCCGAGCATTTTGGATAAGGGATACTCAACCTGTAGTTCTTATTTTTGTCAGACACCTGTAATACATTTTTGCAAAGCATTAGGATTGTTGTATAGATTACTCAAGTGATGAGCAGGGCCGGATTTGTGCCTAGGCCCGTGAGGCACCTGGCCTCAGGGCGGCACCAATTAAGGGCAGCAGGCAGGCTGACATTCTGTTAAATAGAAGCATGGCACAGCAGGTGGGCAGCGGCGAGTGACAAGCGCCGCCGACGCAGACATGAATTATCATATGTCGGTGGCAGCACCGCTCGTCACCCGCCACTGCCCACCCACTCTGCCATGCACATTACATCATCGGGTACTTGTGGAGTATCACGGCTCCCACGATGGCCATCGCACAGGAAAAATCGCATGCGATCGCATGCGTTTTTTAACAGAAAAGCATCCAAATGCATTGAAATTAGTATCAAACATGTTCAATGGCCCCCAAATGTCATTTTTGAGGCTGCACCACCCCCGCTATCAACGTGAACCCGAAGCGTAGCGAGCCCGCGAGGGGCGGCGGTACGCGTCCTACGACCTTTTCATACCCCCACTATCCACGTCGGCGTGGAGTTGAGAATAGAAAGTGTGGCGAGCGCAGCGAGGCGAGCCCCGTGAGGGGACACGGATACCTTCACAGGTATACGCGTCCCCTCGCGGGCTTCACAGGTGTGCGCTTGCCACACTTTCTATACTCAACTCCACGCCGTCGTGGATAGTGGGGGTATGAAAAGGTCATAGGACGCGTACCGCCGCCCCTCGCGGGCTCGCTTCGCTCGCCACGCTTCGGGTTTGCGTTGATAGTGGGGGTGGTACAGCCTCAAATGACATTTGGGGGCCATTGAACATGTTTGATACTAATTTCAATGCATTTGGATGCTTTTCTGTTAAAAAACGCATGCGATCGTATCGTATGCGATGCGATCGAATGCGATTTTGTAAAAAAAATGGTTAAAACCGGCAAAAATAGTATCCAATCGCATGCCACTATATATGGCATGCGATGGGAGCCGTGATAATCCACAAGTACCCATCATCGCTTAGTGGCTGGGTCCGACGGTCCCCCTGCGCGTCCGGAAATAGCTCAGGCTCACTGCTGCCGGCTCCCGCCCATTGGCTACTCTACACACACACACACAGTCTATTGGCTGCTGTGTATCCAGCAGCTGAGATGAGCAGCACGCAGATCCTCCCTGCGCTCAGTCAGTCACAGTGTGTGAGCCAGAGAGAGACTGACAGAGACACTGTGCTAATCACTGTACTAATAAGTGCCTCCTTCCGGGTCCTCCGTACAGTGAGCAGTCCAGAGTGCTTAAAAAATATTAAGGTGGGCTACAGTTAAATTTTAATGAAATATATAAATAACAATGTATATACATATATGATTACATTAAAATGGGGGGGGGGGGGCTGACCCCTAAATTCGCCCCTGGTGATGAGGCCACATGTTCTCCTTGTGTTTGCTTGGGTTTCCTCCAGATGCTCCAGTTTCCTTAATCTAACTACTATACTGTACAGTACTGGTAGGTTGATTATCTTGTGGCAAAGTGAAATCTAGTGTGTGTGTGGGGTAGGAAATTGTTCATTTACAATGTTGCATGGACTTGGGTTCTTTGTTTTCTAAATTGAGCTGCTGAATAGAATTATGCTGAAACAATAATAAGGTTGGGGGTTAGTAAGCAAGGTAAAAACAGCAGAACATTGGTGTACACATCAGTGGTAGGGTGGTTAGAGTAGATCAGGGGAACACTTAAGGTTCTGGTTTTTTTTATCACTAGCCACATAAACCTTCATGTCATGATGTGGCTGATCTTCAATGTTAGGAGGTACAGTATGTGATGGTAAAATACCAGTAATTAAAAGACAAATAGTGTTAGAGCTTTATTCAAGAATTACATAACCTATCAATTTTTTTCCATGTGTGAATTATGACAAGAGACATGCCCAAATGATATGGTGCAACCACACCAGCTAGACTGCCCTGCTAATTTGGAGTTTTGGGTAATTGAGTTGAACCTTGCTTTATAAAATGGTGGTGGATTTGGCTTGTCCCATATGTGACAACTAAATTGTTTTTGATGATATAGCAGATATTTTTTCTACCTAAAAAAAGCCTAGTTAGGCATTTTACTGTTGCAACCAAGACAAGAACTTCCTTATATTCAGTTGTAACAAATATGGATAAGTTCACTACAAATGTTCTATACATGCCATTGAAATGGCACTAAAACATACTTCCGATTGGTGCAAGATTGCCTGTGGCTTCATTCAAGGAAGGCGGTGTGGGGGTGTTAATGCTTGATCGTGGCTATACCACTGTTATACAATGCCCAGATTAACATCCTTTTAAAGTGCAGGGCTACGATGACAAAATTCTGTGCACTTTTGCGGTCTGGTGCAGGAGAGGGCTATTGGCTGTGGGTGGCTGCGACCGGTGAAGGCAGAATCCAGTTGACTTCTGTTCCTGCAGTGTAGAAAAATATGTCCAGTTCCTTTTTGGGGAAGATGTACTAAGCCTTCTACTGGTTAAAAATTAGATAAACAAAACTACCAGCCAATCAGCTCCTGCCATGATATAGGCTGTGTTTTAAAAATGACTGATATGAGCTGATTGGTTGGTAGTTTATCTCCCTCCATGTTATCACTTTCCAGTATTTTGTAAATCTGCCCCATGTTTTCCAATTCAAATGTTCTGGGCAATGTGTGGATTTATACTTGTTCTTTACAGTTTGTGTTCCCACTTTAACTGTAAAGTAGAGACAGCCATTTTGTTTGCTGAACTGCTATTTCTGAGTGCCACCTCCAATCACCAAATTATTACTATTTCTCATGTTTTGGTCTAAGGTTATTTCACACACAACATGACTAAGGTCATTGAGTGTTGAGCTTTAATTTCACAATTTTCTGATATTCTCAGTGACCCGCCATCTTAATGGTAACCGTATTTCTGTGAACCAATTATAAAATAAAGTATTATTAATGCATACAAAAAGCCTTACTATTGTGGTTATAGGTTAAGTAGTATTTGAGCTGCAGCATAGATAATGAAGTGGCTGGTTCTTTAAATTCAAAACATCCTTCCCAAAGGCCTGGCTCTGTGCACATGACTGAGAGATAGACACCATATGGTCTGTCCTATGCAATCAACCAAGCGCAGCCCAAGGAGATAATTCCGTCTGTCACAAAAAAGAAGGTTGTGCTGATTCACAATTGAGCAGGCTTTTTTTAGACTTATTTGCAGTTCTTTGGTTATAAAACATATATTCAACATTCCATCATTTCTGTTATTAAAGATAATTACATTACTTGAATATTAAACAGCCAGTGATGTCTATAGTTAAACTATTATTATAGTCCATCTACGATATTAATTTAAAGTACACAAACAACTGCTACTGTTTAGTCACTTTTATACTGTTAGATTAATTTTAACATCTGGGCTTGGAAACAGTTCAGACACAACTTGAGATACCAATCATGGGATCGGCGGGATCCCCGGATTTGGGACATTTTGGCTGGGGTTTGAGCAGAGCTCGGCTCAACAGTTGCCCAGAAGACATGCTGTGCAGCTGTGCAGCATGATGATAGAGGTCACGCTGCACAGGCACACACTGGCCGCCCCATCGCTGCTTCTACAGGTCCCCGCCTGCACGGTATCTAGCCGCACATCCCCTTCTCATTCCACTTGTCTGCTGATCTCCCGCCTCGTCCGGTAAGCCACAAAAGGACTGCTTCTAAGCACTCAGGATTCCAATCTGGGAATCCCTGGATTGACCGCTTTTTCAATCCCAGGATTCAAAAAATGGTCCGGGATTGGCCTCCCTACACACAACTATTGGTCCCTTCAATTTTTAAAGATAATTTTTTGTATTCTCACTGCTTTTGTCATACATTTTTTTTAGTACTGCTTTATTATTTTGTTCATCTTAATGTCCAAACTTTTTGTTAACTACTTTTCTAAGTTTGTAGATATCTGTGATAACTTAAGGATGCTGGATGAGCACTTCAATATAAATCATGGTAGTTGCCAGATATCCGTCATATAAAGCAGCCAGCGTATCTCTCCAGTGCTTTTTTGTTTACCAATAAGTCTGCACGGAGGTCAGAACAATCTAAAAGTAATGTATTATAAACTGTACATTTCAACTATGAGATGAACATTTTTACTTCCATGGTCCACTTAAGGCAATATCGAAAAACAACATAACTGAATACCGACAGAATAGACTACATTTAAGTGAAGGATATTATAACTTGTTTTACATGTTTGATTGTTTCTGGCCTCCTATTGTGTTTTTCATTATTCTTACAGACAGGAAGTAAGATGGTTATATTGAGAAATTATTTTCTTACTGTATATATCATGAAAGTTTTCACACAAATATCTCTATGGCTCTGATAAGGTCAGGAAATAAAGTTGGCATTCTCCAGCTCAACGAGAGGACTTAATAGGTCAAAAAGCTTGCCTTAAATAAATGTCACAAAACTTGGTCTCTTATTGAGTTTCTATAGGAATGTCACATCATACTCAATATGTATTTCTTAAAATATGAAGTCAGAAATGCCTGCTAGACTGAAAAGGTAACCTGTTTTCCAAATCGGCTGTGTTCATAATGGTAAAACTGGAAACGTGGGTTGGTCATATTGTACAACTTCTCATGCATGAATGCTCTAAGAATAATTCCAATGGAACAGTAACCCTTTGAGTGCCAACATCTCTGTGAGCAATGCGCAAAATATCTATTAAAAAAAGCTAACATCGCTCCCACATGTTACATAAAAAAAAAAAAATTAGGTTATATTTCCTATAGAACAGTGTTTCTTTACCTTACGGCACACTAAATAAGATTTTAAAATGGCAAAGGCACACCATGAGATTCCCACAGGGCAAAACACATTTGCCCCCATAGAAAAGAAACTACCCTATTGGCCCCCATATAAAAAAAACGATCACACTGGTCCCCACAGGTAACAAAAATAAAATATATTGGCCCCATACATGAAAAGGAGAGACCAGTAATTAACAGTTGATCTGGTGGTGGCTGTAAACTGGTTTGGGCATCTTTAGATCTGGGGGCACACTTGAGAACAGCTCAAGGCACACTAGTGTGCCACGGCACAGTGGTTGAAAAACACTGCTATATAAGGTAAACATTACAGGTCATTATGATGTATAAAAAGGTTTGCTTGCCAATTTTCATACCTATTTTGACAAATTCACTTGGCACTCAAAGGATTAAGTATACTTAAGAAAAGTAGTGGATCAAAGGGGTAACCGCTTCATGAAAGTAACATTAGGGCAGGGAAGGGGAACCTTCGGCCCTCCAGCGGTTGTTGAACTACACATCCCAGCATGCCCTGCAACAGTTTTAGCATGGCCAAATAGCAAAAATGTAGCAGGGCATGCTGGGATGTGTAGTTCAACCACCACTTTAGGGTGGAAGGTTCCCCATCCCTGCATTAGGGCATATTAATCAAAGCACTATAAACCTGTGATGGGGCTTGCCCTAAACTTTGAGGTTTTACTGCCATTTATAACACTGCTATTGCAGGTAGCAATTTTCACCAATGTTAGCTTCTCCATCTAACTAGTTACAATACTAGTCAACAGAATAATTTTTTATTTTTTTTGTAATGGATTAGTATGAAACTATCACCTGGCAAATGGATGTTAACCTATCACTCTGCGGACCTGGCAATGTTTTATTGATCGATAGATAGATAAATAAATCTAAGCAAAGTCCACCCACAAGGGTTCCTGACGAGGAATCTGTTTTAGAACCGGTAATGCCTGAAACCCATGACACATTGTAGTGTTCCCTCTAGAAATGAGGGCGGGCAGGGTGCCGCTGCATGGGGGCAGCGCAAGGGGGGCAGACCGGGCCCACGACGTCACAATTGTGGGCGGTCCCGGGCAGCGACGTCACGAAAAGGGGCGTGCCCAGGCCGCGACATCGCTAAAAGGGGCGGGCCCGGCCGGCGCCATCACTAAAGGAGGTGGGCCCGGCACCGCCGAAGTTACCGTGCTGCCGGGGAAGTGCTGGGAATCGCCGTCTAAGGCGGCGCTGCGCTCCCCGTGCACACAGCCAGGGCAGGCACCACGCTGTTTTAGCGGGACGCTGCTAGCAGGGCAGGGCGCATTTTGCCCTGTAAAAATCAGGCAGGGCGCATCGCCCCGCTAAAACAGCCTAGCGGGAACACTAACATTGTAGGTAAGATCAAGGGTGCAGCTGCCATACTGTAGGTGCAGAGAGAAGTCCACCTTCACTGTCAACTTCACATTTGTTACATATAATTTTCACCATTGCGTGTTTTATAGGGACCCTTATACACTTTGGGGTACTACAATATACAGATGTGTCCCACTACAATCTTGCTGCTTTTAGCTGCTTTCTGTAGTGAAAACGCTATGCCAACACAGCATGGCCTGTCGCAAGCATTTGCATCAGAGCAGGGTCCCAATTAAGTTTATTGGAGCCAGATGCATGTGCACACCGGATCCCATTCGTCTAAAGGTGCCCATACACGTTACAATATTGTGTGGGGCACCTTAAGGCATAGCAGGAGCATGCTATCCACACAATGAAAGGCATTATAATGCTACATTTTATATGAACAGGGGCACAGTAATGTGTCATAATATGAACAGGAGACACTATGTCATAATGTGAATTTGGGTGTAGTGCATAATGTGTATTGGAAGACCTATACTGTGACAGAACTTGAAAGTGGGCACTACTATTCGTCATAAAATTATCCAAGACATAGGCCAGTATTCAATGAGAAATGTTCTCCGTGCATGGCGAGAGATTTTTTCTCTCGCCATGCACTCTCCGTGTTCCGGAGCCTCCTGCTCCCACTATTCAACGTGTTAAAGACTCGCCGCCACTCGCGGCGAGTCTTAACCCCTGCAGCGGACGAGCGTCCGCGGCAGGGAGCTGTCAGGGAGCCGGGGGACGTAGCAGCCAAGAGAGATTAAAGTCTCTCTTGGCTGCTGCAGGGGATATGGGGAGGGGAGCAGGGCTCCCCGGGACCCAGGCAGCACAGGCTGCCCCCCCTATAGCCAGCGGGGGACCCAGTATTCACTGTACCCGAACGTGCTTCGGGTGCAGTGAATATATGAATATCTAATGAGCGGCTCGAGCGCTCCGGCCCCCTGCTGGCTGCACTGTGTAAAAAAAAAAAAAAAATTGTAAAAAAATATTTTTTTTTAAATTAAATATATATTCATGTGCTATAGGCACATGAATAAAAATAACATGGCCCTTCACAGAAAAAAAAACCTGATTTTTTGACACCAAAATTAAAAAAAAACACCCTTTTAGTTTAAAAGTTCACATTCCTGCTCTCCATCAAAAGATGGAGAATTTCTACACGGAGAGAGACGGCGAGAATCACTTAGAAAGACGGAGAATATTTCACATTGAATAGGGTGGCTCACCTTTGGAGAAAAAAAACCTCTCTCCACCGCGTGAAAAGCACAAACTCTCCAGAAATCACAGCGAATTTTTCTCATTGAATACTGGCCAGAATATTAACTGTTACATAGAGGTGTCTCTCTAGAAGGTGAGGACCATTAAAAATTGTTGCTGGAGTGCCCACACAGTTACACCCTTCTAAGACCAGATCCTTACAAGTCCTTATCAGCAGCATACTGTACATTTTTCATTTACACAGAGTAGCAGGTGATTTAGCCATGTTTGTAAGCCTATACGTACTATTAAAGTGTATAATTGTAGTAATTAGACCTATTTCCCTGTATCTGTTTGTGCACATAACCTCGGAAAAGCACTACTTCAGTGGTGGTACTAGGAGGGTTTGAGGCACACCACCGTGACTCCTGCTCAGTAACAGGTCCCTGCATCTCTCGGACCCCACAGTGGGGAAAAAAAATGCTTGTGGACATCTAGGCCAAACTGTAAGAACAAGTGTTCCCTGCAACCTAGACTGTATTCTTTAAGGGTACTCAATGCCACTTGGCTAGAGAACCACCCAGACAGATCTCAGTCAGCTCAGCCATCCATATATGTTAAGGTATCATTATAACTGTTTTTTAGAGATCTTTTAAGGTCAGTTTTTACATTTTTTATAACTGGTATCATATGTGAACACAAAAGTCTTAAACATATGTTCGTCTAAATTGAGAGTGATTGGAGGTACTTAAGAACCATTTTCATGTAAGGATAGAAGTTAACATGAATACCTAATTAGTTCTGTGTGCTTATGTGGGAGTACTATTATTTTATATTAATTGTAATGGTTTCTGTAGTAATGAAAATGTTTTCATTTTGTTTTGGCCTTGTTATTGAGTCGTTCATTTCATTAGCAGATAAACAAAGCATGAGTTTTCCATGTATTTGCTTCCTGTATATATATTTAATTGGTTCCCTGCCAACATTGTAGACTTCCATTAACAAACAATAATATTGAGAAATGAGAGCAAGTCTCTTACAAACATCTCCGGCATGGCACTAGTACTCTGAGGCTTAAGGTCTTTTCATAAACTAGCACTAGTACCATCTTATGTGACCTTCAGCATGGAATTCTAACTGCCTTTGTCATGCACTTATTGGTCACCTAGGTAACCGTTTCAAGATCGCAGTCATTTCAATATTCCTGTATTTAAGTCCATTTCTATATGTTTGGTGAAATCTAAAGTAAAGACAGGAAGTGTGGCTTTTGTGTGTGTGTGTGTGTGTGTGTGTGTGTGTGTGTTTAAAAAAACAACAGGTGAATATAAGGCAAAATACATTTTAAGATTCCCATTTATAATGTGAACAAACAAGTTAGCATATCTGCATATATTCATATTTATTATTAATATTATAGTGAACACAACATGCTTGAAATTGTCACAGGGCCAAGAAATAGGGAAGGAGGGGAGGAACTAACATTTATGACTCATGTATGGATGGTTTTCAAGCATACTTGCCGATTCCTGTGTGACTCCTGAAATAGTGGGTGACTACATCTGTTTTGGAGAAAGCTGGCCATTTTCTTGTTTCAAGGGGAATGAATGCTCAGTTGGGTCTTCTAGACCCCAAAATGGGTCTGTGCTTTGTATCGGACTACAGTGTGCTTACCTGCCTGCTTGTTTGTGGGAGATGCAGGAGGTAGCTAAGAGGTGAAGAAGTGGTTAGTGCTGGAATATAAAGTTTCTGCCATCAAGTGGGTAGGACAAGACCTGCAAATTATTTCCTGTGTGCCATTCTCAAATTTCTCGACCACTCGGTGGTAACCTGCATACAAAATATTTTCATATTATAGAATATTATAGCCATAGGATGGAGCTTATAAGATACTGGGCTTGTTTATCTTGATAAAGGAGAGCTTATGCATGTCACCAGCTTGCCTCAGTTGTAAAATGAGTAATATGTGTATATGTGTGTGCAAGGCTGCTTACCTGGAAAACTGGGTTCTTCACATTTAGGCCTGATTCAGTACTGACACCCACTAAGCAGCGGCCGTTTGCTGCTTTGACCAGTGGCTTAATGCCATCCGGACAATCGCAGGCCCTCACCGCCACCGAATCCCCTCGGTAACATGCAAGGGGATGTATGCAAACACACCCAATCGAATGTGGCCGAAGGGAAGAAAAGTCATTCGAAGGTTGCCGACCAGGCAGGCTTCGGCCAACCTGTGTTCCAAGGGAATGCCTACCGTTTTCATTGGGACCCCAATAAACCGCTAGCCGTTCCTCTGCTCTGGCCCCTGCCCTCCCTCTCCTACCTGTGCGAACACCTCAGCGACTATAACAGGCATTCGCACAGCCGCCCTACACATGCGTATAAGCAGCCATAGGCATATGCAGAGCCACACTATCACTCCCCAGCGCGCATATGCTGGGGACCGATCACTCCGGAATCATCCCCTTTAAGCCTTGCATACCTTTTCAGTTTTGCTTTTGCTGTTGCTGTTGCTCTGCTCCGGCCCTCCCCCAGATGTATGGATTTGCATCGCTTGGAGCCTTGTCACTTCCAAGCCCCATATGAGGCACATGAGCTGCCACATAGTTATGTCACTTAGAAGAATCCTGTCAAGTCACAGTCTGCTTCACCTTTTTCAGCTTCAGTATCACAATGAAAAGTAAATATAATGGCTAGAAAGCAGGAACATTTCCCTATTGGGTTCCTTTCTAAAACTACACCATTGAACAGTTAAAAGGAGAGAAATAGACATGAATGTCCCTGAGCACTGCAGCAGATTTTCAAATAGGCAGTGGGCTGGATTTCCTCCAATACAGACACCACTTTCCCTGCAACTAATATTCTTTGTTCCTCTTTAGAAGTGAAGTGTCACATGGAATTTGCTCGATTACTTTTTGACCGTTGAAAATTTAATTTGGCAAATATTCATCATCGCTTAGTTCTTGTAAAGTTTTCAAGAACACTCATTTGAATCTATTAAGATCACATTCTAAAAATGACATGCAGACATGGCAGTTCACAGAGGAGAAATGAAAACATGCCACTAAGCTGTTCTATATGATTGTCTGTGATTGCCTACCAGGGAAATGCTTGTTATCATTTTTACCAAAGTTTCAAATCAATTAAAGCAGCCCAGAGGACCCTGCGGCTCGTCTCATTGCAAGCAAATGACATGTATGTATATACCCTATAGTTGTTTGTATGCAAAGCACTCCTCAATAGTAGTTCAAGGATATAGAACAGCAAGCGCCCATCATTCATAATTCCCTGTGTAGAGGTCAGATACATAACCCTTCCAAATGCGGCAGCACTCTGATGAAATTGTTATGAGCAAACATTCAAATGTTGGTTACACTGAGCTGCTTATTTGTTTTATTGCATTGTGTGCCGCTGCAATTATAAGAGGTAGGTAAAGGCAGCAAATCTCCACTATTTATTATCAGTTAATTTAGTGTGTGCAGAGCCCCTACAATGTCTGTTTAAACAATGTGGTCACAAGCCATAGGGCACCCCAAAACTAGGAAAGGTGAGTGCCGATGTTTAGTGTGTGTGTGTATGTATGTATATATATAGTGTGTGTGTGTGTGTGTGTAATAAAATATAGAGGTAGGTGCAGCACTCATCTTAATCCAAATAAAACAACGACAATGCTGTCTCTGTTTATCAATGCTGCATTGCTCTTTTATTTGGCTCTATCGTCAGGATACGTATTGACAAAACGTCAATACACCTGATGATCAACAGCCAACGTTTCAATAAGTTTTTTATATATATATATATATATATATATATATATATATTACGCATCTCTTCTTACGTGTGTTCATTCATTTCTACCTCTGACAACCTGACCCTATTAACATGCAGACTGCTCCTCTGCTTCCCTATATCTAAGCTGTATTGCGTACTAAGAATTGTGCTTCTAATTGTAACCTGTGTTCTGTTTGTGTTCTTCAGTTACTGTTATGTTTAGTTCCGTGTACCCTGTATTGTTCTAATGTGCGCTATATGTGCGGTGCTACCAACCACTTGTTGCAGCTTATAAATAAAATGTAATAATATCCCAAAGACTACAAATCTGCCACATGTCCTCTTTTCTTTAGTGACGCAAGATAGACACTTTTACTGCCATGGTAGCTTTTTAATTACTGTATCACAAATAAGTAAAACTGTGATAATTTGCAGACCATGGAAAAAATAATTGTTATATTTTATGTCTACAAAGATTAGGTCTGTTCATTGTACTTCACATCTAACCGCGTTTTATTTTTACCTTTTATATTATCCTTTCAGCTCGAAAGTCGAAAAAGTTAGGAAAATTAAAAGGAGTTCATGAAGAACAGCAGCCACCACCACCACCACATCAACAGCCCCCAACACAAAGTGTGAAGGAGGAAAATACATACAAATCCGCATCAAAAGAGACCTCTGTATCCACAAACACAACTATCGTTCCAATCATATCCGCTGTATCCCCTGAACTTTCCCTGTCAGCAACTGTAATACTTGAAAACATTGAACCTGAAGTAGTGTATGCGGGGTATGACACCGCTCAGCCAGATACAGCGGAACACCTTTTGTCCAGCCTCAACCGTTTGGCAGGAAAACAGATGATACAAGTGGTGAAATGGGCTAAAGTGATTCCAGGTACAAAATTCACTGTTTGGTAGTGTTTTTTTCTACTTGGAAAACAGATTTTTTTTTTTTTAATAGATGACTGGATATTCAAATTACTATACTAAGGAAAATGATATCCTGATTACAGGAAAATATCCTGTAAAATATATAAATTGATTACATACAATTCTGATCATGAATTGTCGTATTCAATGCTCTGACAGAGTTTTCAGCTCTCTCCCCTTCACTCTCTGTTTCCACCTTGCTGGTTTCATTCAGCGAGGTGGAAACGACGAGTGTGACCATTAAACCGGTGCCGCTCGCCACAAAATGCAGCGAACTCGCTGCATTTGCGGCAAACCTCGTAGTTTAAGGGTATCCTTGCAGTCTTCTCACAGGGAGGATTTCTCCCTTGTGTTGAATATGGTGAGAGTGGCTTGATTTCAGTGAGGAAAAGCCATCCTCGCCGTACAAACCCCCTCGCCGGCCCGCATTGAATATTGCCCTATATTATTATAGTATTACACTACATAATTATTTTACTATAACATAGTGGGAGAACACACGTAAAATGTATTAAAATAATTAATGTTATTAAAATAATGCTTTATTTTCTTTTAAATGAATGTGCTTTTATGACCTGTAAATCTCTTCCAACCACTGCCAGTCTGTATCACGGGGAAGCTGGGCATCTCTCTTCTGCCCAAGTGATTATTTTTCATTTTTGTTAAATTGTTGCTGGATAATGCTATTTTCTATATCTACCTTTAAAATGTTTGGGTTTTCTGTAAAAGACTAAAGCCATTCATCTACAGATTTATTGTCTGATCTGGCTGGTTGGAACAAAAATCTGGTAATGGATGAGCGCAAATGACAGTTGACCATTTGCTTTGAAATGCTGGAAAACTGCCAAACTGTCATACAGATATTACCAGGTTTTTCTTCCAACCAGCCAGATCTGATAATCTGTAGATGTATGGCCAGCTTTAGTCCAATGGTTTGGACGCTTAATAATATTATAGAAAAGCCTACATTTTTAGAATATCACCTCTACATGTGGGGCTGTAACTGTACTTTTCTCTATTGCAGAATAGTAATAGCACTCTGGAAACATCATCATAAAGGCATACTCGCCTCTTGTTTGCTTTTTTTGGATTCAACAACTAGTGATTACTAACTGCATTATCAGCAATTTGGCTTTTTGGTTAGATAGTCTTGATGAAAGATTTATGAATGAAAACTGTAGTGTTGGTCTGTAAAAATATTGGGTTATTTGAGCAATCTCAGCCAATCTAATGCTGGGGACACACCAGGACGACAAGGGTCCGATCTCATCAATCTAGATCCAATTCCGACTGATTGGATGTAGATTGTGTGGTGATTGGGCCATTTTCTGTCCTGGTGTGGACCGATACCGATCTGATGCGCGGTCCCTCGGGTCGGTCAGTCAATATTCAGATCCTACCTGCAGCAGGTAGGATCTGAAGAACGACCATACACCCCGGTGCGGGTCGCCGTCGGATCGTGCACATTGTGAGTAAGTTGTCGCCCCCCCCGCGTGTCATCATGAGCAGGTCGGAAGAAACACTGACAACCCGCTCACGATGTGCATCATGAGCGGGTCGTCATGGTGTGTACCCCACATAAGAAGCGATGTCTACAACCAAGTGTAGTAATTGGATGTGTGTAATCATGTCTCCCCTATTGTGGTTTCTTGGAGCTATCTTTGCAATATGCTCACAGCTCTCTAATAGCGCAATTTGCAGCATTACACTTTAATTTCCAGGCATTGTTACAGTCACAGCCACATATGATTTTGTGGAGCAACCGTACTTATCTCCTGGAGGGATGGGCAGAAAAGTCAGCAGTTAGTGCCTACACACAATATTGAACCAACAAGTTACATAGAAACATAGAATTTAACGGCAGATAAGAACCATTTGGCCCATCTAGTCTGCCCCTTTTTATCCTTCAGGTAATCTCAACCCTTTTTAATCCTTGTTTCTTTGAAGGAAATCAATGTGATTACTAGATAAGTTCCTGGTGTGGCCTCGATAGCAGATCAAATTATATTACATTATTAATGATGCTTATAATATACAGTTATTAATAGCTAACTGAATGGGATCATTGGATAGACAGTAACTAGGTCATTAGATCGACATGACTGAAGGTCGACAGTCAAAAGGTTTTTTGTCCCAAATTTCAACACTGTTAACATGGACACTGAAACGTGGCACCACGGCCCCTCGCATGGCTCGCTATGTACGCCTTGCTTCGGACACAATGCGCTCAACACACTATGTCATTCTCCCACCACACCCTAGTGGATGGTAGGGCATGAAATACCACCTGTGGGCTCATGTTTGCTCAAAAATAGGTGAAAAGCCCCATGTCGACCTTTTCACAGTTGACTTTCCCCATGCTGACTTAATGCTTGTGTTGACCTAACACCTGTTGATCTTCAGTCATGTCCACCTTGATGCATGTCGACCTAATGGTGTTGGCCTAATGCTTGTCGACCTAGTTACTGGAGACCTAGAGACTTTAGTGCATACATCCCTACTGTCAAATTTTGAGATTGAAACTATTTCAAGTCAGTTCTCGTTTGAACCTATGTCCCGACTACAGGAAGTTGTGTCCTAATCAATATGTCGCCGACAAGCTGTCAGACTGGTGCCAATGCATGTGGTAATGCAGTTTGTTTGTATTTTTTTTTAATGGCTGAGGCACCCTTACAATGCAGAAGCATTAGGTACGTTGTCAAGAATGGCCCCCAGAGTGGCATGGCCAAGCCCTTTCTTTTTCTCTCTGAGACAGTGTTGGGAGGTCTCATGAAGTGATGCAGTAATCACAGAGATAATGCTGGGTATTTAATGGCAAGCATGGGATATTATATTTTATAGGGTTTACATTGCTCATTTACTGCTGCAATCCTTTGAAATCATGGAGATTAGTGGTTATCCTTCCCTGTTGAACTACGATAGAAAGTATGGCCTTGACATGTCTTAGTAAGTAGCCCTCATGTACATATATAGCCCTGTGCATACAGCGAAAGTACTATAGTAAGCCAGTTCATAAGCAGCAGTTCATGAAATATATAGATTAGTTTGTTATGCAGTCAGTAGATAGACAAGGTTTAGGTTGACCACTAATGGTCGACAATCAAAAGGTTGACATGAGCTTTTCATGATATTCTTCGCAGCTGATGGTTAAAATGGTGTGCAATACTGTTTTCTACAATATATCTATATATAGATATAGATATATATAATCTCGAAAGTGGGGGTGTGGTCCTTTTTCTGCGCTGATGTGCGAGCTGCACTTCTACAGTACCTTGCTGTTAATAAAGGTACAAAGGGTGAAAGATGGAAAGAAGAAGAAATAGAAGTGCGCTCTATATATTTCACCACTTTTGTATATTAATGATCATACAATTATGTGTAAAAACTGTATTTATTCAGATTTTTTACAAAGACAAGATTAAATAAAAACAAATTAGTATATGATTCAATGGGTAATCCCACATTCAGACACGGTTCGTTCAGGTGAATGTCTATTGATCCGACATCTAAGAGCAATTTTATATATATCTATATATATATATAGATATATATAGATATATATATCTATATAGATCTATATCTATAGATATATATCTATAGATATATATCTATAGATATATATCTATATATATATATATAGATATATATCTATAGATATATATCTATATATATCTATATATATAGATATATATCTATAGATATATATAGATATATCTATATAGATATATCTATATAGATATATATATATAGATATATCGATCTATATATATATATCTATATGATGTCCACATCAGTGTGATTACTTAGACCCCAAAAAAGGCATGAAAACTGCACCTTTTGACTATCAACCTGGCCTATGTCAACCATCGGCTTGTGTCAACCTTAGGCATGTCAACCTTTTTTTTTTGGTGTTCACTTAGTCTTTGTAGACCATTAGTGATCGACCTAGTAAATGCCGACCTAGACATTGTCTATCATCTATAGTATAGATTCTATACCGTAACAGGATAGTTAAAGGGGATTAAGCACAGATAATGTTGCCATCATCGCATTTTCATGGCTATAATAGAACTTTAACCCTTTTTTTGTTCCTTGTATTTCTCCCTTTAATAGAGAGTGGTTTCTTCCATAGGAAATGCCTCTCTGCTATCAGAGACCCTTGCCGAGACAAACTGTATAAATTTGCTGGAGTCATGTCTGTTTTACACATTTAGCAGCAGTCAGGTTGGGAGGCATTAAATAAACATTCATTTTCTGCTCCCTGAGCAACAGGAACAATTGCAACATTACTGTTCAGGATTGCTGAGTATTGCCTTGTTTTTCTTGTATGTCGGGTCATTTTATCGCAATGCTGCCAAGCCATCAGGCATTTTTCATCTATTTCAGGTAAATCTCATATATGGTTTTTTTTCAGTTGGCTTCCAAACGCTTCATTTCTAAGTTGGTTATCAAGAAATAAAAGTGCAAGTTCCTTGCATACACAACTTCTAGAACATTGCTATTATAAGTCGAAGGTGTCATATAAAATATATGTATGTATGAGAATATAAAGTACATTGTATAGGATGATTTTGCATTTGAATCGCCTTCCATAATGCTTCATGTGACACAGATAAGCCAGACCTTTCCTTGCAGACTGTTGTCTTTGCGTTATTTTCTCTTTATGTACAGTAGGCTGTATTTTCAGAAATCAGACCCAGCCCACCATGCTTCATTTCAAATAGAGTGCATTTAATTAAGCATTGCCAATCCAGGCTTAAACAGAATATACATATCCGAACATAAGTGATATATCAATAGTGGCCCAACAGCTCCAAATTTGTAAACCTTTGGGAAAGGTGGAAGGCTTAAATGGCTGTTGGTCCAGTGGTGATATGACACTTGATGATTGTTAGATGCCTTTTGTTAATGTGAGTCCTATGATTATGGTGAAAGTAATTATTTCGCACGTCTGCAATTGTGTGTGTGTGTGTGTGTGTGTGTGTGTGTATGTATGTATGTATGTGTGTGTATATGTGTGTATATATATATATATATATATATATGCACAGATGTAGTGTGGCTCGCCAGACCACCCCCGCTGGCGAGTGGACGCTACATCTGACTGGGACGCGCGAGCGTTCCAGTTTCTCGTCAGTGGGGGGTGGGAACCCTGCTAGTCTCCGCTTCAGGGAGACGGGCAGGGTTGGGGGGGGGGGCATGGCAGGGACCGGCAGCGGGGGGAGCTCCGTTGTAAGAGGATGCACACGCGCGTCCCCTTCCGAAGGCTGGCACGTGTCAAATCCACAGCCTGCCCCTGCAAAGATGAGCAGCGCTACATCTGTGTATCTCTTTCTTTCTCTCTCTCTCTCTCTATCTATCTATCTATCTATATATATATATATATATATATATATATATATATAGCTCTATATATATATATATATCTATATATATAATATACCTTTTGCAATCAGCTAAGAAAAGACGGCACTCCACGGTAGGTACAAATGAAAACTTTGTTAAAGACTTTCAGTGATACAGTACATTACAAATTACTCCTACATGATGGAGTCATTTGTAATGTATCACTGAAATTCTTTAACAAAGTTTTCATTTGTAACTAACGTGGAGTGCCGTCTTTTCTTTGCTGATTGCAAAAGGTTCTTGTATACAATGTTGTGGACAGGACACACTGGGCGCTGACTACTAATTTATCCAGAGTGCCAAATAGTGTACCAAAGTACCACTAGTGTACCAAACATAGGGCCTTATTTTGGTTCATTCTTTCTGACAAAATCCTTCTTAGATGGACAAAACCATGTGCACTGCAGGGGGGGCAGATGTAACATGTGCAGAGAGAATTAGATTTGGGTGAGTAATTTTGTTTCTGTGCAGGGAAAATACTGACTGCTTTATTTTTACACTGAAATATAGATCTCACTTTGAAGTAAAACCCCACCCAAATCGAATTCTCCCTGCACATGTTACATCTGCCCCACCTGCAGTGCACATGGTTTTGCCCATCTAAGAAGGATTTTGTCAGAAAGAATGAACCAAAATAAGGCCCATAGTTCCAGGAGGCTGAAGAGAATGAATCAGCCAAGAGAGGGCACACTCCAATAGTCAGCAATAAAAGATTTATTGATACATCACCAATCAAGTGAGAATTTGGTCGAAGTTTCGGACCCCATCAGGTCCTTTATCAAGACCGCATCAAATCAGAACATCAGCTCAACAGCAATGCACACTACCCTCTACTACACTACCCCCATCATGATTGGTGATGTATCAATAAATCTTTTATTGCTGACTATTGAAGTGTGCCCTCTCTTGGCTGATTCGTACTCTTCAACCTCCTGGAAAAAAATAAAAATAAATAAATAAATATATATATATATATATATATATATATATATATATATATATATATATATATAACCACCCATTAGTTTCAATTTTTTTATTTTTGTGATTTTATTTTTTTCCAAGGATGGACGCGAGTAAAAAGCTAGTTTGTGATAAATTCATATCTATTGACGTGGAATAATCACATTTGAATTCATTGACAGGGCTTTCAAACAATAGGAAAGATAATTTACTTACATTTTGCATTCATTAAAGAACCTGCCCTTAGTGGTGCACACAGCAGCGCACACTCGGGGCATTCTAGCTAACAGTTTTTCCAAAGTCTCAGCTCCAATTGCCCTCCACTTCTTTTGCAGTTCCCCCACAGATGATTTTTACTCAAAATTTGCTCGTCTCGGACACATTTGTCAAGGTGATACCACACAAGCAGGACTATCAACATATCATTTGATTTGCTGATGTTGATATTCTTTGTGGTCCGTATGTATCCGTTTTATCTGATTGCAAATACATTTTTATTGAATAATCACTCTCTGCATTACTTTTATATTGCATATGTTTATACAACACAATGAGTTATTTCGGGAAAAGGAGAAGACACTGACCTAAAGTTAAAGATTTTTAATGCTTATGAAATAAATCATGCTCAAAAAAGTATTGTCAATGACCAGCATTCGAGCTGGGACTTGTGGTTCCATTATATAATGTGGAGTGAACTGGTTAAAAGACACCAATCATTGTTGTGTTTTTTATAATGTATGTGTGTATGTACTGTATGCATGTATATAGATATACTATTATATTGTTCATTGTTATTATTTTTTATTCATTTCAGGATTTAGGAACTTGCCTCTTGAGGACCAAATTACTTTAATTCAGTACTCCTGGATGTGCCTGTCATCATTTGCTTTGAGCTGGAGATCCTATAAGCATGCAAACAGCCAATATCTGTATTTTGCTCCAGACCTGATATTTAATGAGTAAGTATTAGATTAAACTACATTCTCTATTCTTTTTCCACTTATACTCCAATAACATGTGTTGCCGATATGTAGTAGGCATGTTTCAGTTATTTTTTACTAATTATTGTGGCAATAAGCAGGTTTTATTTACACTACACCTTCTTGCTATACATCTATATACAGTGCATACTAAAGCACCGCAGGATCCACACACCGTCAAATCCGGAAGACCTCAGGACGCGCCGGACGCACTGTACTGGTTATTTGACTTATAGATCACTAGGATTATTCTAATTATGTTAACAATACAACAGTGTTGACATGATGAATATTGACATGGTCAAAGTCAATATGCTGCATGATGACTTACAACATATACACCCAAAATAATTAATTTAAAAAGAGTATGTATTTGAGGATGATAAATAAGAAATATGCAGGTAAAATGTTTAAATTATACCTGGACTATTTACCCTTTGAGTGCCAAGTGAATTTGTCCAAAAAAAAGTGTGAAATTTCCAAGCAAACCTTTTTATTCATCTTAATGACCTGCGATGTTTACCATATGTGGAAACTGTTTTTTAACACAAAATTTTTGGATTTATATAACAAATGTGAGTGCTGGCATTTATTAGTGGCTTTGTTTTGCATCTCAGAGATGTCGGCACTCAAAGGGTGGAGCGTGACTTGACTGAATTCACATAACGCATAGACGTACACAGTGTATGCGTGTTTGGATTGGTATCTTTTACACCTAAGTAGCGTAGAGCAGGGGTAAGTTTGCACTGATGTCTGCTAGTCAAGAACCAGGAGCACATACCCATCCCATCTAATCTTGAGAAGTGTTCAACCTCACATGCAGTATGTACAGATTTATGTAAATAAATACATGTTAAAATATAATCCTTTTTTCCATAAACACTTATTTTCCCAAAGCTTCAAGCATTGGATATATGCTTTTGGGTGGTACAAATATGAGTGTAACACCTGAAATTGCTTACAGTACATTACACTAATTTGTTTTATAATCATTGGAAAGGATTCCACAGGTTGTTGTTTTTAATCTCTGTAAAAATTAACGGCTGTAAACATATTTCCACTGTAATCAAAATTACTACAGATACTTTACACACAAACATACATGTGTGTGTGTATGTATGTATGTATGTATGTATGTGTGTGTATGTGTGTATATATATATATATATATATATATATATATATATATATATATATAATACTTTTTCGCACACAGAGATATTCTTATATAGCTAAAACCCCACAATGTACTGGAATTCATTGCAGCCCAAGGCAATAAGCTTTTCACAGTTCCAGTGAGTGAATGGGATTTAATGCATACAAGTTAACTTGTGGGAAAACCAATTTCAATCACAAGAGTCTTCCCCCGCCCATCTTTCTTACATGTTAAATATTTGTACTAAAGAGCATCCCACTCAGGGAAATGAGAAATGAAAATAGTGAAT
Source organism: Crinia signifera (assembly GCF_055691185.1). Classification (NCBI taxonomy): domain Eukaryota; kingdom Metazoa; phylum Chordata; class Amphibia; order Anura; family Myobatrachidae; genus Crinia; species Crinia signifera. Next base: position 110,217,615 of record NC_139217.1, on the reverse strand, counting down.
AAGCAATAAAATGCATATGCTTCTTAGATAAATGGAAAAATAAAAATCAGCGCTGAAAAAAATATATTTGCTCAGCAAGATTATTTTATACAGAAAAGAGTAAAATTAACTTGAATATATTGGTTTAAACAGATAAAATTCCTACTCATCCTGGGATTCTTAATAAATTAAAAATAATGTATTTTCCATGCCACATTTTTTAACGTAATTTTTTTTTGGGGGGGGGGGGGGGAGGAAAGGTACTTTAAACAGCGGTACTGAAACAATAGATCTTTATGATATGGAAATTATACTGTTGTTTAATTAATCTCTTATAACTCATCATTGGCTTTTTATGATGAAGTCACTGTCCCATTAATGTCTGAACAGTTTTAATAAGACCCATATGGCAAAAACAATGGTCACAAAGACGTGTCATTTATTTGTGAAAACCCATACACACAAAGACAAAAACATTAAATATGGACTATGGTGCATTCTAGAATAAAGTAGACCTATTCACATTAGATATACTTACTGTAAGTAATCATAAAGTGGGGTGAGTACAGGACTCTCATATCTCCCGTTTGCAAAATACTTTTTTTTTTTTTAGCCTTGCACTGGCAGTTGTAGTTTGGCAAATCCTTGTTAAAATACGACTGACTCTGAATATGGCTTTAAAATTTGTAGAAGTGCACACACACACGCACACACACCTGTATGATTGAAAACAGTTGTGTGTATGTGAATATACATAGTCTCCAGCCATGACAAGTCTCCTTCAATAAGTGCAACAATATTAAAGATCAAATAGCTCACAAACTTTATAGAAAAGCCTTGACTTTATAACAGAGTTATGTCTTTGGGATTGTAAAGGATGCATCTTGCTGTATTTTATGATAAAAAGATGGATGTACTGGATGTGGACACATCTGTACAGAGGTTAGAGAACATTTATGGTAAACAAAAGCAGAGATGAGTAGAAATAATTTGGCTGCACAGCTGTTATGAACTACACATCAAATCATCATAAAGTTTATTCCATATCTTAACACGTTTATACAGTTCATTAAAATCAGGCAGAAATTAAATAATGATGGCAATTATTTCTTACAGGGCATATTAATATAGTGCAGGTTGAGTATCCCTTATCCGAAATGCTCGGGACCACGAGCATTCCGGATAAGGGAATATTCCGGTTTTTGGAATATTTTTTTTTTTTTAGCCATACTTACCTGCCCCTGGTGGGTCCCCGATGGTCCCTCGGCATTCATGGAGTCCTCCGGCGTCCACGGCAGGCCACCAGCACTGTCTCCGGCGTCTCCAGCGGTCCCAGGATTGCTTTGCGCAAGTTCCCAGGCACGCCGGTGATGTCACCGGCGCGCGCGCACTCACGCAAAGCACTCCTGGGACCGCCGGAGAGGATGCTGAAGGCCTGCTATGGATGCCGGAGGACTTGGTAAGTATTAAAAGAGGGTTAGGGGGGGGAACAAAAAAAAATTTGAATTATTCCAAAAAAACACGGTTTTTGGAATAATTCGGATACGGGATGCCCGGATACGGGATACCCGACCTGTAGTAATACTGTATATTATGTTGGTTTTACTCTCCAGTGCTTCATATTGTTGTACCTTTTTTTATGATTACAAACTGAACAACTACCCTGAAGAGAGCATGATATATTTGCTTTTCTTTAAAATGACTTAACACAAAGCAGCGCCTCTTAATATCCTACAGTACTGTAGATTACACATGACATATTCAGCATGTTGATGCATACTGTACAAGGGCTCTGGATGAATGTGGTTTTTTGCCTTCCCAAAATAACTTCCTAATATTCAAAGCAATTGACTGCACTAGATTGAGTCATTCAGTCTATTGAGAATAAACGGAAATAAAACATGGTGTAATCGTTAGAGAGATGAACTTACATGAACTGTTTCTTCCATAGGAGGAACACAAGTGTTTTATTTCACCCTGCAGATATTTTTAGTTGAACATATTACCTAAATATTGATCTTATAATGTTCAAAGCTGTGCAAGAAGTTACTTTCCAAATTAAATCAGAGAGCTTAATTATCTGCAAATTCAAGTTTAAAACCAACAGCAATCTGTATGTGTGTGTGTAATTAATATATATATATATATATATATACATATACATACACACACACACACACACACACACACACGCAGGTCAGGCCTCCCATATCTGTGTATTCCAAAACAAAAATATTCCGAAAACCGTGGGGTGTTTTTTTTTTTTTTTTTCGTTTTTTGTTGATAAAGAGTGGCCAATAAAGAATTCGCTTTATTGGTCTGGTATTCTTGCTTATACTAGGAATTAGATTTGGATTGTTGTGCTTCAGCCAGGGTGGAGACAAGTAAACAGTGAAAGTACAGATATGTATCACAGGTACAGATATCCACTAGACCTGGGGTAGCCAACTCCAGTCCTCGAGCGCTACCAACAGTTAATGTTTTGCAGATCTCCTCACAGAATCACATGTGAAGTAATTAGCTCCACCTGTGGATCTTTGAAAATGTTTCAGCTAGTAATGAATGCACCGGTGCAGCAGCTAGGTTGTCTGGAAATGTGAACTGTTGGTAGCTCTCGAGGACCGTAGTTGGCTACCGCTGGTCTAGACTTATCCTAATGAGGGACACGGACGTGGGAACATATATTCGCTGAGCTGTACGGCACCCAGGTAGCTAATCCGCAGCACCACTTGGTGACTACACCAGCCAGGTAGCTAGACAAGTACAAACAGTACAGATATAGGACATGTACAGATATGCAATAGATGTATCCTGGTGAGGGGCATGGACTTGGGGGGGGGGGGTGCGAGAGTCAGTGAGGCCCGGGGCCAATTAAATAATGGGGTTTTAGTTCATGAATTGAGTAATACATTTAAGCTTGAAGCCCATCGCCAAGGGACTCCACTTCACTGCAAGTCTTACACAATTGGTCTCTTAAGAGCCTGGCAACTGCTGACACATGATAGGTGCATTCTCACCTTTAACCCAGGCGTCTGCTGGGGTGCCATTTAGAGAGTACTGTAATGAGTCCGCACTCCCAATTATATACCCAGAGATCCCAAAAGAGAAAAAAAACAGCACTCACCAGTCTTCTCATGAAAGTATAGGTCCAGAGTTTAATCCAAACAAAATGATAGCCTGCTAATGTTTCGGTCCTGGTGCAGACCTTTATCAAGGTGATGGCAATGCAAGCAGCAGTAAACAGCAAACCAAGAGGTACTGGGATGTCATTGTGTATCAAACAAAGGAGTGGGTTTCAGTGGTGGACTCCAATGTGTGTACAGGTCAAAACAAAAGGCAGTGACCCAAGTCTACCTCTACGCCATAAACACTCCAATGAGTTCCAATCCTACATACAGATGTGTCCACATACATCTTTACTCTATAAACTTCAAGTCGCTTTATACATAATGCGTGAGCTCCGAGTTGCTTGGTTGTGTCGAGCGTCTTTGCATGCAACCTGTTCCATTAAAATGCTGAGAGCGCTGTACCATAGCGTTTAGTATGTAGTAGTAGTATAGTACAGCAGCAGTAACACACAAAATACAGTTGATCACCAGAAAATGCTTGTGCATCAAGTTTAATGAATTTTTTTTAAATAAGATGCATTTTAGGAAAAAGGAAAAAGTCGCAAAAAGGAGGCTAGATGTATGTGGATACATCTGTATGTTGTTTTAGTATCTTTAATTATGGTCATCACATTGGTTAATGAAGTTACCACAGCTGCAAATAGTCTTTGGTGCTGGGGAGAAGTCATTCAATGATAGTCTGAGACACCTCATATCTGGTTAAATAAATAATTATATAACATGAGTAAAATATTTTCTGTTTATATTCTGAGCCAATAAGGAAATTAAAATACAGTATATTATACTCTCTGCTCTCACATTCCTTAGTGCCTGGTTTGAATATTGTATAATCTGTTTGGAAATGTTGTATGGCTAGGAATACAAAAACAGCTCACCGTTTGTATTATATATGTAGTCAAATATTTTGTTTTTCTTTTTTTATGTATAATTCCTGAGTTAAAGTATCCATTTTATGTGGCACAACATTACTTATCTCTCCACCCTTCCTCTTACTGCCTGAGCGTAAGGAATCAAATACTATATAAGGCCCTTTTTTAATCACATTTAAACAACATATGTGCTGTAAAATATAACAATCAATTGAAAAATTGCTTTAACAAGGCTGAAAGTTATAGTAATAAAGGTAAACATCTAGTTAGCTGTTAAGGTTAGCGGGATGTTTGCAATTAAACTTTTTTGAATGATTATCTTGAATAATCTGTTACCTTTTTTAAATTTTCACTAAATCATGAGACAGTAGCTACAGTATGCAGTAGTATGTTAGGCCCAAACATGGGTAATGCTATAGACATAGGCCGGTGTTCAATCCACGATTTTGACTGTCAGAACACCCTGACAGTCAGAATCCCAGGCCGTTTTCGCCCAGCTCAATAGTTATTTGACAGACTGAATTCCATGTCGACCCTTGTCGAAAAGGGTGCATGTTGGCAAAAACGGCCGTGGATTGTCGCAAAACGGTGTAAATTTGACATCCCATTGCAGGCGGATCTGTTTTGTTTAATTCCGCCTTAAATGCTGTTGGAAATGCCAGCATTTCATCTGTCGGAAATAGCACCCAGGATTGAATACCCCCCACAGAGTGTATCTTTACATTGACCAGTACACATTATACTTTGCATATACTATATACAGCATTGCCCATATATAGATTGCCCAGAAATTCAGTTTTTCTAGCTGTGACTACATAGCATATGTATCGGAGGTGCACCCTAGAACATGCAAAAGTTAATAAAACAATTGCTTGCATGCATTAAAAAAATGCAGGTTACAAACAACTGCAAGGGATATATGCATAATTAAGAAAAGATCATGAATAATTTGGAGACGATGCATTTTGCAATTAAATGATCAGTTTTAAAATCATCTTGTTTAGAGCAGCTCATTGAGTGTGTAGCTGTGGGGCATAAGAATGGAGCTTGCAAATCGCCAGGTGCAGAAAAGCACACCGCAAATTACTTGACATTATCATCAGAAACGAAATTATGACATGCAGCTAATAAGCAAAGCAAAATTAAAAAGCTGTGTTAACTCTGCAAACTGACATTCAACCACAGTAAATATGATATTCATCATTTACGTGTCTGTGTTTTCAGATGATAATTTGTTTGCAGCCTGAGAAATTTCGGATTAGCATTGCATAATGTTCTATAACACCTCAGCTCCCTTTTAATGACCTTTTAGTTATAAAGCCTGTAATTCTTCTTGGTATTCTGATTTCTATAGTAACGGTAAGCAGGATAAATTCGCACAAGCTGAATGTTGAAATTACTTTATTTTCCATGTTTGCTTACATGTTTCAGACTAATATCTCACCGATTTTATATTTATTGAATTCTAAAAAAAAGTTTTACAAAACTTTTTATTTGGACATTGCACATTAACAGGATTACAAAAGTTACTGCATTGAAAGTTTTTAGGTGTTTTTTTTTTTTTTATATACTCATTGAACTGTAGTCATGTTTGCAAGGAAAGCAAAAAGAAATACCAGCAACTGGGAAAAACAATGTGCAGGTTCGGATTTACTCGGTTCTTATCAAATTATCGTAAATTCGGATTTTTCTGGTTATCGGCTTTCACGTGTTTTGGATAGGCAATAAGATCCCGCTGTAAGGACCGAGTAGATCCGGGTAAAACCAAAACCGCACATCTCTAGTAGAGAGTGATCTATTTGGGTGAGGCACGTTCAAACTGAAATCTAAATTGTAGCATACACATAATGATGTCTAAACATGGGCTACATGTACAGAAGTAGTCAGTATTTGCCCTGCATGGAAACATTATCACCAACCTAAATCTAAACATGTGTACAGATGGGGCCGGTTTTATCTTTGCTGGCGAACCGCCAGCAACAGGGCGCTCCATCTGACTGAGACGCGCGTGCGTCCCCCACGCACGCGCGTCTCAGTATCCGGGCGGCGAGGCGGACGCAATACTGTCCTCCTCCCGCTCGATAGTGCTGGGGGGGACCCGAGGAGGCTGCGGGGGGGGTGCGGTCGCCCGGTGTGGGCACCGGGCGACCGAGGGCAGCACTGTCGGAAGGGGACGCGCGCGCACCTCGTGCACGCGCGTCCCCTTCCGGCATACAGATGGCGGGGATGCAGGTGATGGCGATGGCGACGCCATCACCTGCAAAGATGAATCACAATACATCTGTATGTGTTTTACCCAGTTGTGTGTGTGGTTTTTTTTGTTTTGCTTACAAACATGAATCATACACATTGTGTTTTATGTAATTATGTTCATTATTAATGAGTTAACATACTAAACAGATTCCTGAAAAATTATCCTAAAAATTTAATATCAATATTATGTAAACATTCGTTTTCAAAATTAATTTAAGTAAAACTTAATTATGTGATTGTAGAGAATTAATTCACATGTGTGATAGTTGGTTGCCCAGCCAGCATTGGTAAACAAATAAAATGTAAAAAAATGTTTTGAATTTTATTGGCCCTGTGCACGAATCGGCTAATTTATACATAAGTATATATATATAGGCCATTCTGGCTTCTGTTATGTACAACAGAAGATGGAGGAGTCTACATTTGAAAAGTCACAGAAGCTTCTCGGACTCATTTTTAGACTGGTGAAAAATTGCGGCAAATTTGACGATCCACTAGGGTTTGGCACATACCAGATTATCACACAGATTATCAGACACTTTTGACCAAATTTGCAGGGTTTTTTTTTTTATACTATGGGGTGTATTCACTGTTGGTCGTTAGGTCCATTCTGTCTAAAACAGCATATTTTACGCCTGAAAAAAAAGTCTAGATGAATTGTAGTATTCACTATCATTTTTTCTAGACAGTCTAAAGCATTTCACCTGTCAACTCTTTTCGTTTGCCTCGCCTGTCTAAATGAGTCATTTGGACTTTTTGTTTCACTTTGTCTAAACTCAGCCATGTTAATCTGATTTAGCCTATTCAGTGTCCGATTGTCTAAATGGATTCTACAGTTTTCAGGCAGGCTTTAGACAAAGTGAACTAGACAATTTCTTCTGTCGGGACTAGTCTACAAAACATAAAATATTATTTAATTTATGTAGTTTTTTTAATTAATCAATGTCATTTATTTTCATTTTGCTTATAAATACATTATGTATGTTTATTATTGTCTATATGAATATATTTAGATTTCTTTCATTTTTTTTTTTTTTTTACTCTACCCATGTAGCATTGTGTTTTACTGCAGTGTTGTACCCATGTGATGTTTTTACCCAGGATTCTGTTATCCCTCACTCCCATTTTGAGACTGTCAACTTTTACGTAACCACCATGCCGACCTAACCACCTGTCATCCTAATGACCATGTCGACCTTCCACCATGTCGACCTAATGACCCTGTCAACCCTCCACCTGTCAACCTAACCCCCATGGTCGACCTAACCATGTCGACCTTCCACCATGTCGACCTTCCACCATGTCGACCTAATCCACATGTCAACCTAATCCACTTGTCAACCTAACCCCCATGGTCAACCTAATGACCCAGTCAACCTTCCACCTATCGACCTAACCACCATGCCGACCTAATGACCATGTCGGCCTTCCACACGTCGACCGTCCACCTGTCAACCTAACCCCCATGGTCGACCTAACCATGTCGACCTTCCACCATGTCGACCTAATCCACATGTCAACCTAATCCACATGTCAACCTAATCAGGTGCAGGTGGTCAGCAGGGGGGGGGGGGGGTGTGAAGGAGGCCAGCAGGGGGGGTGAAGGAGGCCATCAGGGCGGGGGGGGGGGGGATGAAGGAGGCCAGCAAACGGGGGGGTGGGGGTGAAGGAGGCAAGCGGGGGGGGGGTAGGCAGAGTACACAGATACAAGGGGAGGGAGCATACAGGCGGGCACTCCAGGAGGCATCCATGCCGAGATCGCGGCTGTGCTATCACAACCCTATATCACCTCCGTCCCCATCCACCCACCATGCAATGCCCGCTCTGCATCTAGTAATCCCCCACCTGCCCTGCAGCTTCTAATCCCCCGCGAGGTGTCTGCCCGCTGACCGGCTGCGCACAGCGTGCGGGCACTTCAGGTGGCTGAGATCGCGGCTGTGCTGTCCTCCTGCTGTCCGCCCACAGCGTCTAGCAATCCCCCGTGAGCTGTCCTCCTGCTGCCCGGCGGTGGCAGCCGGGCAGACAGCGGCCGGACAGCTCACGGGGGATTGTAGACGCTGTCGGCGGACAGCAGGAGGACAGCATAGCCGCGATCTCAGCCACCTGAAGTGCCCGCACACAGCGGTCAGCGGGCAGACACCTCGCGGGGGATTAGAAGCTGCAGGGCAGGTGGGGGATTACTAGATGCAGAGCGGGCATTGCATGGTGGGTGGATGGGGACGGAGGTGATATGGGGTTGTGATAGCAACCAGGCAGCCAGGCAGCCAGTCAGTGGGCAGACACCTTGCAGCGGGGGATTAGTAGATGCAGGGCGGGTGGGGGATTACTAGATTCAGAGCGGCATTGCATGGTGGCTGGACGGGAACGGAGGCAGTTGTACCCGGAGACCCAGCAGGGAGGGAGGTATGGAGGGATTGCTGTCAATTGAACTCCCCTGCATGTGCATGAAAAGAAGCAGGGGAGTTAGAAGAAAATAAAAGTTTACATTCACATAGCACCTCTCCAAAAAACCAAATGGAGTGTGTGTGTGTGACTGTCCAGGGCTGCAGGCGAATTGGACATGCCCCCTTTCGCCTCATTGGTTTTTAACGCCAGGAGGTGTTCTGAACTGATTTCACCCTGAATACACTAAATGGTGAAAGGGTGAAACACAATTCGCCTGTCTAGCTGATGTAAAAGCTAGAACAGGCGGAACTACATCAGCTAACGACGGACCCTGAATATGCCCCTATGTGGGCAAATTAGTGCAGTTTTTTTGGCTAACCAAAAAAAAGGCACTTAATTGAATACCATCCTATACCTTTCAAAAACCATGGATAAATGTGTTTTTAAAAACAGCAACAGTAGCCTTTACCGCTACCAAGATATGTTCCAGGGCCATATTAGAAATGGTTTATTTTCTTTTTCACACACACACATATAGATCAGTACGTGTCACAAAAAACCTGCGTTATAAATTTATTTATTTAATTTTATTAATGTTCTTTATGCATACTGAGTAGTACACATTGGCAAAGTTGACCATTGTGTGCTAATTTTCATCTGACATTTTTTTTAAACAACACTAATGGGACCTACACACGTAGCGAATTAGGGGCATTTTCTAAACCTTCTCAATAGATGGCTTACAAAATGCCCCTACATTGCTCCTTGTGTAGGGGCCATAATAATAGTGATGTGTGACCCTGCCAACAGCGTCGAAACGTGGGGCATGGCCTCTTGGGAACGCTGCTAGTATAGACATGCCCCACATAAGCGGCCTTATCAAAGTTGGGAGGTATGATATCGCCCAGCAATTACTGTCCAGCATGCTGAATCGGTCAGGGCCAGTGTTCTCCTCTGAGCACACTGGCCCTTACAGATCATTTAGCACACAGTGCCTACAAATTACTGTGTGCTGAGTGATCTAGCATCATTTAGCATATCTCCACGTGTGTAGGCCCCTTTACAATAACTGTGCTTTAAAGGACTTTAACCTTTAACACAATTGTGCCTAGCAAAGGAAAATTTGTAAGGTGATCCTTCTATGCTATCAGTTACTGTAGGTAATTATTTGCATGCATACTGTACAAACATACTCACAATGCACATGGTTTATACCGGACACATACAGTAGCTGCTTGGGCACTACGTTTTACTATAAACTTTAAGATCCAAAAATGATGAAAGAGAATTTGCTATTTATTTCAAGAAATAAACAAGGGGAAATAGCTTTTATAGACTGGTAGATGTAATGCAAGGTAAATGCCAACATAGATGTGCAGCACTGTAGAGAATAATGTACATACTGTACTGGGGAATTAAAAAGCGGCTTTCTGGCATGACATCCCATTGCAATATTTATTTAAAGTCATTGTGTGGTCTGTGGTGATATCTCTGTGTCATGCAGTAAAACGCTTTGCCCTTTCTTCCTTTAGAAACCAAACAAGATAATTCATAGAGCCCTTTCCAGTTCAATATAGATTTTATGACTGGAGTTCCTCCCGCTATGAATTTGAGAGCAGCACACTACAGTTCATGTACAATATTGTTTTTGAAGCAAACCATAAACCACTTCCTTATATAAATTAATGAAAATGTATATATATTTTTTATTTTAATATTAGGACTTAACGTCTAACTTTCTTGATCAACGGTGAAACTTTGAGAGCTCATCCTACCCTGGTTTAGGTAGCGCACAGCTATGAGACTGAGTATTATTGTATTTATATGGTGTTATTCTTAGTACCATGTATAATATGGGTGAAACATAACCTAGGAATATGTTCTGGAATATAACAGGATGAAAACTGATCTTTCATTATTATTCTTGGAGATGTGAAATTATCAGTTACTAGTATATTTGAATATGTCTTTGTCTACTTTGGAACTAAACTTGCCCTTCTTTGTCTACATACAGTATGCATACTTTATATGTCATTTTTGGTGCAGCTTTGTTTACATCAATTTTTTTATTCTATTTTACTTTGCAGAGAAAGGATGCGCCAGTCTGCCATGTACGAGCTGTGCCAAAGTATGCAGCATATAAGTCTAGAGTTTAACCGTTTGCAGCTTACCTTTGAGGAATACTCGATAATGAAAGTTTTGCTGCTGCTAAGCACAGGTAAATTAAATTTAATTGCTATCCTACAATGCACAGTTATTTTATTGTAACTATTCTATCCTCCCCCTGTGGGCCATAATCACACTCTCTGAAAGCTTTTCAGCTGCATTTGACTATTTAAAAGTAAGCGGAGTGAAGCACCCAGCTAGCACATGTGCCTGATACAGCCAAGTTTGCAGATTCAAAGCCCACGTCTTATTTTTTGGAGCGCCTTGCAATTTATTTCTTTTAAATATTTTTCTTGATCTAGAACTTTGGTGATGCTGGCACTGGGGAGGCAGAGCTTCAACTGTCATTCTCCAGTATACTGCAGAGATTTGACTATAAAAATTATTGGAAAACAGAAGTAATCTATAACTTAAAAATATCATCTTGGTATTGTGATCATTTTTATATTCAGAACAAATTTGCAATCCTGAGCTGGAAATACAGGGACTGTGGGGTCTATTTACTATACTTTGGTGATGGATGTCTATTTACTAAGCCTTGGGGAGAGAGAAAGTTGAAGGAGATGGTGCTAGCGAATTGGCCCCAACGGCCATTTTACAGGATGTTAGAAAAAGTACAGTTTGGAGGTTGGTGCTTTATCTCTCGCCAAGGCTTTGTAAATAGACCAATGTATCTGGCTTTAATACAAGCCAGGAACTTCCCAACCATTGACCTCACACCATCTCCCTGAGCTAAAAGATGAGAGGTGTTTGCATTTTTTTCAATCCCGGGATTGAAAAATGCTCAATCCCGGGATTGACTTCCCTAAAAAAAAATGCCCTGCATGTTTACTTACATGGAGCCCGGTGGGTGGCTGGGTATGGTGATGTTGCCGGGTGGGGTCGCCGGAAGGGTGGGCGGGGAGCCAGGAGGGGTCTCAGGGAGCAAGGAGCCGGGTGGGTAAGCAGGAGCAGGCAGGAAGCCGGGTGGGGGAGAGAGTTCTTTGTGAGCGGGGTGGGTAGGCATGGTCTCCGGGAGCCAGCCAGCAGCACGTTCAGGACACTTCTTGGCTGTCTGTGCGGCCTGCACAGCGTGACCTATGACCTCGCCACGCTGCGCAGGGCCGCACTGCCGGGTACAGGGGAAGTCGGGCAGTATCTGAGGGATGCTCAGACGCTGTCCGACATTAGACTGTGCATTCTAATCCCGAAATCCTGGGATTGGATACATCAATCCCGGGATTGAAATCCCAGTGTTTTGGGGGCGAAATCCTGGGATCCCGTCAATGTCGGCATTGGCCATCCTACTTATGCGGGAGGCATGTACACTGGATTTGATGTCACAGCCCCAATGCCGGATTGGTGGGCCTGGCAAAATAGTTAAGGTGGATGAAAGCTTATTTGTACAGTGAAAAAATCATGTTGGACACGTCATGCCTCAACAGCGGCTGTTTGGTGGCATATCCCGTGAGATAGGTGAATGTTTTGTAACACCTGTGGCCAGCCGTGACACCAGCACCCTGATGTCCGCCATCCAGACGAATATTGAACCGGGTACCACTTTATACTCTGACTGTTGGCGCGTGTACAACACTCAACAACTTGAACAGGCGGGTTACCATCATGCGCGCGTCAACCACTGCTACAATTTCCTGGACCCAGACACTGGGGGTCATACCCAAAACATTGAAAGGCTCTGGGGGTCATGCAAGTGGAGGGACAAGAGACACAGGGGCACTGCGTGCCAATGCCTTGACTTCTACCTGCAGGAGTTTATTTGGCGCAAAACACTTGGAGCACAGAACGCTTTCCTGCGCATTTTACATGCACTAACTTTGATCCCAGCCGACAAATCAACCGACACAAATGCTGACGCAGCTGCATCAACATTAGCTGCATTTGAAGGCATTGCAGAAAGTGAAGAATGTTTTCTTTATTGTTCACTAAAATCCAGTTACAAGTTAACACATGTCGTCATTACTGTTTCAGATATATGATATGCCAGGTGTGACTGGCATATCCACTATCCACGCCAACCCGAAGCGTGGCGAGCACAATGCATTACGCGTCCTCCCGACCTGTTCATTCCCCCACTATCCACGTTGTCGTGGAGTTGAATTTATAAAGTGTGGCAAGCATAGCGAGCCACCGAGCCCGAAGCATGGAGAGCGCACGCAGACTATATTTGAAGTAATCGGAGTCCCCTTGCATTGCTTCAGGCACTTTATAAAATCAACTCCACGCCGACGTTGGGCTACGATGACGTCACTTAGGCTTCCGACGTGAAACTACACAATTACTATATGCCCTTTAGTAGCACCTGTTACAATCGCAATAGTCCTGTTAAGAAGCAGGCTCCAAGAACTTTTACTGATGAATGTAGACAATAGCAATATAGAAAAAATGTATATTCCTGCTTGATGAAAAGTACAATCAGAAGGCTTGCTTCTGTAAGTATACACTGACCCATTGTATGCAGTGGACCTTTAGTTTGCTCCGACAATGTAGGTGGCTATAAAGTTTTATATCACAAAGGAGTGAAATATGATTGTTGACATCACACATATCTTCTAATAAGTTTACCTTCAATGTATCACATACTGTACTTCCAAACCCATCTGGTATTTTTGATCCATTGTATGGTTGTGGTAAATAATTCCAATTAGAGAATCTTGGCAGTTCTCCATAATGCTACATTTTAAGTTATTTCCGTAGGTTTGTAGAGTTTATTTTACTTTTCATTCTAACCAATGTTGTTGCAACATTTGATAAAAAAAAAAAATGGTTGGAAAAGCAGCAAGAATGTTTCTGTAACAGAGGGGTAACATAAGGAACACTTTTGGGTCCTATTGATGTTTACAATTCAGTTGATCATTAAGAGTTTTTTTTTTTATGGGGGGTTTTTCCTGTCTGTTTTCTATATTTACTGATTTATATTTTGAGTCTCGTAACTGACAGATATATAAATCTAGAGTTAAAGCCTTAATTTAGTTTATAACAAAAATAAGCTACGTGAGTGTGCCTGTCTTTCTATCTCTCTGGAAACACTTGGGTCAGATTCAATTAGCCAAGGGGCTTACTGCATGGCTGTAGCTGTACGCTTACTGTACTTTGCTTATGTCTGTCTTCCACGTCCCATCTGTACTCTGCCTTTCTAAGTAAGGGAAGGTCATAATAATAATATGCAAGTATAAAGGTGCCCGTACACATGTCCAATTTGGCCCAAATCCGACAGTTCGAGACAATATATTGGTGAAATTAGGAGGTCCGATTTGATGCGCATTCTCGTGTGCATCCGATAATAGCCTGGAAATCTCATGTGCAGCAGGTAAGAGGATTTTGACTCAGATCAGAACAGAAACATCTCAGGAGTATCGCACCCGTATAGTATCGCTTCAAATTTCCTTTGAATTCCCCCAGCAGCTCCCTGAGAGTCCTTTTTACATGCGATAAACCTTGTGCGATTTATCAGATTTTAAAAAAAATGGCACATCAAGTGCCTAGTCGGAGTTAGCCCTGCCGGGGGAGTTCAAGGGCAAAACAGGTCCGACTTGTGCCTTTGACAAGTCGGACCTGTGTATGGTCACCTTAACTCTTTTTTGTTTTTGTGCCCAAGCTCTGTATGGAAATGTGTTTTTACACAAAAAAAAATTATTCCATCTTTACATTTTCCTCTTAGACAAATGGGTATCCAGGTAGCAGCTAGTCAGTAGGTTAACACCAGACAGTAGAAGGGGTCAATAGGTAGGCCTTTTCAACCTGTCAACTGAAGACCATGTCAACCACTTAACTGTTGATCTTTTGACCTTGAAAATCTGGTGTTGATCTGTTAACTGTTTCTACTGTTAATTTTTTAATCCACACCCATACAAATTAAGTATTCTATATTTATAGAGAGATTTTAGTTAAAGGTCCATACACATTGGGTAAAGACACCCAGTGTGTATGCGCCTTAACAGTGGGCTTTACCACACAGCTTTCTCTGCCAGGTAAATGGTCGGCGCTATCCCACTTGTCCCCAGGGCTGTATTTGAATTGGATTTCTTCTCACCTCTACAGGGTGCAGGCAGAAACCTGCATTAAGTGCATCTTCCAGGCTAGTCACAGGCTGCTAATTGAATAGCTCTACACAGATAATTAAATTCCCCTCCTTGACTTATGCTGAAAGCTTGTTTCACAAATGTTTTCTTTTACTTATGTCAATAGCTGTAGCTGTTTACATATGGGAATCAAAACCTATTACATAGTTACATAGTAGGTAAGGCTGAAAAAAGACTTGCGTCCATCTAGTTCAACCTGGTATAGATATCCATTGCTGATTTGGTAGGTTCTGGTATTTTACAGACAAATTATATTTCTTATTTGTACCCATGGATGTTTTTCTCAAGTAAATGTTTGTCCAACTTTGCCTTGAACGCATTTAATGAGCCAGCCGTTACCACCTCTCTGGGAAGAGAGTTCCAGAGTTTGACTGTTCTGACCATAAAGAAATTCTTTCTACTAGCTGAATTAAATCTTTTTTCATCTAATCTATACTCATGCCCTCGTGTCCTAGATTCCTGTCTAGTAGAAAATAGGGTGTGTGACAGTTCCTTATATTGGCCCTTGATATACTTGTACATGTTGAGCATGTCCCCCCTTAAACGTCTCTTTTCTAATGTAAATAGTCCCAAATTGCTTAATCTCTCCCCGTAGCTTAAATTCTCCATTCCCCTAATAAGCTTTGTTGCTCGCCTTTGGACTTTTTCTAAATCTATGATGTCCTTTTTATAGTGTGGGGCCCAGAACTGTACTCCGTACTCTATTGATTTGGTGATCACAATAAAGCAGTGGTTCACAAACTTTTTTGAATCCCGGCACTCTAGAGAATCAACAATTTTCATGGCACCCCTTTTAACAATATTAATTTACGTAATTTTTTGTTTTTATGTCATTTTTAGGTTCAATTATTTGGTGAGGGACGGGATTCACTTGTTTGTCCACATAAATTATGATTTGAAGCCACAAGCACTGGTTTGACCATAAATAATTTTAGTTGGTCTTGGACCACCAACCCAAGGCACACCTGCAAGTGTCCTGAGGCACCCCAAGGTGCCACGGCACGCAGTTTGAGTACCACTACAATGAAGTGATCATTACCTACAGTAAATCTATATGAAAATGTGTGATTGCATTTTATGGAGAGAGATCTGTAAGGTGCATGGTTACATTCCATGGGAACACATTACGGTGTCACAGTATGATAAATGACAGAGCAGCATATTGCTGGTCTTTGTCTCATGGTGACATATATGGTACTTTATCGAACTTTTAATTGGTTTACAGTATGAATGAATACTTAACCTTTAGCTCATTTGGTTATTTTTGTTTTTTTTTCTTTTCAACCAAGTACCTAAAGATGGACTTAGATGCCAAGCTGCATTTGAAGAAATGAGAGTGAACTACATTAAAGAACTGAGGAAAATATTAATGAAGAGTCCCCACAGTGCTGGACAGAGCTGGCAGCGATATTTCCACTTAACTAAACTCCTGGACTCCATTCATGATGTAAGTATAGTGGAGACAGCCTGGAGGATAGTCTGGGTGTGTCACGCTCATGATGGTAGCATTAAAGTGACAGCCTGACTAGTGAAGAGGAAAGGGGGGCTGCGTCTGACATGACTCAGCCAGGGAAGACACAACACACCTAGTATCATCTCATGAAAGCAACTTGCTTTGTGTTAAATTGGAATTTGTGTATTACAGGGTAATTGACCCTCTACTGTACAGGTTCTTAAACTCGGTACTCAGGACCCCCACACAGTGTACCAGGTCTCCTCACAGAATCACAAGAGAAATTATAAACTCCACCTGTGGATCTTTTAAAATGTGTGTGCACCTGCCGGGTGCAAAAACCTGTGCAATTGTTGGGTGACCTGGAAAACATGAACTGTGTGGGGTCTTGAGGACCGAGTTTGAAAACACCTGCTCTAGTGTAAGTTTTGTGACTGAGACCACCTGCTTCTAGATGGTCACAGAACTCCTTAGTGGCTTCTAATATACTTCATTTTGTGTCTTGTGTTTTACCCTAGTAAGTTTACTTAAAGATCCTGCTTTTTTATATAGATGTTGTTTGGAGAAAGGCCCATACTGTATTTATTGCAGTGGGAATCACTGGAGTACCGAGGCACTATATATTGAGCGCACCAGCCTGCTTGGGATGTATATAGGGCCTGATTCAGATTTGATCGCTGCTCTGAAAAAGTGCAGAGCCCTGCGATCAGATAGCCGCCACCCCACTAGAGTGAACGCCTGCCCAATCCAAGACTGCAAATGGTTTGCAAAAATAGTGCTGATCGGCGATTTAGCTGCAAATCCATTCCCAACTTACTCACCAGTGCACATTAAAGAAGGAGTTTGCTTTTACACATCAACCAGAATCACCCCCTCAGTGTGATGGATAATCGGCACATATCACTTTCCAGCAAACCACTCTTGAACTACTATTGCAAAGATTGTAGGCTACCACACTGTGCGGCTCATTTATCATCGAGTGATAGTAATTGTGAGTGATAAAACACTGTGTATAATAAACGCTGCTCCAGCCAATCCGCTCCCAACTGACCATTATTATCATGAGTTGATAAATGAGCCCCATATTTTCTATTTACAAATTTTTGTCTAAACTTTGAATTCCATGTCTTGGAATGTGCTGTGTTGATCCCAGAAGTGGATGGATCTGGACTTTTCCTTGTTTTGTAAATTACATCAATATTTTTGGCTGCATTTTCCCTTTAATGCATATCACACTCTATTTTAGAATGTTCAGTGACCAGTTCGTGCAGTTAAGACCCAGAAAAGTGCTTCACGGGGTGTGCACTGTCCCATTGCTGAGGACCAGCATTGCCAGGCCTTCCCCTAAGCATTCACTGAGCTGAGTATTAGAAACACTACAGTATTGTTACTCCTATGCCTTCCGATGTTTTGTTGGATAGGTTAAATCACCTTAATTCAGGAGTCACATGTGTTTCTCATACTGGAGTAACTTTATTTGTATTGTGCATACTTCTATTTGTGGAAACATGATGGCTGTAGATCACTTTTGCTTGAACTTTTTGCAAATGCAAATTTGCAGCCTGAAGAACAGGGGTTGGAAATGTCTGTGATGGCAGTTCAGTAAGTGTAAAATGGAGGATGTTCCTCCTGGTGCTATAAAAATGTGCCCTGCACTTACCCGTCTGTCTTGCCACTATGCATACAGTGCAGCTGTTGGTTCACGCTTTTAATAATAATATATATTCTCTTGCTTCAGACCCAAACTTCTAATTAAAATCCAAAAATGTAATATAATACAGAGCATGATAAAATATTAAAACCAAATGAAATTTAAGCTCCAGCACATCTTTTATTAAAAAAAAAAGTATTAATTTCTGTGCGCCCCTTGGGTCCTCTCATAGTTATTACAGATGACATCAGCATTCTTTATGGGTGACCTAATGTGTCCAATGTTGCCACACCCATTGTCATTGGCTGAGCAAGCTGACATTCTATACTTCTTGGTGACAAACATCTGAGGAAGGGAACAATGATTTTATTGAGAGCTCTTATTATGGGTATTGTTGAGTTTGATTATTTCTGTCTGTTAATTAGAAATATATATGTGCATGTCTATCTCTATAAAGATTTAATATGTGTATATATAGATAAAAAGATGGAGACTGACTCGCATTAATAAAAAAATACAAATAGCGTACGGGTGCCTTCCAGCAATAAACCAATATTACACAGCCATCAAATGGCGGCGCTTAAAGACTAGATGGCCCTGCACCCCAAACGGTATATAGCAGCTGGTCCATGTGCCAGAATCAGTATTATCCTAAAGGCAGCGATGGAAGACAAACAGCAATCATGGTGTGAGATGTGTAACGGTGTAACAATGAGATGTGTAACGATGTTGTGTATACTGCATGTATGGATGTTTTATTGCTGCATTTCTGTAAATAGATAAGGAATTCCGTAATTGTAAACTTCTGTTCAAGTTATTGCAGTGAGTAGTAAAGCGAAAATGGAAACTACCTTCTTAGAGAATGGAAAGGATTATAGTTTGACTGCGCTACCTTCACTCCTTATCACTCTTTCTGGTCATTGCCAAGTTAAATTCATGCGCTAAGACCTTTTATTTCCTTTTCCGTATTTCTAATTCTTTTTTTATTTTCCTTGAATGCAGTTTAACGTTTATGAGAGGTAAAAAAATAAAGCCCAGCACGTTGGTAATCTATATCTTGGAGCAGACACAAGTGATCTGTGTCTATCTTGCTGAAGCAATATGTGGTCACTTTATTTGATGCTGAGCTCAACTTCTGACTGTACTGAGGCTTGTTATATTGCTGCTGGCATGCAGAAATACCTCTGACTTCAATGTGTGTTCATTATTTATGTCTCCTACACGATCATAGGGTGAGAGGAGTGCACTTCAGGACATGCTGTAGCGCTACAGCTTGGTGTTGTTTAAAGAACTTACTGTACATATGGAATAATTTTCCTGAAGTATTTTCTGCTCCTCTTCACAGTGGGAGGAAGAAAAACATGATTCCCCTGGCAATCAGATTTTGTTAAAAGCACATCTTCCTTATACAATGCCAGAGCCAGGCACACAGCCTATTGGATTATGTTGTGTGACAACTTTGTCAGTACTACCCAGAGATTCCTGGGCTCTGCTCCTTATTTCTTTATTTTTTATATTATTATGTATTTACCTCACGGTTTTCATGTGCGTTGCATTGGCAAACACTGGATTTTTACAGTGGGGTTTCCTATATCTCTCTCTCGTATATCATCTATATATATGTTTAGTATCCGTGAGTCTCTGAAACACTGCCATCTGCTGGCAGAGAGTGAAACTACATCTCTTTCTCACACATGCACAAACACAGAAGGTAGCAGACTAGCTTTCGCTCTGAGCGGGCCCCCATTTGGATATGGTTCAATAAATGCACTTGTTCCTTTGGAATGCTTTCCTGTATTTATGGAGATGATGGCTTTTTGTACTCCGATCTTGAAAAAGGCCCAATTCCTGACTGAAACTTCAATGAAAATTCTGGAGAATTTTAGCCTTTTAAACTTTGATTAACCAATAGTTCTTTTGGACTATATTTCTCTGGATCCACATCCACCTTGGAGCACCCCAAAATTTACTATAGAGAAGATATGAGTACGAACGAACAGTAGAACAATATACTTATACATAAACAATATATATATATATAATCTAACACACAAATGCCCACACACCCACATCTTTCACAACATAATTTATTAAAGAGGTATAACCCCCCTGACATGTGAGTCAGACACATATCTGCATAGTGCAGACCCGGCCAGCTTCAAAAACTCCCGAGCCTCTCACATCCCCATGGTACAGTAACTTAATCTTCCTAAGAAGAGCTCCCCCTACTGTACACTCAGCCAGCCTCATTGTAAAAGTATTAAGGCGGCAGCTGCCGTGCTATGCACACGGCAGCAGCCTGCGGAGCATCTCTGTGTGCAATAAATATCGGACAGCTGTACACAGAATCATCATTCAGGGGGGTACTTCCAGGTACTTGGAACCCCTCCCCCCTATGTATGCGATATACATGCTTTGAACACTGACCATATATGCAAGTATCCTTACTGTCCAGGCATGTTACTGTACACATGATCCCACAGCATCCAATGACCTTCTTATGCTGGGTACACACCAGGACAACTAGGGCCCGATCCCCACAATCTAGATCCAATTCCGATCAATTGGATGTAGATTGTGTGCTGATTGGGCCCTTTTCTGACCTGCTGTGGACCGATACCGATCCGATGCGCGGTCCCGCGGGTCGGTCGTTATTGAGATCCTACCTGCTGCAGGTAGGATCTCAATGACGACCATACAGCCGGGTGCGGGTCGCCATCGGATCGGACCCGCTCACGGTGCACATCGTGAGCGGGTCGTTTCCCCCCCCCCCCCCCCCGCGCGCGTCACCGTGAGCGGGTCGGACGAGACACCGATGACCCGCTCACGATGTGCATCGTGAGCGGGTCGTCCTGGTGTGTACCCTACATAAGTCCTCCAGCTACTATGTGATCACAGGATGGCAGATCTAGTTTAAATGCCTGTTAATCACTCTGCAAATGTGCGTGTGCTAATGCTGTAAATAATAAAACTGTATACATGGCCCAGTCCTTACATAAATGTCAGAGTATAGCAACAACATCATACTACAGAGTTCAAACTTTTACATTTCAACTCTATCCACCATGTGGTGCTATCAGCTGCAATGTTTTGGAGCCCAGCAATCTGGTAAACGCCACCCTGCCGCTGTGTCAGTCTCCCAGAAAACGATGCGTCCCCGCCCCATACAACCATCAATCACGCAAGCTCCCGTACGATGGCTTACTGTCAAAATGTGCAGTCATCACAGCCCTGCTTTCCAGCCTGAATTGGGCCCTAAGCCATGGGAATAGATAACTGGATCATCTCATTGGACACAATCGGTGTACAGTATTTGGTACTTTGAATGTTGTAATGTAAACAGCAAGGTGGAACAGATGAGTTAAATTAAGTACTTTATGGCATTGCATCAGTTTGCAAGTTATTTTTGAGTACAGTACTTGCATTCATCACTTTGGACAATTGCCAAAGCTGCACATGCAAATTCCACACAAGCTGCAAGCGAATCAATTCTATTCCTAGGCTATGCGATATGTGGATATTACTTGCGTCTTATCTGTCTGTTTATTTAAGCTCTGAATAGCAACGGTCTGAGTATATTACCACCATTATTACTGCTTATTTGTAAAGCACCATGGTGATGCACAGAGCAGGGTAGTGAGTTAAGAGTAAATAAGTGTAAAATAAAATGACATGCTGTATATGGACATGTTGGGTGCAGATGTAAAATGTGTAAGAGGCAATATGCAGGGGATAGAAATACATCAGATAAGAAAAGATTGCAGAGTTTGGCATAGCAGGTAATCTGTACCAGTGAGAGAAGGAAACTTAATCTGTTGGTTCTCTTTAGTTTGCCTTAAGAAATATACATTTTCTGAGAGTGTTTAATGATTTGGGAGATGGGGGAGTCTGATAAGACATGGTAAGGATTATCATAATATGATTGGGGAATGGGACCAAGCCTGGCAGGACCAATAGAAGGAAAGAGGCATAGGTCAGAAGCAGATCATAGTCTCGCGTTTTTCAGTTGAGGGTTGAGCTATAGGAGGAGTGACATTAAGTGGCATTCTAAGATAGGGTGAGGATGTTGTATTCATGAAAGTATGGTTAGCTAGGCCATAGCTTCCAAAGCTCTGTCCTCGAAGAAGCACAATAGCTTCAGTTAGTTTCTGCACAGATGGTGTATAATCAAACTGACTGAGGTACAGTACTTTACAAAAGCATGGATATCCTTAAAACCTGGACTGCAGGAGGACTGCATTTGAAACCACTGAGCTGGGGATTTACAAAAGTGAGAGAGAGCGCCAAATGGACCAGATGTGTAAATGTAGGTGTCTGGTCAGTAATGGGGAGCATAATCTTTACAATTCTGGTTTTTAACACTAAATGCAAAGCAGTTAATGGACCTAATATTTGAAGTAGTGCAGAGTTTAAGTGCAAAGTGCTTTGGTTTTGTCCGAGTTTACTTAGATCAGAGTTTCCAAAACTCTGTCCTTACACAGGTCACGTTTTTACAGGTGCACTGTATCACCTACTGTCACATTGCAAAAATCCACAGATGACCTGGAAAACATGAGCTGTTAGGGGACCTGGAGGACAGTTTGGGAACCACCGGCCTAGATCTTAAATCGCATATAAAGATGGATACCTATGCGCTGCTTTCTGGAATTACTACTGAAACCTAGACCAGTGGCGGATAAACATTTGTGGAACCATGAACTTTGAACCGTTATGGGGGACCAGCAACATCCAACCATATCCAAATGTCTGTTTCTCACAGCAACCATACCTTCTAACATGAACATTTCCAGGGGGATCAATATGCTCTGTTCCTGGACCTCCATGCCCGTGGCAATTGCAGAGGTGGGGCTTCAGGAAGGTCGTGCAAAAATAATCACATCCTACAGCAAGAAACATGCTTAAAATGTGTTCTCGCTAGTTTATTATATTAATCGCACATCATGTGACATCAATGTTTTTTTAGGTGCACCAGTTTATTTACCCCTGTTTTTTTTTTTTTTTCCCAGGCCTATTATTACTCATCCCAACTCCGCCAATCAGTTGGTGTTAACTTTTGCTCCTCCAAAAATGCCTCTGTCTAGCTTCACAAAACAATGGTTTTTGAGAGAGAAATTGGTGCTGCATCTGGCTCATTGTTTTACACACACTGATTGTACCAAGTATATTGTGGCTAAGCAGTCTTCCCTAATATCAGCATTCACATGTCCATCTGGGGGTAAATTTACTTAAGCTTTTAAAAATGAGAGGAGGTGATGTTGCTGGCCACTTGGTGCCCTGGTCCTCCAGCTGAATGTACTATTAATTAGTACCGGTTGCCTTGTATTTAATATGAATGAAGAAGGTCAGATGTTATAAAGAACATAAAGCAATTACGGTTTGCAATGTAACAAATCTCTGGTTGAGGGTAGATTGACAGTTGACAATAGCTGCTTTTATCTTGTATGGAAAATCTTTTTAGCACTCATTGGGGATCTTAAAAAAATAAATTGCTGTTTAGATATCAATATTTTGACATTTAATAGATAAAGTGAAAACCATTGTGAATGCAAGAGATAGCTGTACATAATCTGTGATTTACAAGTGGAAACAATAATATAAAAAAAAAGTGGAGCGCTGACTAACCATTGGAGTAATTGACTGCAGTGAATGGATTAGTCGTAGCTAGGCAACCCCAAAAGAAAAAGCGGCAGGTGGCTGCTTTGCAGAGCAGCCGCCAGGTGGAGGCAGTCAGCAGGTGTTATATCGGGCACCTGAGTTTCTAGTGTGCCTGCCGGGAGCGTTCGTTGGGAGGCAGAGGGTTCCAGCGGTGGAGGTACGGCCTGCGCAGCATGACCTATGACCAAGTCACGCTGCACAGGGATGAGATGGGCATGCACAACTTTTTGTTTTGCCTACTTGTTAATGAACTCTGTAACTTGGCACTGCAGATCTTTTGTGGCATAATATAAATTATCATTATACACTTGTCAATTTTAAACTGGGATATTTACCCTTGTACAGTATTCTATACAGTATGTGTAAATAAAGGTCCATATACACAATGGGCGATTTTGCGATGATGGGGAAAATCGCTGGGCTGAAAAACTGCTCCGTGCACACATACGGAGCGTTTTTCTCCCGTTTTAGTGATTTTTCCCAGCATGGACGACTTTCTATAGCAGGACGCTATGGAAAGCCGTCCACTGCGCCGCTCATCTGGCAATACCTGCAGGTGAGCGGCTGGGCCAGCGGGAGCGAGCATCAGTGCTCACTGTCCATCGCTGTGCCTGTACACACTGGGCGACCTTCAAGTCGAAAGAAGCTCAGATGAGTAAATTGAGCTGCTTTCAGCTCAGTCGCCCACTATGTGTATGGACCTTTAGAATGGTATGGAAACATAATCCACTGCATGTTACATTAATCTGTTCTCTCAGTACATAGTGCTATTTACAGATTAGTGAAATTAACTGTTGTGATTACAGTGTGTGTTATTGCATTGTCAGGTGTTGTACACAGTACAAGGATCATTAGCGTGTTGTCAAAATACAGTCTGTAACGTCTAGGCATAATTTATGTGACTTTTAGAGCATTTCAGGGTAGCAAATCCTGGCAGCAGCATTTAATGCAGTGACTGTTCCGTTACCTTCATCTTACTTCTCAATCATCCCCACGATTATGAAAGCATTATCTAAATTTACTAGAGAGCTCTTTGTGGTAGTATTCCAAATTCTCCCATTTGTGTTATCCCTCTTCTTGAATCAAATAGTAAGTAAATACTTTGATGTTAAAGACTATAAAATATCTAATAAAGTCCTTTCCACTCTGACCATGCCTACATGCAGCATTGCACAATTGGTTACATATATGAAATACATATATTTATAAATTGTAGTGTTCATTCTAGCACCCGTCACTTTGAACACACATGCAGTTCCTCTTCCCTGCCTGGGGTGTCGCTCTCTGCTGTAGTGCTTCTAGCAAAGTGTGGTCTGTATATCAGCACTGATATTCAAACCAGACCTGTGCTAGAAACACCACAGCAGATAGCGACACCCCAGGCAGGGAACAGGAACTTCATGGGGTTTCAAAGATGGTGGGTGCTAGAATGAACGCTACATTAGATAGACAAACTCATCAGAGGGAACTGGTTACAGCAGAATAATTTGCTGGTTATTAGGTATAATTAAAGGGCCCAAAAACAGATAAAATGTTGAGAAATAAACTACACATGTATTCTTTGATCGTAATTAAACTATGGCAGATGTGTTTGCATGACCAAATCAATGCAGTTTTGTGCAAATTTGGGATACGGGCCTTGGGATGTTGTGCCTTTGCCAGCTTTTAAATGCTGTTGCTAAAGCAATTTGCACCCTTCCCCCGCAAATTATTTCCTATTTTGTATCTACTTTATAGAGAACACGACCAGATGGTCCAAGGTCCTGATCTCGGAGAGTTTATTGTATGTTATATTATTTTTCCTATTTATAAACAATTTCTTATCCTACCATTGTGTAGTCTCAAATTCTTCTATGTTACCCAACAAATAAATAGGAAGCGAGATGGACCACTTTATTTCTAGAGTGATAAATAGGTTAAAGAATTCTAAATATATTACTGTGGCTTCATTTAAACCTCAAACATTAATATATTTCTAAAAGATAGGGCATCACTGACGGTGTAACGATTAGCATTACTGCCTCACAGCACTGCGGTCATGGTCTCGATTCCCACCAGTTCCCTAACTCTGCAGATTTTTTATATTCTCTCCGTGTTTGCGTGGGTTTACTCCGAGTACTCCGGTTTCCTCCCACATTCCAAAAATATACTGGTAGGTCAAATGGCTTTCAACAAAATTAATCCTAGAATGTCTGTGTGCGCGTGTACATGTGGTAGGGAATATAAATTGTAAGCTCCACTGGGGCAGGGACTGAAGTGAATGTTCAACTATATGCTGTAAAGTTATATAAGAAACTGTTAATAAATAAATAAAAGATAGCAATAAATAGGGCCAAAGCAAAAAGCTATCGGAATTACATTTGTGAAAGTCACATCCAAACCCCTTGAAAGCCTTTTGAAAATCTGACATTGAATAGCAAAAAAACAATATTTTATCATTAGACAAATTTGAAAGTTGGACCATTCCAAGGTGGAAAGAGATTTGACAACTGGAACATATTTGAAAGTCGGAAACACAGGGATTGAATAGTTAGCTTCAAAAAGTAATAAAATGGGGAGTGATAAACAGCCAGCCAATCAGCTCCTAACTGTCGGGTTACACTGCCTTGGTTTAAAAAAAAAACAGGTAGGAGCTCACAGGCTGTTTGTTTATCACTCTCCTCTTTAAAGGTGTGTAGACACGGGACTCGCATCTCACGGCATGCTAGGGGGGCACAATTTACACTATATAGTGCAGATCTGCGCTATATAGTGTTGCCTGCCATCTCTATCTGGCTGCCGTTTTGCGCTCACACGGGAGCGCGCATCAGCAGCGCATCGGGCTCGCAAGCCCTAAAAAAGCATGCGATTTGCATGCGATATGGCTTCCGATGTTCATTATATCAGGAACATCGGAAGCCATATCTTACCCCCTACACACTATAACACTTTTTAAAGCTTGATACATCTGGCCCACAGATGCATTCAGCAGTGCCATTTTGTTAACCTGTGTCCCTTGTGTCTGATGCAAACACATTTTATTTTTGTGACATCGTTGTTTTTGTTGTTACAAAGCTTTGCAGCTATATCATACCACTGTAAAACATACAGTTAAACACGGGAAGTTGTGTAGGAATGTCACAAAATGTTTGCCTCCCAGATGACCTTAAGAAAATGCCATATTTCCTACTATTTCCCTTAAGTGCTGTAGAGCAGATAACAAACAGACTGAATTAACCATAAATAAATGACTGCCTTTAGACTTAGAAGATTATTATAAGGAGGCACCTTTAGCACTGTTGTCATATAAATAGAGAGAGAAGATATCAAAATAATCCATCCTCACTGAAAGGAATGGAGAAGAAAAGCTTGCTTGGCATATTGTATGTTTACAGAAAGCGTGAGTGATTCACACTTCCTGTTCGTGAGAGAGGTAGATTTGTTAAGAGATAATAATTAGTTATTTGTGACTGGTGTGTGGTAATGAAAGTAGTGCTTCTATTATGTAACCTTTCCAGCTACCCACTTTAAGTGCAAAACCCTTTTGTAAGTCAGAATGACAAAAGTGAGATGAAGATGATCGTTTATTACATAACTATGTAGGAAATAATTGCAAAGCTAAAGTTACTTATGAACTCATTTATGTAGTGAATAAAATGGCCGTGTCATTGCTTAGCATTTCTCCATAAGCTAACACTGCCTCAGAATGGCATTGTGTGTTTTAGCAATACTGTACAGTAGGTACCAAAGCTGGAGTGTTTCTTTTTTTGGTGGGGGGTGGGGTCCCATACCTCCCAACATGACCCTTTCCAGGAGGGACACAGTGCTCTGCTCCTGGACTTTCCTCTTAATCTGCCTGTGGAGTGTGGCTGGATGCATTGCAAACAAATTGCAATGCTTGCTGCTTCCTGCTCGCAGGCTTCTTTTAGAAAATGACAGGAGAGGACTGGCTGCAGCGTTATCACCTTCCTCTTATCACTTCTCCAGGCATAATACATCTGTCCCTTTGTTTGCTATGTCAGTTCTGACCTGACTTGGGCTGCATGGTCAGGGCCGGATTAACAATGGGCCTGATGGAGCTACAGCTCCAGGCCCACTCTCCAAATAGGCCCATTTTGTAGATGATGGCCAGGGCTTTCCAACGAGCCCAGCCCCGCGACGCAAACCGGAGATACCGCCAGGCAAACCTGGAACGTTTTCCCCATAAGATAACATGGGATCCGCTAATTCCGACCTCCACCCAGTTCCAATGGCTGCCAGTTCCCCCTCCGTCATCACAGAATCTCAAAGTTGATCTCAGTCGAACCCAAATCACTGGGCCTTCAATCTGATGCCTGGTCCATATGGGTTCATTGGTCCTAGAGATATTGCGGTTAAACCAATTTTTTTTTTTTTTTCATTTCTGAAATGTAATTTCATGGCTGTTCATGTTTGAGGACAGATTTCTCTGGAACCAAATGGCCCAGTTTCACGGGTCCAAAATCATTCGAAGCCTATATGTAAATAGTGAAATTGTGAATTGTTTTGTTACTTGGAGCCTGCAACTTCCCCCCTCCACTAATTAGCCTGTTGAGGAATTTGTGCAAACACCAGCCCCTCCCCCTGTACCAGCTGACCCAAACTTTCCTTTAATATTGGAAATGTTTGCAAGCCTGCTTTAAAGGCTTTGCCTGCTCTTAGCCTGCATCGTAAGCATGGCAACAGAAGCATGAGTTTGACTGGAGTTTGGACTGGATTTGGACTTACACCCGCACATGGCATCATTTTATTTTTCACCAATTACCATCTCTCTCAGCCTCTAAGCCGATGAAAGCTATGTATTTTCTTTGTTTACTGTCTCTTTACAATGATTTGTACCATGTACCTCCGTAACCACTGTTTGCAAAGCCTGTATGCTGTACCATCACTAGTTGCACACCCGTTGAACAACAAGCTGGCAGGGTGTGCCAGCTTTGGAAGAAAAGTGCTACAACCAGTCGAACTCATGCTTCAGTTGCCATGAAAATAATATTATTACTGCTGCCTTTGAGCAGCATGATCAAGATGGCGCCGCTGATGGCTGCCTAGGAGCTGTGCAGCTCAGCCAAATATGTTCCATGTGTGATAACTGTACTGTCTCTCTGCTTGTATTGTTACCTACCTGGCTGTTTCTGTGACCAGTGGCGCCGCTGATGGCTGCCTAGGCGCTGTTCAGCTCGGTGGGTATGTGCTCCCTATGTGATAACTGTACTTAATGTTACCTTCCTGGCTGTTGCAGCGACCAGTGGCGCCGCTGATGGCTGCCTAGGCGCTGTGCAGCTCGGTGGGTATGTGCTCCCTATGTGATAACTGTACTTAATGTTACCTTCCTGGCTGTTGCAGCGACCAGTGGCGCCGCTGATGGCTGCCTAGGCACTGTGCAGCTCGGTGGGTATGTGCTCCCTATGTGATAACTGTACTTAATGTTACCTTCCTGGCTGTTGCAGCGACCAGTGGCGCCGCTGATGGCTGCCTAGGCGCTGTGCAGCTCGACGGGTATGTGTTCCCCACATGTAATGTCTTAATGTAATATATGTAATGCCTTCACCCCCCCACCTTCATCCCTGCTTGATGCTGCACTGTAAATCCACAAAAAATTCCTAGTGTGCGCAAGCATACATGGCCAATAAAGTTGATTCTGATTCTGATTCTGAAATGAGTCAGTTGGTTCCGAAGATATAGCTGGTTGTTTAAAGGGGGGCGGGGTTGGTTTTCTCTCCCCCTCACACCAGAAAATGCAGGGACTAGGCTGGTGGAAAAGGGGCCAGTCCGGAAATGTCCCTGCATGATCCTGGGACCATATTCCCGGGTAAGTCCCTGCATTTTCTGGTCTGAAAGGGGTATTATTTCAAATAGCCGGGACACGCAGTGCTCTGAATACAGCCGGGCAGCCCCCTGCTCTCTGCCCAGCTGTCAATGGCTGTCATTTCTGCAAGGCGGCGACTGTCTCCCAGTTACCACGAGCATGTATTCCCCCTTGGCAATGAACATGTAATCCCACATTGCAATGAGCATGTTAACCCTGGAAATGAATATGTAGGTAAGAAACACTTATGTAGCATAATTTTTAATAGGCATTATGGTGTTTGGCATAATACGTAATGAAGATTATGGTGTGTGCTTTAACATGTAATGGGCATTATGGTGAAAATTTGGCGCGCAATGCCCATAATTATGAAGCATATTGTGCATTATTGCTCAATCTGTTTGGTATAGTGCAGGCATGTCCAAACTATAGCCCTCCAGCTATAGTGAAACTACAAGTCCCATCATGCATTGCCACAGTTTTGCTATTAGATCATTCTAAAACTATGACAAGGCATGCTGGGATGTGTAGTTTCACAACAGCTGGAGGGCCACTGTGTGGACATGCCTGGTATAGTGTGTATTTTGGCTCAATCAATGTGGCAAAATGTGAATTTTGACTCAATCCGTGTGCCATAGTGTGAATTCCATGAGGCATAATGTGTAAGAAGTACAGTATAAGGGGGTTACTATTGTGTTGCCTGATTTGTATAAGGGGTATATGGTGTGGTAAACTTAGGTGACCACATAAAAGGTGCTGAAATGTTGTCTACCAAGTTTCGGATTTCAGTATTTTTTTTTATGACTGGAGTGCCGCCTCACCCCGCAAGTATCTTAGGATATCGGCATCCTGCGGGTGCACCCACCAATATATCTCCCTGCCTTTTTCTTATGCCAACCCCCTGCCTTTTCCAGGCATATATAATTAGATGAAAGTATTTACACAAATACAGACACACACCCATGAGCAGACCACCCAAACAGAACACTGGTCACGCCACCCACATTATTAGGTGCTGGCCACAACCCCTATTATTGCACATAATAGGCCCGTGATCATTTTCAGCTCCGGGCCCATTTAGACCTTAATCTGGCTCTGTGCATGGTATCTTTGCTAGGAAAAGCATCAAATAGACCCATTTGCTGGGTTTTGTTTTCAAAATAATTGTTACATTTCTATAAGAAAACATCTATTACAGTGGAACCTATACTGTTCCAAACATAAACATCTGGCACCTGTATGGATCTGCATGGTTTCAACAGTCACATATTATGTTAAAGGAAGCATAGTAAAAAAAAAACTAGCTAGAGCAGCCAGTAAGAGAGCCTCCTGCACAGTCACCACCTAGGGGTCTATGTAAAGGACAATGTTTAAACATCTGTTGCTGAAATCAAAATTGTTTGTGTAGAATACATTGTTGCTACTCATACCTGTTGCTGACATGTGAGTAGCTCCAAGGTTTTGAACTCTAAATCAAAACTCCCATTTAAATAAAACCAAAAAATACTACAGTAATTGTAATTCAGGCAACGATTCATTCATTAGCCCTATCGCATCACCCGAACTGTAAGTTATTGGCTTGGTGTTCATATTGCCCACAATTTGTTGCTAAAGGCTATTGTAGGAAAATATAAAATGGACCTTTCTTCTATAAAACATCCCAATCTACTAGAGGGGGTATTTCTAGATGGTATCAACACCTGATTGAGGCCAAATGGAGAGGGTTGTTTCCTTCACAGTCTAAATGGGAATTTGACCTCCCTAATGAATTTACTGAAACAATTTGGAAAGACATCTTAAAATCTTGTTTTAAAATCTCCAAATGTAGAACTCATTCTGAGATGTACTTCAAGTTAGTACATAGAGTTTACTTCACTCCGGTAGGACTCATAAGATCTGGCCTGAGACTTCTCCTTATTGTTGGAGGAAATGTGGAATGTGGGAGACATACTTCATAATTTTTTGGCGGTGCCCATTAATGCAGCCTCTTTGGCGGTGCCCATTAGTGCAGCCTCTTTGGCAAGAGGTTTTTTCTCTAATTTCCAAGGTGGTGGGAGTGAATCTCCCGGTAAATCCCCTTTTAGTTTTAGTTTTTTATTACCCCAATAAAATGTCAAGGGGGGACAGATATCTTATGGGACATATTCTAATAGCTGCAAAGGCTTCCATAGCTCAACTGTGGAAGTATGCCACGGTCCCCGATATATTAATAATTGAGAATAAGATCCATAAACACTTGGTCTTCGAGACAGCCGACAGTAAATATTCCTCCTCAACTTCCTCCATCCACATGAAATGGTATAAGTGGACCATACATAAGGAGAAGTCCGGTCAACCTTTTATCTATAGTACTCCTGTAGATCTATCAGTACTTCACTCTCCTGGCCTGACTACGAGCTCTAGTAATTTACAGTAGCATTAGTGAATCTAATTATATTGCTATATCACTGAATTATATATGTAACCGTATATATTTGTACCTGATGTTAAATGTCCTTTAATGTTGGTCTAATGGTGTGTACACACGGTGAGATTCCTTTGCTATTCCACTTGCTATACAATGTTTGCTAACTCATGTACTATTTACATACAATTCATGCTATCTGCTTTAGATTTGCACTATATAGTCATTGCTGCCCTGTCTATCTGGGTTTCGATTTGTGCTGTCTCAGGAGTGCGCATCGGGATCACAAGGTATAAAACCTGTGCAATCTGCATGTGATCTGCTTACGATCTGCATGCGATTTTGACTATATAGTCGAAATCTCATGCTGGATTGTACCGTGTGTACACAGCATTACTCTCTTTACCCCCCTTCTTTTGTTTTTTTGTTTTGTTTTGATACATAATTGTACATAATTGTACTATGGAAAACTTTAATAAAAAATATTCTTTAAAAAAAAGAACATATTAAATGAGAATAAATGAGATAGGCTTGCTGTGCTACTGTACATACTGTATAAGGCATTTGTTCTGCATATCCCATACAGCTGGCGTGATAATACTGTATATTATAATATATAATATATATTTAGTCTAATAGGCATTATCAGTAATACCTATGATACAGAAAGGACTTCACATAGAACCTACAAAACATCATAAAAGGAGTATTCTAATATTACATGAAAGTATAAGCATACATCTCCCGTGTTATATTCTGAAATAAGTCAAACTCAGACTAAACTTTATTTATACTGTATAAATGTACATAGGTTGCCATTATAGAAAATATATGTTTATGCCTTAGTAAATCCACACATGAGGCTTAGGTATAAGGAGATGCTTACCTGATTCATGGATAAGTATGTGTGCTTAAACCAAATTGAAGATCTGGTTAACTCTGTTTGTTCTCATTGGTGGCAATAATCAGTTTGCTAAACTTTAATCCATTTTAGTGTTACCAATTAACTATTGAAAACAAAATTAGAAAGGTCCGCAATAAGTTTTTACATTTTATTTTCCCACATCTGACTCGTGTTATGTTACATACAGTATACCTTTAGGGGGTTTTATTTATATTGTTTACACACTTGTTTTGGAAAATGTTTGCTTAGTACTCATACTGCATTTCACTGTCTCTCTAAATACCACCTAATTACTGTTCTATTATTCTAAGCACTTAAAGTAGAGGGTACGAAATAAATGGTTACTGTACTTGGCATTCACTAAAAAACACATTTGTTTTAAATATGTTCATTACTTTACCCTGGACATACACTACACACAAACCCAGTGGTTCTCAAATTTTCTTGAATCTAAGTGTTCTCGATTTTCGTCATTTTTTTTCATGGCACCCCAAGATAAAAGATTATAATTGCTATATTTTGGGGGGGGGGGGGGGGGGGGAATAATTTGTGCTTAACGGTCATCCTTAAGACCAGTTTTATGGTGATGTACAGTTGTGCTTCTGATTGTCCATGTTTCATGATAGCCAACCACTAGCACTGGTTTTGCCTATCACTTTGGCCATAAATAACTTGCTCTGGTCCTTGTCCACCAACCAGAGGCATCCCTCAGGTTTGCCAAGAGCTTCAGAGCACCACAGGGTGCCAAGGCACACAATTTGGTAACTACTGTGGTAACCAATTTGTACAAACAACACCTTTAGTCAGTTTTCCAATATTAGAAAGCAAATGGTCATTTGCTCTCAACGACCAAATTTTCATACCAACCAGCCAGAAATGCTAGATAACAGTGTATTGTATGCCTAGCTTTATATAATAAGTTGTTTTGAAATTTAAGTAACCCTTGAATCTGTCTTCTATACCCGTCAGTACTTACCACAAGGTAACCAGTCTTGTTGCTTTTTATATTTATTTTACATAAATAGTAAATAAAATATTTGCTTTGATTGAACTATTAAATTTGAGCTTAAAATAACTTATTTTTGATGTTTTTTTTGGTTTGAAATTGCAAACCGAAAAGAAAAAACATTCTCGACATTCATGTAGTGTATATATAAATCTGTAAACACATTAGGAAAAATAAAGCTGGTTTTGTCTGTATGTCTGTGTACATAATGTAAATGAGAAAGCCGTATAGGGCTGTATACCAGAAATACCGATCACTTACATGTAATGTACTTTTTGCTGTAAAGTTGAAGAATATTATTAGTAACATAGGTGTTCTGTGACCATATAAAGCTTTTACACAATTCTCCCATGTAACTTTTGATTTATATAATATTTTTAAATGGGTTGCACACTATTTTTTTTCACCTTTTTCTATTGATGACTTCATAATACATTTCTGCTGATATTACCTATGTAGCGTTAATACACCATGCAGCTCAAGATGGTTGGTGCCAGTGAGCTGCCGGGGTACAGTACATGCAACTTTTTCCGGTATTGTAAGCGCTGTCCGGATTCCAGTGGCACAATTGTAATCGTCGCATGGTTATGTTTAGGATGCCAACTACATTCCCATTGAGGACCTCTCTTGCCTCTTGTACACTCTTCACTGCGTGATCACTTGGACACACACATTTATTAGCCCACTTCACATCTCTGCTGTGTCAGTGGTACTGGCTAGTTAGTATTGGTGTATTGATTTTCTTAGCATTTAACTGATGATGACCTGAGGATAGTTTTAGATATTAATGATTACCATTCATGCCATCAGGGAAAGAAGTTAAAAAGGTCACATCCTAGATTTAGCATTCACTCTTCTGACACGTCATGTGAGGTAGCGTGTCAGAGGAATGTGTGCTAAGCACTGAAGGAAGGCATTCTGGATACGTGTTACTTTTTTATTAGGGCAGTGAACTGCATGTACCACCCAAATACACAGGGATTCAGAGAGGATGGGGGGATGTATGAGGGGAAGTAAGGTGAAACAGGAGGGAGAAAGCAGATCAAGGAAAATGGATCAGGAAGAGTGAGTATTGTAATTCTGCCACCCAGCGCGCAATTTCCATTACAAGTGCTATTCCCTGTTCTATTGTGATTGCCTTCCATTCTTCAGATACTGTAGTAGGGCCTTGATCTTTTTTTGTAGTGTAGGGAAAAGGTTGGTGTTGGCAGAGAAAAAGCAGTGTGCATTGCTTAGCGCACAAATAGGCTTGGTATGTGTGCACACTGGTGTCTTTATTATACAGTATGGCTGTCATCGGCATCATTTTTGTGTTCTATATTGATCACTTGAATGCTGTCTGTATTATATGCACACAATTTGATTCTTTCCTTATTGGAAGGCAGTCACTAAATGCTCCCTGTTCTATTTTCACAGTGACTAATATTTTCTCTCTGGTGATGTTTGGTCCCCAGAATGCTCTCTGTATTGTGCTCAGCTAGTAGATGACACTAATCCCCCACTTGAGTGTAACTCCAATCTTCCAAGATGGACAGTCTAAGTTCTACATTAAGAAGTGACCAATTGTAGTGCTTATAGGCAGTCACAGTTCTATTAAATGTGTGTGGGGTTTTTTATATACTGTATATATTTATTTAAAAGCCTGGAAGGATGGAATTTAAATTTTGTGACAAGGGCATGCCAACTATGCCTAAAACAAGTTAAAGCTTTGGATTAGGAGTAGGCAGGTGCAATGTAATTTATGTTGTTCATCGACTTGGCGGCTGGCGAGAACCATGAATGAATAATCTAAATTACAGTGACCATGTAACAGCAAAGACTTCCCTTCCCAACTCCTACTGTACTTAACTTTCCTGAACATCAGTGAAACTCATGAAAATTTCCACATACATTATCCACCTTGAGTGGATTGTCTGCATATTGTCAAGTAAAACATTAGAAACTATGTTCAGGTTTATGAAAATATTCTATATGCCCCCCCCCCCCCCCCACAGTCTTCTTGTGGCATTATAGACACTCCATTGACAGTAGGTGACAAGTGGTGTGTTGAAACGAGTAATCATACAGTAGCTTTGCATTACGTCCATAAAAGAAGATACTGTGCCAGTCGGTCTTTAAACAGAAACCTTTTAGTCATAGGAATATACAGTAACTCCTTCACTGCATATATAATGACGGAAATAATTAGAGACTCACACTTATACAACATGATGGAATTATACATTTTATACAGTTTTTCTAAGTATATTCTTCATTGGTGTATTAACCGTTACAGTATACTGAATGTATAAGTGATCAGTCTTGTGATCCACATGTAGAGAATAATGAAGCAGCTTAGTATATCCATTCAGAAGTTGCTTTTTGGCATATGTATATTTCTGTGGGGATCCTGTCAGCAGGTCGACAATAAAAAGGGTGAGTCAACATGTCCATGTTGAAATATGCCGACATAGACACCAAAAATTGTTACCCTTTCCATGTCGACCTATTACTTGTGTCAACCTTTTGACTTGGTCAACCTAAGGCATGTTGACCTTAAACATGTGTCGACCTATGGCCTGTTGACCTATTGAGTGTCCGACCCTATGATCCATCAATCTGTCACAGGCCTTCGATCACCATATGAAATGCCAACAGCTGCTAAATTGGTGTAAAGCAGACCTCCATTGGACTCTAGAATAGAGAAAATGTGTTTGCTAGAAGAAAAATAATGCGTTTCCAGTTTGGCACATACTGTAAATCAGGGTTTTGTGGATGCCAGAAAACACTAGCTGTCTAACTGCATGCTGCCAACTTTGAACTGAGTTAGAGGAAGAATAATAGTCTGGGGTTATTTTATGTGATTTGGCAAGGGCTGCTGAATTGTAGTGGAGGACAGCCGTAAGAGGAGGGAGCAGCAGCCCCTTTTCTCTACCTGCACAGTGTGCCACTGTACAGTGACCCACTGTGGAGAAATATATAATCGCCTGCCCCCTTCTAGATCCTCCCTTGTTTTGTCTTTGTACAAAAGAATCTTCATTCTACGCATACCATCATATTATGTAGAGTTGTGCACTTCCAACAGTTTTAGGAAGACCCTTTTTTCATATGGCAATGCTTGTGCTGCTACAACAATGATGATTTGCCAGGTTTGGTCTGCCTGAAGGTGACTGGCTTATACATATCTTCTAAAAAGTGTGTTTTCCCTTCATAGTTCAGAAATTTTTGTTTGGTAACCGATGGTTGTTTTAGTTATTTTAAGGTCATTTGTAAAAAGGCAAGGTACTTGTGTAGTAGCAGGGCGCCCAATTAGCATACGTACGCTAGCGTAGGGAAATCTCATTGCATGGGCTGTTTTAGTGATGCGATGCGATTTTCCTATGTAATTTATTATCTGCTCTTTTGACCCTGGCGGATCTTATCGCATCGCATGCGATTTTATAGGGTGCATGCCATTACATTAGCTATGCACTTGTATGACATGCAATGAGGTTTTAGGCACCCCCACACTATCCACGCCACCCCGAAGCGTGGCAAGTGGAGCGGAACGCGTCCTCCCGACCTTTTCATACCCCCACTATCCCGTCACCGTGGAGCTGATTTTACGTACGTATGATTCTGGAGACTTTCTGTACTGCAATGTTCAGATACAGTATTTAGGGTTTGTGCATATGGGCGCTTAGGTGATAGAAACAATTTAGATGATTATATAATTACATACAATCCGGAAATCCACCTGTCTGTCTGGTTGAATTTTACCAAGACCTCAACAATCAGGAGATACACCTGTCTTTCTGGTTGAAATATCAGGACCTCAACCTGATAAAACACAAACCGATGCAAAACATAATGCAAATCGGTTTAACATGTATAACAATTTATTGGTCTCACAGGACACTTACAAACAAACAGGATAAAAAGCATGTAACCACCGACTGTGGTAAGAATTCCTTAGACACCAAGGATGTTACCGTCCGCAGCAGGTCCCAAGAATGGAATCAGGGAGAGTGAGGGAGAGGGTACCGGCTCCACTTTCCTCCACAAATGCTGTGCGTCCAGAATGTATCCGTTTGGTCTAGGTTGCAATGTCACCAGCCTAATGCATTTCGGACACTCCAGTCCGTCATCAGAGGCACCTAAGCGCCCATATGCACAAACCCTAAATACTGTATCTGCACGTTTTTAAGGCCTGTGGTGAAGGTCTTGTGTGTAAGGTCGGCTGCACTGGTGTAGTATTTGCGCCATCTGAGAACCAAAACCAAAAGCTATTTTGTACTGCAATGTTCAGCAAAATCAGGACACACGTCACATTGTGAGAAGCAGAGAAATTGCTGGATTTAAAGTTGAATAGGAATAGTTAAGAGCAGAAATTCAATCAGTATTTGCTGTACGAATGTCAAAATCAGGTGTTACACAATAAAGAAAAATACACACCCCTCAAGAAGTCTGACTAAACGCGTTATTGTTGAAGAGACTTTTGGACTTCTAACAGGAGTTAGCCACTTCTCAGTGTTTAGACCTTGTGAGGGGTATGAGACAGTTTTAAGGTTTAACAAGAATTCCAAAGACAAGGTTTTACCAAAATAGTTTTGTGTCATGTAAGATTGATCAGAACTTGCTTTGGAATGAAGGATAGACCAGGAGAGGACTCTTCTAAGAAAAGCATTGATCGTTTAGTTATCGCACTTTGAATTTTTACACAGATGCCAATCATAGAAACTTAGCTATGTTTGTGTTAACAATCTCCTATTCTTCTATTTCAGGTGGTCGGTGACTTGTTGGAATTCTGCTTCTATACATTTAGGGAATCTCAGGCACTTAAAGTGGAGTTTCCTGCAATGTTGGTGGAAATAATTAGTGATCAACTACCAAAGGTGGAATCGGGGAATGCCAAGCCATTGTACTTTCACAGAAAGTAACTGCAAGTCTTATAGGAGAACTTTGCCTTAAGTTTCC
This sequence comes from Crinia signifera, assembly GCF_055691185.1. Classification (NCBI taxonomy): domain Eukaryota; kingdom Metazoa; phylum Chordata; class Amphibia; order Anura; family Myobatrachidae; genus Crinia; species Crinia signifera. The sequence goes on along the minus strand of NC_139217.1, from coordinate 110,178,945 downwards.
TCTGATGTTTCATACTCAAGCTGAATCTGAGAGAGTACATTTTTCATTCAAAAATGGATGATCCACTCTTAAGCTAAATAATGAAAACAAATCGCACTGTTTGGGGACAGGAGAAATACCAGGAAGGAAGAAAGATGCAGCCAGCACCCCCCCAAACACTTGAAAATTACTCCTATTCCTATGGATGAAAAGCCATATCTTAGTCAATAACTGATTAATTTTGATATTTTGACATTTAAATTTTAAAATATGCCATGGAGTTTCTGGTTTTGTTTATTTTAATCTGGTTTATGGACAAAGAAAGACTTTTTAAAAGCTTTTCCTCGGTTTGCACACAAAGTGTATGGTCATTATGGGGCATTAAATAGTCTTTCCTTGTATGACAAAGAAAAAGTAAAAAAGAAGAACATGTATAAACTATTAAGGAACATTTGATGTTAAATACTCACCTCCTACTTGTGACATTTTTTGTCCCATGATATCATTCATACTGTAGAAGGAAAGCCATGGCCTCCTTTTATGTTTGCTGCAGAGATAGAGTTGAACATTGGGCCTGTGGGCAGTCCTCTCCCCCCCCCTCCCCCCACTACAGAGCGCAGTCCAGAATTACTCTGCCGTATAAGCATGCAGCAGTCTTCACATAAACCCCCTATCGTGTAATGTAGACATTTTATTTAATTAAAAGGAAGATGGTAAGATGTTAAAACAAATGTCCCAGTCTCGGTTTTATATTAGCTATATTGTGCTGGCTTACAAATAATTTTACGCAGTCTATGCTGTACTGTATATTGCTGTATATGTATAAATTGTGAAGGACCTGAATCAAAAATAATTTACAGTCACTTTGTAAATGAGATGAAAAAAAATCTTTAATGACTAAGGATGAATGGAAAGTATAGGAAAGTATTTTTGAAAGAATTCTATTTTGATGGAGAATATTTAAGTACTATCTTTGTCTAAGGTAATTTTTTTTTGTAAAGTGAAAATGTTTTGCATGGATTCTGAACTGTTTACAGTGTATTTAAGGAAGGGAAAGCTGTGCCTTTTAGCATCATATCTAATTTACCATTTTGCAATATCCATTTGTAAATAGATTCACTAACTCCCTTTTTCAGTTATATTTAAGCTTTTCTACTTTTTCTGTAAAAAGAAAAAAAAGGTTCTACTTTTTTGTGTACTGCTTGCAAGTAATATTGGAGCACACTTTCTTGGAATCCTTCCTGTTTCCTTGTGAATTACAATATTTTATATTTCAAGGTGGACTTACTGTAAGTATCTTGAAAACTAGCTAAGCGAGGGGTAAAGGCTTCCTGAGAAATTACTGAACACAAAGCCCTTTTTTTTCTTAGTTCATTGACTCCCCTTTGTATGCTTTTTTTTTTTTGTTCCTTGACTTTATTTTTTTTTTTAAAGATGTGCATATTTTGTAATAATATTTCTCCATACATTGGTGAAGGTCCAGTTTTAAGGGTTATGAAAAAGCGAGGTGTGAAGAGGCATGCCAAAAATTAACTTTTTTTTAGAGTGCACTTTACTTGCTGTATCACGTGATCCTAATTATCCCTATATTGTATATTCCACATTATATATGTAATTGGGTTGAATTGATAGTACCTGTTGCCATGCCTAGTCCATGGTGCAGTACATTTAGGCTGGTATGTAAGAGTTTATGAAAATTATATGCATTTTGTACAGGAGGAGATCTATTTGAAAATAAAATTTAATTTTTTTTTTAATGTATGGCATTACCGAATAGTATGGATACAATTGCACTTACCAAATAACGTTAAAAGTAAGAGCCTTGGAAATATTTTTCTATTCTTTCAAAGTTGGATATTTTAGGCAAACAGAGGGTCAAACTTGTAACGTGAAAACCAGTACGAATTTAGTATTTGGCACGTAAACAAAAGTACTATTGGATATTTACTGCTTAAATTATTGCACTGTTCTGTTTGAATAATTTGTAAAATAGAAAATAATGAATAGCACATCCGTTTGCAACCTGCGATTTACAGAAGCAAACTACAATCCCTGAGCATTTCAAATAATATCATCATGATGATGATGAGAGCGTTAGTTGCATTAATATTCATTAACCATAATTCAATTTTCCTTTGTTCTTGCCGTTACGCTAATAGAATCGATCAGTTGGCCAATTCAAATACAGCATGGGATCACTTAAAGAATGGAAATGGGGTGTTTTAAATTACTCACTATTTACAACATGGCAGCTCTCTGCCTGAGTATTTATCCTGTTGGGTACTCAGAACATGACACAGGCCACATTTCTATATTACTTATATAGACATAAAATATATTACTATATTACAACCACTTCTAAAAGTGAAAAATATCGATTTAGTGGGTAATAATTTGGAGGTACTTGAAAAGGTCTTTGATGGTACATTTTACACCATTTTTTTTTCTTTAAAAAAAAAAACTAGTTAAAAGAAAAAAGTTTAACTTGGCTATCTTAAGAAAATAGAAGTTTACAAATGGTGTTATTTATTTTCACACATTTGCTTTTTATGGATTCAGCAATCCACAAGACAATATATGACTCCAACATATTAGACATGGAAGTGACAGCAAATAATACAGTAGGAGTAAAGTAAGGACAATCCCATCTCTTTGATAGAAAACCCCCTATAAGTGCCAGCATGTAAATTACATGTAGCAAAAGTTGCTAATGAAAATGTTGTGAATTTATATACCGCATGGAAAACTTGTAGTTTAATATCAATATGATACATTTTCCTTTTACCATCAATAATTTTTATGGAGACAGGAATTTTTTACTATAAATTTTCTTTTATACAAAATGTCAGTGACCAGTCATTCAGCTGTCCAGTTACTAACAGGACATAATATGAGCTTGACTAGAACTAAAATCATAAGCTAGTCTGTACCAGGCTAGTGAACCCTGTAAAGTACATGTATTCACATTTTTATAAAAGCTGATTTGCGTAGGAGAAGAAAATCTTGGTGCAAGCAGGTAACTCAGAAAGCTGTATGTGAGTTAGGTGAGCAAGTTCTTGGAAATATCAATTCATAACACTGGAATAACACTACACGAGGGAGCACAGATTTTACAGCAGACTCAAGGGTACATTTACTAAAGCTTTGAATATTCTGTCTATCGTTTCTCTATTGCGTCCTACAAAATTATAGAATCTGGTTGTTCTGGCCAATATCACCTCTCCATTTTTAGAAGCTTTATTAAATGTACCACCTTAGTAATAGGGGCAAATGTATAGAATATTATATTATTTTTTTGGTAGCATCTGTGGGGCAGATTGGCTAAAGAGAAGAATAAAATCCCCCACAGAAGATATACACTGTAGAGAATGGGAATTCCACTGGTAAATCATAACAACCCTGTTTTAAACTTTCCTACAAAATAAATATGGCTTATGTACAAAGCACTGCACACCAAATACTTCTTTCCATTTGCACATCAAGGCATGAGATGAAAAAGCCTTATGCTTCTATTGTACAGATGTTCAGGATCTTTATTGGAGATCCTAAAGCCGACACTAATACAGGACTGCTAGTGATACCCACAATGAATCCACGTATCACGTTACAGTAAATGCTGGGACTGTCTACCGGGAGCAATGCGGTAATGTCCTAAGCAAAGGATAGGGTCATATTCTTATGTTCATATCATTCTAAAAAAGCAGGGTATGGTGTAATTAATCACTAACTTTTATCATTTTTACAAAAGAAAACAATAATATTTAAGGGTGTTTTGATTTTTTTTTTTAACACAGTTGTCAGGTAATTTTTTGCCACACATTCGATTCATTTTTTTATAGGATCTGAACTACATTACTTGGTGTCACAAATATTGTTAGCTTAAGTTGTTGCTATTTTTTTTTTTAGCAAGGTTGTTTCTGCAATCTGGGTGTAATATAACAGTGAAAAGCTGGATATAGGCCCTTATTCTAATCGGATCGGTACGGCCCGCGTGCGGCCGTACCGCCGATGTTTTTACTCTGCACATGCGCAGAGGTGAATCTGCGCATGTGCAGCCCCCTTCGCCGCAGACGTATTTCGTCCGCCGCAAAGGGGGCGTATAGGGGCGTGAGAGGCATCATGCCCTCATTTCCCTATGTGTACGCCCCGCGTTTCATGGGCGTTCCCATGCAAACGCGGGGCGTATGCATGGTAATGAGGCCATGACGCAACTCATGGGGGCGGAAAGCTGACGTCGCCGGATGTCAGCTTTCAGCCCCCATACAAGCTACCACACGGACGATTGTCCGTGTGGTCTCAGCTTGCGGGAGCTGCCGCGGCGTGCGGACCTGCCTTCGATGGTCGACGACCATCGAATGCAGGGGGCAGCTCCCACCATGGTGGAGGCGTAGCCTCCACCATTTTTATGCGGATCGCCAGCCGTCCGTGTACGGACGGCCGTGGCGATCCGTAGGGTGGGCGGGGATTGGTTTGTGCGGCCGGAGCCCCGTGTGCGGCTCTGGCCGCACCAACCAGAATAAGGGCCATAGTCAGTTGAGAGTTGGACATGTCATGGGGTCCTACACCAGGCCCCAGTTTGTCTCATGACAGTATTGTACCCAGGCTTTTGGAAGTGGTAGTGCAAGACACTATGTTCCCTCTTCCACTGCTGACCCAGGTTCATGACTGTTTAGGACTCTTTAAACTGATGCTATTTACCGCCATAATTGTGTTGCAACCTCAGTTGAAAAAGTGGCGGTATTAAAATCATGAAAAAGTGTGTGAGTTATTTTTGTTGAAGGCCAAACTCCGTTTTTATTTTAACATTTTCTACTAATAAAAAAAATCCTTGCATTATTTTTGCTGTTTTTTCCTGTTAATTGCCGTCTGTGATTACCTTCAAGCACACCACTTTTCCTGTCCATTTTTTTTTTCATTCAAGCACATACTGTATGGTATTCATTGTCTAATCTTTGTTAGTAGTCTGTCACAAGAAGCAATGTCACAATGTTATCTTGGATACAACTTTCATTTGACTATGCTAAACATTACACTGCTATTATACAGTACCTCATTTTTTTTAGTTTATAACTTGAATGTTGAACTAACCTTAATTATTTTAAAGATGTTTCAGTTTTCTAAAACGTATGCATATTGCAACATTTTAATATAGTCACCTCAAAAAAATAATTAAAAAAAAAACATTTTAGATGTATCTGATTTTAATGTGGAGTTAACAACCTGTCTACAATTTCGAATAAAATACACAATTTGGTAGAAAATACTGTGATTTTAACTGGAATAAAGGATAAATGCTAGATATAGCATCTATAAAGAGAGCATTTAGAACATATAACCTTTGTTGTATAATGCATTATTGAAAAATTCAATATAATGTACTTAAAATACCTTTTTTCTTTTAATGTCCATGTTTATAGAAAAGGAACAGGTTGGACAAAGTACAGAAGAGGTCTTGGATAGGGAATGTAAGAAGGAAGAATACATATTTTCCACCTCTAAATAAATAGCTTACAAAGTAGAATGTTAATACAGGTTAAGTACCTTTTATCCATATATCCATTTTCCAAATTATTCCGAAAAAACATTCTTTTCAGAATGTACTTTTTTTTGTTGTTGTTGTTGCTGCTAAAAACCTACTGGGGATATATCTGAAACTGGAACTACTGGGGGCATATAGATAGATAGATAGATAGATCATTATTATTACAGCATAACAGATGAACGGTGGTCCTCACTGTACCGGATGGTTAATGCTGTAAAAAAAAAATCTGAAAAAAGTAGTCACCCAATAATGTGTTATCACCTATCAAAACCTTTATACACCGATGAGCAAAATATTTCTATGTATTTCATATGCATATTTATCAGCGCATTTGAAATATATTTTAGTAATACGCTATTTACACACATGGTATTTGAAATTAGGCAAGTACAGTAGGTCAACAGACACCAAAAATTGCATCCTTAACTGTGTGAAAAACAAAAACAAAGGTGGACGTCATGATTTCCCCAAACTTGCTCCCAACTTTTTTAACATTGTTTCTAAAAAAAAAAAAAAAAACATTTTAGGAAGGTGGGCATCTTCTAAAAGTCTGGATTTTTATTTCAAGGTGCTTCATAGATGGACCTGGAAAGGCAGAATTAAAATTTAGGATATGAAATAATTGGGAGTAGGCATAAATTAATTTATTGAGGGTTATAAACTGATCTTGATGGTGTGTAAATTGATCAATTACATTGAATTGAGAGTCTGCATTTCTGCAGATAGCAGCCTATGGGGGGTATTCAATCCCGGGTCACGACTGTCAATCCGGCCCGACAGCCGTGTCCCTGCCCCATTCTCGTTTTGTTCGACCGCAGATCCCCAGGCGCGATTCAATGTTCCACCTGCCGATCGTCCAAAAGGGGGTATGTCCACGTAAAAGGCCATTAATTGTCGATATTCGTCCGCAATCGTGACAATTCCCAGCCGAAAACTACAAAACAGGGCCGACTGCTTTTAACGTCAGTCGTTAACATTTTGTCGATTTGCCTCTTCAATGCTGTCAGGAAAGACGGGAAATAGCGGCTACCGCCTATACAATTTTGTCGCAGATAGCGTCCGGGATGGAATATCCCCCTATGGATGAATCCAGATCTCACTGTCTGCCAAAATATACAGTACAAACACATGGTGTAGTGTATAAGACACATAAATATGAACGTACAGTATAATTTATGGATATCCAGTGGTGTATCTATAATGTATTGTGTGCAGGGCACACAGCCAGTGGGGATCATACAGCACCATGTACTCAGGTCAGATTTGTACTGTACCATGCAGCACCCCTCTCCATACCTACTGCACATGGTGCCATTTTCTGATTCATAAATGGAATGTGAAGTGACTCCCATTCAATAATTGCACATGATATCCTAGAGTGCCACCATCGGAGTAGCTGCTAAGGGTATTTTGTTTACATGAAATACATATACAGTAATAACCAAAGAAATGTAATTTCTTTTCAAGCACATTATACTACTTTAGCCTAATGAATGGGGTGGGGTGGGGGGGTGTAAAAAGCATTACTGGGGACATATGTAACCAGAACTACTGGGAACAATATGTAACTGGTTCTAAATATTTGCAAGAAAATGATTGCTTTGCATTTAAGTTCAGCCAAGGATACATGGGCTTTGGGATGTAAGTAGAATACAGTACATGAGGAGCTGGTGGTGGAAGGATAGCATGTGGCATTTGCAGGGCTGGCTCTACCATTAGGCAGCCTTAGGCAACAGCCTAGGGTGCCAGGATCTGGGGGGATGGGGGTGCCACCAAGTCTGCCTATCAAAAAATCAAGGATGTCTATGAGGATCTTTGTTGTACTTAATGCAGGTGTCTGCTGTGGATCTTCTAAGACCTCACCTCCATACTTACCCTTGAGGCACACTGTCCTAGTTTGCTGCCCCCTACTCCTTGTATTCTAATGTGGATGGCAAAGGGGGGCCTCTAGGGGACTTCCCCACTTTCCCGGGGGGGAGACTGGGCGGATCACCCAACTTTTGGGAGCCTCCCTGCCATTCCGGAATGTTGGGCAAGTATGCCTTAAGGGGTTGGGTATTGGTCACAGTATGGGGGGGGGCAGTAGGGTGACATTTTGCCTCGGGTGCTGAGAAGCCTTACACCAGCCCTGGGCATTTGTGAGTAAGCATAGAAAAAGGTCACATTTGTACTGGTTTATTTATACCTTACTACCAAGAAACATCCTCAAAGCTACATCATAATTGTCTTCTTGTAATCTTTTACATATCATCTGTGGGAATGGTAAATGGAGTTCATCTATTTTTTTGGTATACTGTATATGGGTATTGTGTATTATGCACTGTGTCAAATGTTTGTACTGAGTATTTTATATTGCTCTGAGATCAGGTCAGGCATTGACATTGTGCTGGAGGAGCACTTACTCGCTGAGGCAGGAACCCACTGGTGTTATCACAATATGGCTAAACGTAGAGGTGGGCTACTTTCTCTTTGGGTCAGTAGGTCCCTTCACACCGTGGAGAATGTTCCCTGGTGATTTTAAATTTATGGAACTGCTGTGTCACCTAGTACAATCTCACAATACTTTCAGGTTTACTGCCCTTTTCCTGGTACTCTGCTAGAACATAACGGAATGTTCTGGAAAAGTAGGTGCCCACCACCACAAGAATCCTCTTTACATTCCTTGTTCCGTTCATTTCAACAGGAAGTAATCATGTGATTTTTTAGAGAATTGTCATCTTCACACTTTCCTGGGACCCAATATTTTAGGCCCTTATGCCATGAAGGAAAAGGACCTAAATTTGATAAGTGCTTAGCTCTGTGTTCATCTGCATCTCACCTCCGTCCACTCTTCTGGCAAGTATGGAGTGAAGATATCATGATGGGTTATGTCCTGGTCTGCTTCTCCTTATGCCAGCCCTGTCCTGTAGCCAGACTGATGTGACCTAGCTCATCTCAAAGTCTTCTGGTAGGTACTTCATATACACTAAATGTTCATTTTAGCCTAGAACTAAGCATGCCTATTCTGGTGCATACGGTGGGTCACTTTGATTTAATCTCCAGTATGGAGATGATGTCAGCCATTAGATGTGAAACACTTCCATTTTTTGTAAATATGTGCCAACCTATTCAATTGCGCACTCAGGTCGGATGGGGACCTGACCTTCAGGATGCCGATGGTCAGAATACTCAAACTTGAATCCTAACAGTAGGCTTAACATAAGTAAGCCTACTCCTAACCCTCTCCCTTATGCCTCATACACGGGGCAATGGGAGCAGTGTGCTGAGTGATCTGTCGCTGCCCGTGTTTTCAATAGAGAGAATATGGGTGATGACTAGATTTACAATGCATTCAGTATATAAATCTAGTCAGGCGATACACACGGAGTGATCAGGGCTTCATTTCTAAGCAATCTAGTCAGATCGCTTAGAAATGGAGCTGTAATCGCTCAATGTGTATGGCCCATTAACCCTAACCCTTCCCTCTGTTACTTATGATTGAAATGTCTGCTGTCATAATTCAGACATTGGGATTCCGGCACCACTTTTCTGTCTACGACCTGAGCGTCAGGATGCTAACTACATACCAGCCTAGAGTACCAGTGTACTAGGAGTAGGAACAGACTGACACCAGGCCATGCCATGGTGAATGGTGTTTACACTAAAACAAAGACAACACTCAAGGAATTAAAGTCTGGTGGGACATGATAAAAAAGGTCTAATCTATAAAGGTTTGGAGTCCCAATTAATTATAGATTAATAAAATGCCCATCAGACACCCATCCTCCTCACATTCACCCTATAATGTTCAGACTACTGCACATACAACTTATAATGTATAAGACTGACCTTTTACCGACATTCACTGTATAATATCTATAATCCCCCCTCACATTCACCTTGTGTGTTCTGTGCCTCCCCACCTCACATTCACCTTATGTGCACTGTGCCCACCCCCCCCCCCCACCTCACATTCATCTTATAGATGTCTATAATGCTCCAACAAGCCCCTCCCCCCCAGTCCATCTTATAATGTCTATTGTGCCCCTGCTTCCCTTCTACACATTCTCCTCACATCTGGAAACTTACACTTACACCTGGCCAGTGGTCGCTGCAGTGCTGGCAGCTTGATCCCCAGGAAGCAGGAGGAGGAAGACGGACTGAAGGAATAAGAGAACAATCTGAGGCATCTCTTGGAGTACTGAGACTGCTGCTGTCCTGCTGCAGCGGGACCCTCTACAGTACACCCATCCCCCACATGACAGAGCAGAGGAGGGTTGTTGTTATGGCCAGGAAGAGGCATGTGATGCATGAGGCATGCTGCCCCCGCCTCCTTTTGCCCCCAACCCTGGCTGGCCTGTACTCCACTGAGAAGATGCTACAGCATCAGGGCAGCAGGGTGCAAGTACAATGTAAGAGAACCAGTGATCCCACCCAGCACACTGCTAATCTCCATTACTCACAAAGCCTGGTGACAGCAGGGGTGGGTTACAGTATCACAGTAGGGACTATGCACACAGCCTAAGCCCCTGCCAGCAGAAGTTGCTGTCTGCACACCCACAGCCTCGTCCAGTGGCTTCACCCGCAGTCTCTCTTCCAAACAGGGGATTTCTCTCAGCCCACGGAGGAGCTGCTGCATCTCAGCATGCGCAGAAGCCCTTCTCCTACAGCTATATTGTTTTGCTTTAAATCAGGCATGTCCAACATTGGTCCCCCAGATGTTGTGAAACTACACATCCCAGCATGCTTTGCCACAGTTTTGCTATTAGAGAATGCTAAAACTATTGCAAAGCATGCTGGGATGTGTAGTTTCACAACATCTGGAGGGCCAACGTTGGACATGCCTGCTTTAAATGTATGTAACATCCACAGCCACTGCACTAGAGATCCCAGCCTAGCTTCTGCATAATCTTCTGGCATGTTTTGCTTTAAATGTATGTACATCGATAGCTAATTGTATTTGTTAGATGTATGTATAGATTGAAACCTGCTAAGCAAGCCAATATTAGCATACCTCTTGGTTGGCCAATCAGGCTAGTTTATGATCTCTGTACAATTAGCATTTCAATCAGGTGGGCAAATGGTCTGGCCTGGCCTTGCTCTTAATTTGGGATAATATTTCTGTAGGGTTAGAAGCAAGGCAGCTTGCTGTTTTAACAAAGGGTGTTATTAACTAAGGGTGCCATCTGAACAGTTAAAGAAACAGTTGAACAAACATTGAAGAACTACATAAAGAAATATCGGAGGAACACAGGAGGACATAAAAGTAAACATCATCCACTGATAATCCTGAATTCTGCAGTGAGTTACCTGACCCAGCATCACCTACAGTCTGCACAGCCAGGACAATGAACACGCTGAACTAATCTCTGTACCAGAGCCATGGTTCCTCAATCCTGTGCATTCCCTATTCACTCTGCATGCTTTCTGCCCCCTAGCAGGGAGCAGGCCCGGCGACAGGGGGGGGGGGGGGGGTGTTGTGTCAAGAGGGACATCTGACCCGGGCCCCAAGGGTCGGAGGGGCCCCATGATCAGTCACAGCCTCTGTGTTTAGTAGAAAACGGCAGCGGCACCTCCTCCCCCCAGACGCCGGTGATGTGTGCCCTGCGCTGCTTTCTCCCGCCCCCAGACATTGATGATGTCATTGGCACCCTGTCTCGCCCTCTTCCCTTCCCCAAGGCGCTGGAGATGTGCGTGCGCCTTGCACCGCACTCTTAGCTCCCCAGACGCCGGTGCCTCCCTCCTCCAGCAGCAGCCTATGTTCAAGGTCCCCCGGCGCACAGACTTCTGCCTGTCACGGACCGCAGAGTCTCTTCAAACCTTCACTGCGCGCCGCCAGCCCTGCTGGAACGGACAGTCAGTGGAAAACAAGTAAGCGCAGCAGTGGTATGCTCACTTGCATACACGTTGATGCCTCTCTCATACTTGGGGGGGGCTCCCCGGTCACCCCCCGGTCAGGCCCTAGCACCCCCCTCAGCAGTGGTAGCAAGATTATTAGCAGCGCGATCCCCGCTGTCCCTGGCTGTGGTGAGTCCCTGCCTATATATATATATATATATATATATATATCTTTTTGTGGTAAAACTTCTGCGCCTTCAGTGTTGACATATAATCAAGACGATTATGTGATAATCCTTAAAGTACTTTCTATGTGCGTACCAGATTGTTTCAGGCAATATCGCACGTAGAGGTATCTTTCACTCCGAAGTGCTCCCTCTTCCTTTTATTTTCAGGCTCCGCCGATTGCGTAGGGCATTCGATTGCGTATGAAAATTCCCAGAAGGAGATATTAGGAGTTTACAAAATATTTGTGAACATAAGTGCAATCAAAGTGATGCCTTATAATAAAGTGCTTGTGCTTGTGCAAGAAAAATTATTATTAGGGGTGAACAAACGCCACCTTGTGGCTATCCTTATTTAATTTTCACACGTGTGATCACCCTGTGATAAAAAGACTTTTTTTCAAAAAAACAGGTACTGAACTCACACTGTGAATGTCTTTATCCGGATGTATTTCCCTTCGGGAGTAGACCCTTAAAACCAAAAAAAGCTCCCACCAAGGGAAAGGCTGATAGCGTAATATTGTTTCATAAAATACATTTATTTAAAAACAAACACGCATATATAGAAAAAAACAGTAAAAAATGGACCCGTACATTTGACTTAAAAAGACATGCTTATCTGATATAGGTCAGCGGGAATGGAGAGGTGTATAGGGCTATACACCTCTCCATTCCCGCTGACCTATATCAGATAAGCATGTCTTTTTAAGTCAAATGTACGGGTCCATTTTTTACTGTTTTTTTCTATATATGCGTGTTTGTTTTTAAATAAATGTATTTTATGAAACAATATTACGCTATCAGCCTTTCCCTTGGTGGGAGCTTTTTTTGGTTTTAAGGGTCTACTCCCGAAGGGAAATACATCCGGATAAAGACATTCACAGTGTGAGTTCAGTACCTGTTTTTTTGAAAAAAAGTCTTTTTATCACAGGGTGATCACACGTGTGAAAATTAAATAAGGATAGCCACAAGGTGGCGTTTGTTCACCCCTAATAATAATTTTTCTTGCACAAGCACAAGCACTTTATTATAAGGCATCACTTTGATTGCACTTATGTTCACAAATATTTTGTAAACTCCTAATATCTCCTTCTGGGAATTTTCATACGCAATCGAATGCCCTACGCAATCGGCGGAGCCTGAAAATAAAAGGAAGAGGGAGCACTTCGGAGTGAAAGATACCTCTACGTGCGATATTGCCTGAAACAATCTGGTACGCACATAGAAAGTACTTTAAGGATTATCACATAATCGTCTTGATTATATGTCAACACTGAAGGCGCAGAAGTTTTACCACAAAAAGACATTTTTTCGGTCCTACGGGAATTAGGCCAACCACAAAACTTTTGCAGACACAGTATATAGTCTGGAGTGTTGTTTATGTATCACGTATTTATATTTAATATAACAGTCACTAATACTAGTACTCACTAAGTGAGGGTTAGCGCTTTTTGTGCAATACACAAATATATATATATATATATATATATATATATATATAAATATATATATATAAATATATATATATATATAAATATATATATATATATATATGTAGACAAAAGGACCGGCTCTCCACGTAGTGCAGTATAGTCCACCTGGGTGCCCTCCCTGGAGGGTATCCAAATGCAGGCAAGGGTGTGGGTGGTACTCCAAGGAATTGAAAACAGGACCTTAAACAGGTAACATTTAATGCTTCAACGTTTCAATCGCCAACACTAGCGATTTTCGTCAGGATGAAATGTGTGTTGAGGGTTGTCAATTGGGTTTATTTTTTGGGAGGGGGCCCGGAGATTTCTGTTGCCGGCCCTGGCAGGGAGTGTTGTGGCATTGCCCACGGTGCAAAGCTGTTCGGGGTCAAGGGTGCAGGTGGAGAGGAGGATATGAGGAGGGAGATGACTACTTTGTCCATTCTCTCTACCTGCTGCCTCATGTCCTGACCATCCCTGCCATGCTCACTTGCCTCGGGTCTCCTTACCTGCACCTCATGTCACCTGTCTGTCTCCCCCTCCCTCTAGATTGTAAACTCCTTAGAGCAGGGTCCTCTTCCCTCCTGTTCTCATAGCACTCTTCTTGTATTTCAACTACAGCTCTCTTACTCACCTGCAATCTACACCTGCATCTATTCTCATTCACTTCCTTATATCTCAGCTGTATTGTGTACTAAGAATTTGTGCTTTAATTGTGTTATGTCTAGTTCTGTGTACCCTGTACTGTTCTAATGTGTTCTATACAGTATGTACGGTACTGGCTGGTGCAATCCTCATGTGGCGCTGATGAATGGCTGCCTGGGTGCTGCACAGCTCAGTAATTATATGTTCCCCATGTCCGTGTCCCTTATTAGAGTATATATATATATATATATATATGTATGTATGTACTGTTACTGGCTACCTATCTGGCTGTGCAATCACCATGTGGCGCCGCTAAATGGCTGCCTGGGTACTGCACAGCTCGGTAAATAGGTTCCCCATGTCCGTGTCCGTTATTAGTGCGCTATATAAATAAAAGATACTTGTGTAGTTTCACGGCGCCAGCCCCTTGCGGGGCTCGCTACGCTCGCCCTTGCTGTGGGCTCGGTGGCTCGCCACGCTATCTAAAATCAACTCCATGCCAACGTGGATAGTGGGGGTATGAACTATCCACGTTGGCATGGAGTTAAGTTACTTTATTTTAGATAGTTTGGCGAGCGTACAACCCGGAAGTAGCACGGTGCCATGCTGGCACCGTGAAACTACACAAGAACCAAATAAAACTTACTTACTATATCACAAGTATGTCCTGACTCCCGGCCCGATAGCTGAGCCCCGACCACTGTAATAATCACTGTTCGGCCACGCAAGCGCTGCGACCTGGCAGGGTGGTCCGATGCCCCAATCCTCCGCTGCTGCTTGTGTCAAACTGAGCCGACCCGAGTCTTGAAAGGCACGCCCCCAGGCATTCCAAACGCCCTAGGCATTTGCCATGTTTGTCTATACCTAGGGCCGGCTCTGCTTTCTTTATATTAAACCATTATGGGAGATCTCATTTCTTTAATTCATTTCTTGCAATAAAGCACAGCATATATTAAAGAACTAATCTTTTATTTGTGATAAAATTACATTTTTGGCAGAAACTATACTTTAAAAACAATAAAATTTAACAAGTGGGAGCTTAACAATAACAAAAAACATCACTGTGACTGCTAAAAAAAGAATTGATGTAAAAAGTTATATAAAATACTACCAATGTGCTTTTGAGTCCATTTTTACAATAAACTGAAAACTGTAGCATCAAAAGCCTTAAAATGTGCAAAAATATTGAAACATTGCATTGAATGGCTTCCAAGAACCATATATCAAAAGTGTGCTGTTTGTGAACCTTTATAGGTGGTTTGCATTACTGTAGATCTGTAGCCAAGGATGGCCATACATCACACGTTTCATTTAAATATAATTACACTAGATAATCTCATTAGCAAGGAATGAAATTGTGCAATGAGTGATACAATAATCAAATGTTATGCTCACCAGCAGTGCCTGCTAATAAAAAATAAAAATATACAGTAACAAATGCAAACATTAAATAAAATGTGTCATTTTAGTTTGGTAATATTGCATGCCTATTCATGTAGAGGCATTTTCCAAACTGAAGTCTGGTCAAGTGGTCTAAGCAGTCACAAGACACGCATTAACAGAGCAGAAATCCATGGATACCATGTACAGCTTCTGAGCAACAAGTACATACAGCTAGAGAAACTGGACATAATTTTGTGGAATAAGTCCCCGTCTGCCATTCAGGGTTCCCTCAAGCCATCCTGGCTCCAATGAGTTATGTACTGAAACGGAGAGAGAAAAAGAGGTCATTATAAATGACAAACGCCCTCCAAAATATAATAAAGAACCTGCCTAAATCCTGTTGATTTGGAAATCACATACCGTAGTATTATAACCTCACACATCACTGTGACGGGGTCAGGATAATGATGATGACCAAAAATCATACAAATTTAAATTTGCAAACAAGTAATATAAAGATGCTAATGTTACGGCAATTACATAGGGATGTGGACTAGTATACAAAATGTATCCACGTTCCTAAAATATATTATCTATCAGTCCATCACCTGGGTTGTATTAGATTCTTACTAAGGGCCTAATTCAGACCTGTTGGTTAGGCGGTGTACACTTGCAGCCTAGCGAACAGGCCAGCACTGCCCTGAGGAACATCCGCCTGCCCCCATCCCCCATGCATTCCCTCCCTAGCATGTGAGGGGACGTTTATAAATCTAAACTGACTTTTATTTCAGATGGAGATGGCGGGAAAAAAAAAAGGGCGCTGGGTGTTCCCCTGCTCTGGCACGATGTCCGCCCCCGCTTGCCCCATCTGGAGAGAACGGCTTGGCGAGTGTGAAACTCGGCACAGCCATTCACTCCCAGGGTTTGCACACGCACATAACCGCGCATGGGCAAACCCCCCACCATTGGACAAGGAGATGAATTAGGACTCGAACAAACGAGTCTGAATTGGCCCCCTCGTGTATGTGAATAACATTAGTGAATAGAACTTACTGAGTAAAACCTGCTCTCTAGTTTAATATTGATGAAATGGGGAAGGCTGCAGATTATCACAATTCAAGTAGGCAAGTAGACAAACATAAAAAATGGGAGTCCCAAAATGTAATAATAGCAATCATTATTAGAATAATATATTTACTTCAACATTACTCAGATAAAATAAAAAGTGCTACTTTAATAGACAGTTTTTCACTTGCCTAAAATTTAATGGTAAAATATTTGAAATATAATATTTTTAATGGCGTAGTATACTATGTATCTTTTAAGAAATAAACCTTTTAATTAATTACAAAGCAGAGCGTTCAATTATTAGCACAGACTTTCAGATCAGAACAGTAATTGAGCAACCCATTGAACCCTGTAAAAACACTAATGGATTTAAATTACAAGCACAAGAAAAAAAATCCAGAGAAAACATCACAATTTGCAATAGCGGCAGTAGCAGCGTGTAATGCTATACCATTCAATTATCAGGAAGCAGAGCACACAGAGGACTGCTGCTACCTTATCGGCACAGGCCAGGAAGGAATACGGAGCATCCACCTCAGAATAACAGGGAGTGCTAAACATATAATGAAAGAAGCTGTTCTGAATTTATTTAATGGATATTATTTTAGAAATGAATACTGTCCGATGGTGGGAACAGTAAGCAGTGGACTGGTGTAGTAGATATAACATGGTCATAACTGCATATGCATCACTGGAAAGACCACTATAATCTGGTAAACTGTGGTTATATCAGCAGTAGCAGTCAATAGCTATAGTCCTGCACACACAAATAAATGCCGGTTACACATGTAACAATACTGCCACAGACATTAGCAGACTTGCCGATATTAGAACAAACAATTATAAGTGGAGTCTACACAGCGCTTGTGAATGATAACAATGAATATAAATATACGTCACTTTCCTTTTGTAGTTTAGGATCTGAAGGTGCAGATGATCCTAGATATCTCAGTAGTATCCTATGAGAATGTTCATATCGGGAGGCATTAAAAAGATGAAGACAATGTACTTTGCATCAGAATACATGTAACTATATATAGTAAAAAAGCCCAAGGTGAATCACTCTCAGAGAAAGGTGTTTTGATAGGTGTCCTTCCACCATTCAATTGCATGAAACAATGTCGTACCGAGAAACTTACTTCAGTGAGGTGCAGAACCCACATATAAAGGTATCTTTAAGGCTATTGAAGAATGGGGCACATTCTTAGTGAATGGGGCACTTGAATATATGTGTTTTAGTATATATTACATGTAATTTTATGTAATTATGTAAATCCGGAAACCGGAAGTGGGTGAACTTCCGGTTATATGGTATAAAAATCCCATCGTGGAGACAAACAGCATCCCTTGACAAAGGTCCTTGTGGATGCGTTGGGAAACTGTGGAGGCACCTTGACCCCTTGCCTGCTGGGACTGATACACACTGGACCTTACCATCTATGTGGACAATCCGGATCTATCCACACCCAGGTTATATCCCATCTTTTGTGTATCCAGCCTCACTTGCAAGTTGGAGAAAGGCCTTCCTCTAATTATTGTATTGCACTTTTTTATCTTTTACATGTTGGAGTGTTTTTTATGAATAAATATCTTTTTGGACACCATCTTGAGTGTCATAAAGAAACCTTGATGAGAGTCGCACTTCATTTCCCACAGTGAGTTGGGGTACGCTCCCCATGGAAATTTCCCTTTAAAGATACCTTTATAGGAAATATCTGCTTTTCTTTACTGTGAGTGGGGTACGACCTTCAATAGCCTTAAAGATACCTTTATATGTGGGTTCTGCACCTCACTGAAGTGAGTTTCTCGGTACGACATTGTTTCATACACTTGATGGTGAAAGGACACCTATCAAAACACCTTTCTCTGAGAGTGATTCACCTGGGGCTTTTTTACTATATATATAGTTACATGTATTCTGATGCAAAGTACATTGTCTTCATCTTTTTCATGCCTCCCCATATGAACATTCTCATGGGATACTACTGAGATATCTAGGATCATCTGCACCTTCAGATCCTAAACTTCAAAAGGAAAGTGACGTACATTTATATTCATTGTTATCATTCACAAGCGCTGTGTAGACTCCACTTATAATTGTTTGTTCTATTATCTGTATTTGTGGGGAAGGTGATCCCCGATAAGCATTAGAGTCAGACATAGCAGCTGCGCAAGGAGGAGAAGGAGCTGTAGCCCTTTGTACAACAAATAGCAGACTTGCCCATTACTGTGAAGTGTGGCCCAGTACTGCACATTGGAGAATATTTTGCAGTTGTGTGTAAGCTATGGCAACAGCACACAAAATCACGCCTCTCTCAACCCCTCCTAGTGCCGGACCTTTACTAGCAAGTTACACAGGAGTTGGCAGTACTGTAAGTGTGACATACAGCAGCACTTTACTTGCACCTGCATATTAAATAATTGTGGATAATTGGACTCCCCCGATAGTATTCGGGGCATACTACCAGGCTCTGGGTGCCAACATCTTCTAGTTGCTCTAACAGGCTCCTATATAATGCAGCCACTCCATCTAAACACTAGATGGCGAATCTGCATCATATAAAAAGTGATAGATAGAAAGATAGATAGAAAGATAGATAGATAGATACACAGACAGACAGATATTTACTTAGCAAGAAATCCCCCCCATAAAATCCCAAACCATGGAGTTTTCACACATTTCAGCTCGCACCTCAGGAGGCTGCCATTGGATATATGTCTCCCTGGCCCTGTGCGCCGAAATGGAGAAACAATTGAATTGCTTCTTTGGTCATTATCTAGTGGTAAGAACAATTGAATCGGCCACATAGTGTCAAAAGTTTACTTACCATTTTCAAACACTTCTCCTACTGTAAATGATAACTCTGAGGTGTGCTCTGCCTCACATGGGTACACGGCTTTGGCCTTTCTCCCAGGGATGCTGTAACAACCAAGTATTATTACACAAAAGTAATAACTATAAGGATACTTATCACCATAGCAATTAAAGATTAATATCACAGTTAATATCTATTCCAGGAACAGAAAAACAACCATTTGTATTCCATCTTACTCAGGGGCCTATTTATTCATCTTTTTCTGACATTTTAATAATGTGAAAACAAGGATTTCTGCATGATAGGAGATACGAGACTGACAAAATAAGAACACACCACCATTCTCCTATGACAATTTCTAAGACTCAAAAAATACATTTGTAAACCTAGTTCCCAATAGCATTAACATGTGCTATCCACTGGAAAGAGACAACTGTATGTATCAGGATCTCCTCCAATCTCTTCATCCCATCCAAGCCCTCGAGCGGGTTACACGTGCTCAGGAGCACTGCCTTGATAGAACCTGCCTATGTAACCTTTTGATGCTGCGGTAAGGGTTTTGCCATCAATAGGATTGGTAATCATTCGTGTAGCCGATAATTAGCTGTGAAATAAACATTCTTTTTTTTTTTTTTTTTAACATTCAATCTTTATTTCAAATTTTTCATCTTATGAAATAAACATTCTTAACCAGAAAATCTTTTATTTCCAGGCCCCTTAAAATTTAAGAAAGGGACATTCACATTTTGTTATTCTGGTATAGTAAAGATTACAGCAGGATTTTCTGGAATTAATATGCAGCGTATTGAGCTCCAGGTGGAATCAGTATGAATATTCCTAAATTACCACAATTGTAAAATATGAGTACTTTAGATACAGTAAAGTAATTAAGAGGTGGCTTTTGTATATTCTTTGGTGCATTGCCAATCCCACTCTAACTTGGCCCAAACTAGACCAGGATGTCTTTGTCTATTACACATTCAATGTAGACCATTTTTGAACAATAAAAAAAAAAATACAATTTATTTAAACATTTAAACCAGACTGTTTGCATTTTATTGTTCTTTGGCTATAAAGTACTATTAGCCTTTTACAGTCCAAATTCAAAGACACAGCACATATCAAACATGATCAGTTATGTAACAGTCAAATCATCCCGTAGGTGCTGACAGGTCACTGCAATTGTAAAAGCAAATATTGCCAAATTCATTCTAGTAATACATGTATAAAGGTTAGAGCAGTACCTGCCTGACGCCAGAGTAGTAAGGAGTGCGGGTGATGCGTGTGTGTGATCCGCGGTGGGCGGTGCTTCAGTCACCATTGGAGAGGTAGGTTCACTTGTTGCTGTTGGAGTCTCACTATTTATCCACGATACCAAAGGACACTGAACAAGTGTTGTTCTGAATAAAGTAGACACAAAAGTGCTGCCATCATTATTCTTGCAACAAAGTTTGATAAAGTTAAACGATATCTTATGCACAAGTCATAGTTTGTCTGTTTTCCATATTTTCTTACCAAAGATACCAGAAATATAATAACAACTAACATACTGTAGCGGTAACCCTCAGATTGGTTTTTAAACATCTTATACAGATTTGTTGTACACACCTAGAATTATTTTGCCAAATGGTGCAAGGTGGCTGCCATGTTTTAGACAGTCTGCCATGCGTAGTGCAGGATTGTTTTTTCTTACATATTGTGTCTTAGTTGCATAGTCGCCACAAATGGTTACACACACACACACACACATATATATTTATATATACATACATAACAAAACGTGGCGTGAGGAACAGCTGCTCATATTAGAACCTTTTCTTACAGACATGTGACTTAGTTGCACATACATGTACAAGTGTGGAGAGCCCCAGTGATTAGTGGACACTAACATGTCGGTTTATGTTTGGTTAATGTTTTCAAGGAGTGCCAAGGCCAGTGGCTGCATCCTTGAACACAGCTTTACTGGCCACGACAGTGTGACAACACCAGCCACCATGAGTAACCTGATATTGATGCAGAGTGAGCCGATGCTGCATCAAGAGGCGTCTATTTAACAGGAGATGCCTCCTGTGGCATGTGCACATAATTACAAAGTCACACTGACTGTGGTATAGTGCCCATCTCCGAATCAGGCCCCTATGCTCATATACATACTGTATAAATACCCCCTTATTTTTAATCTCTGAACCAGAACAGTTTCTGATACAGAACAGCTGAATTTTCCCTCACACGAGCCGTTGCCATGGCATTTAAAATGTAGGTGTAGTAGGCTTTACGTTTAAAACTTCCCAAACACACATTACATCAATTTACTGCAGATAGATTAGTGAATGATTTGGTTTAATATACCTGGGAATGCGGCTTGACCCAAACTTGACATTTAGTCTGCATATTGATTTACTGACATCTAAATTATACTCCAAACTGAGATCACTTTATAGAAATAAACCTTCCCTGGCAAGAGAATGCACTGTTAAACATTTACTAATGCTAGTGGTGTATAGGATATCTTTCTACAGCAAAATGTCTAACTCTATTAGGTTTCTGCTTTACCCAATGTTCTGTAAGTTATCACAGAGGAAACAGACAAATTGAGACCCTGTCTAATTGAAAGGCACAACTCTACAATGTTCTATTTGTAATGTAAAATGAAAAATCCCATGCTGGACCCTAACCACCTCCTTTAGGACATCACCAAGTCCATCACAAGTATTACAATATGTATTATTTCCTGAAGTATTCTGGTGTCTGTAATTCAATGTCAGCAAGAGAGAGCTTGAGTGAAGCAGTTAATTATAAGCACAAATCCTACAGCTGCATTTACCTCTCCATCTGATTCTATTAGCTGATGACATATCACCAAATCCTAGTCCCTCCCATTTATGGCTGATTCATAACAGATTTCTACATTCAGTAAACCTCACGTTTACCATCACCCTCCAAAATCAACACAATGTGTTGGACACTCTGTTTCTAACAAACTAACATTGTTCCATGACCTCTTTATCTCAAACTACTGCCAATAACAGAAACATGGCTCACACAATCACTACCTTTTAATATGACATATCCAAATGTAGATGAGCCCCAAAGCAGTTAGTAAGAGCTACTATACTTGGTAAAGTGCTGAAAAATGCTGATGATTCAGTGTAAATGTATCAATCTCTCATTCCTTTTTCTCCAAAAAATGTAACAGTGTAATGTGGGCTAGGTGACATGAGGGAGATTGCTAGACTAATGAGGGAGAGGGAGATTGCTGTTATTTCAGGGTGTCTCCTGCAGAATTCAGGAAGGTAGGCAGCTCTGCAGCACTTTAACAAGGTGGTCTCCACTCCACACACCCTTCCAGGCCTGGTAACAGGAAGTGAGGTTGGAATATTATTGTACACACAGTTCTACCACAATTTCCATCACTTGTAATTAATGGATCACATTATATCAATTCTAAAGTATTTTTGCTGTGTTCTCATGTTGCTATACCCCACCTGGTCCAAACCAACAATTTCATGAACATTTTGTGCTTGGCTTCTCACTTCTTATCCTCGGACATCCCCAGCATCACCATCATCATCATTATTAAATTCAATATCCCTATTGATAGTCCACTATCGCTTTGTGATTCCAAATGACTCTCCCTAACATCTCTCTCAGTGGACTGACACCTCTACTCATAGAGGGCCAGATTCTCTAAGCTTCAAAAGTGATAAAATGGAGAGTGATAAACAGCCAGCCAATCAGCTCCTACCTGCCATGTCACAGACTATGTTTGAAAAATGTCAGACAGGAGCTGATTGGCTGGCTGTTTATCACTCTCCACTTTATCACTTTTGAAGCTTAAATAATCTGGCCCAAAGACTGTTACTGCCCTGATCTTGTATTCACCAGACTATGGGCCTAATTCACGTTTGACTGGAAATACATATGCAATTGGGATTTATTTACGGCCATAAAACCGTTCTCTTCCATGCTTCTGTTCAGAATCTCCCATTGTGTATATGGTGAGGGATAACCAACATTCATCAAAATCACAATCACCTAGACATATGCAAAGAAGGGCATGTTCACTAGAGTATATGTGCCCAATGCATTTACAATCTGTGATGCACTGAAGATAGCAGTGTCATCTGCTTAACCCCAGTTCTCTTCAATGAACCCATTAATCATCACATCAGACATCCCCAACCCTGGACCTCAAGTACTCTTAATAGTTCACATTTTCCGGGTTACCTGTGTGACAGTTGATGACACACAGTTCACAGCTGGGTTACTTGGAAAACGTGAAAGGTAAGGCGTACCTTAGTGAATGCAATAAACAGAAAGGTTTATTTTTTACATTTAACAGTGCATATTGCATCACGTTACTTCAAAACATTTCTATTACCAAAAATGTAATTGTTTAATTCTAGCACATTGTGCCCTCTGATATCAGCATTCTTCCCATTGCAGAAAAGCAGCATCTACAGTAACTAGTACATGGGGGGATGTGTAGAGTCAGAAAGAAACATTGTTAGTAAAAGATTAGATGGGTTGTAAAACACAGCATTACAAGTAATAACCCTTCCTCCACTTTTAGGGGGAGATAGGTAACCAATTACCGTAAAAAGATTTAAGTGGATTTCTGGATTGTAACCAAGGCAACAGCAAGAAAGAGTAGTTGAATGTTGAGAGCTGGAGAGAGGGTTACAGCTGTCATAAATCTACAGATACAGATCAGCTAACACTTAGAACAGGAACCTGACCAACATCTTCATTAATTCAACCAGGAAAAAACTACATCCATGTAAATGATCAGGAAGAAAGAAAATATATAAAGTTTATAAACCGACGATGTAAGGCAAAGAGGGGGAAAAAAATGTTTAAAAAGGTGTAAAGCGGCAATCATTTAGTTGTTATAGTCTCCTCCTATGTCCCTATAGATTGTAAGCTTGCAGCAGGGCCGTGCCGGATGACTCGCCGCCAGTCGGGATTCCGACAGTCATTACCCCGATGTCGGAATCACGACTGCTCCCTCGTGGGGGTCCACGACCCCCATAGAGGGAGATTAAAATAGGTGGCGAGTGCAGCCACCCCGCAAGGGGCTTCGTTGCGCTCCACCGCTGTGCAGTCGGGATTCCGACGTCAGGCTAATGACTGTCGGAATCCCAACTGTCGGTGTGTTATACCACACCCGGCCCTTTTACCCCCAAGTCTGTCTGTTGTTACATAGTTTGTTTTATCTCGGTTTACAATTGTAAAGCGCAACGAAATCTGCTGCGCTATATATGTATATGTTAATAAATAAATATAACCAAAGGGTCATGACTGTTGGTCTCACAGTTGTAAAGCCTTGCTGTAATCCTGGGAGAATGTTATAGAGCATGCATATTGAAGGAGATCATTAACAATATTGTTTTGTAATGTCACATGCCCCCCTCCTGGCTCCTACCATGCTTCGTTGTTGATAGAGTCAACACTGAGCATGCAGCACAGTCGACGAGGGCATCTGTTAACAATTCGTGGGAGCTTGCATAATTAACAATATTGAGCATACACACTAAGTAAGCGATATTATTAATGATATAATTTATATTGTTTAGTGTGTATGGCACTTTATTCGGGAAAGGGAAAAACTGCAAGACAAAGTAGGATTAGCTGGACCTGCATGTTTGTCCCTGGTTTACGTAGGACTCTAAAGTTAGTTATATTTGGGGAAAACCCAGGAATTAACCAGAACGGCAATGAGGGGGTTGGCAATAGAATTTGACAAGGTGTGGCGAGTTGACCCAGGTCCTTTTTACTGTATATCTGATGGGTCAGACTTTGGTTGACAGTCCAAATACAGCGCCTACAAACTACACAGCTCTCATTATACAGTGGGTTCATTATACAAAGTTCCGCAGGCTACTCCCCCTAATCCTAGTTGGAAACAGGTAATAATCTAATGTGTTTCATTCTGATATATAATGTGATCAAAAAATATTACATATGAAATGGTTAATGTGAATACCAGAGGTCTTATAGCGATTACAGAAAAATACATATGTCAAAAACACACAAAGCTGCTGTATTTCAAATCCCCATTTGAAGTGGCTAATGCCTATGCTGGAGAACGCAGAATGGAAACACTTTGGTTATTGTGGATATTAGCTGACTGACAGCAGACATAACATTAAGACTAATGGGGATCCATTCACTTCTCTGATATACTACAGTAATTATACTCTGCGGTTTTGTTCCACTTACAGCACCGATTTCCCTATTTGAAAAACCAGCAGTTTAAACTTTGAAATGAAAAGATCGACTGTATTAAGAATTTCTTTTCCACTTTCTTACAGCGAAAAAAATAAAAGTTTTGAAAGCAAAGTACAAAGACACACGGCACCTCACTTGAAAGGATTACGCTCTCCAGTGCAATCACAGAGCGCCATTATCTTGTTTATGCTGTGAGCTGGCAGGGAAACGATGAGTTTTCTATTTATCTGGGTTTTTAAGTCTCTCAGTAAGGCCAAGTTACCGAAAGTGTGTGGGTTGTGATGGGAAGGAACAATGCATGCTCATGTCAGGTATAGACATTTCCTTAATCCCGAACAAACCATCGGAAGCATTTTCATTGTGCTCTGCCAAGGAGTATAAGTAACTGGTCAGTGACATATCTGTAGGATCACAAATAGGTATTACTTCCCATTACATTATTGAAAAATATATACAAACATACTTGATACAGAAAATGACTATCCATGTAATGAGATATAGATCAGATAACTGGCTCACGTGAAACTTAAATGACAAATATAGGAATGTTTAGGAGATGATAGAAACTTGGAGTTTGGTTAGATTGTGGGTGGGGCTTATTTTGTCTAGATTCCCAGATTTTCCTGTTGGGACATGATAGAGTCCTCAAATCACATCCTCATGGATCCTAAAAGTACAGGTTTACCGTATCATCTAGCTGTTGCACAGGTGTTGTTAGCAACTTACTATATGACCAGATCTGCAAGTGGTATTACAGGTTGAGTATCCCGTATCCGAGTGTCCGTTATCCGAATTATTCCGAAAACCATACATTCCAGAAACATTTGTAACAGCACTACTGGTGACATGATATGTAACTGGCACTATATATTTGTACAATACAATGATTGCTTGGCATTCAAATTCAATATCTGAGATAGTACACAAATTTTGTTTCATGTTTTGAAACCTTGTTTTTTGAACAAATAAAATATATTTGTGTGTATTTTATGTGGTAATAAAATATATTTGTGTGTATTTTATGTGTTTATACAGCATACATGCAAGATACTTCAAAATACATAATTGAAATATTAAAATATTCCGAAATACGGAATAATCCGTTATCCAAAATTCTCCTGGTCCCGAGCATTTTGGATACGGGATACCTGTATTTAATTTTTTAGAGACCTGGGAAAACAGGTCTCTTCATGTCTGGTGACTGTGCCTTGAGGACCTGATTGGAGAAACTACTGTAACGTATTAGCTATACTGTAGCTCCATTAAATAAATCACCAGTGTGCATTTTCCAATATACATATAGAAGCATAAATACGAGTACAGTGGTTCTTTTAATCATAACTCAAGCTATAAGGCTGGCTGGTGGTATAAAGGTGGTTCTCAGATCCGACCCTCAAGTTTTACCAAACGGTGATGTTTTGAGGATTTCCATCTGCAGAAGCCGGTGGGATAATTCTTAACACAGCAGAAAATATAAATGAATCTGTGCATGGATAGCAACAGCCACAAAACATATCCTGTTGATGGTACTTGAGGCCTGGAGTTGAGGACCACTAGTATAAAGTTTTTGTTCTGGTAGAAACATAGAAAGTAAAATAATGTTATGCAGAAATGTATTTAAAATGAATAAATGCAGTATATTACGCTGTCAAAACAAAGATATAAAGTAAAATGACACGCTCACAAAATATATTGATTAATAGCGTACACCAAGTATATCACAGAGCAGAGTTTACCAAACTGTTTCATTCCAGTCCAAAGCATTAAGGCTATCCATGCTTGAGACCATGGGCAGTATTCAATGTCTTTTTTCGGCATGTGCAGCGAATCCTGTTTAGGATTCGCTGCACATTCGCCGCATTCTGGAGTGCTGGAGCATTCACTGCCAGCCCTCCCTGTCTCCCAATTCAACGCCGCAGGGGCTCGCTGCCCCCTGAGGGCGATATTTAACCCCTGCGGCAAACTGGGGGATGGCGACAGAAAGGGAGAAAAAAAAACCCTTTCTTTTAAAAGAACACTTTCCAGTTCACCTTAAAAAGATGCAGAATGCAAAACGGTGGATCATGGCAAAAATCATGCTGCAAGCAGTTCGCCATCCTAGAATTGAATACATTCTCAGCGAATCACAGTGAAAATCCCATTGAAACAAAGAACTGGCCGGCATTCACTGTTCGCTTTCGGTGAACAATGAAGACTGAATAGGGTGAATCAAATTTTCAGTGAAAAAGATTCACCGCAAGCAGTGAAAACAGCCCGATTTGCCCCAAAAAACGGTGAATCGGGAGCATTGAATACTGCCCCATGAGCGGTCATTTTGATTGATCCGGTCCCTCATACGTTTGCACGGAGGAGGTCTGCGCATGCACATAATTAATTGTGCGCATGTGCAGGGTCGTAGGCAAAGGAACCCGGTGACTGTCACTGATCCCATGGGAAAACCGAGTGTTTCATGGGCGTCCCCATAAAAACGCCGGGCGTTCCCATTGGTTTGCAGGCGGACATCAGCCACCCGCCCTGACTTCAGCGGAATGGTTGCAAATATAAGTCAGTCTCTACCATTGAATCCTTTTGGCCACCCACGCAAGGCTGCAAATGGATGTATATGCAAATCATCCATTCGCAGCACTGCAGGGAAAATTGTCATCCAGGCGGGGGCGGCCGTTCATGCGGGCAGCGTTTAGTTGGCTCGCAAAGCAGCGAAATTCACTGGTTAGCAAGTCAACCGGAATGACCTCCCATATGGATAAATTAAATTGAGGTACTAATAAAGTTACCTGTAGTCAAGCATGGATATCCTTAAAACCTTGAACTGTAAAAACAGAGCTTGGGAAACAATGTCATAGAGTGTCCACCACACAACGAGTGCTTATATGCAGTTGATTACTATTATTAGAATTTATTTATACAGTGCTAGCATATTCTGTAGTGCTTTACAACTGGGAACACAGTTACTGGGTGATAATACCAAAAATAGAGAAAGTAGTGAATTTGCAAGGTCAGCACTCAGAAGTCGCTATGTTACAAGGTGAATAAACCTTATATACTTATACAATACAGATTGACTGGATTCACAGGTTGATGTGATACAGGTTTTCAGATCCTTCTTTTCTCCCCTATTAAATATGCAGGAGAGACAGAATACAACACAACATAGTGCAGATCAATTGAGTTTAAAATAATTTAATACATGAAGCGCACTTACAATAGAGTGACTTTGATAAAAGCATTAGACAAGTCCTCCTCAGGCAAAACAGCAGGCAAATGATCTTCAGCTCCACCAGTCTGGGTTCCTTGCTCCGGAAACAGGCAGCCACAGTCCAGGGGTCCACATCGCAAGCCTTTTAGGATGCACGAGTCCACAATCCAAGCATAAACACGCTTAACGCGTTTCGGAACATATTCCTTCTTCAGAAGCGTGTTTTTCAAGTGTCCACAAACAGCTATATATACATACATGTACAGCTGAAATCAAGCGCCGCTAATCGGCGTACAACTTCCGACTTCCATGTAAAAAAACATGGCGGTGCATTCCAAATAACCGGAAACGCGTCACCGCTTGTTCTATTGATCCCGGAACTCTATGTGTATCAACTTATTCAAGACGGAGTCGCCAACACATCTCGTTATCTTGGTTCCGTCTGTTGGTAACGGTACATTGAAATAGCAGAACCTACGTCACCACCTATTAATCGGAACCTGGAACTCTGTCTTTTGCGTTCCACCTCATTCATGAGAGCGTCACTTGCGTTCCAGGGCTTCCTGTAACTATATAGAAGGCGAAGTAGGTGTATTTACAAGGAAATCGGGAATTGTGTACAATCAAACAGTTTTGACTGTCCATAAAGTTTGCAAGAGAATAAAAAAAGAATTAAAAAATACATCAACACTTATTGTTATGTTACCCACACCAGAAATATAGGGAAGAGATAGATATTCCACACTAGGTGAGAAATGGTTTCAACTCAAACTCGCTATTTAATCCTCTAGGGCAGGGGTGGCCAACCGGTCAGAGGTAAAGAGCCGAAAAATATCAGTCGTCAAGCCAAAGAGCCAACATCATGCGCGCGCCAAAAAGGGGCGTGATCGGGGGAGTGGTCAGGGGCGTGGTAATATGACACAAGGAGAGTGGCCACATGACAAAACTTTATGCCCCCAGTGCCAGATATGCCCACCACAGTGCCAAACATCACATGCCCCCCACAGTGCCAAACATCACATGCCCCCCACAGTGCCAAACATCATATGCCCCCCACAGTGCCAAACATCATATGCCCCCCACAGTGCCAAACATCATATGCCCCCCACAGTGCCAAACATCATATGCCCCCCACAGTGCCAAACATCATATGCCCCCCACAGTGCCAAACATCACATGCCCCTCAAAGTGCCAAACATATGCCCCCCACAGTGCCAAACATCATATGCCCCCACAGTTAGGAAGCTGGGCCCTCCAGCACAGGTGTTGCCCACAGTGCAACACCTATGCTGGAGGGCCCAGCTTCCTAACTAAAGGGCCCACCTAGAGGGCCAGGAGGGCCCAACAAATAAATGAGCCACGGGCCAAGAGGGCCCGACTAATGCGCACACAGGCCAGAAGGGCCTGAATTTGCCCACGGGCCTAGTGCCCGACACCCGGTGGTCTAGGGTGGATGGAGGGTAGGAGGCCAAAGGCCCCTACCTGGTGTTGGGAGAGGCCGCTGGGGGGAGCTTCGTCAGCTCTTTTGCTTCCCACCCCCGCTGGCCTCTCCGGGAGCCATCTTCTTTTTTCTTGCAGAAGGCGCCGGAGATCTTCTGTCTTGATCCCGGCGTCTTCTGGCCTCTTCAGCGGCGCCGGAACTCTTCTCCCCGCCGCCGTCTTCTGCGCCATCCTCCGGCGGCTTCTCGCGTCTTCAGGAGCGCTCCTGCGCTCCGCCGGCGTGGAGAAGACTTTTCGCCCTCCCGCTGGCGTCTGATGTCAGACGCCGGGGGCAGGGCGGAAACGGCGCGGCGAGCGCAGATTGGCTCGCCGCGGCCGTTTCCTATTGGCCGCCGATGCGGCGTTTTGAATTTGGCAGCCGAATTGGCACCAAATTCAAAACCCCGCTTTGCAGACGGGAGGCTGGAGCCGCAATTTACAGCGCGGCGAACCGCATGCGGCTCGCGCGCCGCGGGTTGGCCACCGCTGCTCCAGGGACTAGTGTGCCAAGGTGATGTATCCATCGCAACTCTGTCCTAGAAAGTCGTTTGGCTACATCATTAGTGCGGCTCTTGGGAAGAATCTGCTCAATTCCACAAAAATTCTTAATATGGCATTCGTTAGTATTATGTGCCACTCGGAAATGTTCAGAGACAGTGTGGGTTTTAAGTTGTTTGCGTATATTATAGATGTGTTCTGATGTGCGAGTTTTTAATTGTCTTGAAGTCTTGCCAATGTAGGCAAGACTGCAACTGCACTGCAGGACATAAATAACATTACGGGAATGGCAAGTTATGAATTGTTTGATAGGAAACGATTGTCCATTTACAGAGAATTGATCGAATTTCCTCTCTTTTACTTTAACTGTCCTGCACATAAGGCAGGAACCGCAGCGGTGGAAACCGATAGTTCTAATGGTTTGACGAATCATCAGAACACATCTATAATAAACGCAAACAACTTAAAACCCACACTGTCTCTGAACATTTCCGAGTGGCACATAATGCTAACGAATGCCATATTAAGAATTTTTGTGGAATTGAGCAGATTCTTTCCAAGAGCCGCACTAATGATGTAGCCAAATTACTTTCTAGGACAGAGATGCGATGGATACATCGCCTTGGCACACTAGTCCCTAGAGGATTAAATAGCGAATTTGAGTTGAAACCATTTCTCACCTAGTGTGGAATATCTATCTCTTCCCTATATTTCTGGTGTGGGTAACATAACAAGTGTTGATGTATTTTTTTATTCTCTTGCAGATTTTATGAACAGTCAAAACTGTTTGATTCTACACAATTCCCAATTTCCTTGTAAATACACCTACTTCGCCTTATATATAGTTACAGGAAGCCCTGGAACGCAAGTGACGCTCTCATGAATGAGGTGGAACACAAAATAAAGAGTTCCGGGTTCCGATTAATAGGTGGTGACGTAAGTCCTCCTATTTCAATGTACCCTTACCAACAGACGGAACCAAGATAACGAGATGTGTTGGCGACTTCATCTTGAATAAGTTATACACATAGAGTTCTGGGATCAATAGAACAAGCGTTGACGCATTTCCAGTTATTTGGAACGCACCGCCATGTTTTTTACACGGAAGTCGGAAGTTGTACGCCGATTAGTGGCGCTTGATTTCAGCTGTACATGTATGTATATATAGCTGTTTGTGGACACTTGAAAAACGCGCTTCTGAAGGAATGCGTTCCGAAACGCGTTAAGGGTGTTTATGCTTGGATTGTGGACTCGTGCATCCTAAAAGGCTTGCGGTGTGGACCCCTGGACTGTGGCTGCCTGTTTCCGGAGCAAGGAACCCAGACTGGTGGAGCTGAAGATCATTTGCCTGCTGTTTTGCCTGAGGAGTACTTGTCTTATGCTTTTATCAAAGTCACTCTATTGTAAGTGCGCTTCATGTATTAAATTATTTTAAACTCAATTGATCTGCACTATGTTGTGTTGTATTCTGTCTCTCCTGCATATTTAATAGGGGAGAAAAGAAGGATCTGAAAACCTGTATCACATCAACCTGTGAATCCAGTCAATCTGTATTGTATAAGTATATAAGGTTTATTCACCTTGTAACATAGCGACCTCTGAGCACTGACCTTTCAAATTCACTACTTTCTCTATTTTTGATGTATCTTTTCAGCAGTTAAAGGTGTTTCTGCTGAGTGAATTTGTGTCTAGCTGCACTTTTGGTTTTATTGCGCACCATTTGGTTATAACCTCTGTACTTTCACTGGGTGATAATAGGCAGAGAGGTAAGGAAGTACAAGCTTGCAGCATACTTACCTACTTGGCTGACCCCATCTCCAAGAGGGGTCAGTCCAGTCGGTGCATAGGGTGTGAGGCCGGCACACAGGGGAGCTGGTAGAATGACTATGTTATCGTTGGTCCATCCCTTCCCCCCTCTGCAGTGCAGCGGAAACAAGTACTATGTAGTGAGTGTGTGTGTGTGTGTGTGTGTGTGTGTGTGTGTGAGTGTGTGAGTAGGGGGTACCAGCAATCCAGCACATATAGTGTCATTGGGTTCCTTCAGCCTGTCCTTCCTAAAGTAGGAAGACTTGCCCACCTTTCTGGAGGTCACGGAGTGCCACCCAATTTTTTAGAGCCTCGGGGCAATTCCTGAAGGGTAGGCAAGTATGGCTTGTAGTCTATAGGGAATTAATAATTTGATACCTGACATAATGCTAAATACAACATATTGGGGTGACATTTAATAGGAAGAGAGATTCAGAAAGAGAGAGATTTGGTAAAAGAAACTCGTTTTTTTGTAAAGGGGCAATCATTTACACTGCAAAATCAAACTGGTTTTGCAGTGTAAATGATTGCCGCTTTACAAAAACTGCCACTTTCTGAATCTCTCATCCTATTAAATTAAAACCAGAATGTGCTTATTAAATTGAGAAACCATGGCAAAGGACAAATCTTTTAAAAATCTGAAAGTAAAGTAGCAGTTAGGGATAATGTTAATGAATGTATACAGATAGCGTGATCAGACAGACTGAAAGCTTCTGAAAGCAGAACTGAAGTTCATACGATCCTCTGTGACAATTAAAGTTCTCAGCATTGCTCCATTTATGATTAAGTACCATGGAGTTGTAATTAGTTCTACTTGTTGTTACCTAGGGAAAATCCCATTTTGTTGACCACAATACACCCGTGGTTGCAGGAATAATGAATTGTTCTCATGTATCCTAAATAATCCTAATTTAAAACATATTTAGAGGCAAATGTCTCGATAAACAATGTAAACTTGCAAATCTGCTCATAAGCAACATCAAACTATAATAATTTAACGTGCAATACAGCAAATACCCAACACAAAAGTAAAAAAAAAATACACAGTATGGAAATTAGTAATTAATAAATAAGCCCCTGCATAAGTTAATAATAAAAGGTGCTATACACAAAACACTTGTTGGTAGATATTACTACTGAAGTTTCATTAGCTTTCCCATATGTCAGGGTTTCCATTGGTAACAACAAATCAGCCAGTTTTTTACCAAGACAGCAGGCAAGAAACATATGGACTTAGTGACATACACACATTACATCTGTCATTTAAAGTAAACATTTAAATATCTGTATAATAATGTATTTGTCCATTGTGAAATAGATATTTCATTATATAAATTATTCTTTATTTTCCATTTCAGAGCCTCCAGCTTACTACGAGGTTGATAAATAATATTATAATATATATACATACATACATAATATCTATATATCTATAGATATATATATATCTATAGATATATATATCTATAGATACGTGGGTACAGAGAGGCCACTCGCCAGACTGGGTACAGATGTTCATTTATCTTTATTTAGGCACGCTGGAACATCGTTGGTCAACGGTTCGGCTCTTTCCTGAGCCTTTATCAAGACTTATTGACAGCCATATGGATACACATCAAGTGTCAAATCACCTATAACAATACATACAAAAAATATATGTGCATCAGTCCAAAGAGTTGCGCAAGACGTAATTCAGATAACAATGCATCAAAGTGCTAAAGTGCTTTTTTTAAACAAGAGAAGAAAACAGCCATCAATTACTTCAAGGTGTATGATAGTTACCAGAGTCGGGTGGGCGACATCTTGAGCCTCTTAGTTGTTAAACGGAGGTGCACGCCATCCTGCACGTGCCAGCGCGTCTGTCTAGCTTTTAGTTCCTCAAACGGCGTCTATTTCCGTCCAGTGGAACGCACTGAGACGCAAGACATCATTTCCGTTTTTGTGCGCGTGTGTTCCCTCTCTACGCGCACAAAAACGGAAATGACGTCTTGCGTCTCAGTGCGTTCCACTGGACGGAAATAGACGCCGTTTGAGGAACTAAAAGCCAGACAGACGCGCTGGCACGTGCAGGATGGCGTGCACCTCCGTTTAACATCTAGGAGGCTCAAGATGTCGCCCACCCGACTCTGGTAACTATCATACACCTTGAAGTAATTGATGGCTGTTTTCTTCTCTTGTTTAAAAAAAGCACTTTAGCACTTTTTATAGGAGTAGTTTGCATCTCATGTGATAACGGAAATTGACAATGGCTACTACAGTAGTCTTGTATATGTATAAGTGATGCATTGTTATCTGAATTATGTCTTGCGCAACTCTTTGGACTGATGCACATATATTTTTTGTATGTATTGTTATAGGTGATTTGACACTTGATGTGTATCCATAAGGCTGTCAATAAGTCTTGATAAAGGCTCAGGAAAGAGCCGAAATGTTGACCAACGATGTGGCAGCATGCCTAAATAAAGATAAATGACTGTACCCAGTCTGGCGAGTGGCCTCTCTGTACCCACGTATAAATTGATACTCTTTTCTTCATGAAAGGAATATTTTGAGTGTACACCCCAGCATAAATGGACGATTTCAGTGAGTGTCACCTAACCCCCCGGATATATCTATATATATATATATATATATATATATATATATATATATATATATATATATATATATATATATATATATATATATATATATATATAGGGATGAGGGATAAGCTGCACCCACACACTAACTTCAACTCCTGAGTGCCCGGCACAGATATGTTGGATTTATATATGCATATATGACACAGGACATCTATAAAAAGCACTGGCCATTGGTGACCAGCGACCCTGCTCTCAAACTGCAGAAATTCAAACCACCCATGAATTCCTATCGGCGTGGACGAAATTTACAACAGCTCCTAATGAGACCTACGCTGTATCCACCGCTTGGGACAGGTCAAGCTACAATGACCATGAGAGGGGGTTGCTTTCGATGTGCAGGGTGCACGACATGCCACTCTATGAATAGTGGGACCTCAATTCGACATCCCCACAATGGTAACAGCATTAAAATCAAGTATAGGCTGACGTGCACCAGCACACACGTGATCTACGTGTTAATATGTCCATGCACATTATACTATGTCGGCATGACGACACGGTCCTTTCGAGATCGTATGGCGAATCATCGCTACTCGATTAGGACTGCATTATCCACAGGAGTCTCAGATAAGCCAGTGGCTAAACACTATTTGGCCCTGGGACACCAGACATCCACCCTACGCTGCATCTTGGTTGACCACGTACCTCATTCGACCAGGGGGGGTGACAGGAATCTGCTGCTACGTCGCCTTGAAGCACGATGGATACATCGACTCAACACAGTGACCCCGCGTGGGCTCAACGAGCACAATCCTTTAAATTGTTTTCTGCCCACATAACCGATTGCTGGCTTTGGGTGGTAGTTTTCCGATAGGCGCCGACTAACCTTCCATCTGTCCTAACATTTTTTTGGACGGGTGCTATACCATTGTACATATGTAAATATTCTATGTTTTTGTGTGTATTTGATTTTGTATTATATGTTTGTGTTGAAGAATTGATTATCATGCTTTCTTATGGCTATCTTGGGGTGACCTGGTTGCGCCTCTTTATTGGTCTATGGTCTGGGCTGACTGAGTGTGAGCCCCTGACAACTTTTTCTTATTGCTCTGTTGACTAGTGTTAAAATAAGGGTGACACTATATATGCCTTTGGTTTGCTGAGAACCCCCCATCCAAGCCCATCTCCACCTTACCCCCGTGCCTCGTTCATAATTAACACTGAGGTCTGCCCACATTAATGGTGATTTGAAGACTTATGTCACTAACACTTTAACGACACAATGGTCGACATACAGTACAGTTTACCCAGCACGAACGCGCATACAGCTATTTGGAACGCATGTATGCGGAAGTGACAGTACGGTGGACCGCACCGACGTCACTTCCGGGTTCTGTGCGCCCGAGCTGAGCGCTCGCTCTGTGTCTGTGCGCGAGGGGATTAAATTACTGGTGGACCGCACATACGTCATGTCCGCTGTGCGGCT
This sequence comes from Crinia signifera, assembly GCF_055691185.1. Classification (NCBI taxonomy): domain Eukaryota; kingdom Metazoa; phylum Chordata; class Amphibia; order Anura; family Myobatrachidae; genus Crinia; species Crinia signifera. Next base: position 110,142,721 of record NC_139217.1, on the reverse strand, counting down.
GTCCTGACAGGACACCCGTTACTGACTGTCTAACTATTGGCGCGCTTGAGGGATTCTCAGTGATACAAGGTATGTTGAATTGAGCCATGCAGGCTCCCGTTGCACTATGTATCTGACAGCTTTCCAGCTGCTCTTAATGAATGTAATTTAGGACCTTTATTAGGGGCGCCCCAGGCTCAGCACATCACATTGCCTCCTGCATTGTTGCTGAGCTGTTGAGTTACAGTGTTGTTGGTCTTGAAAAAGGACTGTGCCTAGTCCGAAACGTCGACTTGCTTTCTTAATAATGGTGATGTATTAAACCATTTCTTTTTTGCTGAACTTTTTTGGTGTGTGCTCTCTCGGCTTACTTATACAAAGATTAGCCCACAGACTTATATATGGTACACCTGTGGTACCTTAAGTGAAGCACCCCACTGTTGCCTACCATCCTGATTGGGAGTGCGGACCTACCTAATATATATATATATATATATATATATATATATATATATATATATATATATATATATATATATATATATATATATATATATATATATATAGGTCTTGGGGTAGTGGCGGCACTCGCAGGTAATCAAAATAACGACACTACGCTTGGTAAGCCTACCAAGCGTAGTGTCGTTATTTTGATTACCTGCGAGTGCCGCCACTACCCCAAGACCTCTATATTACCTACATCCAGGAGGGCACCCAGGGCCGTTTAACCACAAGATTAGTGGAGTGCCGACACCCACCCTGTCGACTATATATATATATATATATATATCTTATATATTTGGCTACATCTGTCACTCAAAGTGTGTCTGAAGCTGTAACGCTGGGTGGAGCCTCTGACTCACATGACTGACTCACATGACAGAGAACCAGCCCAGTGAGCCCACAGACACCCTCTGCCTCTCCATGTTACACAGCAAAGACACAACTACTCACCAGATACACCAGGTGAGCGCCCCCCACCTCCATACCTCCCAACATGACCCTCTCCAGGAGGGACAGAATGCTCTGTTTGTGGACTTCCATCTTAATTTATGATTGTTTTAAACAGGGTAATTGATAAGAAAGGTGTTTAAGCACAGGTGATGGTAATCCATAAATTAAGAAGAAAGTCCAGAAACAGAGCAATGTATCCCTCCTGGAGAGGGTCATGTTTGGAGGTATGCACCTCCCTCCCTCCCCCCCACCCCATTCACGGCAACCCCACGATTAAATGGCACATGCAAAACACTGACATGGCTATGGTCGACAATGAAAAAGGTTGACAAGATTTATTTTTCACTTTTTCAATGTTTTCATATTCATTCTCATGTGTCGACATGGACACCAATGAAGTGCCACACTTATGTCAACATTTATATGTGTTGACCTTTCTGTGTTGATTTTTTCTTGTGGCGATTCGCGGCACCCCCCCGCGACCCCCCTCCCGCGATTTGCAGCACAACCCCCGCAATTCGCGGCACCCCCGGTGACTCCCGCGATTCGCGGCCCCACCCTGTGACACCCCCCCTCCTGCGATTCGCGACACCCTGCGACCCCCCCTCCCACAATTTGCGCCAACCCCCCGGGCCCCCCTCCCGCGGTTCACGGTGCCCCCCACGACCCCCCCCTACCGCGATTCCCCACCCCTGACCCCCCCTCCTGTCATTGCAGCAACCCCCCGCCCCCATGACCCACCCTCCCGCGATTCACTGCAACCCCCCGCGCCTCCCACGATTCACGGCACCCACACCCCTCCCGCGACACCCCCCCCCCCACCCGCAATTCACGGCACCCACACCCCCCCCGCGACCCCCCCCCCGCAATTCACGGCATCCACCCACAACCCCTCCTCCCGTGATTCGCGGACACCCCTCACGTCCTCCCCCCCCCACCCCCGCACGCGATTCACGTCAACCCCAGGATTAAATGGCATATGCAAAACACTGGCACGGCTATGGTCGACAATGAAAAAGGTTGACATGAGTTTTTGAAGATTTATTTTTCTTTTTTTGAATGTTTTCATATTCATTCTCATGTGTCGACATGGACACCAATGAAGTGCCACACTTATGTCAACATTTACATGTGTTGAACTTTCTGTGTTGATTTTTTCTTGTAGCAATTTTTTTCCAGTGACAACTATGTGCACGTCCACCTACATATCATCAACCAATTCTTTGTATAATATATAACACCTGTTCTGTTTTACTGTAGGTGTTTTAAGTCAGATCTTTTACTGCTACTATTACTGTTTATGTAAATGCATTCTGAATGACAGCAACATCCTACCATCCTTCTACAAGAATATATAACTAGGTGATTCATCGCGCCCCGTGCCCCCCCCTCCCGCAATTCACGGACCCCCCGCGCACCCCCCCTCCCACAATTCACGTCACCCCCGCGCACCCCCCCTCCCGCAATTCGCAACCCCCCCTCGCGCAATTCACGCCCCCTCCCATGCTTTGCAGACCCCCGCCCTCTCCCGCGATCCGCGGACACCTGCGCCCCCTCCCTCCCTTGATTCACGGCACCCCCGCGCCCCTCACGCAATTCACGGCACCCCTAAGCCCCTCTTTAGTCCCCCGTATACTCACACACCCCTATCACTACCCAGCTTCCTGCTCTCCTGAACCGTAACTTCCACCACTGGGGAGTCGCTGACGCTGTTTTGCCCACATGCCCCTATCATGCCTCATAGCCCAGCCTCCTGCTCTCATGCACCTGAACTCCCACCCAGTAGGAGGAGACACTGACTGAGGGCCACCATCCTGTACTCCTGTACTGTCATGCTGGACCCTCACCCACTGGCAGAAGCTGCACAGTATCTCCCACCCTCCTCTTTAGTCCCCCTTATGCCCACACACCCCTATCACTACCCAGCCTCCTGTTTTCCTGTGTCGTGACCTCCGCCAGTGGGGAGCCGCTGACTCAGAAACACCCTACTATACTAATGCACACACACACCTAAACAACATGCACACACAGCCCCCCACACCCACAAATGTCACTGTACCATCCACACTATCAATGTACATCTTACTCTGTAACCGCTTTTTAATTAAACAAAACAATACACACCCCCTTCCAAATCATATGCTCTCTATCACATTTCACCTATAACTCAAATTGCAATACAGGCATCTTTCATACAATTCTAACCATATTTCTCATATACAAACGTACACAAATTAAGGGGGCGCAGCCCCTTACGCCGGTGTGAAGAGCGCCCGTAGGGCGCGATGAATCACCTAGTATATATATATATAGCAATGGTTTCCAAATAAATGAAGACTGGAGGCGGCACTCTCAGTGAAAAATGACAAACTTGTATTCAAATCATAGTGAAAAAGTAGATACAGAAGTACCAACACACTCACCATTCCTAAGAATGGGGTGCAAACAGCACCCACTTCCCAGGATGGGGTGCATTGGCCTGTGACCACACACTCTAGTAAATACAAACACAGGGGGCCCAGCACTCACTACAACAAACTAACTCACCTTAGCAGTTAACTGCTTCTTGGTCATTTTCTGCGTGATTGTATGCATCTGATTGACATCCATTCCTTTGGTTTACATATTGTCTTATTCGGATGGGCACCGGAGCCAGTTGTAGCATTATTTAGAGTGCCGGATACTGTGGGACATATATATATATATATATATATAGATCCAACGAAGGTGCGGCACTCATAGCTTTCAATAATGAACACTTCACACAGTGGTAGTGATCAACGTTTCAAATTTATATCAAATTTTTCATCAGGATACAAGTGATACATTACAAGACAGTTTTTATAGTGAACACAGCAAGTCAAAGTGAGTCAGGTGGGGGCAGGTGAGCAACTCCCACTTCCGCTGGTGGGGTGAGCTGTCATAGCGGGGAGCCGTTGAATAACATTAGTTTACAGTGTAACCATGGTGATTTTTTAAAAAAAGGGGGGGAAAAATAGACGAGAATGCATAATAAAAAGTACAATAAAGAAAAGTGCATATATACATAAGGTGATAATGCGCAATTACTATAACCCATGTGGGCTAGTATTATAGTAAGTCAAAAGAATTATTTTACAAAAAACAGAGAAAGTAAACACAGTCGCGTATTCACAGAGACGATCATCCAATCAATGCAACAAGATTTTTAAAGAATTATTGACAAAGGGCGATAAGCATGATGAGGTAGCACACCAAATATCAGAAATGTGAACTTTCTATCTGAAGATAGAATAAGACACTTGCTCATTTAAACCCCGTGGGGAGACCACGTCTAAACGGTGAATCCACCTTGCTTCGCATTGGAGAAGCTTCAATCCCCTGTTACCACCTCTAATGGTTGCTGGTATGCAGTCAATCATACGGTAACGTAAGCTTGATAAGGGATGTTTATGATCTAAGAAATGTTTGGCCACCACATGATCGCTTTTACCCGATGCCAGGGCTTGTCTGATGGTACTTCTGTGCATCGCCATTCTATCCTTGAATTTACATTCGGTTTTACCGATGTATTGCATGCTACAGGGGCAAATTAATTGATAAACCACGAAAGTGGAGTTGCATGTAAAGTGGTGTTGTATTTTAAATATCTGGCCCGTGTGTGGATGTGCAAACGAGTCACCTGTGAGCATGAATTGGCAGGTTACACAAGTGCATTTAAAACAACCTTTGCGTGAAGGACCCAGCCAAGAGGGTTCCACAGCAACAGGATTGTAAGAGATTTCAGTTTTAACAAGGAGATCTTTTAGATTGCTTCCTCTTGAGTAGCAGGGCATGATACGTTTATTGTTGAAAGGCAACTTATTGTCTGATTGGATAATGGGCCACTTAGCTTTGATGGATTTATTAATTGCTTCCGAACTGGTGTTAAAGCGGTTTACCCACGGGAGGGTAGTATCTATTGTGGTATCTCTGGTTTTAGGTGACAGAAGGGATACTCTGTTGATTTTGAGGACTTTTGTTTTGCACTGGAGTAATTCCTCCCTTTTATAACCTCTTGTAATGAGTTTGTCAATCAATTCATCAATTTGCTTGATGCATTGCGCTGTGTCACTATTAATGCGTCTGTAGCGGAGCATTTGTGAGAAGGGTAAACCTCTCACAAGTGCCGGGGGATGACAGCTTTGTGGTTGAAGCATAGTATTCCTGTCAGTTTTTTTGATGAACACACTGGTACTTAATTGGTTGTTATCACACACAATGTCGACATCCAGAAAGTGGACACTTTCCCTGCTGATGTCGAATGTAAATTTGGTGGGACTGTCAGAAAGGTTATGATTGTTAATGAGATTTTCGAGATCCACTTTATCACCAACCCAAATTACGAACAGGTCATCTATAAAGCGTTTAAACAACAACAGTTTTGAGTTGACATCAGGGTTGGAAAAAAATACATCGTGTTCTATGGCAAACATGAAAATGTTGGCATACATTGGGGCTACAGAAGATCCCATAGAGCAACCCTTAATTTGTAAATAGAAATTGCCATTATAAATAAAGAAATTATTATGTAAAATCAATGACATGAGGGAAATAATAAAGTCAATCAGTGCCTCACCGAAGTCGCTCTTGTCTCTTAGGAATCTTTCCAGGATACGGAGTCCCATTTCATGAGGAATGGTGGTGTAGAGGTTTACCACATCGATTGTGGCTAACCAGGTATTATCAGGTAAAGTTCCCAAATTGTTTATGTCATTAAGGAATGCCATAGTATCCAAGAGGAAAGTCTGTTGTTCTCGAACAAGTGGTTGGAGTAAAAAGTCCAGATAAGTGGCTGCAGGTTGTAACAGGGACCCTTGGGCAGAAACAATGGGGCGACCCGGGGGAGGATTTATACCCTTATGGACTTTTGGTAATGTATACAAAATCGGGGTTGTAGGAAAGTCTGGTAAAAGTACTGTTTTAAGCGCTGGGGTAATGATGTTGTGGACAATGCCACGATCAAGGATAGTTTCCAGCTGGCGTTGTACTTGTGCAGCCGGGCTGCGGGATAATCTTCGATATGTCGTGCTGTCTGATAATTGGCGCACGATTTCCTGGTCATAGTCATGGATGTCTTGCAGAACGATTGCGCCCCCCTTATCAGCGGGGCGTATGATCAAGTTCTTATTGCTTCTTAGTTTTCCCAGAGCAAAACGTTCCTCTTTGGTTAAGTTGGGGTGTAGGAGGCGTGCGTCCATCGTTAATTTGGGGATGTCTTGATCTAGGAGACGGGAGAAGGTCTTGATGCTTGCATTGGATGATAATGGTTCAAATGTTGATTTTTTACTGAATTTCTTCAAAGCTGGTGGGATCGGCACTGTTGTTGTGGTAGTAGTAGTAGGATTGTTAGCGAAGTATTCTTTTAATTTGAGATTGCGGATAAGTTCATGTTTTTCAAGTTTCCACTGAAAATCATTGAAAGGTAATGAGGGTATAAAGGATAACCCATGGTTTAGGAGCTTGGTCTCGCTTGTAGATAAGATATGTGAAGAGAGGTTAAAGATTAATTTTTCTTGTTGGACGGAGGGCGACCCACTCTTCCTCTGCCTCGAGTTTTGCCGGCCCCTTCTTGTTCTGTGCCTTTTGTACGGTCTAGGGGAGAACCTCTGCCCCTGCGAGTGGTAACCCCTAAAGGGTGACTACCAGTGTTAGTAGATTCGATTTCACTGTTAGAACTTCCCGTGTCACGGGAGGAGTCGGTGTCAAATTGGGATAGGCCTTTTTTGGAATAGGGTCTGTTCCGTCTGAAGAATGGACGTCTTGGACCCTCGGATGGATTGCCAGAAAGCCATTTGTAAACATTATGGCGATCATAGTCCCCCTGGACCTTCAATAGTTTCTCTTTTTTAAAAAGAATTAGTTCTTTCTTGTATGCAGAGATTTGGATTTTCAGGCGGTCCATCCAGTCTGTCTCAGTATCTGCTACCAAAGTTGGAAGGTGTATTTCCTCAAATGAGGCGATTTTTTCTTTGAAGATATTCAGTTCTTTGGTTGATTGCTCAATAACGAGCACCATTAGGTCGAAAGAGCATTTGTTGAGTGTACCCACCCAACGTTTGCAAAACTGTGCATCAAAACGGCCGATGGTTGGGCAATTGCGTACCCGGAATCCTCTTGGGATCATTTTTGCTTTGTAGTAGTCGCTCAGCGACAAGGCATGCAGGTGAAAGTCTATTTCTTTTTTCTTTAAGCGGAGCAAGTCTCTGAAGATGATGTTGGTGGAAAGAGCTTCGACCTCGTCGTTTATGCCTTTCACGCACAGAATGGAGTTGATCTCGACATCCGAGAAAGTATGTGTATAGTCATTAGGGAATTGGAATTCACCAATGGCATTCTCGTTTGCCATGTTGATTGTGGTGATGTCGACTGTTGGATGTCGTCTCCGATGGTGTCAACTGTAGTACCCAGGGTGCGGAACCGTGGTCCAGTGATGGTGGTTAGAATAGTCGGTGTAGAGCCCGTAACCAGACGTTCCTTGATGTGCTGGGATGAGATGACGGGTGCCGTATCCAGTAAATCACACTATGAAGTGCAAAATACAATGTATAGAGATGGAGGGATCGGCACTCCTTAGAACCAATGTAACTGCGCCGGTGCCCTCACAATAAAAGTAATTGTAGATCCAACGAAGGTGCGGCACTCATAGCTTTCAATAATGAACACTTCACACAGTGGTAGTGATCAACGTTTCAAATTTATATCAAATTTTTCATCAGGATACAAGTGATACATTACAAGACAGTTTTTATAGTGAACACAGCAAGTCAAAGTGAGTCAGGTGGGGGCAGGTGATAGATAGATAGATAGATAGATAGATAGATAGATAGATAGATAGTAGATAGATACAGCACTCCCCTCCTTGTAGATAGATCTGGCACACCTTCAGTGAATAGACACGTTTTCAAGACAACATTGAACACTTTAACACTTTGTCAGGTTGCATGTTGTCTTGAAAACGGTGCTTTAAGCACTGAAACATTAAATTTTGGAACGCAAAAGCTTGCTGACAGCACCATCTGACCCTAAGCTAAAGAACAGAGGACCGCCTACCATTTGTAACCAAGCTGAATACAGCCAGCGCCATTCTGCCCAGGGCCACCAAAGCCCTATGGCCGATTATTAATACGGACACCAATCTGTCAAGCTTAAGTAACAAGACCCCCATGTTATGTTACAAAAAGGGATGTAGCATAAGGGACATCATCGTCCATAACAATGTAACCGGCTTTGCGGAAAACAGTACAGTACAGCACAGAAACTTTTTGACTCGCCCTTCAGGGTGTTACAAATGTATAAAGTGTACAACTTGCCAAGACATGCTGACTGGGCCCACTTTCGTCCACCCCAGTCTTTAACATCAAACATGTGCTCAACTGTATGTCGTCACACATCATCTAAGTGATAAAGTGTACATGTAACCTGTTATACGTGGGAAAGACCATCAGGCCCATGCGGGAGAGAATGGCACTGCACAGGTCCTCCATCAGCCAAGCAATCAGCAAGAAGAAAAACAGTAAAGGTCAGGAACAACCGGTGGCCAAACACTTTTGCGATATGAAACACAAGTTAACAGATCTTAAACACATGGCAATAGATCATATTCCACAAACCATCCGTAGAGGCGATAGGGACAACAAGCTGCTGAGATTGGAAGCCCGGTGGATCTATAGACTCAATTCCACCAAGCCACATGGATTGAATGACAGATTACCGCTAAATGTGTTCCTATAAAGGCACAAGCGCATCAAATGGACGGATCCTTCATAGTTATCCCAGAAGAGAGTGGAATCCACGACAAGTACTCCACAAACCAAAGTGTTCTGTTAACATGCTGTATTGTGTTGTCGGTCAGATTCGAAACTGCTACATAGTATAGAAACAACACAGCTTATGATCATCAGCATTTGAAGCTGATGTAATTCTGCCCACTGGGCCAAAATTACAAATGACGCTTAGTATACTCTCCGCTAGCATTGAGCATTTTTTCAGAGTATTAATTTTAATCACTGCACATTATCGACAGTTATTAGTTAGGCACTGTCGTCTTAACCGGTATGAATTTATTGAGATCTGCACAGATCACTTATTATTCATTCTTAAACACCATGTTTTATATCAAGATATGTTTTCTCTGTCTTCACTGTTTATATTTAACGCACCATGTAAACCCTCTCCCAATCTTGTCTTCCTAGGCGTCCAAAATGACTCAGGGGCTCACTATTCCACATTACCAGTTTTGTCACCATGACAACCCCCCAGCTTGCATTTCAGCAAGCGCTCCATAGACCGGAAAGATTGTTGGTTTGCTGTTTACTGCTGCTTGTATTGCCATCACATTGATAAAGGTCTGCACCAGGACCGAAACATCAGCAGGCTATCATTTTGATTGGATTAAACTCTGGACTTTCATGAGATGCCTGGCGAGTGCTGTTATTCCCTCTTTTGGGATTTCTGGGTATATTTCTGCTGACTCATTACAGTACTCTCTAAATGGCACTCCAGCAGACGCCTGGGTTAAAGAGGAGACTGCAGGGCTATTGGTTTCATATATACTGTATATTCTGGACACACACACATATACATGCATACATACACACCCTTTAAATCCTGTGGGCAAAAGGGCCACTTACTACATTTACCCCCTAACCTCATTGGGCTGTATGGTAGACAGAGTTCTTATGTCTCTGACTCAGCTTCAATAAGTCTATTTATAGACAAAGTGAAAAGAGAATTGTGACATTTCACTATATTGTACATAGCATCAGTTCAATGCAAGATACCTGTACAGCTTTGGTAAGTGGCAGTTCATGTTCATTTCTGGTGAGTTATCTAGTATCCATAGCCCTGGTGACCCTGCAAAGTGTAGAGTCATCAGCCAGATCCGTTGTAGGCATGCACTGGTGGCTGAGCTCAGTAGGGAAGGGGGGGCGTATGCTGGTATATCAAGGGGATGGAGCTAGTGCTGAACAAAGAGCATGGAGGTAATAACCCTAGCTTCCTTTTTCACAGGAAAGGGGGGGGGGGTGTCTGCTGGTATATCAAGGGGATGGAGCTAGTGCTGGGCACAGAGCAGGGAGGTAATAACCCTACTGTAGCTTCATTTTTTACATTGATGTTCGAACTCCCGAGAGAAACAGGAAGCCAAGCTTTCCGTCCCTTCATGACATATCGTTACCATACTAAATTATGGTTATGCCATTCAGCCAAAGGGCGGTGATGTAGTTGGAGAAGTCAGGAACTTCACCGTGGAAATCCACCCAAAGCCCTGACAACAGAAGGGTTATTTATTAACAGTTTCTTATATAGCGCACACAGATTCCGCAGCGCTTTACAGAGAATATTTGAACACTCACATCCGTCCCTGCCCCAGTGGAGCTTACAATCTATATTCCCTACCACATGTACACGCACACCCAGACAATCTAGGGTTAATTTTGTTGGGAGCCAATTAACCTACCAGTATATTTTTGGATTGTGGGAGGAAACCGGAGTACCCGGAGGAAACCCACACAAGTATGGGGAGAATATACAAACTCCGCATAGTTAGAGCCATGGTGGGAATCGAACCCATGACCTCAGTGCTGTGAGGCAGTAATGCTAACCATTACACCATCCGTACTGCCCTGTTTACAGCATAGAAATATCATAGTGTCCGTGTGTAACTGAAACATTGCCATATGCTGACAGCCAGTGAAACGACACCTCTTTCTCTTTCACACAGACAGAAACACACAGGCAATTACACATACAGAAACACAGAGGCAATCAAAAGGTAGCAGACCAGCTTTCAATGCTTTTACTTGGAGCGGGCTTAGCTAGTAGAGCATACAGCTAAAATGGATGATGTGATCTTGACTGTTTAATGTATATTCAGTAAGTAGGGTTCCAGTAATTTAAAATTTAAAGGAACAATTTATAATTAATAAAGGGCTGAGGGTATCTCAGGGAGAGTAAATGCATTAAATTTAATTGGAATATAAGGATAGCTGGTATAACATCAGAAGGATGGTGTAATCGTTAGCATTACTGCCTCACAGCACTGGGGTCATGGGTTTCATTCCCACCATGGCCTTAACTGTGTGGAGTTTGTATATTCTCCCCGTACTTGCGTGGGTTTACTCCAGGTGCTCCGGTTTCCTCCCACAATCCAAACATATACTGGTAGGTTAATTGGCTCCCAACAAAATTAACCCAAGAAAGAATGTGTGTGTACATGTGGTAGGGAATATAGATTGTAAGCTCCAGTGGGGCAGGGACTGATGTGAATGTTATATTATTCTCTATAAAGCGCTGTGGAATAGGTGTGCACTGCATAAATAACTGGTAATAAATAAATAAGTAAATGGTGAAAGCCCGATGGTCCACTTTAAAAGAACATTCGCAGATATATAATTGTATCAAAAGATTTACTTCTACTTCATAAAAACTTTCGGTAACATTATTATACTGAAATGTGCAGTGGTCTTGACTTTACAGCAGGGGAACCTTTCACACAACAGTTCAAGAAAACCAAGAATAGAGAAATATCTTCTGTATGCAGATCTCAGGAGGGAAAGGCAGAGCACAGAACTATGAGACACGGGGAAAGTGCTTCTGCACCATCTGGGCACTGTCGGGAATATCATTCTAGAATTTCAGAGGGAAGGTTATCACAAAAGAGCAAAGGTCAAAAAGTATAATAATTAGCTACATACAGCACTAGCAACAATGAGAAAACATACCTTGAACCTTTGCAGACAATGTGCTTAAATACATTTTAAGTTCCACAGGTAAAACATGGTACTACTATCATTTTACTATATTAACTAAAATAAATGTAAAAAATCCCCTAGTTATTAACAAGCCAGGCTATTACAAATAAATATATATATATATATATATATATATATATATATATATATATATATATATATAAAATACAAAATCTGAAATAGCATAATTCTGAATTTTATTTACAAAAATAAAAACTCATACAATTATTTACAAAAATAAAAACTCATACAATTAACATAATAAATGTAACACATTTTTCCTCTGTATTTGTAATTTAATAATTATTTTTAATATGATCAGACTGTTAACATGTCATCACTATATTTTTAGTTTCCAGAGTTAATGTCCCTGCGTAGCTCAGTACAGCAGGGAAAGAGTAGAACTTTTAGTTTGGTTATGGTATATTAGATCGGCATGGTCAAAAGGTCTACACGGTCAAAAGGACTACATCAGGGGTCTTCAACCTTTAAGACAGTGTGGGCCACATTAAAAAATTCAACGATGCCGAGGGCCACTAAGCTCTACTGTGGTATTTAGCACAGCTCTTAATAGATAGACAGCACAGCCCCCGCATAGATAGTTGGCACAGCTGCCCATACACATAAACCCTGCCCCCAATATATAGTCAGCACCAGGGTTATTTCTAAACAATTAGGGTCCCAGTGCAAACAGAATAAAAATGCAGCCCCCCATAAATAACTTGGTATTTAAGAAATTGCGCGCGCCTACAGCGCGCGCTCCCAAAAGGGGTGTGGCCTAATTATAAGGGGCGTGGTCTAATTATAAGAGTGTGAACTAGCAGGAAAAAAAATTACCTGACACCTCATTTTTGCGACCTGCATGGCCAGACATTGGTTACCGCAGGAATAGTTGTTGTCCTTCCATGCTTAAGTTGGCTGTCTAAAGGCCGCACAGTGACATCTAAACATGAAGGCCCATTACACCATGATGCTCATTGCACATTATGCCACACACCGTGATGCCCATTGCACATCATGCCTCGCACCATGATGCCCATTGCACCTTGCACTATAAGGCCCCCAATACTCCTGCTTATGCATATGATGCCCCCAGCAGTGCCTCTCACAAAATGCCACCAGTAGTGTCCTTCATAAAATGCCACCAGTAGTGTCCCTCACAAAATGTCCTAGTATTGCCCTCCATAGTCAGCACTGCATTGCACAGCATGCCAGCCCTCCCTTAGTCAGCTCCACATTGCACTGCCAGCCCCCCTTCCCCATAGTCAGCACCCTCCCATACACAGGGCCACATTGCACTGCCAGCCCCCCCTCCCACATAGTCAGCACTCTCCCCATACACAGGGCCACATTGCACTGCCAGCCCCCCTCCCCCATAGTCAGCACCCCCAAAAGATTTCTAAATGCAACCAGGTCACCTCACACACAACCCCCCCCCCCCGCCCCACCCCCAAAAAAAAACATTTCTAAATGCAGCCTTCTAAGCAAGCTCACCTCACCCTCGCCAGCTCACCTCACCCTCACCCTAGCCAGCTCACCTCACCCCCACCCCCACCTTCAACAAAACAATTCTAAAAACAGACAGCTCACCCTCTCCTGAGGCACCTGCCTCAGTGTCCCTTGCAGAGGGCTGCTGCTGGCGGTGTCGGCGTCTGTCTTCGCTGCTAAGAAGGGACAGGTGCTGAGGTGCAATGCAGTGCAGTGCGCGGCTGGCGGCAGTTGTCAGTCAGTCTCCTCCCGGCTGTCTGGAAGGGCGCGGGCGGGACGTGTGCGCGGCGTCAGGAAGTAGACAATGCGCATGTCTGTACACAGTCCCGCCCGCCCCAGCCTCAACGTCACCCAGCAGCATCCTCCGCCGCGTCCCTCTGCTAAGAGGACAGCACGGAAGGATTTTTTTTTTTTTCATACAGCAAAAATCTTTTGACTGGCGGGCCAGTAAAAACAAGACGGCGGGCCACTCGTGGCCCGCGGGCCACGGGTTGAAGACCCCTGGACTACATGGTCACCGCATACGTGTACCAAGTCCCCTCTCTGACCTCCCTATGCTTCGGGCATGGTTCCTCGCTGTGCTCAGCACACTATCATAATCTACCTCTATGGCCCCCTCCCCAAAATATCATGAAAAACTCATGTCGATCAATGCCAACCTTTTTCATGTCTACCTTTTGACCATGTTGACTGTTTGACTGTTGACCTAGACACTATAGATTTAATACCTTAAGTTTACATCATTTCTACTCCAAGTCTACTGTGCTGTTATGAGTGTCTCAAGTGGTGGAGTTGGATGTTTTGGGAGGATGCCCAGGTAATGGCCCATAGATGTATGGCCCCAGAAATGTATTGGGTAAGTTGCAACAATACAATGAAGAGAGGCAGAAAATATATGTACAAAGCAGCAAACATCAAATTGAGCCGCTATAACTGAATACTTGAAAACATTATACTTAAAAAAGAGTGCATGGGTATTAAAAAAGATTGAAAATACATACATGTCCAGGTTACAATGTTATGAAAAAAAAGATTATTGGAGGTGTCAGTGTATTTCATGGTTAGGAGTCTATGACCCTATAGATATGTCTATACAATATGCTATTACACCTTGCGTTTATCATTATAAAGAACACAGCAGCTTACAGTATCTTAGCATATTCTTCTGAAGATTTTCAAGGAAAATAAATAACGTTACTTATTATTAGTGTTAATCATCACTTAAGACTTGTCAGATTATGGTTCAGAGTTCTAGTATAATTAGATTTTCTTCACTGCATGGCTAACATGATTGATGCAGTTTATAAATAAGACAGGAAATTAAACTTATAAGCATGTATACCATTGGCTGCACTTTGCCAACGCAAAATAATATAAATAATATGCAGATTTATGGTGGGGCACAAACCAAACATGGATTTGCTTATCTGTAGGGTTTTCGATGTTTAGCAATAGATACAGTTGTCAGAATGAACAAATTGATCTATCCGACCTAAGCCTTGTTTATGAAATCAACAATGCATAAAATGTAACAAATTATATTCGGGGGTGGATAAACTGACAAATAAAGGTAAACTGACAGCTACAAGCATGAAAAAATGAATATTTGTTATTACATCTCTGGTTTCCTCCTTGCATACCTGAAGTCTCTGCCTTATTTACGGGAGCTGAAATGTATGGAGGAAAATGGCTATAAATGCACTCTCTGTGCATTGTTCCACGCCTAGAACCAAAACTAGTACAGTTGCAGTAGATGTGTATATTACACTGGATATCTGATATGTTCTTCATATTCCTAAACACTACAGACAACTTAGTTTATCTGTAGTGCCAGAGATTTTGGTATGTTCCGCAAGCTGTGAGCTGCGATCAGGACTGAATGCCCAGTGACGATAGGGCAGAAGATTGGAGGTATTTATTATTGACACTTAAGAAAATATTTTACTTTGTTTTAACCATAGTTTGTAATGGATAACTACAGTCAAAATGTAAAATATACTTTTAAAGACGAAGGATTGCCACTTTAAAAATACATAATGTATTAGGTTAATATTACAGTGTTATACAGAAGCTGGGCAATCAATTTGTATGTAACATCCTTTTTTGGGTACAACTGCATGTGGATCTGTCCATGAGTTTCCTTCTTTGTTGAGGTGAAAGGTCTGGATGTAGGTATATGTTTCAGTTGTTTGACAGCTGTTAGACCTGATCTGACATAAAAAGATTCTCTTTTCCTAGTCAAAAATAGGCTACTCCGTGGCATCATATTTTGATGAAGTTTGAAGTCTGCAGAGTCAAATGCCACTCACACAGCCTTTCACACAAAACAGCTGCCAAGTAATACAATGCTTTAATGCGAAAGTCAGTACCACCACTGTATGCTTCCTGGTGGAGGATTATCAGATTAACATGAGTACACCTCTTTACCTAAGCATATTCATGGAAAAAGCTTGCAGGGTTATTTTATATTTACTGCAATTGACAGTTCGGGACAGGTAGTCGAGAGACATATAGTCATTTGTATTCTCTTACACTCGTCTACAGCGTACTGAGCTGCAGTATCTAACGTTCTTGATACTAAAGTTGTACATGAGGAGTGGAACAAAGATAATAACTAAATGACATTGTCATTTTACAGTAACTATCACAATGTGATTTCTATTATTTCTGTGCTCCTGATCATGAATATGCCATGCTTAATTTTCAATTGGCTTTTGCGGCATACATATGTTTTAACATTTATAAAAAAAATTCTTAAAACCGTTTAAAAAATATATATTTTTTAGTCTGATTCAATTTGATAAAAAGGTTATAAAAAGACACAGGATAATTACATACATAAATGTTAGGAAGCTATGGGAACTGTTGTTTTTTGTAGTATTTTATAATCTTGTTAAAGGCAGACTCAAACAGTAAAACGCCTATCATGTGCCAATCCCACCTTCCTTGATATCCTGGTGGAACATTCACTAGGTTCTTTACTTAAATCTCCTAGACTGTACAGGAAGTGATCTAAATGGCTGTGCAAAACATTTAAAAATATGTACTTTAATACTCATGTTGGCACCTACTTTGTTGAAACACTTTAACATGTTGTGGACTAATCCCTGATAGCGGTCTACCTTGTGATTGCCTGAAGAATTTTGAATGACCGACACATAACTCAGCCATGCTTCTGATTTGGTTTCAGTCGTAGATGTGGTAAAATTTGGATCGTTTACCAGTTTCCATATCTGTGGGCAATCAAATATTTTTGCCTTTCATTTTTCAATACTAAAGGTCCGATTTGAACACTAGTCCGATTTGGGCTGTTTTCTCAACCGAATCCATTGGAATCGGGTTACATCAGGAGAGAACAGACCAAGTCGCTGGTGTTTGACATTCGATCCGATGCGTGGACCTGTGATTATCAGATTCAGAGATTGAACCCCCAAGAATAAATTGGAACTGGACCCATCAGTGGAACATCACAGGTGTGTTTTAGAACCTGCGATGTCCCTTGAACTCCCCCCGGCAGCTCTTGGCAGTCTTTTTAGATGAGATAAATGGCATGTGATTTATTGCATGTAAAAAATAGCCAAGTGCCAAATCGTGTGTGAGGACTCCTGGGAAGCTGCCAGGGAAGTTCAAGGGAAATCTGGTCCGACTTGTGGGGTCCCTAAAAATGGAAATGTTATACAAATATATGTGCACCAAATACCTGACTAGTCCGACGTTTTTATATATTGTTTCATTAAACCCAGTTTGATATAGAGAGGCAACAGTATGATTTTTTTCCTGTTGATTAAGGGCTCATGAATGATGCTGGTTTCTTCTACAGTTCTATACTTGGAGGCCATACGATTTGCAGCCAGTGCTTTAGTTTTACACAACTATTCCATGAGCATATGCGACAAGAATACAAAGTATATCCACTTTGCTGCTTCCGTGATCCACTCTGCTGCTCAGGAAGAAATTTTACCATTTAAATTGATATTTTCATGCTGTTAGGTTCTGTTGAATGACCAATAGGAACCGATGCAAATGTACAATATTCCCTTTGTTCAGTAATACGGACATTAAACTCCTTTTAAGTATTTAATAGGAGCCGCGTCTTCTGCTCGATATTCTGCTAAACCAATCATCTGGGGAATTTCAGGAATATTGTTGCAATACACAAGAATGTTATCTTGGCTAAAAAACTGCAGTAAGGCTTGCTCTCTATTTCGATACAACGTTATAGTCACATCCGCCTCAAGACAGTGCTTTTCTTCAAATCTGGATGCTAAAGCTCAGCTCCATATTTCGATAGATTAAAGTCACTAATTAAATCGTTTAGTTCCTTTTGAGAAAATTTGTTTGGGGTTGAACTTTCTTTAAACTCAGTTTCATCTGTGTTGTCACTTGCACTGAATGAAAGTAACATTTGCACATCATCACATTCAACTTTGAACAAAGAACTGAAGGATGGTACAGGTAAATCTTGTTAGCAGAATTCATACTTGGGTATTTCCATTTGCGTTTTATTAAATTAATTCATACTCTTCACATTTGCAGCACAAAAATAGCAGTCTCTAAAGTGATCTTTTGGCTCACACCACATTATAAGTATGCCAAAATGAATTCCTTTTCCATCACCTTTATTCCAATTCAGGAGTGATTCCATGCAGGTTTTCCAAACAATGGAGCAGATGTATTAAGCCTGGAGTAGAGATAAACTAGAGAAGAAGTGAAAGGAGATAAAGCACCAGCCAATCAACTCCCAACTGTTATTTTCAAACACATTTCATTGGCTGGTGCTTTATCTCCTTTCACTTTATCTCCAGTTTATCTCTACTCCAGGCTTAATACATCTCCCCCATTGTGAAGCACCACATTCTCGTCTTGCTGGCTTATTGGACATCCAAAAAAAAAGCCTTATACGCTTGTTTTGCAACACTATAATTACCACAAATATAACAAAAACAGGGTTGTTAATAAACAGTCTTTGAGAAGAACGAATATTTATGGCAAAAAAAAAAACGTTTTGTTTCACAGATTCAGTGCTAACTCCCAACAAAAGCCAAGGACGTACTGAACAATATAAGCCCAACCGGTGGGGAATTGGTTGTGGTGGGAAAGAGAGAGTCGAACAGAGGAACAGGAGGTGTGCTAACTGCATCAGTCAGTTTTCTCAATTGCTCCTATACTCTCTAATATGCTTTTTTTCTCTGGGATGAAGTGTATTAGAATGCAAATAACAATTAGTGCAGGTAATCACCAGGTTAGCACTTTAACAGAGTCAATTGTATTGTTTTTTTTAGTCAATCCTCATACAGTCCGGGTATTTGAATAAAAGCAGCCACTTAATTTCTCATTGTTGGTCGCAAATTTAGGAATGTCCTACATTTGCAACAGATGATGAGACATTAAGTAGCTGCTTTTATTCAAATACTTCCGGAATGAAGTAGTACCTTGTTATACTGCAGCTGTGGAGGGTGATCTTTTAATTATCTACTTCCCTTAACACTTAACTATTTTTAATTTAGGAATAGTTGTGGCTGTGGTCTGAGAAAGTTAGCAGTGAACGGTCATGCCCCCATCCAGCGATAGTGCAGAGATATGAATGTGTTATGTTTCTCAAACGTGACTATCAGCTATGTTATCACAAATAAATCTAATTCTTGTTATTGATAAAAAAGCAAAGCTAAGTTAATTCTGTTCAGTAAAGCTGCATAGACTATTAAGGTACTTCAAATGGAGAAAATAATTGAATTTAATAATTTTCATTAATTTGCCAATTCAGCTATAACAAAGATCTAATGCGAAAATAGGACTTACAGTACGAGCACTCGCAAATGGATCTTAAATCTTTAGCGAGAAAAATATATATTTAATGATTAAGCTATACCACCTCAAACTGTCTTTTAACCCTTTGAGTGCCAACGTTGCTGAGCGCAATCCACAAAATACCTGCTAAAAATGCCAGCATCGCTCACAGTGACGGTTTTTTATAAATACAAATACAGCCAAATCAAAAACTATAATCGCTGTTAGTGGCAATGGCATTTTTAACAGATATGTTGAGGATCTCTCAAAGCAAATTTGGCACTCAAAGGGTTAATAAAAAAAACATTTGCTTGGCAATATTCACACCTATGTTGACAAATTCCCTTGGCACTCAAAGGGTTAATACTGCTTATGTAGCAGTGAAGTTAATTTGTCAAAATTGTTGTGAAAATTGCCAAGCAAACATTTTTATTCATCAGAATGACCTGTAATGTTTACCTTATATAGGAAATATAATCTTTTTTTACACAATATTTTTTATTTGAATTTGTATAACAAATGTGAGCGACGCTGGCAGTTTTAGCAGATATTTTGTGCAGCTCTCACAGAGGTGTTGGCACTCAAAGGGCAGTATTCAATGAGAAAAATTCTCCGTGTTTTATGGAGAATTTTTGCTTTTTTCGCCTTGGACGGAGCATTTTGCTCTCCAAAAGTGAACCACCCTATTCAATGTGAAATATTCGCCGTCTTTCTAAGTGATTTTCACCGTCTCTCTCCGTGTAGAAATTCTCCATCTTTTGATGGAGAGCTGGAATGTGAACTTTTAAACTAAAAGTTTTTTTTTTTTAATTTTGGTGTAAAAAAATCAGTTTTTTTTTTTCTGTGAAGGGGCATGTTATTTTTATTCATGTGCTTATAGCACATGAATATATATTTAATAAAAAAAAAATGTTTTACATTTTTTTTTTTTACACAGTGCAGCCAGCAGGGGGCCGGAGCGCTCGAGCCGCTCATTAGATATTCATATATTCACTGCACCCGATCGTTAATATGCACGATCGGGTGCAGTGAATACTGGGTCCCCCGCTGGCTATAGGGGGGGGCAGCCTGTGCTGCCTGGGTCCCGGGGAGCCCCCTCCCCTCCACATATGTTCTGGGGCATCCAGGGAGACTTTAATCTCCCTGGATGCCACCGTCCCACGGCTCCCTGTCAGCTCCCTGCCGCGGACGCTCGTCCGCTGCAGGGGTTAAGACTCGCCGCGAGTGGCGGCGAGTCTTAAATACATTGAATAGTGGGAGCAGGAGGCTCCGGAACACGGAGAGTGCATGGCGAGAGAAAAAATCTCTCGCCATGCACAGAGAATTTTTTTCATTGAATACTGCCCAAAGGGTTAAAGAAGAACACCAAATGCTACAGTCTATCATCCATTTTTTTTAAATTACTATTAATTCAATATAAAGAATGCAGTTTGGTCTTATGATGACAAAGTCAGAAGATAACTACATGTATGGAAGACACAGATCTTGCCAGGTGAGATTTGCCCATTGTCTTAACAACTAAATAAAATGCATCAGCTGTTGACTAAGACGATATTTATGGGTTCTTAGAGCCCTATTTATCCCAATCTGTATAATTTGTTTTGAAAAGTTTTTTTATTGATTTTCACATTTTTTTAAAACAAATAGAACATTAGTATGCTTGTATAAATGAGCTTTGTACAATTTGGTGCATAAATGTCAGGGCCCAAAGACATGTTGGGTCCAGTGTCTATTTAGACAGAGCATAACATTGTGCTTTAACTTTAGCTTAAACGATTTGTCCATGAATTCCCGTTGGGGACCAATCTGTATAATTAATACCAAGGGGATCAATATATTTTATATTGAAATATAGCCTTAATCTACAAAATGATACAGTAATACACATTTTCACACAAATTTAGCAATCTCCTCTTGTCGGAGTGCAAGTTCTATTATGTTAAGAGCTGGAAGCAAAGTCATAGCTTATGCTATCACTCTGTTTCTTGGGTTGTCGTTGGCACATGTCCTGTGCATGAATCAGTAGGGGCCATCAGACAGTGATCCGGAAGATTCCTTTCTAAAAGACCCTGCAATACAGTAAGCCAAGCTCTGGAAGCTGTTGGTAAATCGTACAGCTTGAAGAAAACTATGGGGAGGGGGGCTGTGGTTGAAAATGGTGGGACCAAGGAGAGAGAACTCTTACATGCCTCAATCTTAAATCCCAGAGAGACGTTACATTTTTGGATGCCCCTGAAAATACTGCCAAATTTACTTGAATAAATATGCTCGATAGACACTTATCTCGGCCAACTAGTTCAAATGTACGCACACCAACGAGAGAATCCTGTAATATTTAATAAACATTTTTAGAAGAGAAATATATCACAATAGTTGTACAGTGTCTGGAACTGTAGCCTTTGATTGATTTTTGTAATGTTGTATTAAAAATGGACTTGCATGACCTATTAAAAATAACACAACATCTCTCCACCATCCTTCCTTGGCATGCAGCACACTACTACAGAAATGCAGCTTGTACACTTTCATTTATTGCTCTGCCTCACTTAAAATATCCTTCATATTCATAAGTAGAGAACATCTCAACTTCAGTTACACAAAGGTCATTGTACATGCAGTGACAACCAGCATATGAAATTGCAAATAATTCCATGCAAAATTTAGAAGACTTGAAGCATTAATATGATCACCATAGGCATGTGCATGGGGAGTGCAGGGAGTGCCCAGACACCCCCTAATGACTGGCACCCCTAATGAGCAGTTCTCCGCTCACCCTGACAGGCAGAGGCGGGGAGCTAGCACCGCAGTCTGTCTGCGGCAGCCACTCGAAAGATGGCTGCCACCTTGGAGGAGACAGATACTAGAAGTCGGTATGACCTCTAGTGTCTGCAGAGGAACACAGTGTGCCCAGCACAGCGCTACCCAAAGTGCAGATATTGGTAGTCCTGTGGAGCTGTTAAAGGACTCCCCTAGGCAACGTGCAGTCCCCTTGGCAATGAGCATATAAGTCCCCCTAGCAATGAGCATGAAAATGCTGGTCAATTTGGATATATAGCCAATGACCCTGCATGTTCAGCGGGTCCCAATGATGTCACTGAACGATATAGTTACAGGCATTGTAGCTATTGTGGAGATCATGACAAATTCCAAAGTAGGAACCACAAGGTGGTTTCAAACACCTGCATCATTTGGAGTGGAGCGATCCAATGTAAGGGCCTCATTTTTTATAAAAGAGGCTACACCAGTCTCCATGGTCATAAAAATGGTGTCTAATATAGTAGTCACTGTTGCAAAGAAAGGGATTGCTTGGAATCACCTTCTTTGCAACAGTAACTACTAAAGTTAAAAGGGGGACAATGTCCTTCTTATTCAAACTCAAGTTCAGGTCAGAAAAATGAGCGGGTCACTTTTAACACTTAAATTGAAAATACTGATGAAATGCACCACTTTACCCTAAAACTTAGGAATTTTAGAACATAGATAAAAATTGTTACAAAAGCTAGCATATCCTCATCTCCATTTTAGGCAATCATCTGACTCCTCCACAACCATGAAATGCCTGTGAAATCGAAACTCTGTTTATAGTTTTGAGAAGCACATTCTGTAACCAGAGCAAGGCAGGGACCTCAGCATAGAGTCATAATTATTAAACAATATCTCTGGAGAGGAGATTGATGGTATATCTCTGCCCCAAAAGGTTATAGTTCTCTTCCAAACATGAGTCTGAGGGGAACCGGCAAGGCCTATACTAAGATATTTAGTCTTACAGTATATGGATAAAACATTATAAATGTTAACAAATTATGTATTAGGTCAGATACTCATGCTCGTGAATATGGTGGCATAATCAAGCAGACATAATGAGTCAATTGTAGATACATATAGAATTGTTTATGAGGCACCTGAAACTGATCATGAAGAGTGCTGAAAGGTAGAATCATGGCACCAGGGTTAAAAACATCCTTAATCCTAGCTATAGGGTAACGTCCAAAGGAGTCAGCATAGGAAGCATGTGATTGAGGAGAAAGGTTTTTCCTAACTAGCTTGACCACATCCCTTTTCTTCCATCATAAGAGTCTGAGGACACCACCATATAAAATTAAAAGTTTCAAAAATTAAGAAGGTACGAGGTGGGCCTCTTGTAACAACTCAATATAAATAGAAAACAAACAAATACCCCATTTTCCAATGTTTTGGAGCAAATGGTTGACAGTCATTTGCTCCCAGTCGTTGCCAGATTTTTGTTCCCACCAGACAGATTGTGTACGCAGCTTTACAGCAGCAGGTATAATATAACTAGGTTATCTGAAGTTTGATTCTAATATCATAGCACAGACGCTATGGATGTTGGGTGAGAATCTGGGGACTAGTTATAAAAAGGGTCATTTGTAATAAATAACATAAAAAACAACCAATAGAACAACATAAACAAAACAAAGAAACTTACTCTGAGGTAGCCCACTCCAGGAGATCACTGGTGTCTGCAATTAGATGATTTCTCTCATGTGCAGAATTGATGCACGTAGCTGTAGGTGTAAGAGACTCTGGAGACAACGAGTCTGTGCTACCTGTAGGGGTTTCTTCCTTAGTAGAGTTGTTATTATCTGCTGCAGAAAGGAACAAATAAATAAAAATAAGTGATTCTAAAGAATGTGGAAAACGTATACTGCAGATTCTAATAAAACACAATAGGAGAAGTTAAAAGAAGTCTCAATAGAAAAAAAAACATGCTGCTACATTTTATAAAATAATAATAATTATAAAATAATAATTATATTTTGCAAATAATACACTCAAAGTTGAAAGCATTTTTAAATCCTTAAAGGATATATTGAAATATGGTGACATCTCCATGGTCTAACACAGGGGTGGGCAATAAGCCGCTCTCAACACCTGCACACATGAAATTATAACCTATTTACAGTAGTTTGATGTCTCACTCAGAATAGTGGTCGGTCTGCGGCTGATATAGGACTACTATTTTGCAAAGCTACTGAGGATCTTTCTTTTTACCCATATATCCACTTTCAGATGAAGCAATAAAAAAGAACTTCCATTGTTTCCCTATATACCCCAGTTGAAACAATATTAATAATATTACAGTTGTTTGTTTTATTGCCATCTCCACATAAAATTGCTATAATCTATATATATATATATATATATATATATATATATATATATATATATATATATATATATATATGTGTCTAGTGTCCGTGAGTCTCTGAAACACTGCCATCAGCTGGCAAAGAGTGAAACTACATCTCTTTCTCACACATGCACAAACACAGATGGTAGCAGACTAGCTTTCAAAACTTTTGCTTTGAGCGGGTTTACTAGTTGGTAACAAGCAATCAATGAATGAGAACCCAGATGACCTGTCTCAAGTGATACATTTCACATTCACCTCTCTGAAATTGATTCATATCATCTACAAATGAAGCCCCGCTCAGTCATGGGGCTCTTGGTATGCCAAGTGACGAATGAGGCACGCGTACATGCTTGCGCACCCCATTCGCAACAATGGACGCATAAGTGCGTGAGACACTCGCACTTTCCTGTCTCTGCATTCGGTGCACCAAGATGGGTCATCTCGCCACTACAGATAAACGTGGCTCTACATACAGAGATTTGTAACCAAGTGACTGCACATAAGACTAACATCCAATGTGTCCACAGCTTATTTGTACATCTGGCCCAGTTACAGTATTACAAGTTAGTCTTAAGTACCCAATCACTTCTGGCATTCGTTAGTGTAGTTCAATGATACAATCCAGAAGCAGTATTTGCATTTTGCAAGTCAATATTTCAACACGACTTATTAAATGATGAAAACAATTTGATTGCATTAATAGTAGAATTGTATTTATTTCTAGAACACAGCTAAATAATAAACAAGAAAGTGTCTGTCTTTTATGCATGGCCAGAGTTTTGTAACTAGACCCAAACTGCGGGGCAGAAAGACCTCTAATGACCGTTACTAGCAATGGACTGCAATGAAAAACAAACAACACTTTTTTTTATAACTCATTATTGAGGAGGGAGTGTCTAAATACTCAGTAGAAATGGTTCAAACCATGTTAACAAAAAGTCTGATAATATTCAGAATCAGTAAAACAGGGTTCTAGGCAAAGACAATGTAAAAAGCAAAGACAATGTAAAAAGCAAAGGCTGCAAGTTTACTTCAAAGTTGATTCTTCAAGTTGGCAAATGCCATGTATCCCAATCCTCGTCGTTTATGTATTAAAGTGCACTCCAACCTGTAAATGGCGATTGCAGGTTCCGCATTGCTAGGAATTGTGGGTGGGTTAGATATCTGTAGGTGTATGTTTGAGCAAATTTGTATCAATCTTTTATTACAATTTTTATCAATCTGTTTATAAATGGCAGAATGGATCGGCCTTCTTCTATCCGGATAAAGACTGCTCTGGTGCCCTCCGCCACACACACCAGCTGGCAAAGGTTTTTATGGTTCTTAATCCTTAATCAAAAACATTCTGCGTTATAAAGACACAATTTACACTGTTCCTTTTTTGCAGCCTAAAACTGTAGAGCAGGAATATTGGTAAAAGTGTTAAAATAGAAAGTTATTCAGCAGGAATGAAGCAAAGTAACATTTCTAAATAATAAGGGCAGCCAAAAAAAAATCAGAATGAGGTCAGCTAGTAAAAACAATCCATTTTCTGCAACAGAGGGAAAAAAGTCCGTTTGTGCCAGGGCTTCATTAATCATAGTGAAAACTTCCAAATGAGCAGAAGTGAAAGTAGAACATGTTAGAAATACAAAATCCAGAGGAGTGCTAATTTACAGGTGCCCAAATATTGGGCAAGAAAAACACGGACACGATCATGTGAGCTGTTACAGTGCTTCTGGATGATGTATGTACTGGCTGCAATGCAAAACTGTCTGCACATATACCCTAAGATTAACACCAAAGCTGATGCCCAGGGGAACCCTCACATAGCAACAAGACTAGCATGGGGGCATTATGGCATATGTGCACCGGGGTTTCTGTGTGACAATGTGGACTGGGGCACTATATTTGTGATGCTGGTAATATTTATATATTTTACTTAATTTTATTTTTTTAAGGACAAAAAAACTATTGTTTTTTGAAGTGTACATAAAAAAGGTACAATACAAAGGGTAACCACAGTGCCCACGTAACTAAATTGCACAAACAACATAAACAGATGAATAAACCCCTAAGACTAGACTAATGCTGGGTACACAGTACACAACTTGTGTATGCAGGAATCCTGTTAGCGGTGGGGATTCGTAAGGGGTGTGGGGATGTCAAGCAGGGTAATGGCGACATCCCACAATTAAGCTTCATGTCACACAATAGGTGAAGTCACTAACGACCTGTGGGAGTGTGCATCGCTAACGACATAGCGGGTACACACTACATGATTTTATAAATTCGTTGTAACGTCATCTAGTTATTGGATAATTATTTCAATCGTCTATGCCACACAACAATTTGCTCCCAAACATGGAATACCGTGACCTAAACATGGAAAACCGACAACAATGGACATTCAGTTAAATCAATTTATACTGATGACCGCTTTTGTGAGCAAATGGTTGACTTGTTTGTTGTAATTTGCTCCCAAAAACTTACAGATTTTCATTCCAACCAACCATATTGGAAAGATAATCCTAGTGTTTATGGGCCTTTATAGTGTGAATGATATCACAGCAAGAGAATTGTTTTGCAATCACACATACAGAAACAGAGGCAATCACAAGGTAGCAGACTAGCTTTCGAAGCTTTTGCTTGGAGTGGGCTTAGCTGGTATATTTATATAAATACATGCTAGAAATGATACTGTATTGTTGTACAGTATGTACCCATAATGTGTGCATTTTGTTCAGGGTAGACGCTTTGGTGGTATAGTGTAATCTCTCAGTGCTGAGACGTTTCTAGAGGCTGCACGCATGCTCAGGTGTCAAATTCCATGAGAGACCAGTGTCGTATACCAATGGCAAGAATCTTACCCCCTCGAACAGAGGGGTCATGCTACCAAGGCACAGTGAAGTTATGTATACCATAATGTCAATGTACATTTTGTGACATGAGGAGTGGTGGGTGATACATCTATCCATTGAGTATATTAAATAAAATAGTAATTTAAAGTGTGTGTGTGTTTCCTGAATAAATGTCCTTGGAGGGAAACAAGGAAAACCAAGGAGAAGGTTTTTATGTAAGCTTAATTATATATGGTAGGTTATCACCCACACCACATCCTACCTTAAGAAAAGGTGGTGTAGACAATACTGGAAAGCATCATAAAAAGAGGGCTCCTAATACTTACCAATATTTGGGTGGAGCCTCTGAATAATATAGTTAGATAACACTTTCATGGTAAAATAATAGTCTGCATCCCTAACAGGGAGGGGGGTATACTTCTACCTGAGCATACATTTTAAGTAGCCAATAAAATTTCTTGGCAATTAGATATAAATATTAAACTAATTATTGTTTAGATCATTTACAAACTCATTGAGTATCACTCTATCCCCCCCCCCCTCCCCCAGATCACATAATCTGTAAATTCCTATATTTTCTCTATAAGGGCTTTCTCTATAATATAATTCTCTTATTAGGACCCAATCTATAAATTTGCTAGAATTGTAGCAAAATGGTTGCCACATTGCTGGTTATAGTACACCCATTTGAACTCTAAATAAGTATTTTTCAATATAAAAAACATACAATCTATGAAACCTTTCACATTACCATACACCTTAGGATACCTTTCTAATTATGGCCCTACTGCTGAGTTACCCTGTTCATGATTAAACTTTAAATATAGGCATTCTGTGTCAATGATACCCCAACAGTTACCATCTTCCTAGTATATAAAATTTGTAAAATATCAGTTAAATCTTTTATACACAACCTAAAGCTAATAACATACCCTTTTGTGTGTATATATATATATATATATATATATATATATATATATATATATATATATATTCCAAAAGGTGGCACTCGGTTCCCCCAATAAACACTCAGAGGCAGTAGTCACATCAACGTTTCAATTCTTGTTAGAATTTTCGTCAGGATCCTGACGAAAATTCTAACAAGAATTGAAACGTTGATGTGACTACTGCCTCTGAGTGTTTATTGGGGGAACCGAGTGCCACCTTTTGGAATCTGTATTGTGCCATTGCTGGCTGGACAGGCACCGGTGCCAAGGTCTCACCATTGGAAGAGTGCCGACTCCTTGCCATATATATATATATATATATATATATATATATATATATATATATATATCTATATATAGATAGATAGATATATATATATATATAGATACATACGTACGTACGTACGTATGTATAAGTATTCCTATGTTTTGCGCACAGTCCAATTAAGGACTGCAGCCGGTGATAGACTTATCTGTTCTGACTATCTTTTTTGGGAAAATCCCTTTCAGACCAGTTGATTTTAAAAGAACGTTTATGGAAACTGATGCCGTTTAATTATGCATCAATATTAGCATCCTCATGAAATCAGAAGGTGGAGAGAAACGGGGGTTCAGTATGGGGTCAAGACTAACCTTTGGAGGTTCTCTCCCTGTTGGTTACACTACACACCGGGGTCAATTCACCATTATGTGTGCACTTCTTTGATGGTCAGTGGTGCACCCCGAGTTATAAATAGTTAATTAAAGCAACAAATAAGAAAAAAAAAAAACTCGGTGGGGTGCACACTAGACCCCTTAAACTAATGTGCCTTATTGCAGTTTAAAATTTTATTAGGTTAATTGTTTATATGTATTCCCACACAACAGGAAAAAAAAGAGAAAAAGAAAAATTGGAAGAAACTTTTATGTTTCTCATATGCATGCCTTAAGTTTGCGAATATTTGCTTTCAGCCGGTCAAGTTGTAAGGAACACTAACAATTAACCTAATAAAAGGTTTTAAACTGCAATAAGGCACATTAGTTCAAGGGGTCTAGCGTGCACCCCACCAGAGTTTCTTTTTTCCTCTTTATCAGAAGGTAACAGACTAGATGGGCCAAATGGTTCTTATCTGCCGTCAAATTCTATGTCTCTATGTAAACCTACAGTGAATTCTTATACTCACTGTACAACATCTTACAGAAAGTTACCCCTGAAGGAGTCGTCCTGACGAAACGCGTTTGATGTTTTCCTTGTCATATTAAACTGAATGATTGACTTCAAACAGATGAAACAGTTTTTTTAATTGTTTTATACAATTTTATATTAATTGTCATTTGTCTGTAATTATTACAGGTTTTTTTTATATCTGGTGGTGGAGCTATACAACAGTGGCGCACTCTGTTTCTGCTTTTCTATCCATTTCTATTCTTCCCCTACTAACAGGGGGGACAAATTGATTTGCTGCCAAAACCTCATCCAGCGCATTGAAAGAGTACCCCATTCTCTCTCTCTCTCTCTCTCTCTCTCTCTCTCTCTCTCTCTCTCTCTCTCTCTCTCTCTCTCTCTCTCTCTCTCTCTCTCTCTCTCTCTCTATATATATACAATGTCTTTGTAGGCTAAGCACATCCCCAATGCAGGCAAACAGTGTCCGGTGCCAGCTGAAGGCTGTTACCAGCCAAATATAAATACTCACGCTGCCGAAGCAGCCGCAGCAGCACTCTGGAAGAAGTCACTTGAAGCAGGTGATAAACAGCAACGTTTCGATTTTATTTCAAATCGTCATCAGGCTTAACAAACACATAAAAACACTGACCTTATATCCCCCTCCAAGTGTAAGACGTATCGCTACGTTTCCCGCGGTCCCTGCAACAACGTCATCAGAGCGCGTCATCCACGCGCACAGAGCCATGGCAACGCATCCAGCCAGGGACGCGTTACCATGACACCGGCGCTGCGCGACGACGTCACCTCGTCAAACTTGTGCATAGAGAACCCGCCGGTTTAAACGCACAAAGTGAGCTTAAAAACATAAAAACCCCCAACACATGGCTATTCAGAGGGACATATATGGATCCAGCAAGCATAGTAAAGGTGATATAACTGTAATATCAGATATAGACATAAGAGACAATGTCAATAACGCGGAGAAATACATATACACAAAAGATATATACATGGCAAACAAGACACAAAATATGGGTATCACACAATAACAATCCTAAAGAAAGGCATGCAAACCCAAATGATCATTAAGGCCATACGGTTGCATAGTCCTAAGTCGGTGAATCCAACGAGATTCACATTGAATCAGGGCCAAGGGACGATTACCACCACGCAGGCGTGGGGGTATGTGATCAATAATAATATACTGAAGATTGGCCATGCTGAGGCCAGCCTGTGCAAAGTGACGGGCAACAGGCTGGTCACTAGCACCTGTGGATAATGCAGCCCGGATGGCCATTCTATGATTGGCCATTCTTTCCCTCAGTGTACACTGGGTTTTACCCACATAGTGGAGGCCACAAGGGCAGGAGATAAGGTACACAATGTACTTGGTAGTACATGTGACCCTATGTATGATCTTATACATTTTGCCACTGAAAGGGTGAAAGAAACTGTCACCAATCTTCAAGCTTCTACAGGTAATGCAGTTGAGGCATCTGAAACAACCATTGCGTCTACCAAGGAAATTAGACACCGGGTCAGGGTCAAGAGAACTAGAAATATCTGTCCTCACGACCCAGTCCCTGATGTTTCTTCCCCTGGTATAGCAAGGCATCAAGCGGGTCTTAGATAAACCCAAATCTCGATCAGTGTTAAGGATAGGCCAATGCTGTTTAGCAATGTTCCTAATACCAGGGCTAAGTGGACTAAAGTGATTAACCCAAGGCATAACCTGTGTATTAGCGTTCTCAGACACAGGCTTAGGAGTAAGTAAAGATGCTCTAGGGGTGTTCAAAGCTTTAGTCTTGGCCCTATTAAGAAGATCCAGGTCGTAACCCCGTAACAAGAAATTCTTAAGCATGATATCAATTTGTGCATTGGCCTCAGCAGGGTCACTACAAATCCTGCAGGCACGAATGAACTGGGAGAATGGAAGGCCGTACTTAAGGGGAGCAGGGTGGAAACTATATGAATGCAATATAGTATTGCGATCAGTATCCTTTTTAAAGAGTGAGGTGGAAATAGAACCATTATCCATGCTCACTGCCACATCAAGGAAATTAACCCTAGATGGGCTGATGGTATAGGTAAATTTAAGCGGGGAAGAGGAGCGATTATGTTGACCAATGAATTCCCCAAGTTCGGCCTCCGATCCTGTCCAGATCATAAAAATATCATCGATGTATCTGGTATAGAAAAAAATCCTACCAGATACATCGCGATTGTCAAAAAAGATTTATTTTTCAGCCACAAACGTACGCATTGGCGTACGATGGGGCCACATTGGACCCCATCACACAGCCGGAGCGCTGCAGGAAGAAACAACTGTCATGTATAAAATAATTGTGAGTGAGTAACATAAGTAGCAAATCACATACAAAATCATCAGATGGACCAGTATAAAGTGAATTGGAAGCAATCAAATCCCGTACAGACTGGACACCCATCCCGTTGGGTATCACCGTGTACAGGCTCGATACATCGATACTGCACAAGAAGCTACCCGTAGGGACCGAGTGTACAGCCTGCAGTTTGTTGATAAACAAAGTTGTATCAAGTAAGTAGCGTGGATGATGTATAATGCACGGTTGTAGCAGAGCGTCAAGGTAGACAGCAGCATTCTGAAATAGTTATTAGCGGCTATAATGGGCCTCCCGGGGGGCAATGTGGGGTGTTTGTGTACCTTAGGTAAGGTATATAACACAGGTGTAACAGGCCATAACGGTACCAATGCCTCACCCAATTTCTTGCTGATAACCTTATCCTGAACTGCCCGATTAATGAACCCACTGAGCAGGGATGCATATTCTTTAGTAGGATCCCTAGGTAAAGCCTGGTAGACCTCATGGTCAGACAATTGTCTTGTTATTTCTTGCTTGTATGTCGCCAAATCCTGTATCACCACCGCCCCGCCTTTATCAGCAGGGCGGATGATGATGTCACGATTTTTCGACAGATTTTTAAGTGCCTGTAATTCTTCTAATGGCAAATTATTAGGCAACCTCTTAGAATGAGATTTAACATAGATACCAACATCATGATCAATCATTCTAGTAAACGTTTTAATCGACATATTGTTAGATAATGGGTCAAAGCGTGATTTAGGTAATACTTTACGTAACTGAACAGGAATATCAACAGTGATATCAACATCAGTGGAGGGTCTCTCAGGTGTAGATTTTAAGTAATGTTCATGCAGCCGCAGCTGTCTGCCAAGGCGGTACTTCTCAACCTGCCAGTCAAAGTCATTAAAGTTATTGGTGGGTACATACGACAAGCCACGGCTAAGTACCTTAACATCCGCTTCAGACAGGACATGGGAAGAGAGATTAAATATTATTGTGGCCTCCTGTTGAGAGGCGGCCTTCCTGGCTTTCTATATATATAAGTATAGCATGACATGCATGTATCAGTTGTCACCCCTCTTGATAAAGGTGCAGAGGCACCGAAACGGCCGTCGAGGAGACGCTGTTATGAACTTGCTGAGAATGCTAACTATAGCCTCACTTATGCCTGTTGGGTGTTTTGAATTGTTTTTCTGACATGATCATGGCTGATCGAATTGTTTTTGGACATTAAATTTATATTGATTTTTTTCATTGGGACTGGTGCTGGTCTTTCAAATTGATTTTTGAATATCTGTGAGCCTACTTATTGTGGACCTGGCACGGTCATTATTTGCTTTATGTGAAGCTGGTGCGATATCAAATACAAGCTATAAATATATATATATAATCTCAACTAATTTAAAGAGTTTTAAAGTTGCCGACTAATCCCAAAACAAAGGCCTGTGGGGGGTAATAATACAATTCTTATGTAATGTTGTCAGGTAAA
Organism: Crinia signifera; assembly: GCF_055691185.1. Lineage (NCBI taxonomy): Eukaryota > Metazoa > Chordata > Amphibia > Anura > Myobatrachidae > Crinia > Crinia signifera. The sequence goes on along the minus strand of NC_139217.1, from coordinate 110,109,821 downwards.
AAAATCTTGCCATTCTTGGGGTATTATTCTTTAAAATTCAGCAGTATTTAAAGCATTACTCCTTAAACCTTTTATTAATAACTTTTCCAATTCAATGAAAATTCCTTCCCAGATCCTTCTCCAATATAATATACGTACTTGCAGTGGTTCTTCTATATATTTATCTGAATATTAAAATGACAATCCCACCACTCCTCCTTTATCAGTGCCCTTAATAACTATAAGTGTGGTAACTTTCTAACTGCTTAATATTTTCTTTAATTTTCTTTAAAATATCCTTAACCCTTTTTTATTCTTTACATAATTCATCAAAATCCTCTTTTAATTAACTTTGAAAAAAAGTTTCCACATCATTTCCACATCTTACATTCGACAGCAAAAAAAGTAGACTTTGGATTTTAATCATGGTTCTCTCTCTCTCGCTCTCTCTCTCTCTCTCTCTCTCTCTCTCTCATTACAATATTTAACAACAACATTCCCTTGTATATCTTGTTTTGCAAAATGTCAATTAGGAGTAATATTTTTTATACATTTTCCTACATCCACAAAAATGTTAGAACTACTTGGCCCTCTATTTGACGTAAAACAAGAAAAAAACATTCTAAAATACTTTGTCAATTCATGCCTAGACAAATGTAAACATTCATTATTGGTGGTGCTGTACATCATACCCCTTTCACATCGCACTTTTAAAACGGTATATTGCCATTTTTTTTCCATTTTAAAACGTTTAAGGGTGCAATGTGAAAGTGCCAAAGTTGATTTACCGGTTAAAGTTAACGTATGACAAAATCTGTGATAATTCAGTACAACAGCAGGCCCGATGGGGGCCTGCTGTTGTACTGAATTATCACAGATTTTGTCATATAGATTCTTATATATGATTATACCATCACTGTATTTTCTATGAGCCGTGTTGTGGGCTTTTATTAAATTTTTATATTGTGTAAAAAAAAGTTGTGTACTTTCACCTTTAAGCGCACTCTGTTCCTGTTCTGTATATATATATATATATATATATATATATATATATATATATATATATATATATATATATATATATACAGGTCGATTATCCCGTATCCGAATATCCGTTATCCGAATTATTCCGAAATACGGACATTCCAGAAAGTGAAATTTTTTTTTTTTTTTTGCTAAAAACTCACTGGGGACATATGTAACAGCATCACTGGGGACATGATATGTAACTGGCACTATATATGTGCAAGACAATGATTGCTTGGCATTCAAATTCAGTGCTGAGATAGTACACACATTTTGTTTCACGTTTTGAAACCTTGTTTTTTTGAACAATTAAAATATATTTGTGTGGGGGCGTGGCCTAGCAGCCATTGTGATAAGCAGCACTTTGCCTGAGCTCCTACATACAGCCAGGAAAAAGTGGGACTCCAGACACCATCCCCAATCCAGAGGACACACAGAGAGCCCCCTGCACCTGTACACCCCTCTGGAGGTCAGCCCGAGCGGCAGCGGAATCGGGAAGCCTATTTTTAGGCTTCTGCAGGTTGCGGCCTACTCGAGGCTCCGGAGCCGGGACATAGATTTTGGACGCCTGCTGGGACTCGAGCTCCGCGGCCGGGAGACGCAGCTGAATCCTTTTTGGGACCACCAGCAGACCACCCAGGCATCCCCAGGCCCCCCTGGACACCCCCCTGAGCCGGGACTAAAGCAGGGAAAGCAGGTACACTGCGTTTGCATCCCCCCCAGCACTCACCCTGTAATTCGCGGCGGCCATCTTGGATGTGGCATGATCAAAAACGCTACTGAATCCTTGTCTGAGACCACCAACAGACCAGCCAGGCATCCCCAGGCCCCCCTGGACACCCCCCTGAGCCAGGACTGAAGCAGGGAGAGCGGGTGCATTGCGCCTGCATCCCCCCCTGGCCCAGCACTCTCTCTGTGATCAGCGGCGGCCATCTTGGATGTGGCATAAGCAAAAACGTCACACACAGAGATCCCCTGGATGCATGTGAGGACTATACTGAGGTGGCCTATGCGGGAGCTCCATCTAGTGGCCAGAACCAGCCTTCTCCCTGTTCTTTTGATGCAGACTTCATACCAATGCCATTTGCTGTTTAGCTGTACAACACAAGGAGCTGCCATACATTAAAGTGCACTAGCTGGGGGCACCCTACACAAAGTTTTGCCCTAATCTGCCATCGCCGGATGATGCAACCCGTGATGGATGAGTGACCTTCGGCGGCTCCACCCACCTCCCGGGGCTCCATAACGTGGTTAACCTGGGGCTGACTCCCCGCAATGCACTACTAATTTGTATTAGCGGCCAATCTGACGAACATTCTCACTTGTCCCTTCCTTCAAGCTATTATGCCACCCAAGAAAAGCAAAGCGCCCCAATCGGTGTCACAGATTCCTTTCTTTAAGGTATCCCCACATCCATCCAACAAAAAAGATATGGACAGGCCCTCTGATGTGTCACCCACCTCGGCCCCACCAACGATGCCGAAACTGCCTGTTGACAATCCTACGAAGATGCCTTCTACTTCTGTAAAAGACTCGGATGCCCTCACGGTCGGCACCCTGAAATTACTTTTCTCGGAATTCAAAAGCGAGGTCACTGCGGAAATTCGCGCCGCAATACAGAATTGCCAGCAATCTGTGGACGAGCTTGGCTCCCGCACAGACCACCTCGAGACAAAAATGGAGGAAGTTGTTGGCTCTCATAACGGGCTAATTGACTCACACGACACTCTCGAGGCGGAGGTCAGGGCACTGCGGGAGAAGGTGGCCGACCTTGAGGACAGGTCTCGGAGATCCAACCTTAAGATCCGAGGCATCCCGGAAAACATCTCAAACAGTAGTCTGCACGACTACACCATGGCAGTGTTTAAGAAACTCTTACCGCAAGCTTCAACAGCAGATCTACTCATAGATAGGATACACAGACTCCCTAAAGCCAGGGCGGCTCCTACATCTGCTCCCAGAGACGTGCTTATGAAAATGCACTACTTCCATATTAAAGAAGCATTAATGAAAGCGGCCAGACCTTCATCAGAAACGGCGCCGGCTCTGGGAGAGCTCCAACTATTTGGGGACTTGTCTACAGCTACCATCCTCAGGAGACGTTCGTTCCAGCCCATAACATCGGCACTGAGAAAGGCGAACGTACCCTACAGGTGGGGATTCCCAACGAAGCTACTAGTTTCCAGGGAAGGCACCACGATTGCTATCTTAGAACCAGAGGATGGACAGAAGCTTCTGTCATCGTGGAACATTCCTAGCACCGGACCTGGCCCTTCCTCCCCACGTCGACTTCAGCAGGACTGGTCTACAGTGGGGTGAGGTAAATTGGGCTGTCCAGGTGTGACTCAGTATTCACCATATCTTAGCTCCCTTGCTATATATACTTCTCACGGTTGTTATCGGGACTCCTTGTTTGCTACAATGCATTATAACTAAACACTGTTGTCGGGCTGCCTTGAATGAAACCCGAGCATAGCTCTACTCCCTATCTTACATTAAGGCTCCCCATTGGTATTGGTATTAATGTTAATGTTTAGATGGTTAGCTTAGAGATTGGATATACAGTTATACGGTTTTATGTTACCACAACACATTTTGTGGCCGTTATTAATAACCTAACTACACCCCATAGGGGGAGATTGGCCTTTAACTTTAACCTTATTCTACTAGAAGTGGCCTTTAACTTTAACCTTATTCTACTAGAAGTTGACTGTTCTGCTCCCCGGGAGGTGGGAAGCAGGCTGCTACCCCCCACTCGAGATGGTACCCAGCCAAAGTCGATTGTTGGCTGGTATTGATCCCAAAGGGGATCACTTCAACCCCTTAACCCCCTCTTCCCCCCCCTATTACCCCCATACCCAACTTAAGTACAAAGACACTGTATTCAGAAATAGGCACCTACTGTTTATATTGCTTTGGGACCTCCTTGATTTAGGCAGTTCCACAGAACGTGTTCAGCATCTCCCCCCTCAGGACTATGGTTAAGCTGTTATCATTAAATGTAAAAGGTCTAAATTCTCCCCAGAAACGGAAACTGGCACTAAATTACTTCCACAAAAAAAGAGCGCAGGTGGTCGCTCTACAGGAGACCCACTTCCAAGCGTAAAATCCCCCCCTATTCACCGATCATAGATACCCAGTATGTTATAGAGCCAACGGCCCAAACAAAAAAGCCGGTGTGGCTATCCTGATATCTAAAGACTGCCCGTTTGTTTTACTTTCCCAATGCGCCGACCCTGAGGGGAGATACCTGATCCTTACCGGTCACCTAGACGGAGTAGAGGTGACTATTGCATCCTGCTATGCCCCAAACACTAAACAGTTGAAATTCCTTAGGAAATTTCTGAACGCACTGCAATCCCAGGTTAAAGGGGCCTTAATGATCTTAGGAGACTTTAATACGGTTCCTGACCCCTTCTTAGATAAGTCAAAACTCCCACGCACATTTAGACACAACAGGAACAGAGACAACTTACCTAACCTTAGTAAAACCCTAGCAGAATTCGAACTTTATGATCTATGGAGGGTTAAACACCCCTCAATGAGGGACTACACCTTCTTTTCACATGTACATCAGTCTTATTCGCGTATAGATCTGGCTCTAGTGAGTAGATGGACCATTCCCTCGGTATCTAAGATAGACATCCTGCCGTCCACCTGGTCGGACCACTCCCCTTTGTTGATCAACTGGGAGGTATCTAAGCATAGAATCCCACCAGGCCCCTGGAGGCTGAGGCCATCCTTGCTAAACCAGCAGGAGGCCCTCCAGGCCCTACAGTCTTCGCTTGACACATATCTGGACACAAATAGTACTGATGACACATCGACCTTTGTTCACTGGTGTGCGTTAAAGGCGGTTATGCGCGGCACCTCAATCCAGATGGCCTCTAGACTTAAGAAAAAATATAAAAAAGATCTTCTAGAGGCGGAGCTTGAATTAGCAGGTTTAGAGAGTGCACATAAAGCGGACCCGTCCAACAGAGATAAGTACAAGCAATTATTAGCTGCCAGGGACAGGGTTAACTTACATACCTTAGCGGAAGTCCAGCGTAATATTAATAAACTGAACCAAAAGTTCTATACACTGGGCAATAGGGCAAACAAACTCCTAGCGCATAAACTAAGGGGACGCAGGGCTTCTACTCGCATCCAAGCCATATACACCTCTAATGGGACCAAGGTATCGGATCCCTCTGATATCGCTGAGACCTTTGCTAACTATTATGCCAATCTGTATAACCTAAAGCAGGATCCAGAAACACATCAGCCCTCCCTTTCGGAGATCAACAGGTTCCTCCAAGCTCAATCCCTGCCCTCCCTGGACTCCGATGAGTGTACCCGTCTGGATGCTCCTTGGAGTGTTGAGGAGGTTGAACTAGCCATAGACGCGCTGCCCTCAGACAAGGCCCCAGGGCCAGACGGATTCCCCACTAACTTTTACAAAACTTTTAAAACTAAACTAGCCCCTACCCTAGTCCCAGTGTTTAACGAGGCCTCCTCTGCCACCGCCTTCCCTAAAGAGATGCTAGAGGCTCGCATCGTAACAATTCCCAAACCAGGTAAAACACCCACTAACGTACAGAATTATCGCCCGATAGCACTTCTCAATGTAGATGTCAAAATTTACGCAAAACTAATTTCTAACAGAATCGCTCCCCTGCTACCCAAACTGGTCAACTCAGACCAAGTTGGATTTATAGTTGGCAGACAGGCACCTGACAATACGCGCAGAATTATTAATGTCATGGAGTACTGTCAGAGGCAGAAACGGCCCCTCCTAGTTCTATCGCTCGATGCCGAAAAGGCTTTTGATAGACTAAACTGGGATTACCTACGTGCCACCCTTCGGAAGTTTGGAATCGGGGGGAGAATGTTTCATTCCATCCTAGCCCTGTACTCCCTCCCATCAGCAAGAGTATTAGCAAATGGCAGCTCCTCTTCGTCCTTTGATATAACTAACGGCACACGCCAGGGATGCCCACTCTCCCCGCTAATATTTGCCTTGGCGATTGAACCCCTGGCAGAAGCTATCCGCTCCCAGGCACTTATACAGGGACCTGTTATTGGGGGTATATCCCACAAGATTAGTCTGTTCGCAGACGACGTATTACTTTGTCTGGAGGAGCCAACCTCTTCTTTATTCCATTTGCACAAAACACTAGAGGCCTACTCTAAGGTATCTTATTATAAGTTAAATACCACAAAAACAGAGGCCTTCCCAATGGACATATCGGAGGTAGTGCTTACGCGCTTAAAAAATGACTATAGATATGCATGGAAGACCAAGTCCATCAAGTATCTGGGCATTAACCTAGCTAGAGAATGCGACATTCTGGAGATTAACTATCTACCTCTCCTACAAGCTTTTGAAGCTCTGACCAAGGAGTGGATGATGCAAGAAACCTCCTGGGTGGGCCGCATTGCTGCAGTAAAGATGGTACTACTTCCCAAATTGCTCTATATTTTCCGTACCATCCCTCGTCCCTTCCCCACCTTCATATCTAATAAGTTCAACAAAACCTTATCCACCTACATATGGAAAGGTGCTAAACCTAAGATAGCAAAAACCACTCTCGCCCTTCCTAAGGATGCGGGGGGAGTTGGATGCCCAGATCTCGTCAGATACCACACCGCGTGTCTCCTAAGCCAGGCTAAGGAGTGGCTCCTTGAAACCCCAACTAAGCCCTGGGTGGTGATAGAGAAGGCCCTTGTGCACCCCCTCCTTCTCCCGGATTTGCTTAGACTCCCAGCCTTATCCCCCCTTCCTCCAATGATATTACCAAAAGCAGCACGCACTACCATATCAGTTTGGCATAAACTGGTCGCCCAGGATGGGGATATCGAACTTCCCTCCCCTCAACTCACATTGAAATCTATAGCTGCCCTAATTCCCGACCTATCAATCCAGTCTTGGGCCGGGTTGGGCTTAAACTCAGTCCAAGATCTCATAGCGGATGGAATCTTAATGTCATTCTCCCAACTGCAGCAGTCATACCTTGTCCCCAGGCAGGACTTTTACAAATTCCTACAGATTAGACACTGGCTAAATGTTAATCTACCTAAACCCTCTACTAGGAAGGGAATTCCAGGCCTTCTGAAGTCATTTTTTGAGTCTACTAATTCAAGAGGAGGTATCTCCAAATGGTATAATTATATGTCGGTCCCGAGCATAAATAAGAGGTTCCCCTCGCAGATTCAGTGGGAGAGAGACCTCCCAGACACATTTACGGAGGAGGTATGGAGGCGGATATTCCAGTCCTGCTTTAAAATTTCTAAATGTGTCAACCACGCAGAAATGTATTACAAGCTAATGCATAGGGCATACCTCACACCGGCCCGTTTACATAAATTCTGGCCCTCCATGTCCCCGTCATGCTGGAGGAATTGTGGTGGGAGGGGGAATATCCTACACATATTTTGGGAGTGCCCGGCACTGGAGTTATTGTGGAGAGATATCTTCCTGTTTACCGCTTGTGTGCTCAAGCAGGACATCCCTAGGAACCCACTAACTGCTTTGTTCCATATCCCCCCGGAGACACTTCACCCGGGAGACGCATACTTATTGGGCCACATAATGGTAGCAACCAAAGCCGCAATTGCCCAACTTTGGAAGTCGGCGGAAACGCCTTCCCCCCAAACGATCATTAACAAGATTCATAGACACTTCCTTTTTGAAACAGCGGGAGATCTGCACCCTCCCAGGGCGACTCCTGTACACCTCAGGTGGCGCAGATGGGCGGAGTATAGAGAGACTATGGGCCTTCCGAGAGGATATAGCCCAATCACTGACACCTCAGCTCTCCACTCCCCAGCCCAGAATGATTAATGGATTCCCCCCTTCAAATAAGTTCCCTATGGGATGTCCTTCTCGGTGCCTCTTTAATTAACTACCTACTACAACCTAATTGCCATAATGCTGCCTTAAAAATAAAATAAGCCCTAAGCAGTTTCCATTTGTATGTGACATCTGTGAATAGAATATATTATTGTGTATTTGTACCTTCCCTAAACATCCCTCCCCCCCCCTTTTCCCTTCCCCCCCCCCCCCACCATCCTTAAAAAAAAAAAAAAAGTCGATTGTATTATGTGCAGCTTTGTTTATGAATAATCCCTGTCTTTTATTTGAAAATCTCAATAAAATTTAATATGAAAAAAAATATATATATTTGTGTGTATTTTATGTGGTAATAAAATATATTTGTGTGTATATTATGTGTTTATACAGCATACCTGCAAGATACTTCAAAATACATCATTGAAATATTAAAATATTCCGAAATACGGAATAATCCGTTATCCAAAATTCTCCTGGTCCCGAGCATTTTGGATACGGGATACTCAACCTGTATATCCAGCATACGTTGGCACTCAGTAAAGTAATACACAAACACGGCCTTGGACGCCAACGTTTCAATGTTATTCACATTTTCGATAGGGCAGCCCTGACGAAAATGTAAATAACATTGAAACGTTGGCGTCCAAGGCCGTGTTTGTGTATTTATTTCTTTACTGAGTGCTGCCATATGCTGGTTTTATATATAAATATAATATGACTCTTGCTCTAATGTTCTAATTTAATGAAATGATTTTGGAAGCGTGAAAGAGAGCTAGATTACCTTGAAATTATGTAATTAATTAAACTATTTGCATGTTTAGCCCTGCCCCTTCCCCAAAAAAGCTTCAAATCAAGGTAAATTAATGCTGCGGCCAGGGAGATGCGGACGAGGGGTCCTGCAGAATCCGGGAGGATTGCCCACCTTTCCGTGGGATGGAGAGGGTAGGCAACCCTGCATTAATGTTAGACTTCAGGAATCCTTTCTGGTCTAATGCTCATCACAGCAACTATGCTTTTGAAAGGTGAGGCAATTACCAGCACACCTGTTGCAAAGCACCTAGTTTCAAGATGAAAGTTAAGGTTAAGACCTGCATACTGTACATCAGTAAGAAGTCCTCTTTATCAAACAAACAGATAAGTACAAGACCGTTTTGACATGCAATGGTTTCTAGTTATGATTTTATAGATATATCACCTTGTACATAATAAAAAGTATCAAACCAACAATAATTGGTACTCTTTACTTAGTTGGGCGCCCATCGTGGGGATCGCGGGCATCGCGGCCAGAACATTAACGGCCGCGACGCGATGCCCGCGATCCCCGCGATTTCCCATAGGGTTCAATGTTAAATTTAGTGCTGCCCGCGATTTTACATTCAATGCTTCAATGGCCGCGATTTGGCCATAGGAATCAATGTTAAATGCCCAAATAGTTAAATTGTGCCCAAATAGGCACAATTAACACTTAAATGTCCCCCCAAATTTGTAACGCCACCCCACGATCCACGCCAACCCGAAGCGTGGCGAGCGCAGCGAGCCCGCGAGGGGCGGCGGTACGCGTCCTCCGACCTTTTCATACCCCCACTATCCACGTCGGCGTGGAGTTGAGAATAGAATAGTGTGGCGAGCGCAGCGAGCCACCGAGCCCGAAGCGTGGCGAGCGCAGCGAGCCCCGCGAGGGGACGCGGATACCTGTGAAGCCCGCGTAGGGCCACGTTTACCTGTGAAGGTATCCGCGTCCGCTCGCCACGCTTCGGTCTCGGTGGCTCGCTACACTATTCTATTCTCAACTCCACGCCGACGTGGATAGTGGGGGTATGAAAAGGTCGGAGGACGCGTACCGCCGCCCCTCGCAGGCTCGCGGCGCTCGCCACGCTTCGGGTTGGCGTGGATCGTGGGGTGGCGTTACAAATTTTGGGGGACATTTAAGTGTTAATTGTGCCTATTTGGCCGTGGATCGTGGGGTGGCGTTACAAATATTGGGGGACATTTAAGTGTTAATTGTGCCTATTTGGGCTCTGTGGCCCATTTAACATTGATTCCTATGGCCAAATCGCGGCCATTGAAGCATTGAATGTGAAATCGCGGGCAGCACTAAATTTAACATTGAACCCTATGGGAAATCGCGGGGATCGCGGGCATCGCGTCGCGGCCGTTAATGTACTGACCGCGATGCCCGCGATTTCTTTACCCGCGACGCCCATGATGGAGATCGTGGGCGCCGTGCTAGGTAAAGAGTACCCAATAATTTATATAAATACAAATGTGGCAGATTTGGTAAGTATATTTGGTAAGTATAACTTACGTTCTTCAGTCGTGTGACAAACATCTGCTTTCAATTGCTGGGGACAAAATTACATTAATGCAAAAAACACAATTATTGATTTTGTTTTTTTAATGTAAGACAAAGAAAACACCAGTAAAGGAAATGCTTATAATTTGGCTTTGGAATATTATCCACAGTAGTCAAAAACATGGCAATATTCGTTTGCTTTAGAAATGCTATAAAGCTAAAGCAGTTCGTACTCTGCTAGTGCCAGTAATGAGCGCTTCAGGTTTGAACTACCAAACACCTGCTGAATTGTGCTGATTATAGTGCTGAGAGGCAACCTTGGGGTTTGCATGGAAAATCTAGTTGATTTACAGTAAATATCAAGCAGAGTCTTGATTTAGTGTTTTGGTGACAGTGACATCTCATGAGCACAGTATGGGATGATATTTTAAAGATAAAGTTGTAATTGCAACACTGTCGTGTGCCTGGGTCATAATGAATTTTTTATAATGAAATTGAAGAAGTGAACATGGTTTACAACTGTAAGATGACATGGAAACATAGAATTTGACGGCGGATAAGAACCACTTGGCCCATCTAGTCTGCCCCTTTTTTTTACCTCAAACCATATTTGATCCTTATTTTTTGTAAGGATATCAATATGCCTATCCCAAGCATGTTTACATTGTACTACTGTATTTGCCTCTACCACCTCTGATGGGAGGCTATTCCACTTATCCACTACCCTTTATGTGAAGTAATTCTTCCTCAGATTTCCCCTGAATCTTCCTCCCTCTAGTTTCAGTGCATGTCCTCGTGTTCTGTTGCTCCTCTTCCTGTGAAGAATGTCTCCCACCTGTACCATGTTAAAGCCCTTGATATATAAGAACGTTTCTATCATGTCCCCCCTTTCCCTTCTCTGCACTAAACTATACATATTAAGATCTTTTAGTCTTTCCTGGTACGTTTTGTGATATAGGCCATGCACCATTTTAGTTGCCCTTCTTTGTACAGTCTCTAATGTATTTATATCCTTCTGGAGATATGACCAACACACTTCCACAACCTTTATGTTTTCATTTCCAGTGCTCCCACTCAAACATTTTACTGAGCTTCTACTTCCCTTCAGTAAAGTCCCAGTAAGAGCATCTTTGTAGATTCATTTTCAGGGTTCATTGTATTTCTGTAAAATGGGTCCTGGCTTATTTGGGTTGATGCACATTAATGCATACACAGTATGTCTGACAGACAATGCACTATGGGCCTGATTCCCATATTTATGGAACTGCACAGTGAAGTGGGAAGCGGCTGTGCAATTTATTTATTACCAGTTATTTGTACAGTGCTTACATTTCCACAGAGAATATTTGAACATTCACATTAGTCCCTGTTCCACATGTGCACGAACATACATTATAGGGTTCACTTTCTGTTGGGAGCCAATTATCCAACCAGTATATTTTTGGATTGAAGAAGGAAACCAATGTACCTGGAGGAAACCCACTCAAGTATGGGGAGAATATACAAACTTGGCACAGTTAGGGCCATGGTGGGAATTAAACCCATGACTTCACTGCTGTAAGGCAGTAATGCTAACCATTACACCATCGGTGCTACCTATTCCATACAAATAAAATGTAAATGCACCAGGAGGCATCTATTAGATATAGACAACTCCTGTAAGCATCTGCAAGATCCAAGGGCTGCATCAGAGGATGCAGCATTGTATGGTCATGACTGGTGATTGTAGCAGACAGAGGTCAGTCTACGTAAGCCTCTTATTAAATGTACATAGGGTTTGAAGTCTACTGCCCACCCTTATATATCCTACATATAGTACAGTATGTACACTTGAAGGGTAGAGACTCCTTCAGCCTGGAGTAGAGCCCCCACCTGTCCCCGATTGTGTTTAAGTAGAATCCTTGCAGTTGCTGACTGAATATTGTGCAAGGCACAATTCTATGTTGGACCTATCAATTTAAATATGTCAATTGTCGGCTGAGTTTTGGGCATTTGGGCCCCTTGAGTTGCTTTGACTGCTTCAAGACATCACCATGTAACAATTACTTCAGCACTTTATAGCACTTTGGGTTTTTTATCCATGTAACATCTTTCACCACGTAACACTCCTGACAAATAAGTTGTTTTCACTTATCTAACACATCATTTGCTATCTCTCACTACTGTGCTGCTTTGGTGTGGTTTGGTCTAGGTGGCTGCCTTAGGGGTGTTCCACACCCTAGACTTGAAATCTTAGAATGTCTTACCTGTTGACGAGGGTACCTGGATATGGGCCCTTATTCAGTTCTGATCCCAGTACAAATTTGTTCTCAAAATAGGCAAAACCATGTGCACAGCAGGTGGGGCAGATGTAACATGTGCAGAGAGAGTTAAATTTGGATGGGGTATGTTGAAACTGAAATCTAAAATGGCAGTGTAAAAATAATGCCACCATTATTTACACTGCACAAAAACAAAATAACTCGCACAAATCTAACTCTCTCTATACAGGTTGCATCTGCCTCACCTGCAGTGCACATGGTTTTGACCATTTTGAGAACAAATTTGTACTGCGATCAGATCTGAGTAAGGGCCATGGTGCGTAACTTTGGCAATGATCATGCAAAATTGATGACTAATGGGAGGCCATAAAATAAGTGCTTCCTATTATTGTGGAAACACCCCCATGGGCAATGGTTAAACTACTGGCTTTTTTCAATGTTGTGCCACCCCAATGCCCTAGGCACTATGTAAAGGGAAAGTGATTGGAAGGTCAATAGAGTCTAGGTAGATAGTCAAAAGTTTGACACCACAAGGTCAACATACAATATCTCAACACAGACAAAGAGTCAACATACAATATGTCGACACAGACCAAAGTACAACACGGAATAGGTTGACATTGACACAAGGTCAACATAACAATAGTCAACACATGAAAAGGGCAACTTGAGTTTTTCACATTTTTTTTCAGATTTAGGACTTTTTCATACTTCACCATATGGACAAAAATTAAGAAAGGTGAAGTGTTTCGAGCGAACCACCAGCAGAGTGACGAAGCAGAGTGAGCCATACAAAAGGTACGTCCTCTACTAATTAGGGTTCCATTTAAAAAGGTGTTGATATTTAAAACAAAAATGTATGGGTCAGCCTTTTCAAGTGTTGATCATTTCAAAGTCTACTTAGACATTGTAGGCCAGGCATGTCAACCTGTGGCCTTCCAGCTGTTGTGAAAATACACTTCCAAACATGCCTTGCCGTAATTTTTCCCTAATAGCAAAACCATGGCAATGCATGCTGGGATGTGTAGTTTCAGAACAGCTGGATGGCTGCAGGTTGGACATGCCTGGTGTAGACCTTTCTATCCACCCCTCAGTAAAGATAGAATAAATGCCATAAAACTTTAGCATTTAACTAGGAGTGTCCTGATCAGGAAATTCCTATACTATAATCTATTTTATTTGTAAAAATATATTTACCTAAACGTCTACTGTGTCTGTTTACTTCTAGAGTGCAACACTTTCACCATATAAAATGTTGGGATACATGGCAGTGGCATGCATTGGTAATATATGCACATGTACAGTATATGAGACCTCGGAAAGCTGTTATAAAAAGAAATGTGTCAAGCTTTTTCATTCTACGTTAGAAAGTAACTGGATGTGTTTGTATGAAGCCATGATGTCCAGTCCCCAAACACTATATAGTCATTAATAGATTTAGGTCACAGAGTACCTCTTAGCTATAGTCTACTCTATTGAAACACTTCCTGCATCGCTCTCTCCTGAGACTTTTTGCAGACGATGATTTACTTTTTCTTAGTTTTTCATTTCTTAAACTTGTAAATACAGTTCCAGAACCAGAAATCTAATACCTGCCTGACATAATTCCATGAGAACAGCTGGGAAAAATATGTTCAATCCAATCATATTTCACACAGAGCTGCCAGGTGGAAAAATACCAATGAAAAAGGCCTCACTGTCTTCTGAGCTATATCTACTTCACGACACTATACAAGAAACAGATTTCTTACCAAGAAGATTTAAAAATTAAAAAGTCTTTACAGTGTTTCATTTATTTATATTATTATTCATACATATGATAAATGTCAGTCCTGTCCAACAACCACTTATCCTATAAATTAGATTAGCCAAGAACATAAAAGTATGGAAACATTTTCATCTACTTGTTTGTCCCAGTGACTTATTTATGTATATCAACACTTTTATTTGGAAACGATTACATATTAAAACATTTATAAACTTTAAAAAGAGCACAAATGTGTTGTACATGAAATTAAATGGGAACATTTAAAAAAAAAAAAAAACATTAGTGAAATAGAAAAATATAAGAAAACTGAAAATGTGGGGGAAAAAAAAAAGATAAAAGTAATAATATTCCACAAAAAAAAGCACACATGCTTCCAGCAAGAAATCGGACTTGGCTTAACAGGCTTACTATTTGTTTAATTCATTTTATGTTCAATATCTTGTGTGTTCTGACACTCATACAAACAAAATACATTATTTATTTAAAGACTATAAATAGGAATAATATACTGTAGTAGTCCAAAAATTCCTACATATTTGAAAAATCAAAAACTACTGCTTAGAGCAGTGGTTCCCAAACTGTGGTTGGCTGACTACTTTTAAACGAGGGTGGGTGCTCTACTTGTGTCAATGCCAATGTGTAGGAGGAAAGGCCCATTTAGAGCCCTATCCCCTTGCCTCTATATATTTGTAAATTATGATGGATCCACAATTATCCAGAAAGGAATCTTTATGACACTTTAATTGTCAAAATCAGTAACCTAATAGTAGAATATTTTAATTGCAGAAACTAAATATATTTTCCTTGGATAAAAAACAATGTTGATAAAGAAAGAGTTAAAAAGCCAATGTTGTTTTCTACAATTTGCAGCTTGGAGCAAAGTAATTATATGCACTTTGGTAAACCGACAAACTTAAGAGCCTAATTCTATAGTGGTTGGAATGGGGGGAATTTGGCCCCGTTCCGACGATCAGGGGTCTGCACACAAACAAGCGCATCTCTGCAATCTAGATCTAGAAGAATAAGAAGTGAGAATGGCCTTTAGATTTAGCAGGGGCCAGATAATTTATTACTTTAGTCATTGCAATCTTTGTGGAGTGTTGAGAGCGAAAGTCCGACTGAAGTGGGTCCAGTAAGTTATAGTCATGAAATGAAGAGATGGGATGGTAGTTAGAGGGACAGCTTGGATCAGATTTTTTTCAGAATGGGAGTAATAAGTGCATGCTTGAACAGAGAAGAAAAAATACCAAGATAGAGAGATTACAGATTTCAGTTAGGTTTGGGATAAGCACAGGAGACAGAGCTTTACTAACTTAAGGGTATAGAATCACGTGAAGAGGTAGTGTAGTAATGTAGGATGAGAAGAGTGTTGATACTTCACCCTCAAGTGTGGGGTCAAATGAGGAGAAAATACCAATGGACTCAGTAAAGGAATTAGACAGGTCACTGGTTGAGGAAGAGCTTGCCATTTCATCTTGGATTGTATCACTCTTGTCCTTGAAGAAGGAAGCAAGTTCTTGTGCACTAATAGTAGCTGGTGGAAATGGTGCAGGAGGGTAAAGAAGTGATTTCAATATATTAAAACGTCTCTTGGGGTTTTTGGCATGAGAAGAGATGAGACATTGAAAATATGTTTGTTTAGCAATGTCCAGAGTATTACAATAGGAGTGGTAGGTAGTCTTGAATGTGAGGAAGTCACTTGGATTCCCAGATTTACACCAACAATGTTCTACTCAATGTGATTGTTTTTGTAGGCCTCTTGTTAATTTAGAGTGCCATCATTGGCACCTAAGCCTACGTGGATTGTGAGGAGTAGCTGGAGCAACTTCCTCAAGGGCTATGCGTAGAGTCTGGTTCAGGTGGGATACAGCTGTCTCAGGACAGGCAAATGTAGAAATTGGTGAAAGCAGTTGCTGCAGAGAGGTACAAAGTTGTTGAAAATGAATAGCATTAGTATTTCTGTGGGTTAGGAGAGGCTTGCATGATTTTGGTTTTATAGAGTTTGGAGAAATGGAGATGGTTGAGAAGATAATAATGTTGTGATCAGAGAGAGGGAACAGAGTGTTAGTGAAATCAGAAACAGAGCATAGCCTGGTGAATACTCTCAACGAGGACCACTGCCTTGATCTTGTAGAGTCAGACCATTGAGTGAGGCCAAGAGAGGCACTTGGATATAGGCAGAAGATATGTTTATTTCACCCAAAAGTGACATTTACATAATACCCACTGGTGGCTTTTAAATTGTATCCAACAATCAGAATTGGAATGCCACAGTGGCAGTAAGAGTGGGAATCTTTAATGTCATATTGTTTTGTTTAGAGAAAACTTTTTTGTGCTCTCATCCACCCTTTTATAAAGGCATCTAGGAGTCTTAAAGGAAGAAAAACCAAGTCTTTGGAAATATTGGACTTTTCAATGTCTACAGCAGGCATGTCCAACGTTGGCCCTCCAGATGTTGTGAAACTACACATCCCAGCATGCTTTGCCACAGTTTTGCTATTAGAGAATGCTAAAACTATTGCAAAGCATGCTGGGATGTGTAGTTTCACAACATCTGGAGGGCCAACGTTGGACATGCCTGGTCTACAGTATAACACGGTTACCAGATAAAGTACCCCATCAGAAAAGCTATACGATCTGGATGTTTCTGCGCTCAGGAAAAATACCTAGTTCACTTATTCACATGTATTCAATGCTCCTATGTCGCCGTAAATAACGGTGAGCGTGCATGTTTTTTGGAGAGTAGTGAACTTTTCTCTTCTATTTTGTGCTTCCCTGTATTCAGCTCTGTTGCTTCTCCAAAAATACTTTGCGAAGCTAACTCAGTTCACCCTGCACTTCTCCCCGGTGTTCGCAATGTCTGTTCAATGGAGATTTTAGTATCTCTCTCAAAAAGTGTATTCAATGCACAAATTGCGAGTCCTGCTGGTTTCTTTTTAAGAGATGTTCTCCATTTTTCCCTCGGCATCTTTTTTAGGTGAACTGTAAGGTTATCTTTGTTAAAGTTGTTATTTTTTTTGTTTTTTATGGCTTATAAATTTAAAAAAATGTACTCTAATGTATTTATTGCAAGTGCCATAATGCTGTACTTCTATATTAATTTATTTGGAATTTAATAAGTTATTTTAATGGTAACCAATAAGAAATCATTTTGGAATGCTCCTAGTAATTTCCCATGCTTCCTCTCTTCTTCCTCACCTAACTCCCAAACAGGCTTTTAAACACGCTAACAATTATAAAATAAATTAAATAAAAACACAGGGCAAAGAAACAATGCTAAAAGCACAACACAAGGATAAAGGCCAAACAGAACATTTGTTGTAAAATAAATACTGAACAAAACATTAACCTTTCTAAACCTTTGTAAAAAAATACAAGTCCACAAATGCGAGGAACACGCTGCTGAGATAAACACCCTGCTCAGGAATATCCTGACCAGCTCACGTGGAGAGCAGGAGAAAACAGATGTCTCCAGTTACAGCACTCCCATTTGAACTCGCATAATTATGCTAAGTTCGCAAAAGGGGCCGGCGAGCTGGCCACACGTTGAATACTGAGGAAGTCAGAAATGAGGAGATGAGAAAAAGTGCCGAGCGCTTCAGCGAGATCACAGGGACACAGAACAGTGAGCGGTGAGCCAGACTCTCAAAAAACATTGAATACTCATCATTGACTACAAGGAGGCATGTCAGTACAGTCAATGTTCGATAAACATGCATTTCCAGTTCGGCAATTACAAATATTCATTTGATGGGAAATCATTGGTACTGAAATGTATACAAAATTATGAGTTTTCCAAGTGTTTCTGGAGCCATTTCTTCTCTAGGAATAAATCCTAATTTGGGAGTCCATAATTTGGCTCCCCCAGAATGGGATCAAAGACATGAGATTAATGAATTATCATTACCTATGCTTCTGCACATGTTTACATTACGATGATCACATATGCTTTATTATCCTGCTAATCCATTTCTTGAGAACGGATTCTTGGCATAACCACAAGTGCTCTAGAAATGACAATTACTTCCTCCAACACGATTGATTCCTATTTTCTGAGGAAACCAAAATTACATGACTGAGGGTTTCTATATTAATAGAACATAGGAATGAGCATTTGTTCTCCTTAGCTATACCACAGCCCACACAGACGTACTGTAGAAATCTGAGAAAACAGTATTTGATAAAAGCCTTTATATATTTCCTTATAGAGGCTCAAATCATTTAAAAATAAGTGATTTTACGGAATTACTAAACCTAAATGCAATTAAAAAAATTCCATTCATAAATATAAAGATCCTTGGGAAAGTATTAAACTGTTATTTTATATTTCATATTTTGTTGCCACATATTCTGAATGAATAATCCACATTGCAAAAAAGATATTTTACAAGCTTTCCAGAATTTATTAAAAAAGAAAACAAATGTTGAAATTGTTCCTGGCCCTTTTTCCTTACAAACTCAGATTGTAGAGGTACAATACATTAAACATACTTTAATAAAAAGTTATGATAATTGATTATAGAGCAAACATATTGAACATTGCTGCCCATTGTATAAACCTGGAATTTGTGTGAAGCTACTCTCGCAAGATCAGTTTACCCCAATGCCCCAAATATAGTTGCCAGACAAGAAGCATGAGAACAGAGAAGCCATATAACAAGTAATGTCATAAAAAATCAGAAAGATCCAATTCAAAGAGACAAGCATA
This sequence comes from Crinia signifera, assembly GCF_055691185.1. Lineage (NCBI taxonomy): Eukaryota > Metazoa > Chordata > Amphibia > Anura > Myobatrachidae > Crinia > Crinia signifera. Next base: position 110,090,951 of record NC_139217.1, on the reverse strand, counting down.
ACTATGGAAACAAGGACACCTGTCCACACAATCAGTAAGACAAGAGTGAGTAAGACCAGAAAGTTTGGGACACATGGCAGCCCTTCCTACCATGCCAAAAGGTACAATCAGAAGCCAGATATTGTGGACAACTAGAGTCATACATCCAACAAAATGTAACAACTAAGAAGTGCTGAAATATCAATCAATAAAAAGTTGAATGTGTTGGAACCTCGATGATACAGTAGCCCTGCGAGGATTAGCCAAGATACTGTAGCATCCCAATGCTCATCAGATGGGGTACCTCTCCCAACAGACTATTAGTTGCGACAGGTCTCCCTTGCAAGACAAATAGAGGGAAATAAAATCCAGCCCTCAAGGTCCAACCTTTGAAGAAGCGTTTGAAACAGGTTATTGGCTAACATTCTTGTTACGCTCTTACATACACACTATACAATTATCAGCCTGATACTCGGCCTTACTGGGGGCATCAGTTTTTGTGCCAATGGATTTCTTGGTTGTCAATGTGTGTATTGCTAGTAACACCTAGAAAAGCAGTTTATAAACAGCCACTTATATATAAACATAAAACAAGCACTAGCACATTTTAACACAGAAGTTATAACTGTACAAAATAAAAACAGACTTTGAAGTTTTTCATTAAGCACTACTACTTAGGTGGTATAGTTGATCGGAAGGTTGTTATGCATCAAACTGCATAATGGGTTATGCAAAAAAAGCTTTTTTGATGGCTTGGAAAATAGTAATATGCAGATAAATATTTCCTCTGCAAAGGATATTGTTTTCCACACTCCAATGAGACCGGGCTCAATATTGCCAGCAAACAAATGCTGTCCTTGGAATATATATGCACAATAAATCCACTGTATATCGAACTTGATGTTAGTGCTATCAAAAATGCAGCTGTAACATACCAAGGTCAAAACAAACTCTTAAATTAGTCCAATATGAATAGGATCTGATATTCTGCCTTATAGCACAAAAGAAAAGAATATACAGAGATAGCTCTATAGTTATGCCAACATTATATGAATTACCGTGTTTGTCCTCACAGGCCCAAGGCTGATATATTAAGTATACTTATTGCACCAGAACAAAAATTAATATGGGTTTAGCTTGCGTAAAAAATACACCGGGCATGATCCAGAGGAGGAAGCAGCGTGCAGCTGATCGATTATTTGGGGTGTGGATTAGATCACAGACAATGTTACATATTAGCGAGGTTAAAAAAAAACACATTTGTCCATTGTGTTAAATCTAAAATAAATATACGTTTGGGATTTTGCAAAGTAGGTATAGCAGAGGCAACCCTAAATGTGACTTAAGTAATTGTCAGTTACACATCCACGTGCTTTAATAACATTGTATTACTGACCGGTCCCACTAATGTACATTACCCCAATTAGTGTAGCACATACTGTATGCTCACCATGCTTTGGGCCACTTTACCATTACCAATCACATTCCAACGTGGATGGCAAAGCATGAAAATGTCTCACAAAAACAACAATCATGTTGACCATTGCCATGACAACCTTTGCCTGTATTGACCTCTTGTCATTGTCAACCTATTGCAGTGACATTTTGTCAATGTCAATCTAGTGCATGTTGACATCTTGTCAATGTCTACTTAGACATGGTCTGTGAGCCATCTGGATACTGATTATTTGCTTTGGCACATGTGCAAAAAGTCCTGAAAGCCCATACATGCATTTCCCTTACTACAACTCTATGAGAACTGCAGACACCATCCCAGAGGACAACATTGCTGCTCTGTAGGCCATCGTTGAGGTGGACACCAGGGTGACTGTGGCCCAGTTAGAGAAAGAGGTCAGAAAATTATTGGGATCCATCCACTTGATACTCCACAAAAAGCTTGGCCTTAGCAAGCTTTCAGAATGCTAAGTTCCCCATTAGCTGACTCAAGAGCAGGAGCAGGCTTGGGTGATTTGATGCAACATCCTGGGAGATCACCAGTGGCAATGAATCCTGGATCTACAATTTTGACCCCAAGACCAAAAAGTCAGCCCACTGGACTCCAGTTGGAGGTGTGCTGCCACACATATAGGGAGAGATCCAACTACCCATGGTACTTTACTGCAGGTAATTGACAGAGGAAGTCCCTGACCTTTGTGGGTGGTCATTCAAAAGGCTTTTCTGCCTGTTAACTTCACGTGTCAATGAGCGTTAACAGGGATTGTTGGGCATTAACATGAAAAGTTCATGAATTCCCAAAATCTGCAATAACTATACAAAGCTATAAGGTTTTTTTTTCCCACTTAAGTGCCAGCGTAGGTGTTACTAGCCGGCACTTAAAAGGGATTTCAACTAAAAAAAAATTAGTTGAAATCCCTCTTAATTGATTTAGATATTAATGTATGTCGTCTTTCACAATATGTATGGTTTCAATTATAAGAGAAGCCACTTTACTGTGTATTTGCTCTATGAATAGATTGAATGTGGTAAATAGAGTAAAACAATCTACAGTATATTTCTAGAATACACAAACATTTTTTAACCAGTCTTTAGGTATCAACCAACCATAATTTTAAAATGACTACTACCCATGTGAACACATTGCAAAGCTGTAGCAGATGAAGTCACGGAACCAGCACTAATAAAACTTACACCTGACATAAACACATGTCCCAACTAAAATGAGGGCTCAACACATACCTTAGAATCTAGCATACACAGCCTAATTATGTATATACTGCCAGACAAACCTGCAAAAATATTTCTATGGTATTTGCTATCGCGCACCACCCTTAATCCCTGATCCTCAGTTGCACGCACTGCCGATGTTGGACGCAGTGGAGCAATTTGTTTATCCTGCACATGCATACAGTCAATTTACATAGAGCCACGTTGATACTCTACTTAATTTCTCTCCTGAGTCGTTGTAACCCCCCACCCCCATGTCCAGGCTTTGTGTGTTTTTTCTCACAATACCATATTACCTGCCATTCTCTTATCAAAGTAACCTTCAATTTAACATATGCCGCACACTCTTATTGTCCATCCTATGCCCCTCATGATAATCAACTTGCACATATCATAATAGTTCACAAGCCTATTTACAAATTAATCTTTAACCCCTTATTCCTGACAGAGCTGGTTTGTCCATGAGGCAACCAGTGCATCAGTTCTCTTGATATGTGCCACCATAAAACCTAAGCCTGCTTGATAAAACAGGAAACTGATTTGTGATCAGTTCTCTAAGGAAATTTTAATCTGGGTTCCATTATGCTGAACTGTGTGACTGGGGTTCCAGTATGCTGAACTGCGTGTGAATGGAGTTTCTAGAATGCTGAACTGCATGTGAATGGGGGTTCCAGTAGACTGAACTGCATGTGACTGGGGTTCCAGTAGACTGAACTGCGTGTGACTGGGGTTCTAGTATGCTGAATTGTGTGTGAATGGGGTTCCAGTATGCTAAACTGCTTGTGACTGGGGTTCCAGTATGCTGAACTGTGTGTGAAGGGGATTCCAGTAGACTGAACTGCGTGTGAAGGGGGTTCCAGTATGCTAAACTGCTTGGGGACTGGGGTTCCAGTATGCTAAACTGTGTGAAAAAAATTATTGTCCATCAGTTACATGCTGATGTCAGAGCAGAAATTTGAACACAGACTTTTGTGCTGCATTGTACAACCAGCCTGCTCTCCCAAGAACCCCTGTGCTAGTTGAGACATAGATCCTCAGCAGTTAAGTGCGGTGTCTTTATTTGTGAACCATTGTGAAATGCTTTGTGCGGGCCCACACTAACACCTGGCCTTTTCTTGTATGTGACAGTCCAGTGGAAGAGGGTATGGTGTGGAGGTACATTTTTGAAGTACTCCAGTAAAAGAAATAAAGCAGCAGTTGGAGAGGAATTGGAGCAAGGTTATGTATAGGTATATAAAAGTGGGCAGGTGAGCAATGAGCACGTAACCTGAAATCGAGCATGTAACTCCTGGCATTGAGAAAGAACCCCCTAGCAATGAGCATGTAGGTAAGCGGCACTTATGTGCCATAATATGTAAAGGGGATCTCAATGTGTGGCATATGTATTATGGGCATCACGGTGTGAGGCATATCTATAATGGGCATCACAGTGTGTGACATATGTATAATGGGCATCACAGTGTGTGGCATATGTTTAATGGGCATCACAGTGTGTGGCATATGTATAATGGCTGTGTACAAATCAAGGGGGTAACATCTGCGTATCTAAATATGTTTTAAAGGAAAAAGATAAAATAGTTCCCTGACCCCTGCTCTAATCCATATATTAACCACATAGATGTGCATGTCCATCTCCCATATAAGGATGTGGTGAATGGGAATATGATAGGGGTGGAATCATGTACATGTAACCGTCTACTTGTTTGGGTTAGTAATTACTCTACCATAGATCAAAATTATTAAAACATGAGATGCAGGTTTTGTGAGAGGACTGAATTTGGGAAACAATGTATAAGACTGAAAAGGTGTCACTATCCCCTGCTCTTGCATTCAGTTGTTTCTTGCTAAACTGTGCATGTATCCGAGTAATAAGATAAATTATTGGCAGACCGCATATGTCTTTTTATTTCAATATATTCAAATATATTAATACTTGATGCCTCACAAAACAGTATTTGTATTTCATTTTGTTTGTTTTTTGTGATTTCTTTTTCTATTGTTTTCTTTTGATGAGTCTGTCCAAATTGTACCCTGGGCTAAAGCTTCGCTGTAAATGACTACTTACATCTCAGCGTTGCAGAGTCTGATCCAATAATTTCTTAAAACTTCCTATAACATACTAGCCAAAATATGGAATGTGCTAGATCTTAATTAAAAAATGTTATGTTTTCACTACGTTCACATTTGTAACAGATAATAAAATTCCCCAAACTCAAATCCTCATAGATAAAAAGTAAGAAATATCTCCTACAATCTTGTCCTGTTGCACTGCAACTGAAGCGTACGGTCAGATCACGGAGTAGCCTTTTCTTGCTCTGTAATAGATCTCCATTTTCAGTGTAATGTTTATGGTAGCAGTAGGTAAATGAGTGACAGGGGACATATAAAACAGTGTCCTGTTTTTCACACTGTCATCGTGAGTTTGTAAGAAACCAGTGTTGTTTCAGGTGGAGATGACTAGTTTGCTGCTGATTATTTCTATATGGACACAAACACATTCTATGGGGTTTACCTTATCTATTGAAGATGAGATGTTGTTATGGGCAACCATTCAGATTATCATCAATTTAAATTCATCTATTATCTTCTAGAAGGTGTTAAAAAATAAGTAGTAGAATCTTTAGAAGAATGCTCATCTTAGTAAATAAACCCTCTATATCCAGAAAAATTCGCTACCCCGATTATTTTAGGCTAAGATCATAAGTCAATCACAAATTAACATAGTAGCATTACTATGTTAATTTGTGAGTGATTTATTATTAAGTGCCACTTGGTTTGTGCTGTTGACTAATCCTATTCATATTCACAAATACGAATTTATACGCCATTGAATGAATACGACTTGGAATCACCATTCATTTCCTAATTTCCTAATTAATGGGATACGGCCGCTAACTGATGGCAAAATACACCTGGAAAATACAGTTTATTTTCGAGGCATATTTGGCCGAAGCCTGCACGGATCAGTCAAATCCGTGCAGGCTTCAGTGTTAAAAAAGAAAATTAGAAAAACAAATAAATAATTTTAAAAAATGGAGTGGGGTCCCCCCACAGGCATAACCTGCCCCAGGCTCAAAGCGCCAGTCCTGTTAGTACATATGCGATGAGCATCGCGGCGATGGGCGGCTGGATTTATGCCACTCTTTGGTACAATCCGGCCTCAGAGAGTGTTATACTGAGGTACTTGAGATCACCTTACCGTTCTCTAGCTCAAGGCAGAGGTTGTACACAGCAAGAGGCCTCTTGTTACGCTGTCTTCTTGACTGTCTTGGTGGAGCGCGAGGAGACAGAGATGTTGGCTCTTGCATGGAGTCATCTGGAGGGTTGCTAAAAATCTGAAACCAAGCATACAAAATATATTACATTTAATTATAAATTATTGGCAAAGGGGCCTTATGGAATGGAGCATGAAACCTGTATCAAGTTTGGAGCCTATACAAAAGAGGTGTAAGGGAAGACTAAAAACCTCAGACTACAGTGTATTATAACAGAGCTGTATAATCAGCACCAATATGCATACCTCCCAACATGACCCATTCTAATACCACTTTTACACCAGAATAACGGGTAGGACCCGGGAAATCGAACACGGGAAATTGCCAGGGCATGCCCTGCCTCAGACCCCATTTACACTGCAATTCAATCCGGGTTATTCCCGGGTAAGGCCCTTTCACACTGAAAACGGATGAGCCCTGTCTTTCCTTGCTAGTGTCATTAAAAATGGACCTTTGGGCTGTTTGAGATGAGGTCACAAGAAAGGGAAATGGGAGGGGGTGGGTTCTGCTCCCAGCATTGCAGCAAAGATGGCAGACGGAGTAGCTGTGTTGCAGTTGCAGATATGATGGTGCAGATCAGGTTTCGGGTCAGCCAAAGTGGAACACACTGCGTGACAGCCAGTGTGTGCTGCAGCAGATGAGGCTGTAAACACAGTGTGGAGTGTGCTTGCAGCACAGAGCATGGTAACGCTGCTGCTGCGCTGCTATGTGCGCCCTGTGCGGGTCTCCAGCAGATGACATCATCTGCCAGAGCCGCAGAAGCACCAATCAGCTCTTTGTGCCCCTCTACCCACCAAATAACCCGGATAATGACCATTTACACCACCCTGAGCCCCGGATAAGCCCCGTGTCCGACCCTGAACATTTGCCGGGTCAGATTCCCGGGAAACAGTACCCGTGTTATTTTTTTTCAGCCCATTTACACCATGCCCTGCCCCGGACTAGAGCGGCAATATCCCGGGTCCAACCTCTGGTGTAAAAGGGGTATAAGAGTGACAAATGCTCTGTTCCTTGACTTTCACATCAGTGGCAGCTGCAGATGCAGGGCTGCAGCACAGTCCAAAATTCAGATAGAGGAGCCACACCGACTGTCACCCTAAACACCACAGTCCAGTATTCACTGGCAGGTATGGCTCCCTTATTTGAATGTTTGACAGTGGTGCAGTCCCACCTCTGCAAATGCCACTGGCAAGAAAGTCCAGGAGCAGAGCATTTTGTCCCTCCTGGAATGGGTCATGTTGGAGATATGCATATGTACCAGGTAGTGATACATAGTGATACATTGTTTATATGTCTTTTGTGTCCTTCACAAATAGCTGCCTTTTTGTTTAATAGCACATGTCGGTAAATTTACTAAAGCTGAAAAGTTTCAGTCAATCATTTATATATAGCATTTCTGGATTCTCTAACGCCCCTCCGCAGTGTCAGCGTTGTGGAGGGAATTGCTAGCAAAAGCTGGCGATTCCCTGCAGAAGCATATGGGCTTCTTATCGCAGAGTTGCGTGAGGGATCCGTCACGGATTCCTACCAGCATGCCCCGCGGCCAACGCTATGCTCTGCGCATGCTCAGACGGACTCCCGGGTCTCAGACAGGGAAGTCCAGCACCGTGGCCGCATCGCAAGGGACAGCTCCTATCGCAAGAGTTGTCCCTTGCGCTATAAACAGAATATGTTAGAGCATATGCGGTTATTAAGAATGTGGTGTCCGGTGATACAGGGCAGCGGATGTTAGAACATCCCGCCCATAATCTGATTGGTTATAGGAAACCACCTCCTTTCATTTTTAGAAGCTTTACCCCATCATCTTGCAGTCTATCCTTTGAATATTGGAGTCATGCTCAATATATCAGAAACACATCAAAAACGTGAATGTACTGGTTTATATATTTACTAGACAACACTAGAGGCCCAGCTTTGACCCAATTGTATCATATACAAAATTATTTATGTGTTGCATACTATGCCCTGCTACTGCAGGATTTTTAGGCTGCATTGCCAATGAAAGGGTTCTGCACCCTCCCAGACCTACTGTATGAGATTGTTGTTCCTTGAGAACCATAACATACTTGTTTTCTGATTGGGGGCCAGATTCTCTAAGCTTCAGAAGTGATAAAATGGAGAGTGATAAACAACCAGCCAATCAGCTCCTACAGATGGAGCAGGGCTTGTTATTGCTGGCGGAGCGCCAGGACCGTGTCCCTGGCGATCCGCCAGCAATCTGGCGCTCTGGCTGAATGAGACGCTCGTGCGTCTCCCACGCACGAGCGTCTCAATAGCCGGGCGGCGAGGCGGCGCGGCGGGTGCAGTCCTGCCCGTCTCCAGCTTCAGGGAGACGGGCAGGGCTGCGGGGGGCTGCGGGGGGGCGGTGTGGACCGGCGGGGACCCGGGGAAGCCGGCGGGGACCCGGGCAAAAGCTCCGTCGGAACGGGACGCGCGTGCACCTCGTGCACGCGCGTCCCCTTCCGACATACAGATGGCGCGGGGCGGGGGATGGCGGGTGGCGAGTCCTCCGCCATCCCCAGCAAAGACAAGCCCTGCGCTATCTGTACCTGACATTTTTCAAACACAGCCTGTGACATGTCAGACAGGAGCTGATTGGCTGGCTATTTCTCACTCTCCATTTTATCACTTTTGAAGCTTAGAGAATCTGGCCCTATGAGATTTATCTGATAGAAATTGCAGACACCATGACTTTCTGGTGTGATCTATGGTGTTTGGGGGGTGGCCTGAACAGTTGTTTACCTCCCCCCTGGGCTTTTTGAGCCAGTCCTGGGAAAAAATTATGTAGCGGTTCCCCATATTTCATGAACCAGCACTGAGCTCTAGGACCAGTCCTTTTTACAAAAATTATGGGGGACAAAAGCACCAGCTCAAACAGTCAGCAGTGCAATGCCACAGCTCGGTGACACTTTTTATACAAGGTCCCCCTGGCCAAAGCATTCTCACTGTGACTTGGGGAGTGGAAACCACCCCAATCAAGGGGACCCAACCCCCATTGCACCCATGGGCCAGGGAGAAGCCCGTGGCTGGCTAATTTCTGTATTAATAAAAAATATTAAATACATTGGGTTGTGCTGTGGAACTAAAAGTTACAGCAAGCCTACCCTGCATGCTGGGACTTTGAGAACCACAAGTCCCAGCATGTGAGCATTAAAGTGCCCTCTGGGACTTGTAGTCCCACAAATGACCAATGTATTAAAAAAAAAAAAAAAGACACTGACGCCCTGACAAGTACAATTTTATTCAAACATGCATATACACACTAAGACATATACCTTTTCTCTAGTAGAAGTAATCAGACTGACAAGAAGGAGAATCCTACGAACAAGTCAATGGGATTCTCCTCATCCATCAGGGCAGAGCTCCGGCGGAGTACGACTTTTGTGTTAAATTCTTATAACATGGGAGTCTATGGAGAGCCGTACAGCCAGTCAAGCGCCGTAATCCGCCCGAGACCGTCCATGATTCGCTGTGCAGCTGATTGGAGTCACACTGTCACAGTGACTCACTTGAAAACTGCCTCAGGATGCCGCAGTGGCTTCTTTCCGGTGAGTCTCCTCTCTGTTTCTTCAAGTGTCAAGTGCTGCAGCAGAGGGTGGGAGGAGGGTCCAGACTCCAGAGCTACAGATAAGATATATCATATCGGATATATCGTGGGTGCGCAGGTGCAAACGCAGAATTTTCAGAAGGGGGTTTCCAGAGGGGCGGAGCAAAGCACAGAGATGGACACTTAGGTGACCCAGTATATGCCGGGTCAGTTAAAGTATTATAGATAGACCAAATGTATATAAATAACAATTATATATATACTGTATATATATATATATATATATATATATACACTGTATATATATATACACTGTATATATATATATATATATATATATATATATATATATATACATATACACACACACACATACATACAGTATATATATATATATATACACACTATATATATATATATATATATATATATATAAAAAAGGTTTCTTTCAAAACGGCACTCAAATAATCCAATGGCAATGGTGGTGCAGGGTCCAGACAGAGCAGAAAATAGAGACAAAACTTACCCAACCTTGCAGAAGGGAAGAAGACAGACCAGCACTCGTTTGTGAAAAAAAGTTGTATTAGAAAATGTTCACAGCATAGTAAACATCTTAAGAAACATCAGACAGACCCGACAGTCTGTTTCAACTGGGCTCTAACCAGTTTTCCTCAGGGGTACAAAGCACAAGCTCACACAGGCAGTATTTAACATGAAAAAGGCGCCAGAAACAAATGAGCATGCAAATTAGCGCTGTCACTCAGCACCACGAACGGAGCTGAGAGGCGTCCAGTTGCTAAGCAACAGGGGCTGGTCTGTGCGCGTCACCAGGGATATATATATATATATATATATATATATATATATATATATATATATATCTGTTTGCGCTGGCCGGCACTCAGATGGCTGTGCTGTATTACTTGCCCGGTGCCTTCCGAAGTTTCCCCTCAAGCGAGGGGGGAGAATACAGTGTGGTGTAGTCTGCGGCACTCCCAGACTGGGAAATAAGGAACAACGAAATGCCCAAATGTGGATCAACGTTTCAGTGCCTGTGCACTTTTATCAAGATCAGCACTCTGCTGATCTTGATAAAAGTGCACGGGCACTGAAACGTTGATCCACATTTGGGCATTTCGTTGTTCCTTATTTCCCAGTCTGGGAGTGCCGCAGACTACACCACACTATATATATAGAAAATGGAGAAGGCCTGGCACTCCCGCAGCGGGGTCCGAATACCCCGGTGCCTTCCAGGACAGGTAGGTAGAGGAATGGAAGAGGCGGCACTCAAATGGGATTTTTCAAAAGTGTATTGTGGCAAAAGAAAGGACCAACGTTTCGGGGTCTTAATCACCCTTTTGTCAAGGTGCAAGTGGAAAAAAAATTTTCCACTTGCACCTTGACAAAGGGGTGTTTAAGACACCGAAACGTTGGTCCTTTCTTTTGCCACAATACACTTTTGAAAAATCCCATTTGAGTACCGCCTCTTCCATTCATATATATATATATATATATATATATATATATATATATATATATATATATATATATATATATATATATATATATATATATATATATATATATATATATATATACGTATACATACATACATACACACACACACACACACACACACACACATACATACATATATACATACACATACATGAAGTTCAAAGGAAGTAAAACTATGCAATAAATTTGAAGTTTTACTTCCTTTGAACTTCATGCTGCAGTGACGTGTTATTCCTATGGGATCCTGACTTCTACCTAACTCTACAAAGGCACGCAGCGCACCTTTACCTTTATTTTGTGGGAAGTGCCGGTCCGCAAGCTGGATATATATATATATATATATATATATATATATATATATATATATACACACACACATACATATATATATATATATATATATATATATATATATATATATATATATATATATATATATATATATATATATATATATATATATATAGAATAGTGGAGGTTGGTCGGCACTCTCGTCGAAATGATTAAATGCCCAGGTGCCTTCCTCGCAATCATACCCAATCATACCCTTTTCAGATCCCCTTATAAATAAGAGCATTATACATAATCATCACCGATTTGTAGCTCCGGGACCCAATTGTGAATCCCGTTTTTTTATGATATTTTTATGATACCATTATGCCCAGCAATACCCAACACCATTTTTTAGTAGTTCACTTTTCAATTTTTTAATCTTTTGTTTTATTATCACATATTTCCAACAGGTTGCTCCTGTTGGTCCTCTTTACAGCACACAGCGAGCTGAGCCGTGACAGCCTAACAGCTAGCGTCTGGGATCACCTAGCAACGACCCCGGCATGCAGGGAGACGTGAGCGGGTTTCCGGATACACGCATAGCGGGTGCCTCTGACGGACCCAGCAGCGAGCGTCCGAAATCTCCTAGCAACGGCCCCATGACGCGGGGGGCGTGAGCGAGCGGCCCGGAAGTGCACGCTGCCGGCACCGGCGACGCGACCTGACACACCGTTTCATTGTAATCAAGCTACTAGATATAAGGTAGGAGAGCGTTATGCTCTGCTTCTTTTCACAGCACCTTATGCACTGTATATGACTTTACACGTCCTGAAGAAAAAGCCGACACGGCTTTGAAACGTCGACACCCTTATATGACTGCATAATCTTATAAAAGTGGATCTTCTCCATAGCTCTTTGAGTGCCGCCTGGTCTTTTTGGGGTCTACCTTCCAGGGATCTCCGGGGGACCTATATACTGTATATATATATATATATATATATATATATATATATATATATATATATATATATATATATATATATATATATATATACACACACATATATATATATATATATATATACACACACATATATATATATACATACATACATACATACATACATACATACATACAGGGGCGTCAACCGCAGTGTAGACCCCTGGGCATAGCAATGTATTGGGGCCCCTACCGATCCTCCAGCGGTAGGGGTGGGGGAAGCTTTGATCTCCAGCGGGTTATATCAACCGCTCAGCATGTAGGGCTTGGATCAGTAATTTCCACTAATTACCCCCTTACTGCACAGATGGTGGGAGATGGGGTGGGAGAAGGGGGCATTGGGCTGAATGAAGGGGTCCCAATACATAACTTCCATGGTGGTAGAGGATGTTTAATACGCAGAGGAGGGGTGTATAGTGGAGTGGGCTTATTATTCATAATTTTCTGGTGGGAGGAAAGCTTGCTTGACTGCAGATATCTCAAGTTCCCGGAAATAGATTTCTTAGATATTAATGGAATAAAAAACTAGAGAATCCCACCTACCAAATGGTATTGGGGACTAGGGGATAAGAGTTCAGGAGGCAGATCAATCTGCCAACAAGTATATAAAACTACATGCCAGGTGTGTGGAGCTGGAGCAGTAACCAGCTGATGGAAGGCTGATATCTCTGGTTCTGGGAACAGTAGAGACAAGCTTCTAGTGTTTATCAAAGGGGGAGAGTCCCAGATTTTTGAATATACCCTCAGAAAAACTCCCTGCATGAGCCACTGGTGCTTGAAAGCACCCTCAATGTGCCCATAATTGGTCAGAATTCGATATATCTTATGTTCAGCAGGTCCGACCTCCTGATCCAGTCAAATGCACACAGGACCGCACATTGGATCGGATCGGGTGTCACACACATGCTATTTGGGACGATTTCACACGATTAATCGGTCCAAAGTGACCAAATCAGCCCAAAATAGCATAATGTAAGGGGGCTTTAAAAGTTGAAACTACGCTGGCGAAAACGGTTGCACTAATTCAAGATCCACGTGTTTTCTGTCAGTGCCGATGTTCCAACAGTTAAAAATTAGCACTTTAATTGAATAGTTCAAATATAAATTCAACCTAACGACTTTTGGGAAAATTGCCAATGATTGAATACGCCCCTATATTGTATAAATGGAAAATATTACAATAAATAAAGAATGAATAAGGAAAAATAAAATAAACAAAAATATTTCAAAATGGCAGAATCTCTGATTAATATACTGTACATGATGGCAAACTTAATATAAAAATGTATTAATTCCTAGAATTTTCTTTGAGCACCATAGCTTGAACATATGTTAATACAGTGGTCAAGAAGCCTACATTGCTTCCTTCCGCAGTACACATTGACACTTCTCTGAATGCTTGGCAGACAAGGAACAGAGCTTGTTCTGTCCCTGATCCATCAAGCGTTTGTAAGGCTGTCACTCTTACCACTTTTACTATAGGGGACAATGAACTACTAAAAACTGCTGTTTCGAGCTGCAGCATTCACAGTTCACACAGAAAGCACAATCAATTCATAGAAAAGTCTAAAGCTCCTTACACACGGAGAGGTTGGTCACTGAGCGATGGCCTCTGATGAAAACAATATACTGCCGGGGGAAGCCGCTAGGGGAAACCACTGGTCGCTGGGAAGCCACCGGGGTAAGCCGCTGGTCGCAGGAGCATGCAACCACTGCAGGGCTTGTCACGGGAGCGTGCGACCGGCAACAGTTGCCCTGTACGCACAGGGATATGGTCGCTCAGCAACCCTATCCCTGGCGATTCTGGCTAGATCGCCCGATGTGTATGGGGCTTAGGTAACATTGCCATGTATGATACAATAACAGTATAAAAACATATTTAAATACAAACAGTGCAACTTAAGACAGAGTTGAACCTTGCACTTTATACAGGAGCTCCGACAGCTATGCTGGGCCTAGGTACTCTAGGGTGCGAGATCGATCCCCCCTGCACATAACACAAGAAGAGAGAGGAGTGACTGCTTCTGCAGCTGCCTCTCTCCCTAACACAGCACAAATCAGCATGTGTACTCAATCCTTTCCCCTACACCCAAGTGCTAACATTAACTACAATGGGGAAGGGCGGGCAGTGGGACCCTCCTAAAAGGCCCAGGAAAAAATTACACGAGCGACCACCTTAAAAATCAGCCAAGAGTGCGTCACATATGCCTGTTTAATATTGTGCCTCCATTGTGTATGTAAATGTTTTTCCTCCCTCATGAAATGTTTTTACTAATAATGCCTGGAAAGCATGGAATTAATTGAGCAAATCGCCGGATATGAAGTCCTAGCCCGGTGCGCCATGCAGCATCACAGCAAAGATGAGCATGGCTACATCTGGACCTTCTACCCAACTACACATCATTACTACAAACAATGGATCAGAATGTTAGTTATAGGGATGTTGGCGAGCCATAGTAACAAAGAGCTTTTAGATTGGTCATAACAATTATTCTGAGGGAGTGATGGTGAGGTGGAAGCACCAGCGACAAACCTCACTACGGAGTTCACCAACACCAGCATCAGACAAATCATGGACAGTTCATCAATAAGGACACGGAGCATGAAACTATATGGTAAAGCGGCTTTCTTGTCACGATTTCCACCTACAGAAAACTGCTTCATCAGAAGGCAGTCAGTCAATTATCGTTGCCTACTTCAAGAAGAAACCAAGGTAAGAGGAGAACCCAGTGTACTGTAGCTCTTCCTCTAAGAAGCAAACTGCACTTGATTCCCTCACTTTCTTCATTGCTACACTGATAGTCGGATACAGCATTTATTTATCTATGAATGAAATACTGTTCATTAAGGCATGCAACCCCATTGATGTAGTATAGAATTAAGACACATATTATAGATTTACCTATTGCTCCATCTCCAAGGAAGGCACCCTCAGCGGTAAGCTGGGTCTCCTTGTATACCAACATTAAATAATATATCCCCAAGATTCCAAATCGCGCCAATAGCCTGTTTAACACACTTAATTAATAGATATCAACATTAAATAATGTTAACCTTTAATTGACACAAAATTAGACGCTGGTCCTTTTACCATTTTCAATGATGATTGGGTATCTTATTATAAGAGAAGTCAGCTTAATTTAGGCAGAAAGCTAAATCTATAAATATCCTACTTTCTATTATCTGAAAGGGTGTTGGATGGCCTTCCGACAGTCGGGATTCCAACGGTCATCACGCTGATGTCGGCATCCCAAATGTTAAAACCCCCAACAGTCAGGATCCCACCTGACAGGCTATTCTCCCTTGTGGGGGTCCACACAAAGGGCTTTTGTTGATTTGCCCTGATCTGAGTCCTGGCAGTTGGGTTCCAATGTTGGAACGCTATACCACAACCCATCTAAAAGGAGGATATTCAAAGGTATGTGACATAATAAAGGAACGAAGGAAAGAAGGAAGGAAGGAAGGAAAGAAAAATAATACCCCCTGTATAAAGTACAAGCATCTGTCCTAGGACAGGAAACCAATAATGTTGCTGATACACTAACCCATGAACTTGTCAATCACATACCCATGTTTTCAGCATGCAGGCATGTTAAACTTATCTCATGCAGTATATGCTCCAGAAGTCAGAGATCATTGCTATCCCAGGCTGATAAAGGTGTAGTGGCAACTGAGCTTGCATTCATTGGAGTAGAGTGCTTTAGTTTAATCCCGAGGCTGCTAAGGTGTATTGAACTTACCCACGTCATCGTACACAAAACAGTCAAGCTTGGGTTCAACTCACGACAGGGATAATTAACTGATTATTGCCCACTGTGACCAGTGTGTGTTCTTATAATGAAGTAGCTTGAAACGTAACAAGTTAAAAGTACGCACTTCTCACATCATCACTTCCAGGCAACGAGCAGTGAAAACATTGACAGACTCAAAATCTTTGTCTCTAGTTCAGAAAAAAATGGGAGCAGCCTTCTTTGAAAGTGGAAAGTTCCATCTTCAAAACACGATGGTCTCTATTTAATCTCTGCCTGTTGATCAGCGGGCAATAACAATGTTAATGCGAGGAGGGCTATAAAACAAACATTTCACTCCAGATTCAAAATAAAAAGTGCGGTTTTGCACTATTATGTAGTGTAGAAGATCATTTTTATTTTTGCAAACTTCATTTGCACATTGTAGTATAGAAGGGTTAGAGGCGGGAAAAGTTTATAAGGATAAATATTGTGATACAGTATAGCAAAATCAGATCTAAAAATAAAAAGGCAATCATACTGTATATGCCATTTACATATATTCATGAACTGAGAAAAACAAACAAAAACCCCCCGAAAAACATGAATTAAACTGGCATAAGACTGTTGCGTAGGAGACGTGTGTAATAAAATCAGTGTATCATAATCCCTAAAATATAGATGAAAGAAGTAGGATATCTTACAGCTGAATAGAAGGATTATGTAATAATATCTGTTCAGTAGTGACTGAAAAAAGTCGCCGATCAAATTTGCCGATGAACATGTTTTTTTCGGATGCTAGATATTTCCCCCAGGCCAAGGTCTGGCGAAAGCTTCGGCAAGGATTGAATACCCCCTCTTATTAGAACTGGAAAAAAACTTCATGATATGTGTTTGTCATGTATGTATTATGCATGAACACAAAAGAGTACAGTAAATGTTAACCTTTATACTATAGAAGCACAGGTAAAAATACAGAAAACTATTTCTACCTGTAGGCCTATATCTTCATTTGCACAGATTGCTGCTCTGTTTAAACAACATGTAAATCGGTTTGTGGAACGTGGAGCTTCACACTAAACAGTGCATATCCTGTTGTGTCTCACTGCTAAGATACCATAAATTCAAAATATTCATCACCTGCATTCAAAGAATTTGTCTGCTAAGCTTTTATTTTTCTTTCTTAAAAATGTCTGCTCTTCAGTTAGGTGATTTTCTTCCTTGCGGTACCACACTGCCCTCTTATGAGTACTACACAGGACAAAGCAGATTTTACCAGCATTTTCTTGTCAAGCAAGTTCTCACCCAGCAATAGAACATGATTCTTGCTCGCATACATGCACAGCTACACCAATATGTAGCCTGTACAGTGAATTTTCCTTAATCAGGATTCTTGAAAGCGAATGATATTGGTTTTAAATGCAAGAACATACACAACGCCGGACAGATTTTCTTACAGTCATAGAATATTTAGGCATGTTTTCAGTTAACTATTATGCAATCATGCACATGGTCAAAAGGTTTTTTATGCTCACTCTTTAAAATACAAAGAAAAAATAAATAAATGATAAATTTGCAATCAAATATTAAAAATTGCCCGTAATAGCATATTAACCCTTCGAGTGCCAAGTAAATTTGTCAAAATAGGTGTGAAAATTGGCAAACATTTCTATTCATCATAATGACCTGTAATGATTACCTTATATACTGTAGGAAACAATCTTTTTGTACACAGCATATTATTTATTTTTTTACACAATATATTTTAATTAAATCAGCAGCAGCCAGAAACGGTCAGTCCTATTCAGCGGCAGCCAGGCGGAGCGTGGGACGGCTGCAGCAGGACAATTTGTAAGAGAAATTTTTCGCAGGATTTTTTCCCCATACAAATGGCCCTTGGCACAAAAAAGGTTCCCCACCCCTGCTTTACTGTAAAACAGACACATAATGAGCCTGAAGTACTGTAATCCTGCAATGTAGGCTCTTATCTAAATGAATTACTCATTAACACTTTTTGGTGTTAATATTGTATATTGCAACATAAACAATTACATTTCATCTCAGAATCATATAGTATGTTGGAAACAATACACAATGTCCCGATGATGTACACAGATACAGAAGTGCACGGGCTATAGGGTTCACCTGGCCACTGTTGCCTCCTCTCTCTGGAATGACTAAACTATTGTACATTGCATTTAAGTCATTACATGCTGCATTACACACTTTCATGCTGACAATAAGTCACTTGTCTGGTCTGTTCTGCTATTGCCAGTAATACAAGTATTTTCCTCCTACAAATGAAAATTGGCTTCCTGGCCCTTTCTCGTGTCCTGATGTCACCTCATTTGACTCTAAATCTGTGGTGTGCTGTACCGCTTTAGGCAAATAGTTGAGGTGAAGCCATTAATAGCAGATGTGTGGGTATGGGGGGATGAAGCCATTTCCCCTAAAATTTCATATCCATCAAAAAAAAAAATGTGTTTACTACGGACAGAGTTTTTTTCTCCTTTTTGTTGGCACAAATGGAAATAAGTGCCAGGTTTTTGAGTTCATACTAAATCAGCTGCCCAGCCTGACTCCAATGTATTCTAACATCACTTTGAGCAACAGAAGCTCTGGTACAATATCCGGGCATGTGCTCATCATTAATTCATATTCTGTGCTAGATTTTATTTCTAGATAACATGTAGTTGACAATGTGTTTCCACGCAATTATATTCACCTGTGAAACTTCCATTTGATTTTTAATATTAAATATCTTAAAAGATTTTTACAAGGTAGGAAATGTTATATTTCCTATGGATACAGCAGGAATAGCTGTATGACAATAATCTAACTTCAGCAGGAAAACTGAGGTTTGTACAATCGCTGAAGCGGTATAATTACCTTGTCGTGGTTTTCAATAAGTATTTCAACAACAATGTTCTGAAACTTTAGGTCCATGATCCCGGCGACCGTTTCCTCTTGTGGCCTCATCAAAGTCGGACCAAACACAACTCCCAGATTAGCTACAGTCATCAAATTCTTCTTGGCATTGCTAGAGACACTAGAAAGAACAATGTAAAATCTTGTTATACAAGAAACATCTGTGTGGCTGTGTTTGGATTTTTGGCACTAAGAAATTAAACTGGTTACTAGATCTGCTTGAACTGACTGTACACAAGGGCAGGTTAAAAAAAAAGAGGATATACAGGATATGCATTTGACCTCTAAGATATAGGGCATTTCTATGCACTGATCCCGATAGCCATTGAGCATTTTAGATTTAGGATACTTTTGTCCCTTAACACTGGCAAATACAGTATAGTATTTTTGCTTTGCATTGATAACAGTCAAATGATTTACTTTGTGCATTGGGAGTGACATATAAGATATCTGGTATACTGTCAGCAAGGTGCTGTTCACTATGCTGTTACCAGAAAGTCTACAGTTATGCCGACATGGTTAAAATGTCAACATACACACATAACACGTCAACTTGTCGACGTTAGACAGAAGTACAAAAAAAAAAAGAAGCATTGTTGACATTAACATTTCATCAGCGGTGACATGGTCAAAGTCAACGTGAAGATGTGTCCATCCTCATCTAGCCTCTGTACTTAATAAGTTTGCGTCCATCAACATTTAGTCTCTGTACTTAATAAGTTGCGACACATAGGGCACACAAGAACAGACCCCATCTTTCACATCACAAATGCCGGGTCGCACCAGGGGTTTGGACACGTGTCCGTCCCGGGAGCGGCCCGGCATTTGCAGTGTTTAGCTGCTCACACAGACCCAGCTTATTGCTAGGTCACTGACTTCATCCGGGGGGTTGGGCAGAGCGGTGGCGCATCAGGATTGGGAGGAGGCAGCATCCTCCCCCGCCTGATGTGCCACGGCGACCCGGGCCAACTTGGTTATTTGTGTGGTCTGAAAGGGGTATACCGGTAAATAGCTATGTTAATAATATGCAAAAGTAGACTATGATGATTAAAATCATATGATGCATGTACATATGCTACTGTATGTGCGAATGCAGCTGTTACATTACAGTGTTAGTTGAAAGCACTGTAATACCCCTTTCCCACTGCAGCTCCTAAAGGGTATAGGAGGGGGGGGGGGGAGGGCAGGTACCAGGGGAGGGGGGGAGGGGTATATTACTGGTTAATTACCATTTTGTACCCTTCACAACGGGTTCAATGTGAAAGGTACTAAAACGGTAATTAACCAGTAATATACCATTTACTACATGCAATGTGAAAGGGGTTAAAACCTGCTTTGACCCGTTTAAAGAAACATTTAAAAAACCAGGTCAAAGCCGATTTGGCAGTGGGAAAGCAGCATAACATAGAATTTCATATGCAGATACAGCTGCAGTTGCAGAATATACACATGCCGAATATCACTTTAACCAACACAGGCTGCTTGAGCACCTTACTCACACCGCACTGCTCACAAAACACATTTGTGGGGATAAAGACACATGAAAAGATCCTCAGCATTAATAAACATACTCGGGACTAGGTGTGACTAAAAGGGCTGTTAACCGTGATTGCAGCAAAGATGAGGGAGGACAGAAGTGGAACTACCATGGGTGCAGCAAGTGCAGTGTATTGGGGCTCCCTGAGGACTAATGGGCACACTGCTGCCCCTTTTACACTATGCCCCCCCACCCCCTCCACTGTCACCCACTGCCATTTTGCATATTGTTAGTTTGTTACACTTAGTTTGGGGTGGTGAAGAAGGGCATATTTTTGCACCTGGGCTCACCACCCACAAGTTCCAACACTGAGGGAGGACACATCTATAATATACTGCATCTGGATATCCCTGTTCCTTTAGCCAGACAAATATACAGTAGGATACATTGCGTACATGCACACCAACAGATATAAGCTATGCATTAAGCCTGAGATAGGCTTGCCAGAATATAATTTTAATCCGGGACACCTATAAATTACACAGGTGCTGGGGCTCGCTAAATTTAAGTCAGCAGGTCAGCTGGTTAAAGTAACCATAGAATCTCTGTAAATCAAAAGTGTCATGAAACAAAGGGATATTATGACAAGCATAGATATAGGAAATTTTTGGTACCTTGATTCTGACAGATATACAGTACTGTAGGTATTTGTGTGTCTGGACACTGAAAGGGTATTCATGCACCTTAACCCTGTCAGATATAGCTCTCTACAATGCTTTAAAATTGATCTAAACAAATATAGGTTATTAACAGGGTGTTAACCTGAAAGATAAGATATAATTAATGGGCCTTCACATTGATGTTATATTGGTCAATTTTGTGCCTAGACCAGGGGTGGGGAACCTCCGGCCCACAGGCCGTAAACAGCCCTGATAGCCAGTTTGATTGGCCGCCCACGCACTCGGCCGTTTGCTCGGGAGACAAGAAAGGGGGAGTTCTCGTGTCAGGTGGTGACGTGGGCAGGAGCTAGTTATCGCGAGAGGTGTCCAGCAGCAGTAGTCGTCTCTCTTCGCACTGTTATTCAGCAGCAGTCGAAGCAGGGGACTTTTTAAGTTGCTTATTTTTTACATGGCTCCTGAAGGATTTTATCCAATTCAAAATGGCCCTTGCTAGAAAAAAGGTTCCCCACCCCTGGCCTAGACCATGGCAGATATTGATTTTTTATTTTATTATTTTTACTAACAGATAGGTCTAACGGACATAGTGCCTAGGATCTGAAAGAACATTGAACTTGTACTCTGTAACCCTAATGCTGTGTGATTAAAATGACCGTTTACACTGAAGGTAAAGAAAAAGCTACATACTTAGCCAAGTGCTTGATGAGAAGATCCAGCATTTCTCGGTTTTTCTCAGGCAGCTTGTAAACTAAAAAATGAACAGCATTCACCCGAGACTCCGGACTTCCACTTTCTGTGGGTCAGAACAGGAGAAAGCATCCAGTTACACCTTACATTAAGGGGAAGGATTTATTTCTATCTAGATTTATTTCTAGAAACTCTTTTTCTAACAAGTTACAGTAATGATGGCCGTTTTTTTTTTTATTCAGTCACTAGCATAACAATTAGGATATTTGAAATCAAAGTGCTTTAGATACTATCTCTATATTATACTTAATATTTTGAAATACCTGACAAATAAAAATTTGAAGGCAGATTATTAACAGTAAACTAGCACTGGGCTGTTTACTGTATGAAGTTAAAAACTGGTACTCAGGGCAGTTTAATGAGACCTGCAAACCACAAGAGGTGAGAGAAGCAGCACGTACTGGATCAGACATCACTCATTATTCTGGGCACATCACCTCTCTTTTTCATTCTGCTGAAATCTATCCAGGTCAATAAGCAACATCATTTGATTATTAAAATGCCCAAAGGTGCCAGGGAATTATTTAAAATGAAAAGCATTTATTACACAGACATGTTGATTAACATACAAATTTCATATTAAAAGAACACAATTTTTTGGACGTGTTTTATTATGACATATATAACAAGACATCCTTGGTAGCAAGTGGTCCAGTGTTTAAAGCAGCTTTTATATTAGGAATGGAGGAGCTTATACGCAGGTTCACTCTATGCCTTAATTATCGTAGAGTTCTATGCCCAATAGTGTGCCAGCAGGGGTTGGTTCTGAGTTGGGTGCAAAACAAGCAAGTAACTAAGGGGTGTGATTCAGACTCTCTCGCTGCAGGCTGAATTCAGTACCCCGGTCGACGCCCAGCATTTTATGGGCAGGCCCATAGGAATGCTGGGTGTACCCCTGCAAAAGCAGATGTGCCCATGCGACCATTAAAGTTTTTTCTGCCATGCATGTGGGCACCTGTTCGCTAGGCATGAATATGTCTGAATCAGCCCCTAACTGTTCATCTAGACATTACAAGTATTAGTTTTGTATGCAGGGTAACTGCTGGCTGCTTTTGCATGCCATGTAAGGCACTAGGGCAGGGGGATTTTTTTTGTGCCAAGGGCCGTTTGGATGGGGGGAAAAAAATCCTTCGGGGGCCATATGTAAAAAATGTCTCTTAAAAATTGTCCTGCTGCCACTAAATAGGACTGGCTGTTGATTAAGAGGAATCTCGCGAGAACTACTGACCTCTCGTGAGAATTCCCCTGTACTTGGCTCCCTGCAAAGCCGCCAGGTGGGCCCCTCAGACCGGCTATGGGGGCCGCATATGGCCCCCGAGCCTGAGGTTCCCTACCCCTGCACTAGGGGGAAGGCTAGGGTTAGGCTGCAGGAAGGGAAAGGTAGGTAGAGGAGATGGTTAGCATACTCAGGCATCTTAGCATTGGATTTGTGACACCAAAATTGTAGGCATCGGAATTCTGTACACAACCAAAAACAACAAACTTTAGTATTCAATTGTGGACCTTTTCTGTTGAAACTGCATCGCCAAAAAATTACTAAAACATGGTCAAAAATAAATGCAATTTTGCAGAGGGTCTTCCAGCAGAAGGCAGGCATTCAAAATCATGGGAGGTAAATAATCAATGGCATTCTCCCATAGTTACCAGCAGATAAGCAACTAGGTGGACGGCTTTCCATAGCGTCCTGCTATGGAAAGTAGTCCACCACCAGGAAAATCGCTAAAAGGGCAAAAATCTTCTCCCAAGCTGTATAGATGGCAACAATATTAAATACCTTTAGTATCGAAATAAACATATTTAATTTAAATGATGTGTACAGATACTGTATAATGTAGCATAGGCCCATGCATTATTTATAATGCTTTGTCTGTATGGCTTCAGGAAAGATCAAGAAGTGAAGTGAGTATTTACTGGCAGGATTGATGAACTGCTCATGAAGGTCATACGTCATCAACGGCTCTGGCAGGCTCCTAAAACAGAAGGACAGCACAAAGTTAAAATTCCCTCTGTTAAGCCAATCCTGTACATATACAGTAGGTCATGTAATACTGTATGTGTAACTCTCAGAGCTGGAAGAATTAGTAGTCTTGCAGGGGTACACTCTAACCTAAGAATATTGACAGATAAATCAATTAGGGTTTCTATAAATGATAAAACGTACACATTATATCAATTTATCATGGACCATACAGTAGTATAGAAGTTTTTTCAGTAAAAAGACAATTGACCTTAAATGTCCTTCAACAAGATACAGAAACCTCTAGTTACAGAACTGTACGAGGGTAGAGAAAGGCTATTTAATTAAATAGCCTTTTTCCTACAATGTAAAAAAATGCGATTTAAGCGCAGAAAACCCACTGATTTTGCATAAAATGTAGAATCCATGGGTGTTTTTCTCACACGTGACCCAATTTTGTAGGTTTTTAACCAGACTACCTGTTCATTTTGACTACGGAGACTTCCCCGCAGGAAGGTAATTGAATACCTCCAGCACTGGCAATTAGTTTATCCTGCAGCTAAATAAATTTTCCCTTAACTTACCTTACCACTCAATACAGTGCAACAGATGCCAGGTATATCTGACAATATGGTGCAAGGTATATTAAATATAATACATTTGTAGCTTATTATATATAGTATGCCATGCAGTGCTTACCGTGTATACATTTGACATAGTTCTTTAAAATAAAAATACAGATACAACCATGCTGGTAAAATCATGTAAATGCCACAGGAAAAAAAAAGTTTGAGTCATGCTTCATACTCAATTTTAACCTCTTCCTATCTTTTAGCCATCTCCCCACAAATCTGACCCCTTTGCCATTTTAGAGCTCTGAACTCTGCAAAGTTCTCCGCTTCTGTCTCATCATCTTAAATCGGGTTGCTCTTCAGCCACGGATTTGTGTAGCAGCTTTGTCATTCCTTCATAGGCCAATCAGAACCCTGAAAACAGTTAACCCCTGTGACTAGATCACTAACCTTAAATATAGTTTCAGAGCACTGGTGATGGACTTGACCTCCCATTCTCCTTCCTCACACAAATCCACATCACTGCCAGTTTTCACATCTCCGGGAAGAAAAGATTACAAATATACATGTTCATTATATTTAATAACTCACTGAATGATTTACCAAACATAACCATTTCTGCACAACAAATACACTTTCAACTAGATACATTTTTTTTAAATGCAACTAAATGTAATTAAATGAGAAATAAAAGTAAATAGAAACATTAAAAGAAAAAATGGCTGCCAATTGGTATTCGGTAAACACTAGGCGGCTCTTATCACTCAATAAATGGAACGTTCTAAATACGGCTATTTGACTGGCTGTAAATGTAAGATCAAAAATGGAGATCAAGCTCCTCTGTCATTTGTCATTTCTTCTGTTGACTACAACTAATGTTCTCCTGGTTTTTTGACACCCCAACCACATAATAAATATCTTTGCAAATTATAAAACAAATCTTTTTTATACATTCTGTGACAAACCGTTTTCACTTTTAAAGCACCAACATTGTATTCTTGGGAGGTATGGTGAGCACAGCAATATAACAGTTCTCAAGAGAGAGAAGCAAGATAACCATGCCCCAACTGTGACAGTTGGGGCATGGTCGTAAGCTGGGGGAGCTGCAAGCACTACAGCTTATCCCCCTGACACCCTTCTACCCAATGGTTGCAGCTCCACCAGCTTACCTGAATACTTTGGCAATTACCAAGGCTATGCTGTAAAATGTTTGTGACTTTTTGATATTGCACCATGTGACCAGTCTTTTCAATACATTTTAATTTTCTTCATAAAGGTGGTATGCTGGTCTCTGCTCCTCTACATGCATATGGAATGGAAGTTCTGATATATATATATAGATATATATAGATATATATCTATATAGATATATATCTATATATATATATATATATATATATATATATATATATCTATATCTATATCTATATATATAAACCCTCTCCGTTATATTATGGAAGCATTGTAGCAGTGAGACGATAACCCTAAAATCGAAGGTAATAAAGCACCAGCCAATCAGCTCGTAACTGTCAAATTACAGTCTGAGTTTGAAAAATTACATACTGTATGTTTATATGTCATCCTTTATCCCCATGCACACTACATAATTTTATATGGTCAGCGACTGCATGCACAGCCGCATACCCGGTGATATCACTGAACGATATCTGTGTATGCACTCTCAGTTGGCCAGGGGCACCACTGATATAGTTTACTATATAGGCTGTGGTGCTAGTCGGCAAGTGTGTACGAGGCTTTAGGTTTAATTATGCCTGTTTACACACAGGCATATTTTATGATTGACAGCTACCAGTGCTGGCTTTATCTATTACATGGACAATAAATAATTTGAATTGGTCCTTGCACCCCTGCAAGTCCATAGGTTTACAATTCCCTCATGTGCCTCTTTCCTTCTCTTACTTAAACCATCCTGCGGTTTTCTGCCAAGCTGATACATATTCTAGTATTGTCTGCTGATGCAGCTATGCTTATGTACCATGTACTTGTCATCTATTGCATTCAACTATAAGCCACTGTTTTGCTTATTTGACTATGTACTGTAATTGGGCACTGCTGATCCCTTGTGGCACTACATAAAAAAAGGAAGTAATAAAAATGCATTTAAAACCGATACTGTATGTCGCAGTGGACAGACAATTTTCCCTGGTGATATCACTTCTAGATACCAAATATGCCCTCTGAAGACTTTCAGCTGTAAATAAGCTACACCGTTTTCAGTAAAGTGGGACTCACAGCTGTAGCACGAAGAGACATGTTTTTTAACCAACCAAAAAGACAAAATGTCAACAACAAAAATTCTATATATAAAAAAAAAAAGACAACACTACAAATAGGTTCAAATATAAAGTACAGTATATACAAGATGTCAGATAATAGATGTTTTTACATACAACCATGATAACTCTTTACCATCCAAAACTATATTAGTCCATAAATAATAGAAGCATTTGCCATGTATGTAAATATATTCTATTTCACTTCAAGTGAAGAAGAAAAGGCAGAAAACAATTAATATCACACAAAGTCAGGTTGACTGCTATTAATAATGTACAAGGTCTAATGTTGATGTTTAATCATTACGAGTCAAGTGAGTGTTCATAACAATTACAGGAGGACTCTTAGATGCAGCATTAAATTGATTGCAGCGTATGATATACAAACAATTTGTCATTCTCATAATGTCCAGGGTAATGAAATGAATTCGCTCTCTGGTTTCCTCCAGTCTCCCGTGCCAAAGAACACTGTGTTATCAGCACAGATGGAGCATGCATGGACCTGGAAAACAGCCTGCTTGGAACACGCGTCTCAGAATACCAATGAATCCCTCAAAGTCAGATCTGTTCTGACTAAGGATAGTTGAGGACATACCAACACTAAGCAGATCTACCTTTGCAATGCTACATTAAATGCATAGAATCAATTGTTTGTAGGAGAAATACACATAAATTAGCCTATTAAAAACTGCAATCAACAATGGAAGGTAACGATACCTGACCGTTAATAAATTAGTATTGCAAAAAATATTTATGTTTGGCCCAAGCAAAGTTTGATGAAATGGTATCTAAAAAAAATAAAAATAAAATATATGTCTGCTCCTACTGTATTTATGAGATAATTAACTTATCTTGTTCGCTCTCATCTTACAGTACACAAATGAGAGGATTATGAAGATGGCAAAAAAAACTAAAACACAATATTTTATTTTATTTATTTGATATTTTTGGTCAAAGCCTAGGAAATAAAAGCTAAAGCCCTTGCCTGATCCCTCTGTCTGCTCCAAAGTACTGATCACAAACACAGATCTTTTCTTACATAGGAAGTTAACACACACACACACACACACACACACACACACACACTTTTATGTATATTCTTGTTTTGCTCAAGACTGGCACACTCTGTATATTATTGCCTAGGAAGTTAAAGACTACTGCATGAGTGCAGGCCATCTGGGATATTATATATACAGTACATTTTGAAGTTTACGGTCCCCTTGACAAACATTGACATGTTAAGCTGCCACATGCTGTTGCCAAATTAAACTTTCTTGTTTTGCTCTAGATTGGTGAGTGCATCCTCTTTATATTATTTCCGATATGTATGTATGTGTGAAAAAAAAATATATATATATATATATTTTTTAAAGTGGAGATGAACTACTGTAACTGTTGGGTAGGAGGCAATTCTATACTAGAGGGAGTGGATATCTCTGAGGGGGAGGGGACTATTCTATGCTAAGCAGAGATGATGATCTAGAGTAGATGATGTTCTGTCTGAGGAGGGGGGGTTTATTTATTGCTAAAGGGAGATCATGTAAATGAGGGGGTCTTCTGTCGTAGGAGAGCACGCACTCCTTATACCTGCCACAGCTAGCTAGCAAATCAACTTCCTTCCTTCTATCATGGTGCCCCCCCCCCCCCCTTTATCTTCTTCTGGATCTGCTCTTGCACAGTATGCTTGCAGTTGGTACTCCGACACAGATATCCTAAGTGATGCCGGGATTCTGGCGCCTGACTTCTGGCCACTAGTTAGTATTCTGACTGCCAACATCTGATCTTCCGGTATACTAACTTCATCCCTCTCTAAATCCCTATTTTCCGATGTGAGCGATTTGTCAGTCCAATGGATCGGATTACATACAGCATTGGTCAGTTTGTACCCAGCTTTTAACAGTTCAAAAGCTGTGTTAGTAATCAATAAACCAATCAATTTATGTTATGATGGTTAATTTTAATATTTGTTGAGTAAAAACTAAAAAATAGTGTGGTTCTTTACTTTTAAGTATTACATTTGCAACTAATGTGGCTGCACTGCCCAATGTATAATGGGGCATTATGTGTATAAAGGGCACTATATGTTCATAAGGAGAATTTTGGTGTGATGTAATGTGAAAAAGAAGAGTACAGAGTGGTGTAATGTGAATAAGGAGTGATATACTGTGGTGTTATTTACGTAATGATGTAATGTGAATAAGAAATCATATGGGATGGTGTAATGTGAGTAAGGAGCCATACAATGTGGTGTAATGTGAATAAGGAGCAATACAGTTTGGTATAATGCGAATAAGAAGCCGTATGGTGTGGTGTAATGTGAATAAGGAGTGATACGGTGTGATGTAATGTGCGTAAGGCATAATATGGTGTAATGTGAACAAGGAGCAAAACGGGTGGTGTAATGTGAATAAGGTGCGGTATAAAGTGGTGTAATGTGAATACAGAGTGATACAGGATGGTTTAATGTGAATTAGGAGCACTATGGAGTGGTGTATTGTGAATACAGAGCAATATGGTGCTGCGTAATGGGAATAAGGAGAGATACAGTGTGGTGTAATGCGAGTAAGGAGCCACACAGAATGGCGTCATGTGAATAAGGATTGATACGGGATGGTGTAATGTGAATAAGGAGCGATACGGTGCAGTGAAATGTGAATAAGGAAAGATACGTGTGGTGTAATGTGCAAAAAGGGGTGATGGAATGTAAGTAAGGAGCAATATGCAGTGGTATAATGTGAATAAGGATTAATATGGGGGGGGGGGGGATATGTACTGTAGCTTGAAAAACGGAAACTACTATGTGACATAATGGGGAAGGGTGCTGGGCCAGAGGTGGAACTAGCAATGGTGCTATGGGTACCAGCCAAAATCTTGTCTAGTGCATCAAATTGGTTAGGGCCACAGTCTCTAACTATGGAAAGTGGTTCACTGCCCGTAAAAATCACTGGGTTAAGTGAAAATTGCTCAGTGTGTATGCAGCGAGAGGGTTTTTCTGGCTAGTGATGATTTGCAAATCATCGCTCAGTGTGTATGTACCTTTACTCAAACAATATTTTGTTACAAAATGTTTGTGAGTCACCTCAAATTTTCTATTTTATTACGAAGAACAAATAAAGTAAATAAGTCTGTTTTTGATTTAATTTTCAAATGGTATGCGCGTTTCCTGAACTTACAGGGGCTAACAAAAGTACAAATTTACAGCCACCAATTAGCTTTTAGTGGTATAGTTAATCATTAAAAGCAAATATCTCATTGGTCAGTCTTTCCATTTGCCTCATAGTACCCACCCTCATCTCTATCTGTTCACAGATATGAGTGAAATGGTGCAAAATATAAGAATAAGGCAGTTTGCAAAAAGGAATTTGCGGCACGAAAATCCTAAAGAGCCAGCAGCTATAACTGGTAAATGCTTTCTGTACGTCCGCTACATAACCGATAACATACAGCCTAAATATTATTACAGATTGTGTACCAAAATGATTTTTTAAACTTCTCTAAATGTGTCATGTCATGGTACTCATATTGCATAACGTAAGCAGAGCAGAGCTGAGCCCCTATCACACAATGCATCATTGGTGCTGTACAATTAACTGCACTACATAGCAACCAATGAAGAGGGCAATTCAGTTTAACTGCCCCAAAGGACATTGTTGTACCTGCAGCCCGGCTTCAGTCATACAACTTTGAGGTTGAGAAATGGGGCCCACAAAATGTGACAGCATGTGTCTAAGGAAAACCTGAAGCCCATAAAGAAATGGCTGCAATTGCACCTCCATACCATAATGAAAATAAGTGGCTTAGGAACAACCCATACACAATTTCAATGGACATTAAGGGGGGTATTCAACATGGGATTCTGACCATCGAAACGTCCAAAAAGTCGGAAGCCCAGGCCATTCTTGGTTCATCCGACAGTAACTTTACAGTCAGAAGTCAATGTTCCAGCTGTCGAGTGTCAGAACGTCCGTGGATCGGCTAAAACGGATGCAAATAGTTGAAAAATGTCTGTGAATTTGTTTGTTTCCGATAAAATGCCCTTCAATGCTGTCATTGACGGGAGTATTGAATAAGTGAGTGCAGATATTTCCCCTGTCGGGAAATATCGCCACATATTGAATACCCCACTATATGTGACACATTTTTAAGGTTTTTTTCACAGGAATATAATGTGTAAGCAACAGGCTTACTTTAAAACTCTAAACTACTAAACAGTAAAAAGGATTAAAATGGTGGCATACCCATTAATAAACTCAGAAGTCTCTGGACCTTTGAACTCACCCCCACAACCCTGTACAATCCTTGGTCATTAATACCTAAAAAATAGAGAAAAAACAAACCGTATTATAATCACAAAGATTAAATTAAACATCTATTTATGTATGTTCTATATTAATCAGCAATAAGCAGTTATGATGTTACACGGAAAAATAGCAGGGTTTTTAGTTTAGATTGATGATAGATAGGCCAGTTGGAATGTCGACGGTCAGAAAGTCAACATCGAGATTATGTCAATATATTATTAAAGCTGATATTTATATAACCAAAGAACAATAAGTGAAATGCGCAGTTTACGTACTTATTCCGTAACTTGCGTACCCTTTATTCCTAGCTACGTGCGAACAAAACGTAGCGCAGTGTAGCGTACATTTTCCGTGTATTGTACACGCTGAATCAATAACAGTAATGGGAAATCCCTTCGCAGTACTTAGTCTCTAATCTGCGAATACCTTTTAAGGACAATGTCCGTAGTATACGTTATCGCTAGATGCGAATAATAGACGAGACCACGATATAACAAGTGAGGAGATAGATTCTCCAAAATAGTGTATTTAGTCCCTAGCGGACAAAAAGGGATTACAGAAAGAAGAAAATACAGGATAACACGTGATACAATTATCTAACAATAATAAGCATACTTTAAAACACTAACAAAGGAACAGAAACAGATACAATTATAATCAGCCACATTACACAGAACAGGAATACAAATGTTACCGTCATGGAATAGCGCAGCGCAGTCCAGTCGGAGCTCGCTATATTCAAATAGAACTATAGCCCGGGTCAATGGTGAGGGGATAGCAGCAGTGCCAAAGTGACAGAGCCAGCCCAGGGTTTGCTATCTTTATAGGGTAAAAAGGGGGAGGTCAAATGCCATTCCTATTGGTCCAGTGTTCGAATGCCCAGTCCTCAGTGATTGGGGCAAAGTATTAAACCTGGTTTGGATTGTGCAGGGGGAGTGTACTTTGGTGTCCTTTGTGTGTTGGCATCGTCGTCGGGGGTCGTAAACAGCAACAAGAACCGGTTATAACTGGATTCCTTTGTCTCACACAGTTTAGCAGAAATAGTCCTTGAAATATGGATTTTGTCCATAATTATCGGACCATATGAGTTGCGAAGTTTTCGCAATGACCAGAGTGCTGCGCATAAGAAACGGAACATAACGATACTAAACATTATACAGACATAGTGTGTATTGCTGATTAAACTATGTGTAGTGCTCTAGACCTTTAATTAACTATATTTTATTTGGTGTAAGTATGGTATTATGAATTTATGTGTATTAGTATGGCTGCGCTTATGATCCACTTTGTTACACAGACTCGGGTATTTATACTTTATTTGCGCAACTCTGCGAACCAAAATGGCGGCCATACTATCCTAAAATGGCGTGTGTGCAACTCGACTTTAACAATGTCAAGACATATATATAAGTGCATGCCGACAGTCACAATGCTAACAATACATTTAGTGACGCATTTTATTTCAGAGATAGGTTTAAATAGTGCAAATAATATTTTAGCTACTTTCAGCTCAAAATTGGCTAGTGTGTTTGGCCAGGCATATAGCAACAAACTGACTGTCAACATGCACAATATCGACAAAATGGATTTGTTGACATTTCTGTATTTTGACATTTCATGTCGATATAAAGTACATGTTGACATTTTGACAGTTTTTAACAATGGTCACAGTAGAGGTATATAGCTAGGTAAATAGAATGATACAGATATATACGATAGTAAATGATATTATAATACAGTGCGGTATAAAAGTTTTCTTTATCTCTGTCGAATTATGATATCACTTGTTAACAAATACCATAATATCCTAAGGCCTCCATGTTCAGGCATATCTCATAAATAAAGTTAAAACTGTGACTTTAAATAATCTACTGTACCATTCCTTATTCCCTTATGAAATATACCGTGCTCACACATTACACTGCTCAAGGCAGACACACAAATAAATAATGCTGGGTATGCACGAGTATGACTGATTGGCCAAATGGCTGATCTGCCAACCTATCTGATAATTGGTAAGTGCATACACACTTACAAATCACTGGACAAATGTGTTGTGCCTGATATCAAAACTGGGCAGGCATTGCGATGTGCCCACCCATTTGGTATTGAGTCACTGCTGACCTCTACAGAAATAGAGTAACAGTGTGATGCACTGATAGCCGCAGATATATCAACCATGCTGCAGAGCCAAAGCCACCTGCTGATGTCATTCAGACACATAGCTGGTACACACCTGCTGATGTCATTCACAGACACATAGCTGGTACACACCTGCTGATGTCATTCACAGACACATAGCTGGCACACACCTGCTGATGTCATTTACAGACACAAAGCTGGTACACACCTGCTGATGTCATTCACAGACACAAAGCTGGTACACACCTGCTGATGTCATTCACAGACACATAGCTGGTACACACCTGCTGATGTCATTCACAGACACATAGCTGGTACACACCTGCTGATGTCATTCACAGACACAAAGCTGGTACACACCTGCTGATGTCATTCAGAGACACATAGCTGGTACACACCTGCTGATGTCATTCAGAGACACATAGCTGGTACACACCTGCTGATGTCATTAACAGACACATAGCTGGTACACACCTGCTGATGTCATTCACATACATATAGCTGGTACACATCTGCTGATGTCATTCACAGACATAAAGATGGTACACACCTGCTGATGTCATTCAGACACATACAGTAGCTGGTACACACCTGCTGATGTCATTCACAGACATATAGCTGGTACACACCTGCTGATGTCATTCACAGACACAAAGCTGGTACACACCTGCTGATGTCATTCACAGACACATAGCTGGTACACACCTGCTGATGTCATTCAGAGACACATAGCTGGTACACACCTGCTGATGTCATTAACAGACACATAGCTGGTAGACACCTGCTGATGTCATTCACAGACATATAGCTGGTACACACCTGCTGATGTCATTCACAGACACAAAGCTGGTACACACCTGCTGATGTCATTCACAGACACATAGCTGGTACACACCTGCTGATGTCATTCAGAGACACATAGCTGGTACACACCTGCTGATGTCATTCACAGACACATAGCTGGTAGACACCTGCTGATGTCATTAACAGACACATAGCTGGTACACACCTGCTGATGTCATTCACATACATATAGCTGGTACACATCTGCTGATGTCATTCACAGACATATATCTGGTACACACCTGCTGATGTCATTCAGACACATAGCTGGTACACACCTGCTGATGTCATTCACATACATATAGCTGGTACACATCTGCTGATGTCATTCAGACACATAGCTGGTACACACCTGCTGATGTCATTCACAGACACATAGCTGGTACACACCTGCTGATGTCATTCACAGACATATAGCTGGTACACACCTGCTGATGCACTACTGATCTATTGGCCATTCAATTCAATAGCCAATATAATGGCCTGTGTTTATGAAGCTTTAGCCACTTCCAGCTCCTCCCTTTTACTAAGGCCGATCACAGACAGATGAAGAGAATAATTTTTGATGAAAAAGAAAATATGCAAAAATAAATAGAATACATAATTTATATAATGACTATTGAATTAAAATGGTTCTATTCCTGCTACTTAAAACTACTTACATATTACAAGAATGTACCATGAAATAAGATACTAAAAGTCACTCCTCATTCTCCCAGTAGGAGATTCCCCTCTAAGATATGAATACAGAATGTGCCTGATCAGATAGGTACAGTAATTGTGTGTGTGTGTGAGCCACGCATAGAAATTGCACTAGTTATACTGTTACTAATAATGTTGTCATTCAGGCACTCTTTTACATAAGATCTATTAAATTACTATCCAGTGTTTTTTGTATATGTTCAGGTCTTTGTTTGTATTTTATTTATTTACAGTTTCTTATATAGCGCAGCAGTCTTTCCCGACAGCATTGAAGAAGCATGTCATCAGAACGGACCTGACTTTAAAAGCAGTCGGGCACGTTTTGCCGAAAACAGCCATGGATTGCCGAGATCATGGCTGTATCTTGGCAATCCACAGCCGTTTTCATGGAGACACCCCCTTTTCAGTAATCGGCAGGTGAGCAGGCCAAAAACGGGCCAGGGTCACGACTGTCGGGACATGTTTCTAGAATCTCCCTAGGGGAGTCTTAAAATCAGGGCAATTGGGTCTTAATTATTCATTTGCTGTAGAAAAAAAGAACAGGCCTCTATATTCAGGATAGTTGTGGTTCAAATCCATTTACGAGATTTGTCTAATTACAAAGAAGGCGGCAAGGAGTATGGATACAATATAAAAATTCCTCTGTAGATCTAGACTAGTGTGAATAATATCCTACAGGATATATAGGAAATAATAGAAGTATGTAAGATGGAGTACTGGATCATTAATTCGTGTAGCTTTGGTATCACAAAAAAAGACTTTTGCACCTATGGATGCTGACCTGTGATTTCCTCCATCACCCAGGGCTAACTACATATGACTAGATTTGTCCGGGATGCCAAAATGTATGGATTTTAAAACGTAACTGTAACATAATGTATCTATTTCTGGTAGGATTTGCTGGTACAGATGTGTTCTTACACATCACTGCTGCAGTCACCTCAGGTTCCGTGAGACTCTGCTTGTATCGGGCATCTTTATACCATCTTCTTTTTTCTGAAAATGTATCTTTAGCAACACAATGGGATTAGGATGCACCAGGCGATTTCTGATATGTGGCAGTTACACATCTGTGTGCAAATGAGTCTCTGAATCTGTATATGAAGTGCAACATTGTAGCAACCGAAGCTTTATTCCTATACAAGTTCAGTTGTGACTCATATACAACTCAGTCACACACATTACACAAGTGTGGCATATCAAGTTATTCAGCATACAGTAGGTATTGTGTGTCTGCGGCATTACACTGAGGAAGTTCAAATCAGGCTCTGAAACATGAATTCAACCTTCTTGTAAGCTCTTTTATTTGAATGCTTCTAAAAACAGACAAGTGGAGATGTTGCCCATAGCAACCAATCAAATCTTGTCTATCATTTTGTAGAACACACTCAGATAATTGATAGGTAGAATCTGATTTACAGGCAACACCTCCAGCTGTCTGATTTAAACCTAAACCATAGCATGCCCAGGACACTGCTCTTTTTCTACTTTACTATATACAGTATACAATGTACTAAAAGCTGAATAAAAGGCATTTGTATTTACTTCTCATACTGTACTTTATTTGAAAGCCGCTCAAACCTGCTGTTTAGAGCGACTTTCAGCTCAAAGTCGCCCAGTGTGTATGGGCCTTAACACAATTCACAGGCCATTTCATAGATCACCATCTACAACTTATTGTACAGTATGTACACTTCCTTTGTATCTCTACAATTCTTCTGATTTTTTTAATCATATGTATATCTTTGATAATCTTGGGGCTACTAAAGCATAGTGCTGTTGCCCATAGATTCTGCATATCATGTGCTAGGCTACAATATAGAAATGAAAACTAGAATCTCCACTTTTCACTTTTAGAAGCTTTAGTAAAATGACCCGCGTGATGTTAATGATGTGCTATTGCTGTGTAATAAGAAGGGGTTGGCCATACTTCAGTATTTATTCATAATAAAGAGGAAATATTGACTATTTCTATTAACTGAATACTTGGATGTAACTATTTTCCATTTTGTTAAGCTTTTTCCAACAACTCCAGGGTGTGGCCGGTGATTTTTATCTTTCTATATTAAGCTGTATATGACTGAAGTTGAGAAAGCCGCCGTTTCCGTTAGCCAAAGTCTACTACATAACAATCATTTAAGTTTTTTTTATTTTTTTATTATGTTGACAATCTGTAGAATGGTGAATGGGTTTTAAGATTTTAATGTATCTTTGGCTGTAATTAATATAATAAAATTCAATACACTATTACAATTTTTGAGCTGGTAGTAAGGAATGGAAGTAATTGGACATAAAAGATACAAAAGTAAAGGGAGTTTTTGAGATTTTGTTAAGGTAGATTGTTTTTACCCTAGCATTTTGAGTGAACCCTTGCTTAGGGGTCAGTAGTAGCACACTGAAATATCGCAAAAATCTTATCGCAGCCCCCTCCCAATTTGATGGACAGGAAGTGGCAATTGGAGATAGCAACCTGCTGTTTTCTGGGAGTATATTTACGAACAATTTGGAAGAGTGTAAATGGAGTGGACTAAATTTTTTTTTTTTTTTTGCATGGACAGAAGCCTCAATGATGGCATATAATTTAACCTTGAAAACTGCAGTATAAATTAACATTTGTTTGAATTTTATTACTAACAAAAGACATTGAATTCGAGAGGCGCTCCATCTGTCTGAGAAGCAGGTGCGTCTCAGTATTATTGCAGTAGGGTACGGCAACCCTGCCCATGTCTGCTTCAGGGAGAGCCTCCTTTTCAAACACCCCACTATCGATGCCAGCTCGAAGCGTGGCGAGGGGACGAGTTACCCCGACCTGTTCATACCTCCACTATACACGTTGGCGTGGAGTTGTTTTTATAAAGTGTGGCGAGTGCAGCGAACCTGAAGCGACCAAAATCACAGCTGCATATGTAACTGCATACACCTCCGTATCAGGCCCGGTGTAATCAATGGATGGCCCAATAGTCTAGCACCATCTAAAGTCAGTTTCTTTCTCTGCAAATTTTCTCTGGATTGCAATTCCAACTGAGTATTGCAGAAAAACACATACTCGATGCTTAATAAATCTTCCCCGATGAGTAATGTAGATTAAAGAACACAGAATTCTGTAATATTTTGTACAAAGACCAGTTATATCAAATGTGTAACAAAAAAGGATTAGACAACTATTTTGTTCTAAACAAAGATGCTGAAGCTTTGCCTGTTTGTCTAGCAGCCAATGCACTGCCATTATTAATGGAGAGAGTAGCTAACACCCTGTCAGGTACTATAATTGAATTAAATGTTTGTTTCTGCCCAGTCAAAGGGGATAATTTATCTCATAAAGTGTCCATGTGGAAAGCGTACATTGTAGCTGACAGAGCTGAACAGCAAAATAAGGAATGTCTCTGGTGATACTGCTAGAACCACACGATCTAAGCTGTGCCCAGCAAAATATTTAGTAGACAGGCCCTTTTGCAGGTCAGAAGTTGCCTGCTAAAACAAGCTGAAATGTCAATGTGAGAAAGAGACAGCAAGATACTCTTATGCCCTTATGTCATGAACACTACTGGATACATTGGAAACTTTTTATGCTATGGTCATTAATACAGATTATGTGCCTAATTCAGACATGATCGCAGTAAAAATTTGATCTCGAAATGGGCAAAAACCAGGTGCAGTGCAGGTGAGTGAGATGTAACATGTGCAGAGAACGTTAGATTTGGGTGGGTTAGATTGTCTCTATGCAGGGTAAATACTGGCTGCTTTTTTTTTTTACACTGCAATTTAGGTTTCAACTCACCCCACCCAAATCCAAATCACCTGCAGTGTTAATGGTTTTTCCCATTGTGGGAACAAATTTGCCTGCTGTGAATTAGGCCCTATGACCCATCATGCTTCTTTTAAGTTGAGAAAGGGGGGGGGGGCGGGGGTTCGGATGCGGCAAAACACTACTTATATAGTAAAATATTGATAGCCCAAAATGCACCATGTGTACACAGCTTAGTTTATGCAAATGTCTTTTTTTTTCTAATTTAAAAGAAAAATGGATTCATGAGTGTATTGGGGGAGTTCGATCTGTGATTTTGTGCATCTCTCTTTGTAAATGTCATTCCATTAACGACGGAGGCATTTATTATCTGTCACTGTGTACTATGCCTCAATGCGCTTGCCTAATTAGCTCCCAATCGGTTAGGAAAGACACAGAGAATTTAGTCTCAACCCAATTATCAGCTAGAGTGGTGATGCAGGGAAGGTTTTCAGAAGGTGTTTTCATTAACATGTATTGCACTTCAGGAAAGAGGTTATCCTGAAACTCGTGACCATATTGTTTATCACCGTTATGCCTCAAGCTGTTACATCTGAATAAATATAGCTAGGTGTATCATTTGCTGATGTCTGCAAGTTACTTATTGCGGGGAGGGGGCGATCTGTGCAGGATCACCTATGTTCTTACAGCAATAACTTGTGATATCCCCATAAAATGGTGGTCACTTTTATTAGTGTCCCCCATTGTTCATATTCAGGCATTACATTTACTGAACTCCTTTCTCCAGAGCCCTCACTGAGCAAGTGCAGGAGTCTGGCAATGTCCCTATGCAGGCCAGCAACCCAAATCCCCCCGACATGTTTGGGGACTCGGGTCATTGTGTTTGAGAGGAGAATTGACCTAAAGGCTTAATTCCCTGATCATAACCCGAACCTTGTTTTTGTAAGTACCCTACACTCAATTTCATGTTGCGGTATGACTTCAAGGTTATTAGTAAGAGAGTATTATTATTTTATTTATAAGGCACCACAAGTGTTTTGCAGCGCCGTGCAAAGGAACAGTACAGGGAGACGAAACTTAACATTACAGTAAATAAATAACATAGATTACAGGTAAAATGAATGCCACAGTTCAATACACATTACAGCTTAAATGTGAGGACTTGATAAACATACTACTAGGGACTGGTAGTCAAAGATGGTCACTGAGTGTGAGTATGGGAAAGCTGTGAGTGAAATGTGAAGATAACAGGGCTTAGATGACAGGACGGAAGAGGGCCCTGCTCAGAACAGTTTACAATCTAGTAGGAAGGGGTTAACAGTCAGATTACATGAGGTGCAAGCAGGTGGGTTGATGGTAGGCAGATAGTGTCCACTCTATCTTCACACACACACACACACACATATTAAGGGCAGTATTCAATGAGAATTTTGATGATGTGCAGCGAATCCTATTAAAAAATGGCGAATCAGCCTCATTGAATACTGCCCATACAGTTGTGCTCATAAGTTTACACACCCTAGCAGAATTTGTGATTTTCTGGCCATTTGTCAGAGAATCTGAATGATAACTCACAAACTTTGGGTGAAGCCATTTATTTTCAGACAACTGTGTGTACTCTTTTTAAATCATAACGACAACAGAAAATACCCAAATGACCCCAATCAAAAGTTTACATAACCCCAGTACTTAATACCGTGTATTACCCCCTTTAACATCAATGACAGTTTGAAGGCATTTGTTTCTAGATGTGGAAGAGGCTCTTTATTTTCTCAGATGGTAAAGCTGTCCATTATTCTTTGCAAAAAGCATCCAGTTCCGGTAAATTCTTGGGCTATCGTGCATGAACTGCACGTTTGAGATCTCCCCAGATTGGCTCAATGATATTGAGGTCAGGAGACTGAGATGGCCACTCCAGAACCTTCACTTTATTCTGCTGTAGCCAATGACAGGTCGACTTGGCCTTGTGTTTTGGAACATCCAATTATGTCCCATGCGCAGCTTCTGGGCTGATGAGTGCAAATTTTCCTCCGGTATTTTCGGACAACATGCTGCATTCATCTTGCCATCAATTTTGAGCAACTTTCCAGTGCCTTTGTAGCTCACACATCCCCAAAACATCAGCGATCCACCTCCGTGTTTCACAGTAGGAATGGTGTACCTTTCATCTAGGCCTTGTTGACTCCTCTCCAAATGTAACATTTATGGTTGTGGCCAAAAAGTTAAATTTTGGTCTCATCACTCCATAACCTACAGAAGTTTTAAGGCCTGTCTCTGTGCTATTTGGAGTATTGTAAGAGGGATGCTTTGTGGCATTTGCAAAGTAATGGCTTTCTTCTGGCGACTCGACCATGCAGCCCATTTTTCTTCACATGCCTCCTTATTGTGCATCTTGAAACAACCACACCACTTTTTTCAGAGAGTCCTGAAATTTTTGTTGGTCTACCTGACAGTGATTTGGTTTCCACAGAATCCCTCATTGTCCACTTCTTAATTAGAGTTTTAACACTGTTGGTTGGCATTCTCAATTGCTTAGATATCTTTTTATATCCCTTTCCTGAATTATACAGTTTAATTACCTTTTCACTCAGATCCTTTGACAA
Organism: Crinia signifera; assembly: GCF_055691185.1. Classification (NCBI taxonomy): domain Eukaryota; kingdom Metazoa; phylum Chordata; class Amphibia; order Anura; family Myobatrachidae; genus Crinia; species Crinia signifera. The sequence goes on along the minus strand of NC_139217.1, from coordinate 110,049,958 downwards.
TTGTTTTGCTTTCCCCATGACTCAGAATCCAGACACGTCAGTGTAGCACTGGATGAAAGATGCAAGGGTCTTTCAGGAGACCAGAAACTCACTGACCTTTTATACATACACACACACACACACACACACACACACTGATTACAAGCAAACAGATCACAGGTGAGGGTGGTTACCTTTAGTAGCCATTCAAACCCATTTGTGTCAACTTGTGTGCATGTTATGAGGCCAAAATCTCATAACTTTTGATCTTTTGATATTGAGGCCAAAATCTCATAACTTTTGAACTTTTGAGTATGTAAACTTTTGATCAGGGTCATTTGGGTAGTTTCTGTTGTCATTATGATTTAAAAAAGAGTAAACACAGTTGTTTGACAATAAATGGCTTCACCCAACCACTAACCATGAGTGAAAGAAAAGTTTGTGAGTTATCATTCATATTCTCTGACAAATGGCCAGAAGATCACAAATTCTGCTAGGGTATATAAACTTATGAGCACAACTGTGTGTGTTTGTCTACCTATACTAAACTGGCTAAGGTAACTGAAGCACTTACCCATGAACAGACTTTATTAGCCCAGGACACAGAGGGGGTGAAACTCTCGACACAACCTGACCCACCATACACTGGGAAGCTGTGTAAATATCGCCTCCCTGATGATTCTCCCTGGCGTCTGCTTTTATAGATTTACACAGGTCTCCAGGAGGGCTGGGTTTGCTTCGGCGGGAGAAGCAACTCAGCAGACCTATAGTCTGCATGCAGGAGGAATTGATAGATGCTGTAACTCACGGCCCCAGGGCTGAGGAGGGCGGGGCTGTCAGTGCAGATAGAGAGACTGCAGTCCCCCCCCCCCTCCCCACCATAATACTCATTACATATTATACCACACGCTTTAATGCCTATGACACATTATGCTACATGCTGTAAATGCCATTTACACATTATACCGCACACTGTAATACTCATAACACATTATGCCATACACCGTAATGCTCATTACATATTTTATTACGCGCTGTAATGCCTATTACACATGTCACATGCTGTAAAGCCCATTACACTTTAAGCCCCACACTGTACACCTCGGCAACCTATGGAATATCATCCTGAGTGTCGGACAAACACATTGAGAGAAGTGGCCCCTTGATTTGGCTGACATCAGGTCATTGGTGAATTTTTCCAGGGCGGTCTCAGTGGAGTAGAGTGGGCGAAAGCCAGACTGAAGGGGATAAAGGATGGAGTGGTCAGACAGGTAGCCGGTAAGACGCCTGTAAACCAACCGTTCCAGTAGTTTAGAGGCGAATGAGAGAAGAGAGATAGGCACCTGCAGTGCACATGGTTTTACCCATTTTGAGAAAGATGTTACTTTTGCAATAAACTCACCACTCATCAGTCAACGCACCATGGTAGCTTGCAGCTAGGAACTGGTTCAATGGGGTCAATTCAATTCAAATTGCTGTGAACAGAGCTGCGAGGAAACTCCCAGAGGTATTCCAATTAGCACACTGCTAAGTCTGACTAGTGGATTTCTGCTTGTACCCTGCCTATTCACAGCGCTGAGCATTGACTCTACCTTAATGATTGAAAGCACCTGAGTACAATGGGAATTTAAAGCTAGTGGAGAGATATGATAAATGCTTAAATGAAGGAACAAAAAAAAAAAAAGCTAAAAACAGTCTTTATATTCTTGCTTACTCTCATAAGGGAAAATTCAATTAGCCACAGTAATTTACCATGGGCTAAATGATCCCAGAACGCACTCCACAGGCTGCAATCAATGAGGATTTCTTTTTTGGCCTGAGCAGACCCAAAAATAAATCCTAGATAAATAGCCCGTTATTGGGTGACCGGCCTACATTAACACATCTGTCCTGGAACTTATCCAGGTTTCTATGGGTAAAATTCAATAGGATGAGAGATTCAGAAAGTGAGAGATTTGGTATAAATCATTTAGGTACTTGTGTATTTTGGCGGCGCCCCCGATGTCCATCGTACGATGAACGTATCGCATCGCATGCCATGTACCTGATGGCATGCGATGCGACGCGATTTTGACCCCCTATACGATAAAAAATCGTATAAGCACCCTAAAGGGTGCTTTTGAGCACCCTAATGGGGGCTTACAATGTTAGATGCACCCCCACGCCACCCCCCCACTATAAACGTGAACCCGAAGCGTGGCGAGCGCAGCGAGCCCGCGAGGGGCGGCGGTACGCGTCCTACGACCTTTTCATACCCCCACTATGCACGTCGGCGTCCCTTCGCGGGCTTCACAGGTATCCGCGTCCGCTCGCTACGCTTCGGGCTCGGTGGCTCGCTGCGCTCGCCACACTATTCTATTCTCAACTCCACGCCGACGTGGATAGTGGGGGTATGAAAAGGTCGTAGGACGCGTACCGCCGACCCTCGCGGGCTCGCTGCGCTCGCCACGCTTCGGGTTCACGTTTATAGTGGGGGGGTGGCGTGGGGGTGCATTTAACATTGTAAGCACCCATTAGGGTGCTTAACATTGTATAAGCACCCATTAGGGTGCTTATACAATGTTTAATCGCATCGCATCGTATGGCATTGTATGCCATGTACAATGGCATACAATTTGAAAATTGTATGCCATCGTGCACTATCGTACGATATCGCGTCGCATACCATCGTATGCGTTATGGTATGCGATGCGATGGGCGCCGCCAAAATACACAAGTACCAGCATTTACACTTCAAAATCAAACTGGTTTTGCAGTGTAAAGAATTGCCACTTTAAATCCCCCCCTATGTGTTAATGCCCGATAATGGTAATCTATCGAGCAAGAAAAAAGTACTCTAACTGAATAGCCCTGGGCATTAAAGACTGAGGATACCACACTTTTTGAAACACAGTAAATTAGCGTGTCTAATTGAATTCACCCCATTGTCTGTTTGCAAAATGGTCCTATCATTATAGGACCATTATATTATACAATTGGTCAGAATTAAATATGTGGAAGTAGATATTTTATCTTTACCTAATTTGTTTTTTTCATTAACCCATAATTACGGTCTTTATTTCTGCATATACCCAATTAAAATCTATCACATGCTGAACGTACCAAGTATAAATACAAGTCACAACAGAGTTTAACATAAAAAACATCAAATACTAAAAGATGACCGAACTAAAACACATTTCTGCTCTCACTTATCAAGCACTTTCCATAGATGACAGTTTTACAGCTACCCCCATCAACATGTCAAAGGCTCACAAACGGTAAACCATTTTACCACAAATTAGTTTTACAGCGGGGCCTAGCAATAGTCCTAAATAGACAAAGTTAGGATTGCAAACCCCGGAGTTTATGGTCGAAAAATAATATAATACATTTCAAAAACCTATATAACTCCATCTGTTATAAACAACATTTCTGTACATCTAGATATCCAGACAGTGTATGGGTGGCAGATGAGAAAGAAGCATTGGCGTCTGAGAATTTCTTGTTTATTATGTCATATGGCAGATACTACATTTTCTTGTAATATTTGTGTTTGGCATTGAGCTTCTTCTATTTTCATATAATTTCACAGATTATATCACAGCTCTGTCCTGAAACTCTCCAAGGGCATTTTCTTTCTCTGCTATTGTCAGCTTGTGAATACTGGATAAAACATTTGTTATACAATATATCCATTTGCAACAAATGTAAATTAATGACAGACCCCGAGGGAGTAAATATACTGCGAAATAAGAGGCTTGAAACAGCATTTCCATTCAAGGCACACTAGAGATGCATAATGCTTTGTACGCTACGCTCGGCAATGTGTGTAATGGGGGGGAGGGGGGCAGAATAATCTCTTAACTTTTTATAAGCAAACATAATTGCTACTTGAGTTAATGTTTTTAGGAGTAGTAATCAACAATAACAGTTGCATAAATAATGACAGACTTTGTTCTTCCAACATGTCATGTTATGAAAAGATGTAGTCTGTGGTTTCTAAATAATAATAAAAATACATTATCTATCAACAAGAAACATATTTTATTGCTCAATCTGCAATAAATACTAATTTTACCTGTCATAAAAGAAAAAGTGTGTACATTCCATTTGTCAACAAAACACATATTCAATAAGCACCAATGCTATTATTACAAATTAAAAATCACATTGTAGGAGGTTAAGTGTAGAATAATTTCTACAACTAATATAAGTCACTTAGAAAGTGAAATAAAATTCATAACTAGGCTCAGGACATATAATTAAAAACCAGTAAATGATGTCAAATTAATGCTGCTCCTAATCTAGTAAATTGTACTAAATGTTATTAGATTAGATATCCCTAAAGGTGCCCATACACTGAGATGATTTGGGCCAATTACAAGGAATCGGGCCTTAAACTCAGCTCAGTTCGATGTCCCCTCAGGTACGAAGTGTGGTCCCGTACACATTGGACCCGTACAGGTGGTCAGACCTGCTGGCCGTCCGACCACCTGACTTGGGTCCTCCTTCCCAGTGTGGCAGGGGGCGGGCAGAAGGGGTCCGGCTAGCTGGTTGTGGTGGCAGGGGCGCAGGCAGTGGGGACCGTCCGAACGGCGGCGGCGGCTGGAGCTTGTAGCTGACTTTTGTTGGGCGGCGGGATGCGGCTGCTGAATATTTTGAAATGACTGGCCGGACATTGATTGGCTGACTCAGCCAATCAACGACCGGCCAGTCATTCAAAATATTCAGCAGCTGCATCCCGCCGCCCGGCAAAATGCAGATACAAGCTCCAGCCTCCCAGCCGCCTCTTGGACAGACCCCACTGCCCGCCACTACTATGAGCTGCAAGCCCCTCCCCACTGTCCACCCTCCGCCACCGCAGAAGCTCCATGGGGCAATTACATGCAATAAATCACTTGCGATTTATTGCATGTAAAAATGGCACATCTAGTGCCAGATTGCATGTGAGCCTCCCGGGGAGCTGCCAGGGGTGCTCTGGGCAAACTGGTCCAACTTTTCCTTAGGACAAATCGGCCCAGTGTATGGGAGCCTTAAGAAGTGGAAATGGTGATTTACTAAACCACCAATCAATATAAATGTAATTGTGCTTACGTAAAAATATCACATTTGATAATACATTAAAGAACAAACATACATAGACCAGTTTTTAGGAGGGTTTTTTCTCAATTATATAGTATATGAATTTTATTGTGTCAATTTTATATATTAAACTTATGAAATCAACCATATTTCTATGTAATAACAGTATATACTGTAGTTCAAATTTATGGTGTACAAATTTATATTAGTGCTACTATTCTGTAAGTGATCGAGACAGTTTATTTAGAAATCGGATTAAAATCACCCCCGTGTGTATGCTCCCTTGGGCTTCAGTGTGCTCCATGTTACAGACATATGCAGATTGTTTTTATCCAAACCAACATAGACCCCCATCTGTAGCAAAGCTGGGAAGGCCAAATTATCACCAAGTTCTACTGTAGATTTCTCAGGAATCGGGACCTTTTCAGCTGTCCCTTCATAAGGAGTTTACAGAAACTTCAATGGTGTGTGAGGTAAAAGCTCACATATCTTTCCCTAAACTAAGTTAATGCAACCCAAAAAGGGGGCTTGTCAGTAGCCAAATTATATGGTAGAAGAAAAATAAAGAAAAAAAATTACAAACCCAAACTTGCAGTGGTGCCAAAGCTCAACTCTGTGCTGTATGGTAGTATCTGTAGAACACAATGGACCTTCCCTTCATGTGTGGTCCAAAGATCAAGTCATACTGCTCCCCCCCCACTACAGGAAGCCTAAATGTCTGGTCCAAGGAGCAAGTCATACTGCACCCCCGCCACAGGAAGCATTTAGGTCTGGGTTCAAGTAGCAAGTCATACTGCACCCCCACCACAGGAAGCATTTATGTCTGGGTTCAAGGAGCAAGTCATACTGCACCCCCACCACAGGAAGCATTTATGTCTGGGTTCAAGGAGCAAGTCATACTGCACCCCCACCACAGGAAGCATTTATGTCTGGGTCCAAGGAGCAAGTCATACTGCTCTCCCATCACAGGAAGCATTTATGTTTGAGTCCAAGGAGCAAGTCATAATGCACCCCCACCACAGGAAGCATTTATGTCTGGGTTCAAGGAGCAAGTCATACTGCACCCCTACCACATAAAGCATTTATGTCTGGGTTCAAGGAGCAAGTCATACTGCACCCCACCACAGGAAGCATTTATGTCTGGGTTCAAGGAGCAAGTCATACTGCACCCCCACCACAGGAAGCATTTATGTCTGGGTTCAAGGAGCAAGTCATACTGCACCCCCACCACAGGAAGCATTTATGTCTGGGTTCAAGGAGCAAGTCATACTGCACCCCCACCACAGGAAGCATTTATGTCTGGGTCCAAGGAGCAAGTCATACTGCTCTCCCATCACAGGAAGCATTTATGTTTGAGTCCAAGGAGCAAGTCATACTGCACCCCCACCACAGGAAGCATTTATGTCTGGGTCCAAGGAGCAAGTCATACTGCTCTCCCATCACAGGAAGCATTTATGTTTGAGTCCAAGGAGCAAGTCATAATGCACCCCCACCACAGGAAGCATTTATGTCTGGGTCCAAGGAGCATGTCATACTGCTCTCCCACCACAGGAAGCCTTAATGTCTGGTCCAAAGACCAAGTCATACTGCTCTCCCACCACACCCACAGGAAGCCTTTACGCAACATACAGTAGCTGCAAGCAGGTCTACACCACACTCTAGCAAAATGGCAGGGGGCTCCCATACATCGATGATGACGATGATGATGATGACGACTATGAAAAAGCTATTTTGTCCATATTCATAGGTCTCTTGTTTAGAGATTATTATTCGCACATTAAGTAAAAACTATGATAAGGTCATGTCTGAGGACAAAAACAACCAGAACCTGAAAATGAAGTAAAAGCTAATACTGCATAAAACAAAATTAAGTTACTGTAAATGAACTACCAGAACTACAATACTACTTGCAAAGCTACTAAGCCAATCATACTTATACTCATGTACAGTATGTGATCTGCAGACCCAATATCCAGAGATCAGTCTCCTACAGATCATTGCTGCGACCCATACGCATTGCAGCAAAATGAATGAGCAAGACGCACGCACGTGTCATACTGTACATGTGGGCACACTCATCCATGCCGCAATGAATGGGTGAGCATGGCTACATCTGTATTTGTATATGACTAGTGCTTTCATATTTTGACATTTTAAAACACCACTACGCTATTGTGGAGAGGATTTATTTCCATGTTTATTTTACATAAATACATTGAGACTCTGAAGATTAAGTTATTTGAAGACACCACCTGCCATTTCTCACGCGACATATCTAGCTTTCGCCATAGCTTTCCTCTTCGGAAAACCTGCAGATTTCCTTCCAGAACTCTATACTGTTATATACTACACATTGGGGCAGATGTATTAAGCCTTAACAAGAGATAAATCCAAGGTTGATAAGGTGAGATAAACGTCCAGCCAATCACCTGCTAACTGCCATGTTACAGGCTATGTTTGAAAAAAGTCAGTAAGGTGCTGATTGGCTGGACGTTTATCTCTCTTTATCACCCTTGCATTTATCTCTTGATAAGGTTTAATACATCCGCCCCATTATTATTTTCTTTCTAATAGAAGACGGTCACAGTAGTAACATGTACAATACAGATTATGAGGCTGATTCAGAGGAGAGTGCTGTTTCCATTCTATCACAGATAGACAATGTTTTGAGACTGTCACAGCCTCAGTGCACGTGCCTGAACACAGCTGTGATGATGTAATGGGGGGGTCATTTTGTGAGAGTGCCAAAATTTCGCAAAGCAGCTTTGTATGTCACAGCAAAATTTGCATCCATCCCCTGAATCAGGCCCTATTTGTTTTGACTCTACAAGGTTGCAGGTTTTGGAATTTCATAATAAACCATTGGCATCTCTACTTATCATATATTTAGGAAACATCCATTAATTAAGTTTTTTTTTTAATCAGAGAAATCAACAATAAATTCAGTATGTCCACTCAAACATCGGTAAAGAGCTGCATGCAGTGTTCGCCATTGTTATATTTGTTTTACTGCAACAGAAACTTACACAGAGGGAAGAATAAGCACCATATGTTTTAGTGCAGGTTTCTCAGAGGAGAGAACACTGCTCGTTGGTGCTAGCAATATGAAAGAGGTGCCAATTTCCTTTGGAGCAGTTGCGATTTTCATACTTGTGGATATTCGCTTTAATAACTACTGGGCATTGCGTTATTTGGTACAAACGCAAAAACCGTGCCGTTAAACATGGGATATCCCAAAAGCATGTAAAGAAATTTGTGTGTACCTTAACACTAAAGATGGCTTCACGAAAAGGAGCAATAAAAAAATGAATCAACAAAACCAGGACATCATGTATCCATGACATGTAGTAATAAAATACGTTACCCCTTGTTTCTATAGCATTGATGCAATTTTTCACGACTGTAAACCCATGTTGGTCTAGCTGAGCACCTACAACAGAAAAAGAAAGTGATTTAGAAAAGGCAACAAAAACGTCCTTAAACCTTCACACACATTGGCACCAATAACCCATCATTTTCATTTTCTAAAGTATTTTATTGCATATGAGCATTTCATATTGTGGCTTATGACACCAGTCTGAAGTGGGATTAGCTGTGGATGACTTTTAGAAGGCTGTACTATACTAAGAAAATGTTTTTTTTGTTGGTGGAACTTAATATAAATGATGCTACAATGTCTAGCTTTACTTACCCAAGGACCAGTACCCCCTTCGTTTACGCACAGGTCTCCATAAGGATTTACCAAACCAGAGGTGCTCTCATTTTAGATACTATCCTATGCCTAACACAAATACATTGATGGGGAAGAGGAGCTTAAGCCCTGAACCACTTAATCTTATCATATTCGTTGGAACGTAAATACATACAAAGTAGACTTCTAACTTGTTGAACTGAAGGCAAAACTAACATTTTATGTTATTTTTTTTTCCCTGCAGGATTATAAATTAAAGTTTAAATCAGTGGTTCCCAAACTGTGTGCCCTGTGGTGCCTCGGGTTGGTGGACTGGAACCAAAATAAATTATTTATGGTCAAAATGATAGGTAAACCATGCTATTGGCTGTAAATCATAAAATATGTTGCCACTTAGAACAACTATGTCCACTATAACTGACCCTAAAGGTTACATGTAAGACCAATTTACTTAATTTAATATGTATATTTTTTAATTTAACAACAAACTTTTGGACTATGTGTGCCTTGAAAATAAAATGCTGATACTCTAGGGTACCGTGATACAAGATAGTTTGGAAACCATTGTCTTAAAGGTTACTAACTTCTGGGAGGGTAACCATCAGGTTATAGTTTTAGTACCATTTGTTTCTCACATAAGAGGTTAGAATTTCCAGTAATATAAATAATGTTTTGCAGGTCACAGCCCACTTCATAAAATAGTAGACTTCTAAATATTGAACAGATTCTGGATTACTTTAGATCTCAAGGCAGCAAGCTTGATCGGTTATCTTTTTTTAGAGGAAGGTCACGGATTTCAAATTTGCACTAAACAAATGACACATTGGTCAGCTCATGACTGGCTCTAGCTTAAATTTTGGCACCCTTGGGATGAACTTTTTAAAAGGACACTGCTTCCTGAAAAAAGGGGTTGTTCTCAAAAGAAAGATGTGTGAACATACAAAAGTAACTCCAAGGGTACAGGTGAGGCAGGGGTAACCGGAAGATGGAGCCCACAGTGCTTTCCGTCTCTGGCTCCCCCACTGACTGGAGGGGTGCGAGCACATTTCGGGAGAAGACTGCAAGCTAGCATTCAAGATGAAGAATGCAGCATAGCCCTGCACAGTGTGGCGTTCGCAGCTGCATACCTGGCGTAATAGTTTGGCGAGCGCTGGGTCAGCTCTTCCTCCTAGTATCAGTTCAGATTTCATACAAGTCTGTATTGCATAGTAGAGAGTCCAAATGTCCTGTACTACAACCATTCTAGGTACTACGACCATTCTAGGTCATCTACTTGTACTCCTGAAACAGAATTAAGAACTCTCCTATGAAATGAAGTGAGCTCAGACCTGATTAATGTGTCATTTATTAATATTGTTGGAAACAAATGGCTTTTATGAAACACTCTCTTCTCCAATATCTGAGAAAAATGACAAATTAACTATTACAGTGCTGGATTATTCAAAGTGTTCATTATTAAAGTATACCAAGTATATTTTTGCTAGGGATGTGCGAGTTCAGATTGGGGAAACCGGACACCCCTGGAGAGCCCCAATCCAAACTCGCGCTCCAAGCCCATTTGGGAATTTACACCAAGACTCAGAGCGCGGGGCTCCGGACCTCGCGAGATCCAGACCCTTTAAAGGGGCTGACTGCTGGATGACATTTTCATTCCAGTTTAGGAGAATGAAGAGGCAGCATGTCCTGGCCATCTGCCTGACTGTTCACCCGCCTGCCGTTCAAGTCCAGTGATAGTGCTGTATAGTCAAGTCCAGTGCCAGTGATACTGCTGTATAGTCCAGTCCAGTGACACTGTGTCTATAGTCCAGCCCAGTGAAAGTGCTGTATAGTCCAGTCCAGTGATACTGTGTGCGTAGTCGTTTGAGGAGAAACATAAGCTTGCCAATATACCATTTACGACACCGAGTGGGCAAGGAACGGCTAAGGCCCTGGCCTATGGCCATGACTAATGGTTCAGCTTCACACGACAATCTAAGCCTCCCCCCCCCCCCCCCAGAGAAAATGTAAGAGTGTTAAGCTGTAACCAAAAACACAGCAAACAACTGTGCCTTCTAAAGACATGGTATCCAAAATCCCCAAGGAGAGTCCAAGAGTGTTGGTGGTTGTGATGCCTGACCTTCCCATCACTGTACAGGAAGAGGTGGCTCCTTCCACCATTTGCATATGCTGGAAGGATCGCCCACAGTACAGTTCCTGATTTTGAGCTTGAAGGTGTCAATGTTATACACCAGAAGGAGGATATTGATAGCTGGCGCTGAGGAGGAAGTTGACAAGGAGGATGCTGCTGATGGCTGTGATTTTAAATGTGTTTAAATGAGGCACCGGGCGAGACAGTTGTTGTCCGTGGGATGCAAAAGGCCATTGCCATGCCTGGGCAGAAGACCAAAAAATCCACCTTTTTGGTCTGGAATTATTTTTATCCAGATCCGGGCAACAATTGTCACACCATATGTAGCTTATGTAAAGCTGCAATAAGCAGAGGTAAGGCCGTTGGCCACCTAGGGACATCGTTACCTTAAGTTCGTTCAGAAGTCACCGTTTAGTTCAGAAACTTCTTTAATGGTGGATTCCAGTGGGGACTAATTGATAATCTGTGAGGATGAGGATGTATGTACTGAAGGGGGTGAGGGATCGGTAAATGAGGATGAGGACGACATCTTGCCTCTCTAAAGCCAATTTGTACAGGGAGAGATTAATTGCTTATTTTTTGTGGGGGTCCAAACAAACCCCTCATTTCAGCCACAGTCGTGTGGCAGACCCTGTTGCTGAATGATTGGTTTGTTAAAGTGTGCATGTCCTATTTACGCAACATAAGGGTGGGTGGGAGGGCCCAAGGACAATTCTATCTTGTACCTCTTTTCTTTGGCATTATGTGGCATATGTCTCTTTGGGGCCTAGTTTTTCAAACTGCCATCCTGTCTGCCGCTGCAGTGCCATGCCTAGATGGGCCACGTGTTTGTGCTGCTTAGCATAGTCATGCTGCTACCTCTGTGCAACCCTTTGGCCCTTGTGAGGTATTCAGGATAGACTGGAAATTAGTGGAAATTAAACAATAGCGTAGAAGAAAAAAAAATTCTGCGATTTTTAGCTTTTTTTAGATTTTTGTTTAAAAAAAATAATAATAATACAGATACGAAACACTAAAAGTAGCCGGTGCACATCCATACTTTTTGGCCATTTCATAACACTGCAATGATTATATGGTGAAAAAAATATTTTTCTGTGAAAAATAGTTTAATTTGTATCCACTAGATGGCAGCAGTTCTCAAAATCATTAAAATTACTTCAACTTTGAGATACTTTTTCTCAAAATTGTCTTGGCTCATCTAAGCAGTGGACACTCTATGGCAGGCCTGCCTAACATGTGGCTCCCCAGCTGTTGTAAAACTACAAATACCAGCATGCCTTGGCACAGTTTTTCTAATCGAGAATACTAAAAGTGTGGAAAGATTTGCTGGGATGTGTAGTTTTACAAGAGCTGGAAAGCGACAGGTTGGCCTGGCCTGCTCTATGGTATATCCAAAAGAGTCTTACTGTAATTCTAACTGTACAATTGAATATTAGAGATACACATTGTTCTACTAACCCAGGAGTAGCCAAACCAATCCTCGAGTTCTACAAACAGTTCACATTTTCTAGGCCACCTAGCTGGTGCACAGGTGCAGTCATTACCATTAAATTTGCAATCATATGCTGCATTCGTTCCTACCAGACACATTCTACAAATCCACCAACGGTCTGGGAAACATGAACGGTTGATATATCTGGAGGACCGGTTTAGCCACGACTGTATTAACCAAACTGCAGGAATTCTAGATTGACTTAATATATCTTTAGAAGGCAGCAGGCAACACGTAATTTGCATGGCGTTGCAGCTTTCATTACACATTGGCCAGCTCTTTCCTCCCCATATCAATGTGGATTTCATACCCAACTCTATAGTCTATAGTGGAGAGTCTAGATGTGCTGTGATTTGTGATGGAAGAAATAACTGATCAAATCAGCAAAACTCGGTCAAATGATCAATCAGCAATTAATTTTATTTATTATTTATTAGCAGTTTCTTATATAGCGCACACATATTCCGCAGCGCTTTACAGAGAATATTTGAACATTTACATCAGTCCGTGCCCAAGTGGAGCTTACAATCTACATTCCCTACCACATGTATACGCACACACAGACATTCTAGGGTTAATTTGTTAGGAGCCAATTAGCCTACCAGTATATTTTTGGATTGTGGGAGGAAACCGGAGTACCCGGAGGAAACCCACACATGCACTGGGAGAATATACAAACTCCGCACAGTTAGAGCCATGGAGGGGATCGAACCCATTACCTCAGTGCTGTGAGGCAGTAATTCTAACCATTACACCATCCGTATTGCCCAATAAAAAATATGTATTTTCATGCATTCTGGCGGTTATTTTGGTTCACAGCCTTGCGAGACCACCAGACCGGGTCTCATTAAATAGTAATTGAGTGCACTAATAGAATATGACACTATGTATACAGTTGTGCCCATGTTCATCTTGCACATATGCACCTGCCTCCTGTGTACACATAGCAGCAGCAATTATGTTCACTAAGCCACGACCAGTAGTAGTGTGTGTAGCTCTATGCTTTCCTATGGAAGCAGCTGCGTACGTATGTCCCACTGACATTCCCAGGCACACTATTTGCATTTGCCCTGACGTATATAGACTTTGAACAACTGCTATTAGAGTTTTGCACACCCCATGAGAACATAGACACTATACTATTTGTATGTATGTGATATGTGTTCTTACATGATTATGACTATACTAAAAATATACTTTTGAAAAGAGGTGTTCATGCAAACGCAAATCACTGAAATGAGACCAGAGAAGTAACGAGGTGCACACAATACAGCAATATCTTAGGTTATATTTACCTCCCTCTGATCTTGTGATGGATCTGCTGAGGCTAAGAAACCGCTGCAAGGAAATAAACAAATAAGTTCAAAAGCAATGTAAACAAGAAAACAATCTGGTATTGCTTAAATAATAACAGCAATTATTACCACTCATCTCCATAATAATAGACATGACAAGGATAGTGGTCAATGTAGGATTATTTTCTTACACTGTGCCCAAAGATTTCCATAGGAAATATGCTCCTACCCTTTACGAAAAAATAGACACTTGATCTAGAGCTCTCCTGCCAGTAGGTTTGCTACATTTAGGGGGGATGCAATTGTGCCTGATAATTTTTTGGCTGGGGAAAAAAAGGGTCTGTTATTGATTTAAGCGAGCAAATAAATTGCAGCCTGTTTTTTTATGGGTGAAATTAACCAATTCCATGCAAAAACACATGGATCCGGGATAAGTTCCCACATCCATATGTGTTTGCAGCCACGATCATGAAAGTGGGTCAATTATCAGGGATTTAGTTTCACCTGCCTAGGGGCAGGTGAAACAAAATCTCTGATAGTGCCAATTGGATAGCCCCCAGGGTATCAATTAGCCACAGTAGTTTATGTGCCTCCTTAGCATGATTAAATAAGGACCCAAAATCTCAAGTGGGCCTTCATTTACCCAAAAAACAGTGACATACAAGATTTTCATCATTACTTATTTTATTCAACTTTACAGATTGTGGGCAAAGTTAGGCTTTGGGTTATGTCCCTTGCGTATGTTTACAGTTCACAAATAACTCAATTCTAGTGTCAGTGTACATGGAACATCAACAATGATTTCACTGCTTACTATCGACATTATCACATATACTGCATGTATTCACATATATTCTCACACGTCTTTACTGTACATTACATAGCAGTTAGCACATAGCAATCACTGTGATCAGGGTTTGTAAATCCTTGCAATCAAAAGACTATTACTTAGAGTTACAGTGCAAAAAGGTGTAATTGTATCTGTGGCACAGAAACAGAAAACTGCTAATCCGGCATTATCCTGTGGGGTGACTGACATGTCACTGAGTACTTTAAGGCCCAGCAGCCCTGTGAAAGAATACCGGATTAAAGGGACAATTTTCACTACTTCTGACAAAATAACAAAAGGTGAGATACAGTACCCAAGACACAGCTCTACAGCAAAGTAAAAAAAAAAGCGTTTTAGCATTTTAACTGCTGTAAAAGAAATAACTAAGATGTGTGTGTCATGGAAGAAAGGGAATGATGTTTGAGAATTTTGCAAACAACATAAAACATACAAATGTAAGTACTCAATCAAGGTTTTATTTTCTTACCGCTGCTTTTCCACCCAGAACTTCCATCCAGAGGTGCCAGTCTTCCTCTGAAAATGCTTGCATGGTAATAAGAAGGCCCGGCCTAAGCAACAAAACCAAAGTCACATTAAAAACACTGAGTGCAAAGGTCACCTCAAATATAGGTTACAAAGGCTTATAACACGTGGGGTTTTTCCATATTAACTCACATTTTAAAGAGACATAGGAGGATATTCAATTATCCTCAAAGCAGATTTGACCGTTAAAAAGAGCCAGACATTGCGATTTATGACGGATGGACATTTAGGTTTTATCCAATTAGACTCGCGATCATCCCTGAGCCCATGCGCTATCCCAGGTCTAGCAAGGAATTTATGTGAAATTATTCTTTACAGTACAGGAATTTCTATCTGTTTGATATGCTACAATGTAATGTGAGTTACCATGACATGACATGACCCAGGTGGACAATGTTGTTTATATTAACCATTAATTAAAAAGAATAAGACATTATTTATGATGTTGTTGATACTGTTGTATGACTAGGAAAATAAGATATAAGACGTCTATTATTATACATTTCCGATGATTTGGATAGTGTAATGTAGAATGGGATTGTGGAGTCTTCCCTTTAAGTTGGCTACACACTGCAAAATCGTACCCAGCAAAATCAGCAGCAAATAGGACTCGGAGGGTGCTGAGTGTATACGCACTTGCCGATGCCAACCGTGAGGAGTGATAGCGGGGGCCATGTTGCATTCCACATATGCTAGCGAATGACGAGTGGGAGCATGCATACTCAGCAACATTGTGCGTACACACTGGTGAATATTTACATTTTTTGTTCCAACCGATCATAATTGGCAAAATTGTAACTATTGTCGTCCGATGTGTACGCACCTTTAGTGTAAGGCAATCCTTTGTGGGCTGCTAAGAGCCGTGAAGCACTACAATCTGTTAAGTTATTAATAGGACTGGAGTTGTGGCCTTAATCGGGTTCAGAAAAAAACAAACAAAAAATCTTTCAACAAAAATAAAATTGCCTACATAATAAAATTTGTGATGTGCTATATATCTTACCTCTCTACGGCTTCCACGTCAAAACAGAACCTCCTGTCTATTGTGTCTGTGTTTCTTTTCGTGCAATACTTAAGTATAAAACTCTCCCCTTCACCCTAGCAAAATAAAATAAGTTAAAAAATCACATTATATTAAAAATACATGATTGGCATGTGATCATTTGCTGCATAAATGTATAATATGAAAATATATTTGCCACATTCTCCCAAAATGTCTATATACATGTAGTGGAATGATACCAATCACAAACATCTACCACGGGTTCTCTCAAAGTATAATAACGAAATGTGGTGTTTAACAGAACCTCAGAAGCTTCAAAAACCACTTTACGGTAGGGTAAGAGGTCTTCTGGTATCACATGAACTAGGCTCCTTGCGAAGCGGAAGGGTTGGTCACTTTTATTGGTGGCCGAATGACAGTAATTACAGTACACATTTCCGCGCACTGTGGCACATCCAATTAAAGGCTAGAAGCTTCACGTGAGGTGTGCTTTGAGTGCACTTACTATTTTGCCTCCTGATCTGTGTTCATAGGGAAACATAGAGAATGTTTTGGATTCCTTCTTATACATGCAGTAGTGTTTCACCCAGCTTGAGCCAAATGGAGCAGGACCTATATGACAGGAAAAAAAGGAATAAGGGCAAATGGACACAATGTTACCAATTAGATTTGAATACAAGTGAGGACCTGTAAGCGTTGTGGAGACTGATCTGCACTTACTGTACATGATGTGGGCATGTTACCTGCAGCCACAACTCTGGGACTCACAATTGTGAATAAAGGATGCTGGTTATCATCCACAAAATGGATCTCAAAAACCTCTTACAAAGGTTTGTGACCTGATATACACAGTAGGTTACATGGCACGACTTAAGCACAGAATGTATAGGTAACACATAGGCGGTGCTTACGTTTCTCCTGAATGTAGAGATATCCCTCCATGGCATACGGGCTGACCCGCTTATGCTCTTGTGGGCTTTGTCTAATTTTGTTCATTAATTCCTCTACCTCTGATCGTGTCCCTTCAAACCGGTTCCGTGTCTGTAGAATGCAAAGCATTATTCAATAGTGATTACTCTAGGTCATATAAATACAAAGCAAAAGCAGAACTCCTTCATGGAGTACACACACACAGAGGAATGCAGTTTACAGTGTAACAAATAGAAGGCATGTATTCACTTTTACTCCATCCCTGCTGGGTCTACATACCTCCCAACATGACCCTCTCCAGGAGAGACACAATGCTCTGTTTCTTGACTTCCCTCTTAATTTATGATTGCCATAACCTGCTTTAAACAGGTTAAGTCAGTGGTTCCCAAACTGTGTGCCGTGGCACCCTGAGGTGCCTCGGGACAATTGCAGGGGTGCCCTGGGATGGTGGTCCAGGAACAAGTCAAATTATTTGTGGCTAAAGTAATAAGCAAAACCAGTGCTCGTGGCTTCCCATAATAAAACATGTGGACATTCAGAAGCAAACCCTGTCCCTCATCACATAACTGATCATAAGGAAGTCATATAAACCCAATTTTATTAAAAAAAATTCTACATTTTCCAATAATAAACTTTTGACTTGTGTGTGCCGTGAAATTATTTTTTTATACTTTAGGGTGCCATGAGTCAAAAAAATTTGGGAACCACTGGGTTCAATTATAAGAAAAGTGTTTCGACAAAGGTGATGGCAGTCATAAATTAAGAGGAAAGTCAAGGAATAGAGCATTCTATCCCTCCTGGAGAGGGGCATGTTGGGAGGTATGGATCTAATTTGCACACGTTTCAACATTAAAATCAATAATTATGTAAACTCTACCCAAATAAACAAAAATCAAAAACTTTGATGACTGTGAATTGCCAGAAAGTATCATTAGTTTGCTTATTCCTTCTCATAATCAGTGATTACCAAAAATGCTATTTATTGATACTGCCAGAAAGTGAAGTAAAAGTAAATGTATATTTTTTTAAACCACCAGCAATATATACTTTATGGCTCTTGCTTCAGCATTAACCCATTTTTCCATAAGAGCAAAAAAGCTAAATTCTATACATCAGTTATCATAACAAAATCAGCACTTTAGTAAGATATTTGTCCTTTGCAGTAAAAGGACTGATAACTGCACAGTAAAAGTAAAATAATCAATTCTAAATAGTTTGGTTTAAAGAAAAAAAAAGCTTTTAGGCTAAGACTGGAGCTGGGAAAGAAGGCGGGTTACAGATATTTAACAGTATTAGTTGTGTGCTTTGGTTTTCAGGTCTCCTATGTTTATCCTGAATGTTATTGAACTACATCACATATAACCCCCACAAGCAAGAGCTACACAAACAGGTACATAAAATTAATTATGTATCAGATCCCACTAGACTGACAACGTAAGCATACACCAAACGCTTAAAAGAAGTGAATGGATCATGTAGCTGTAGCCACTAAGGGGCAGATTTATTAAGCTTGGTGAAGTGATAAAGTGTCTGGTCTTTATCACCGGCCAATCAGTTACTACCTGTCATTTTTCAAACCAAGTCTGTAACTTCACAGGTAGGAGCTGATTGGCCAGTGATAAAAGTACCAGCCACATTATCACTTCACCGAGCTTAATAAATCTACCCCTGAGATTACACATTATTTATGTTCAGTAGCCTGTGAGCAACCAATCAGTAGTGTATTGCTCAAGCTTTGGACACACCTCAGCCCAACCCTTCACTCAGGACCAACAGGATCAAGACACCCTCAATCTCACAGGTTTTCATGCATCCAAAGGCCTCACAGACCTAGACTCAAATGAAAACTAATTGGCAGTGACCAGCATTAGTGCATACCAGTGTCCAAACCCGCAGAAGGGTGACACCAAAATGCCAGCTGCTCTTCAATTACAGGAGCCAGGTGCTGCACTGTGACATGCAGCACCTGGCTTCTGTCAGTGTAGGAGCTGACACTGCAGACAACACTCAATGGGAACGTCCAGCATCTCCAGGGACACCAGAGTGACTAAAACGTTGTTGGGGATGCTAAGCCATGCACCTTTTTGCGCCCAACGCATAGAATAGTCAGGATCCCTTCTTTCCAAATTCACCAATAGGAAGTGGGACACTTTCTATCACAGCAGCTCCGGACTACCAGGTTACTACCTCTGAGTGCAGATTCCCTTCTCCACTGCTGCTCACTGCCACTGAAGGGTCTAATTCTAAAACGGTTTACTATAATGTATCGGCACAGTTGGCACAATGAGTGTGTCTATATCTGGTAAAGTAGCACTTACAGCACAGGTCCTTCATAGGAAGTTATCACTCTAATGAGTTAGTTTCAGCTAATGCTGATTTGAAGCAAGCTGCTCCCTTCTTTGCGCATGTGCGAGCTAGTAGGGCCACGTGTATGCACAAAACAGTTCAGCCAATTGTGGCCTGAGCATACGCGGGCATTCCAGCTTGTGCAGGCTGATGAAACCAATCAGCTGACTGCAGACTATGAATGCTCAAACCATAGTAGTAATTTACAGGTCACATTAAAGACACATTTTATTATTGCCTTTAATTTTTCTAAAATTCACCAGTCCTGTATCAAATGCATATTCCTCTAGGTGGCAGCATATTGCCACACTAAAATAATCATTGAACTAAGGCATTGGAAATGAAATAATTAAGAACTTTTAAACAGTTGCTTGGAGACTTGGTGGTTTATTTATGAATCAGTGGATTTTGAAAAATGCTTCTTCTTAAAAAGTGTTAATGCCCAAAAGCAGCACTAATATTAAGTGCACAGCTATGGCGTTTTGCACTTAAAGTTATTGCTGCTTTAAATTTTGAACTGTTACCAGCTGGGAAGCGGTTACAGTTCAAATATACCCCCCAAAATGGACATTACTTACCACTGTATATCACAGCAATAAGTAATATTTCTACAGGTAGATTTAGTAATATGAATTTTTTGGGACATGGGTTCAGTTAAGAGCCCATACAGGTAATCGGTAAGAAGTAAAGCGATATGTTCTCACTCCTGAGTTTGTATCTGTTTGCAGAACGGAACATATGTAACCATCCAGCTGCAGAGTGGGAGACTGGTCACGGGCATTGATGTCACTCCAGCCCACCAGTGAGGGATCACAACATTCCACTCCATCCGCGTTACACACTACTTAGCTTCATGCAATTCCCAAAAAGCTAAGATTTTCTAAGCTAGTTAAATAGATCCATGTGATTGGCGGCTATAAACGCTTTACAGCTTTGATAAATCAGTGTAAAACTCTCCCATAAACATCTGGAAACCGTCATATCTACAAGTATTGAAGGACAGCATTAGTGGGACAATCAATCTACTTTTTTATATGATAATAAAAAAAATCTTACAAACGATAAAACAAAATGCTACTTTATTATTTCCTGTATACATTTCCTATTTTACGCTACAGAAAAGGTCACATGACTCCAGGTTTAGGCCGATTTGTTACATCATTAAGTAACCGTACATTTCATTCATTATTTCTTAATCACGTCACTTAAATGGCATGTTACATAAAATACACAGAAACAGGCCATTCAGGATTAGAGGTCCGAGGGGGATATGGTCGCTAGGACACTATGAAGGTCAACATACATTAAGTTGACCACTAAAAGGTCAACATGGTCGACACAAGCATTAGGTCGACGATGGGAATATAGACATGAGTTGTTGTTGTTTTTTTGCCAAATTGTGCCAACAGGTGATATTTCTAAACCTACTATCTATTAGGGCGTGGAGGGGGAATAACAGTGCGCCCTTAGCACTGGTAGGTGTCCATGTCGACTTACATCAAAATTCAGAATGAAAAAATTGTGAAACTCATGTTGACCTTTTGACTGTTGACATTCCCACTGATGACCTACTGTAATGCTTGTGTCGACCTTCCAACCCTGTCAACATGTAGCAGTCAACATTCATAGCGTCGACCGTATGACCAATACACATCTAAGATGGCTGCCTAATATTCAGAAAACTCTGTGGGACAAAAACTTGAGATGCCGCTTGTTCCCGGAGCCCCACTTCTCCCCGTGGGAAGGAGTTATGGGGATGTGAACAGGCATCCCTCCTCCACCTCATCACTCCCTGACCAGCAAAGTCGGATCACACATGCACAAAAGCTGGCATTGGTGGAGGAAAGTAGTCCTGTACTACAGCATCAGTGCCACTGATCTCCATCTCCGATGATGAATAGGCCCCCAAATCCGTTATACAAAATAAAACTGCAATAAGCAGCACAATGTTATATAATATAACGTTCAAACATTCAAAGGCAAAACATTATCTACTATAGACATAAACTGAGTATCCTGTTCTACAGTGGACAATAATGGGGCAGCTGTATGAAGCTTTAACAAGAGATAAATGCAAGGGTGATAAGGAGAGATAAACGTCCAGCCAATCACCTGTAACATGGCAGTTAGCAGGTGATTGGCTGGACGTTTATCTCTCAATTGGGGAAATTTATTAAGATGTGTATTCTACTTCACATGTGATGTTGCTATGGGCAACCAATCAGATCCTGTTTATTATCTTCTAGAGGGTGCTAATTAAATAAGAAGTAGATTCGGATTGGTTGCCCAAAGCAACATGACATGTGAAGTAGAATTCACATCTTAGTAAATGTACCCCTTTATCACCCTTGTATTTATCTCTTGTTAAGGCTGAATACATACGCCCCAATGTTGCTTACATTTTGAATGTTGATCTGTAGCTCCAGTTTGTAGTGGTTAAAATCTTTAGCAAGTTCATATCCTTGGTGATAGAAGGTAAAAATCCCTTGGAAGAAAGACAGCATCTAAAAACCAAAGAGAATTATTAGAAGAATAAAGCACATGGACAAGTCAGGTCAGAGGGATATGCGGCACTCCGCAGGAAGAGAAACCTCCGCACAACACATTCTCAGCCCACAGACGCGTGCAGCCTGACATGACAGTGATATCTCATGGCAGTGTGACACCATACTCATCTAGGTATATGGACGTTGGGTGGACCCGCCAAAGGTCGACATGCATTGGGTCGACCACTGAAGGTGGACATGGCTTAGTTCAACACCTCAAATAGGTCAGTATGCCATAGGTCAACACGGATGGAAGGTCGACACAATCATTAGGTCAACAATGGCTAGGTGGACAGTCAAAAGGTCGACATGGGTATTACATTATTTTTCTGCCGACAGGCGTGTTTCATGCCCTACCATCCACTAGGGTGTGGAAGGAGAATAGAATAGTGTGCGGAGTGTTGTGAAACACTGTTCCCAGAGCATTAGGTTGACCTAACCATCATCGACCTTACACCCATGTAGACCTAAGGCATGTCAATCTATTTGAGATGTCGACCTAAGACATGACGACCATCAGTGGTCGACCTAATCCATGTCAACCCTTACCCCATCCTCTCCCATCACCACTTTCCCTGTCTGTAAAATCGCTGGGCCTGCATCTTTTTTGCATTGTCCAAAAGAGGGGTGTGTCAGTGGTAGGTGCTCTATACCTTTAGGGTGCTGCATACAGACTCGGGTACTTGTTTCCTAGCACGGCGCCCAGATTTTCTACGTACGCTAATGTAGTACAATGGCATTGCATCGCATTCGCTTTTTGCATGACATGCGATGCAATGAGATGCTCCATATTTTCATATATTTCAGTAAAAGTTACAGTTCTTACTTAACACATGTCGCCTTTACTGTCTCAGATGTTTGATATGGCTGGTGTGAATGTGTTCCTAAAACACCCCCACTATCCACACCCCCCCCCCCCCCCCCCCCCCGAAGCGTGGCGAGCGAGCCCCGCGAGCGGCGACGTTATGCGTCCTCCGACCTTTTCATACCCCCACTATACACGTCGGCATGGAGCTGATTTTACATATAGTGTGGTGAGCGCAGCGAGCCACCAAGCCCGAATCGTGGCGAGCACCTCGAGCGGACGCGCTTTACTTTACATGTATTCCGCGTCCGCTCGTCACGCTTCGGGCTCGGTGGCTCGCCACACTATATAGAATCAACTCCACTCCGACGTGGATAGTGGGGGTATGAAAAGGTCAGAGGACGCGTTCCGCTGCGCTCGCCACGCTTCGGGGTGGCGTTGATAGTGGGGGTGATGCAATGGCATAGTAAGCACCCATCACATCACATGGCATGGGTGCTTATACAATGAAATATCGCATCGCATTGCATTTGGTGCCATGCGATCCTATGCGATTGTATAAGCACTCCTGTGCACTTAATATGGACATCGCATTTTCCTGCGCAGAATAGCCCACTAAGCTATTTGCTTAGTGGGCACCGTGATAGGAAACAAGTACTCAGACTCGTTGCTTTTGCGATTCAGATGTATGACTGCTGTGATGGAAAAAGGGGGGGGGGGGGGAAGGGAGGAGAGAGAGAGAGAGAGAGAGAGGGGGGGGAGGGGGGGGGAGAGAGAGAGAGAGAGAGAGAGAGAGAGAGAGAGAGAGAGAGAGAGAGAGAGAGAGAGAGAGAGAGAGAGAGAGAGAGCTGCAAGTACAGTACACTGGGAACAAAGCACTGCTGAGCTCTGCTCTGGGCCACCATAATAGACCTTTGATATTGGTCCGTAGCTTGGTACTATTGGCTACTGAACTTATTTCACCTTGTGGTGTCTGGCCTCTTCTCCAGCCATGCAAAAAAAAAAAAAAAGATCCGCAACAGGTATTCCATACTCCCTTACCTCTACTGGGTAAGTGTTTTATGGGACTTGCTACATGTTAAATTATAATTACAAAGCGGGCAGGTTTTATTTTAGATGCCACTATGAAACCAACCAAGAACACCACACAGAATTAGCACCATAGTCAGTAAATCCGTATAACCCTGAACCTTGTTTCATATAGGTGCATCTGTTCGCACATTCTTCCTGCATCCACTTGACAGCAGCCTCACATACCTAGTCTGTTCTATTGGGGATCCAATTCCCTACAATATTTTAATTTAAGCCCAGCTGTCACTCCTCACGAACATAATCACACAACTGGCTTTGATTTATATATACTTATATTTAAGTACTGTATTAAGTTATTTTGACAGTTAATATTAAGCCACGGAAAAAGGACCAAATAATTGTGAAGAAAATAGAATTTAAAGACAAAAAAAACAAAACTTGCTGCTAAGAGTTGAGTCGCTGCCAATAATAACTCACAGAACCAGAATGAGAGAAAAGACAAAGCAATCATTTTATGTATACAATTGTCCATACTAACAGGTTCCACAAATTCAAATTTTTTCCGCTCCTGGATTTCCTGAAGTTTACACACATACTCAAGCGACAGCTCGTAAAAATGTTGCCGATTCTGCTCCACTTGGACATCTGCCTAAATGAGAGAAAGAAAACAGCTGCTTAGAGTTCCAGAATAACTGCACTGTACATTTCATGCCATACCCTTTAAGGAATAGATTTGTGCATCCCTGAAAAGCAAGTCCAGAGCTGCACTTGCATTATAAACATGCTTCCTAATCAAAAGGAGCCTAGAACTCTATATATGGATTTTCACTGAAATCCTATATTAGCAAAAGGAATATATATAAAGAGATCAGGCTCTCATACAGAAAAGAGCTACATGAAGTATTGCTGCACATTACATCATTGCAAAGTGGAAAGAAAAATAAAAAAATTTTGTCAAACCATTACATATTCCTAAATATTAACAGGAACACCTGCTTAATCTAGCCACACACACATGCCATGACATTCATATAGAAAGATTACTGAACTACCGGCTACGTGGTCATTTTAAATGCTCAGCTAACAATATAGATTCCATTCAAGACATGCATTTTATTAAATACTAATTAATAAATGTATGTTATAACTGAATAATTCAAAACTAATTTACAAAAAATATTTCAGGCTTCCCTGTTAATTATACCCCTTTCACACCAGCCTAAATTCCCGGGTTGGGTCCGGGAACAACCCGGGACTAGCTCTGGTGTGAAAGGTTCCAGGGACAAATTCCAGGGTTAATTTGCCAGCAATTCAACCCTGCTAGGTAGCAGGGTTGCTCCCGGGTCCTTCCAGGGTTACTGGCTGGTGTGAAAGGTGCAGCTAGTGCTGATTTGCTAGCAGGGCAACTTCCTGTTGTGGTGGACACTCACAGACACGCCCAGAGACAGCATGCAAGGAGACACTGTGCATGTTCTGTAGCACCACAGACCCCAGAATTTCCTTTTAACCCCTGAAAGCCTGCAAAGTGTGCCATGTCTTGGACAAATGAGGAGGTGAGAGAGCTATTAATCATTAGAGGGGAAGATGCTTTCATATGCCTTTTAATTTGTTTTATACAAGTAAACAAAGGCTGAAACACTACAAATGTTTTGTGTCTTAATTATTAATAATCAATAATCTAATGTGAGCCTAAAAAAGGCCATTTTCAATGCTATTCTCATAGAAATGCAGGGTCATCCCGGGTTCAGTGTGAAAGGTGCCGACCCGGGTTGTCCCTGCTTGAAAAGCATGTGTGAATGGGTCCCAACCCGGGAATGTCCCTGGAATTTAATTCCCGGGTTTGTCTCTGCATTTTATGGTGTGAAAGGGGTATTAGTGTGAGTTAGCAAGGACTGTTGGATTGTTGGTTTCCTCTCTAGCAGAGGACCACCACACTCGTTGCCGCACTGCCTCTAGTGGAAAGCATCAAGGATCGGCTACATTAATGAATTTGAAGTGGTGCTTTGCTCCCTAATTTTAGTTTACAAAACTAAGTACTGAGGGCTCCAAGAGGGTGGCATGCTTGCTAACATGGAAACGCCTATCTCCAGCGTGTGGGGTGTCAGGAAGTGCAAGAGATGGAGAACCGGAGTATCCTTGGCTATACTTCTGTGACATCCTGAGCTTATGTGTGCTGGGAGCTTATGGTGCCGATGCTGGATGCTTCAATAGCCCATTTATATAAGTTTATAGTAAGCAGGCGGAGAACCCCACAGAATGTAGTGTGATTAAATACAAAACGCGCACTGTGTCTTTTGGAGTATATCGCATCACATCTACTTCAAAAAGTAAGTGCAGCACATAATTTTTGTGCTATACGATGTGCGCGGGAGCGCCCATCGCACTGCAAGCCCAAAACGCACCTTATTTGGGCACCAATATGGAATGTCAGGCATGGCCACTAATATTTGGAACCCTGCGATCAGGTATACGCCGCCCTGCCATAGTGAAATCCCACCCTGTGCAAGCCTGCGATTTGCTTAGCATGCCTGAGAATAGTTGCAAATCCATTTGCAATCCGCTCAATAACTAATGATTTTTCCAGTGTGTGCAGGCTGTGCGTAGACTAGGACAGGCTGTTCGGGGCTGAAGCCAACATCAACACAACATCCCATTAAACATCTGGGCACGTTTTCCCTGATACTCCCAGGAAATGGCCAGTGACCCCCCCCCCAAACACCGATTTCCTGTCAATCAACTTGCACAGGGTGTTAAATAAAAAAGTAGCAGGATTTTAATCGCAGGATGGTCTCACACGTGCGTACGACAGGCCCTACGCATATCGATAATTGCCCAGCCAGGTCTGAATTACAACCCTATGTGTACAGCAGGAGGACCTCATATCTGTTGCATTGTGTTTTAATTAAGGATTTCATATGAAGTTTAAACGTTTCTGTTACAAAGGCAGTGTCTGTGAGTAACAGTCCAGAATGAGATTTACCGCAGCGCTATTGTACATTGTAGTGCCAGGGAGAATCTGCGGAAACATAAACACCCAGCACTGGGAATTGCAATGCTCAGAGAGATTAGTGGAAATGTGGATCCTCTTTTCTCTGGTAAGGAAACCTTGTCAAAGAGGTCACAGGCACATCCTTTGCTTGGTTTCTCATACATTCCTCCTTAGCAGTGCTCTGGGGAGAAGCAGGACCATAGGAAAATAACCTCTCTGGGGAGAAGGCGGTTAAGAAAAACACTGTTTTCTTCTAACAAGATCAAGATCTTCCATTAATAGAAGAACATGGGGACAGTGCACCAAATGCAGAACAGACAACGTGCCCATGATTATACCGCAGGTAGCTGGAATCCAAAAGTACTTGGCAGCTAAGAACCAGTTTTACACATTTCCTTCACCACACACATTAACAGGCAATACTCACATAATAAATTAGTATATACTGTAGCAGAAACGCTCTTTAAACTACAACTGTATAAGAGGCTAAAGAGATCCATCATCACCATGCAAATGATAAAGAGCAGAAAACTTTGCAGTGGCTTCTAATACCACTACTTATTTAGTGCAGAGGTACAACTTGCACTGCTCATGCTTTTCATTGACATTAAAAAGAAAAAAGTCCATTGCATACATATAGAACAAAGTAATTTACACACAAAATAGAAATTAAAGTTCACACACAAAACCATGTTGTACTGCAGGTGGGGCTGATCTAACACATAGTTGCTGACTTCTCATCTGCCCTTTGTGGTAGAGGGTAGCCAGTTACAGGAAATAGGGGGCGTGGGCGCTCTCAAATGTAATTTGGATAGCTCCGCCCATGGCCTCGCCCCATTTACAGCATGCAAATGGGGCGGGCCATGGGCAGAGCTATCCAAATTACATTTGAGAGTATACTGTAGCCACTACATCTTTCAAATTTGAAATCCTTCCTCTTCCCTCCCTCCGCGCTGCTGCAGCTTTATAAAGAAGAATTGTTCCTCTCCCCCTCCCACTGCTTCATAAAAATGTTAAAAGCAGTGGGGAGAGGAACAATTTTTCATGAAGCTGCGCTGCTGCAGCAACGCGGGGGTCTGAAGAGAGGGGGGGAGAAAGAGCCTGAGGAACCCTATTAACGAAAACAACTGGGAGCAGCGGGAGTGAAGCACCGAAGCAGCCAGTCACTAGCTTACCATCCCGTGCTGCGCTGCCACTGCTGCCAGGGCCATGACCACGTCCCACAGAACCCCGGCCGGCATTATTAGGACAGCCGTGAGGTCAGCCCCTGCACTTCGTGACTTGCGCATGCGCAGTCACTGTTTTTTGCCAGGATCAAAAAGCGGGATACTGCTGCTAAATGCGGGAAGGTCGGCAACCCTGATGTACAGTAACATATTTTTTTTTTAATCAAGTGTTTTTTATTGAATTTTTTAAAATACATGTAGTACATTTACATGTCTAACCATACAAAAAGAAAATAATAAAGAAAGAAAACTTAAACATTACTTGTGTGTTACATTATTCCAGGTTAGAAAAAGGATAAAGCATATTTGTCAGATTTGGACATATACATTTGCATTTTGTCATTGGTCAACAGGTCTCACAGGTGGTGCATACAATGGTATCAGGGGGGAAGGAAGAGATAAGATCTCAGAGGACCATCAACCGAGTTAAAACACAGATAGGGACTCAACATTTCTGTAAATATAGGCATCTTTAGTGAATTACTGGCATTGGTCTTGTAAGTACAGCGCAGATGTTTGCCATAAGCTCCAGATTTTATTGTATTTCCCCAAGGAGTTTCTTTTAGTATACATAAAACGTTCATGGGATATAGTGGTGTTAACCAGGGCTACCCACATAGCATGCGATAAGGGGGAGGGACCCATCCAAGTTCTAGCGATACATACACGGGCCAGGGTGAAGAGGGCATTTACATAATTTTTAGGGAGCAGTTCCTCCAATTCTAGTCCAAAGACACAGATGCGAGGGCCAATGAGCGGGACCTGCACACCCGTGTCCCGGACACTAACCAAGATAGCCTCCCAAAAGGAGTACACCTGTGGGCATTGCCACAATAGGTGCCAAAAATCAGCATCTGGACTCCTACACTTGGGACATGCATCAGACCCGGTGCCACCCATCCGCATCAACCGATGGGGGGTCCAATAAACCCGATGCAGGATATATAACTGAATCTGTTGGAACCGTGCAAATGCCGTGGCCTCCCTGGGGGAGCTCAGCATATGAGACCAGTCTTCGTCCTCAATGGGCCCCAGGTCTACCACCCATCTAGCTCGTAGGCCTTTCAGCTGATCCACCCCAGAGAAGGTGAGGAGAGGAGAGTACAGAGCAGAAACCCTCCTTCGATCTGGGAGTTTACTGACCAATGTGCGGACCGGGGATGTAGCAAGTTCAGGTATAGCCCCTCTCCACTGTGCATTCACTGCGTGTCTAAGCTGAAGGTACTTATAGAAGTAGTGTCTTGGTACTGCATATTTGGTTACCATTTGTTCAAAGGAGTAAAGTATTCCGTCTTGAAAGAGGTGGCCTATCTCAGAGACACCAAATGACGTCCAGTCTGGGCCTGCCCTTAATTTGCAAAGCTCGGGAAACTCTCTATTCCTCCATATGGGAGAGCAGGAGTCCACTACCGGATCCCCCCGTATGGTCCCCACCGTCACCCACACCCTACGGGCCTGCTGCAAAAGGGGGGGGAAGCGCCTTTAGTGTGGTTCTTGCCAATAGAAATTGCAAGGGTGTAAAAAACAAATTTGCCTTGCTCAAGAGAGCAGTGGGCAAGTTCCAGTGATGTGTTGTGTGATCCATTCTACTAATTGGGCCAGTTGTGCCGCCAAGTAATACAGCCTTAGCTCGGGGAGCGCCAAGCCTCCATCATATCGAGACCGACATAGAGTTCTAGCTGCCACCCGGGAGCGTTTGTTCCCCCATATGAAGGAGTCTATGTGTCTTGTAATAAGCTGAAAATGGGAGATAGGTATGTATATGGGTGAATTCTGCAGAATATATAGAAATTTGGGCTGGACTGTCATTTTAATGAGGTTCACCCTGCCCGTCACCGACAAGGGGAGCGTCTGCCAGGTGCGGGCTCTCTGACGTAGATGGTCAATCTGTGGGGTCAGGTTCAGGGATATAAATTCAGTGGGGGAGTGGGAAACTTGTATGCCCAGGTATTTAAATTGTGTGCACCAACGTAGAGGACAACTGTAAGACAAGGGCTGTTGTGTGGTAGGGAGCAGGGGGAACACCACCGATTTATCCCAGTTTATTCCTATCCCCGAGAACCGGGCATATTCCGTCATCAGGGTAAGTAATGCTGGGAGGGAAGAGGTCATGTCAGACAAGTACAAGATCATATCATCCGCATACAACCCAATTTTTTCCTCAGCATCTCCTATCTGAAACCCTTTAATTAGGGGGGATGCCCTGATATGGCAGGCCAATGGTTCCACTGCGAGTGCGAAAAGCAAGGGGGACAGGGGGCACCCCTGCCTGGTTCCCCTGCCCAAGTTAAAGGAGGCTGTGGTAAATCCATTAACCATCACTCGGGCGGCCGGCTCAAAGTATAGCAGTTTGACCCATGACAGAAAATTTGGACCTATTCCAAACCTGCTCAGCACCTCCCATAGGTAGCCCCACTCTACTGAATCAAAAGCGCGAGCTGCGTCCAAGGAGACCACAACCGCATCGTCCATTCCCTCCCTAGCCCACTGCAGATAGGTAAAAAGGCGACGTAAGTTAAGAGTTGTCGATCTACCAGGCATAAAGCCGGTCTGATCAGCATGTACCAGTTGGCGTACAGCCGCATTTAGACGCATTGCTAGCAGTTTAGCCAATATCTTGACATCGGTAGATAGTAAAGAAATGGGTCGATAAGAGTCAGGGGACAATGGGTCTTTACCAGGTTTTGGGATAAAGACTATCAGCGCCTCCGCCATAGACACAGGGAGGAAGCCCTGCTTCAACAGATGATTATAGAGGGCCAGTAACTTGGGGGCAAAGAAGGTTATATGGGTTTTGTATAATTCAATAGGGAGCTCATCCACACCCGGGGTCTTAGAGTTAGGGAAGGCTTTAATTGCCGCTTCAACCTCTTCCAACGTGAGGGGGGCATCCAAGAATTCCTTAGAGTCGGTACTCAGACTGGGGGTCGTGATCTTATTCAGGTAGTCAGTCAATTCTATCGAACTATAGGTTACCCGGGATTTGTACACCCTCCCAAAATGATTATAGAAGGAAGTTGCCACCGGGAGAGTCCCGGTGCATATCACACCATCCTCCTGTCGTACGCAAGCAGGGGCCCCACTCCAGCAGGCAGTCTCTTAGTATAAAATGGCAGGGTGGGGGGGTAGAGCACTGTACATCAAAGTCCTCTTTCCACCACGCGTGTAGTGCCTGATAAAGGAGATTATAATGTATGGGTATCAATACCGGCCGTTGCTTATGGGGTGCGGGGCTCCCGATGGATCACAGGGCCCAGGGGTGTGTAATGGGCGCTGAGTCGTCTATGTCTCCCCTCTGCAAAATGGCGGCAGGTCACTCACCATTCCCCCCGGGGTCCGGCCGACAGGCAAGGGCTGTTGGATGTTTCACAACCGGAGGAGTCGGCGCCCCCCCGTCTCTCCGCCCGACCTCCGGCGTCGTTGTATCTCAGGAGGGGTGTCCGGCCAGGGAGGGACTCTCCCACCGCCGCGCCTCACAGTCGGCGGGCGGGCGCACTCCGGGTTTGCAGGTTCTATTCGGCAGGCCTCAGGGTTGCGGAGATGCCGCGTCCACGTCGGCGGAGGGGGGTTTTGGGAGCCGCAGTCACTTCAGGAGCGTCTGTATCCTCACCGGCGCTGTGACTTTCCGCCGGCGCCGCAGCGTCTCACTCTGTCCTCCTTTGCAAGATGGCGTCGGGCAGCGTGTCTCAGGAGGGGCGAACGCTTCAGGGTCTAACACCGGGCGATCCAGGCAGCACAGGCACCTCTTTTCCGGGTCAGCACCATCAGGGGTACATAGGCTACCGGTATTCACCTTGATAGAGGCTCTCCCCGCTGATATAGGATAAAAGCAGGATTATACGGTCAGGAGCTCAGCAGGGACACGTCCTACTCCATATGCCGCTAGGCCACGCCCCGATGTACAGTAACATTTGATTAGATTTGGTGATTTATATTTATTCAGTGAAAAATTAAATATGGTCTGCTTAATTTTTATACCGCAATTTAGATTTCAGTTTGAACTTGCCCCACTGTAATCTAAATTTCACGGAACAGGTTACATCTGTCCCCATGCAGTGCTGCATGGTTTTGCCCAGTTGTGTGCTTTTTTCTTTGCCAACAAAGCTGAATTAGGCTCAGTGTCAGGGTTCCAGCAGCAAAACCTACCAGAGGAAGTACTAAGGAATCATTGCTACATATTTCAATTTAGGTCCCCATCTATTTTATCAAAATAAGATCCCCATAATATGTGCCCATTTTTCTTACAAGTTACAAACAAAAAACAAAATAGCAGCACAGATGTGTAATGATTAGCATTACTGCCTCACAGCGCTGAGGCCATGGGTTCTATTCCCACCATAGCGAACTGTGCGGAGTTTGTATAGCCTCTCTGTGCTTGTGTTGGTTTCCTCTGGGTACTCTGGTTTCCTCCCACAATCCAAAAATCTAATGGTAGGCTAATTGGCTCCCAACAAATTAACCCTAGAATGTCTGTGTGTGCGTGTACATGTGGTAGGGAATATAGATTGTAAGCTCCACTAAGGCAGGGACTGATGTGAATGTTCAACTATACTCTGTAAAGCGCTGCGGAATATGTGTGCGCTATATAAGAAACTGTTAATAAATAAATAAACAAAACCCATGAACAAGGTGGTGTTATTTTAGGTCTACAAGCAACTTTAATCTACACATTTACTCTGCTTCACCTATGACCAGAAACAACAGAGGTGTATGATTTCTTACCAGTAGTATTGGATTTGCCCTATAATGGGTCCAGGTCCTTCTGCATCCCTTCCCCGCCCCATCCAACTACACTTACAGTACCTTCTACTCAGTTGTCACACAGATACATGGACACAGGAAGCACACCCCCATACAGTGCTTCCACCATCGAACCAAGGAATGGTTCCTGGCATGTGCAGCACTGATCTGTAGCCTAGTGTGCTTGACAGATTTTATAAAACACCATAAAACAGAATGCACTTGTGTGGCAGGGTTGTAACCCCTACAAGTACAATAAGAAAATAAGTAGCCAAAACATTGGGCAATGATCTACAGAGTGATTGTGTACAATTGCAGGTCAGTGTGGCTGGCTAGAGTTCCACTACTCACTCGGCCGCACAGCACTTTCCTTTACAATGTCTTTAGTTATTGGAGGGATACCCACATGATTTGATGGTAGCGATGACATTAAAATGGAGCACCGATGTCCATCCCTAGTCATGTCTTTCCAACAGTGGGAGCCATTGGGGATGGGGGCACCCCACTGCAAATGTCAGAGATGTGACAGCCATCCACAATTATTATATATGCACATTTACTCACGGACACGGACAAATATAACTCTGCACATATATAGGTACTTGTTAACCTTTCAGCCCATATAGACACAGCACTACAGTACCAAACATGAAATCTGTATACAAACCAGAAGCATATTTGCCATTTACACAGAAGAAGATCCTGTGACATCACCGCTTAGAAGTAAACAGTGAAGCGGAGGAGTCAGGCTGAACTTATGCTCAAACTAATGAATAACTCCAGGGCTTCCCTACCTCCTGTAATTGTGGCTCTTTCTTCTTAGAGGACATGCTTAAATGTTTATCCAGATTGCTGTAGTTCTTTTCGGTCTCTTTATCAAACTTCTTTTTTTCTTCCTATAAAAAAAGAGATTAAAAAAATTGTCATTCTTTAAAAGGGAATAGTAAAATGTTAAAAAGATATTATTTATTTAGGTGAAAGTTTATTCGGAGATGCACCAGTCTTCTTAACCCTTCTTTATCCTCTCCCATTACAGCGGATCTGTTCCATGCACACATTGCCACTTCCTAGTCATGTGTGCTGCACTGTGGGAGGCACATCACAAAAAATGGCTGCCTTTGTCAAAAGGGATTCACAGAGGGCAGTATTCAATGTAAAATATCGCCGTGTGCAGCGAATCCTGGCTGCCACTTGCTCTCCCTGTATTCAATGTCGGAGGGGCGAGTTGCCCCTTGCGGCGAATCTTAACCCCTGCAGCGGACGCTCGTCCGCTGCAGGGAGCCGTGGGACGTGGCAGGCAGGGAGATGGAAGTCTCCCTGCCTGCCCGAGAAGGTATATGAGGGGGAGGTGGGCTCCCCGGGACCCAGGCAGCACAAGCTGCCCCCCCCCCCCTGAGCCAGCAGGGGACCGGGTATATTTACTGCCCCCGATCATGCATATGTAATGATCGGGTGCAGTGAATATATGAATATCTAATGAGCGGCTCTTGGCTCCCAGCCCCCTGCTGGCTGCTCTGTGTAAAAAAAAAAATAAAAAAAAAAAATTAATAATAATAATAATAATAATAATAATAATAATAATAATTATTATATATATATATATATATATATATATATATATATATATTTTTTGTTGTTGTTTTATTAAAATATATATTCATGTGCTATAAGCACATGAATAAAAATAGCATGCCCCTTCACAGAATAAAATTCCTGATTTTTTGACACCAAAAAAACTTTTATTTTAATAGTTCACATTACACTTCTCCATGAAAAGATGGAGAATTGCTACACGGAGAGACACGGCGAAAATCCCTCAGAAAGACAGCGAGAAGTGCACATTGAATAGGGTTGCTCGCTTTTTGAGAGCAAAAGTCTCCGTCCAACGCGAGAAAAGCACAAACTCGCCATAAAACACTGCTAATTTTTTTCATTGAATACTGCCCAGAGTCACATTATACCCCTTTCACATTACAAGCAAAACCCCAGGACTGCACTCGCACCAACCAAAGCTTTTGTATTGTGTGAATGCAAACTATACCAGAGTCAGGGCTGAGGACCAGAAATTTGCTGGATATTTAAAAGTATAGGTAACCGCACATAGTTTAACCTGCAGTCAACATATAGGCAGGTCTACAGGCTTTGCTTGTCATTTACTTATTTTATACAACATTTAGCACACCAGTCATGGCAATGTATTATTTTATTTACAGTTTCTTATATAGCGCAGAATATTCCATTGCACTTTGCAATTGGGCAATTGCATTATAATAAGGCATATAACCAGAATCAGGGCAACGTTCTCTAGCAGAGTTAAGGCTTTGATTTTTTTAGTATGTGATATTTGAGGAATGAATGGATGGTTAACATAATACGATGAGCATTTGGTGCAGGGGTATATAATAAGAGAGGAGGCAGCCCATGTGCACTCTCCGTCAGGTCCTCCTCCTCTCTAGCTGGCAGTAGTCAGTGTGAACAATAGAAGACTCTAATCTGTGCTAGAGTCTCCTGCACATGGGCAGATCTCTGGGAAAATGGCGCCAGTAATATTTCTACTGCGCATGTTCAAAACACTAAAAATGAGCAGGGTTCTACAGAGTTGTTGCAGTGGATGAGGCTCTCCAGAGAGGTGAAATGGGTGCAGAATGTGCCCATGTGCACCACACTCATTATAGACACACTTTCCTTAGCATGCCGTGCTAAATGTGTAGTCTCCCACTATCTGATGAAGTCCCCACAAGGCTCTGTTCTAAGATCTCATTTCCTCACTGTACATACAACATCCCTGAGGCATTCATTTGATTATTTAGTCTCCAGTATCACTTGTACATAAACAGCATATATTGTATAAAGATTTAGCCATGCTCATCTATCACACAATACAAATGGATGGTGCGACTAGTGTGCCCGCATATGATGCTGCAGTAGCAGCCTGGCATGCCATAGGCATTAGCGGTGTGTTTGCAGGGTTATAAATAATCGTGGTCCAAAGCGCCATGTAGCTTGCCACAATGTGCATCACTGCAAAGTGGAGAACGGTTTAATCTGTATACACCTCTCCTCCACAGACCTCTACCCTTGTTGTGTAAGCAAGGGTCTCTGTGCTATATCCACATGGATGTCCCAATGCTACATAAAGCTCAGCATGACTTAACCTTTCTCCACCCAAATATACTACATTCCCTAATTTACTCTTTACATCAAGGTGTAGATTAAAGGGTGTGGTTGCCCATAGCAACCATTCAGTTTCAGGTAGATAAATCAATTTGAAGCTGACTGACCGGTTTAAGCAGCTTTATCACTCTCCAACTTTCATACATTCCCCGCCAGTCTCTCCCAGTTCCATCATCTCCAACTTCGAAATAGTGTCTTACCCAAGATGCTACAAATATGTTGATGGATTCTCTCATAACCTCCCACCTTGACAGGGCTTGGTCACATGTGCAGGATTTTTCATCCCCAAATCCCCCCTGACATTTAAAGGGAAAGAACGCCCAACAGAAACAAAAATCTTCTCAATGGAGATTAGTTTATAAATGAAGATGACCCCAATAATCCCAATTTGTCTAAAAGAGATGTGGTGCACCTCTTGGTCAGTCTTCTTAAGGAACTAGGACATCAAAACTACTAGTGAGGATTTACAGCCAGCAAACTGCTTGTGAAAGATGTGGTGCAGTGCTTTAGGTCTACCATGTTCTTAATATTTACATTTTTTTAAACTTCGGGGCAGATGTATTAAGCCTGGTGAAGAGATAAAGTGGAGATAAAGTGAAAGGAGATAAAGCACAATCAACTCCCAACTGTCATTTTCAAACACAGCTGATTGGCTGGTGCTTTATCTCCTTTCACTTTATCTCTTCTCCAGGCTTAATACATCTGCCGTTTATGAGAAATTGGCTATTTCACATAACGGTTTTCATCTAGCTATATGAACTGAATATATATTTGCAAAAATGTAGTGAAAACAATACAATTGCTACTAAAAAGTGGTGTGCTAATATTTGCATGAATTGCTCTTAACGAGCCTAGTTATAAAGTACTCATCATACCAAGGACATTTCAATCCGAGATAACAAAACGACACATACTGTAAACCATAATAAACATGCTTCATTTGGCTAAACCAAGTTATTTCTCCACATAAGAAATTCCACTCATTATCCTGTACTGTGACAGTGCTGCCAAATAAAAGCTGATGCATCTCCAAGAGCCGAAGACACAAGTTGTTCTGAAATTCCTTTTTTGGATGAGGAAAAGGAGTCAGTACCCCAATCCAAGTGTGTTGCTGAGAAAATATTCAGCTTTGAAAACAACTCCGCCATGATATTGGAAGCCGTCACCGCCTTTGTTGTATATCAGTAAGATGATGTAACATGCAATAATATTGCTCTCAGGGGGGGTACATCAAACAGATATGTACAATAAGTGAAATATGTATTTTGCTGGATACATGTGCGCTTTATTACAGCAAATGTTTTCTTAATAAGCCAGCAAGCAGGACAAGTGTAAATACATCTTTATTTTAGCTTTTACTTTCGTAATGCAGGCGTACAAGACAATTTTTTTTAATTAGTACCATACATAAGTGGGGCAACAGAAATAGAATTTTCCCTTTCTATTGGTGTGTACATTTGGTATGTATTTTTGTGGTTATACACATATCAGCATTAACAGGAAGACAGCGATTTCTACATAACTTCCTTTCACAACACAGTGACCTTTATATGGTAACTGTAACAGGAGGATTTTTTTCATCTTTTAAAGTTCTAGTATGGAATCCATATTTCTCCTGTGTTTAACGTGTCCTTTGTCTTTCAAATTTATTTCTAAAAACAGACCAGTGGGAATATCATAGCAAGCTATGAGCCTATAGATTTATCCCAGTATTGCATCATGTGGTGAGACACCGAAAAGGGTACTAAGCAGAGCAGAGAATCTTATGCACATAACAGGTTGCAACAATAGTACACTGCACATGTACCCTGAAGGGTGTGGTATGGTGTTTACCAATAATAATGTTAATATGAGAATGACAACATGTTCAAAAGGTCAGCGTGGGGCAGGTTGGTGGCCCAGCAATCTCTTATCAGGTCCCAATGGCTGCAGCATCACCAGTGCGAAATAGCATTGGGGCCAGATCGGTGGCTGTCTAGTCAGAATCGCTGGTATTTACTGCTGAGGGAGATATTCACTAGATCTGCAATGAATACCAACCAACTATGTTTATTCTAGTATAGTTAAAATCGTCCATAGACAAAATTGCTTAGTCAAAATCGCTCAATAGCAAAAATCCCTCCATGTGTACACCCCTTTAACCTCTGTACACACAGGATGACCCAGCACTTCTGCTGAGGGACGCGCCTAAGCACGATCGCTCAACACACATCACAGGTGTCCTGCAATGCTTTGTGCTGAGCGTTCATGCTCAACTGGGCTTTACCTATTTTTAATAGACAATGTCCCACAATCTGGCTTTCCCTGTGAGAGATAATGCAGTGATGCAGTGCATCACCATCGCTGCAGGGCATGCACACGGATCGATCCGTGCTCCTTTTCTAAGCGATCTAGTCACATTAGAAAAGGGGCTGAAATTGCCCTGTGTGTATACCCCTTTAGATCGAGATAAACTACCAACCAAACAGCTCATGCCATTTTTTCTAAAAACAGCCCGTAACATGAAGTCAGAATAGGATTGGCTGATACTTGGGGCCAGATGTATCAAGCTTCAAAAGTGATTAAATGGAGAGTGATAAACAACCATCCAATCAGCTCCTATCTGTCATTTTTCAAACCCAGCCTGTAACATGACAGCTAGGAGCTGATTGGCTGGTGGTTTGTCACTCAGTTTTATCCCTTTTTAAGCTTACATATGGCCCATAATCTCCAATCTCTTTAAAGCTTAGTACATCACCCGCTGAGGCCAACATAGAACCAAGTAAAAATATGTTGGAAGCAACTATGGAAACAGCATAAGTGTCTACAGCCTTGATGGCTAACCTTGACACTCCAGCATGTTGTTGAACTACACATCCCAGCATGCTCTGCTTCAGTTTTGCTATTTGGCCATGCTAAATCTGATGCAGGGCATGCTGGGATGTGTAGTGCAACAACAGCTGGAGTGTCAAGGTTAGCCATCAAGGGTCTATAGCGTCAGTTTTCACACAAAGGCCGCAATTTTGCTAATATACATATATATACACACATACATATATACAGGTAGGTGAATGTCCGGCACTCCTCGCTTATCGATGATTTCGCTTGCCCGGGTGCCTTCCTATGTGGCGTTGCAGCCACCAGTACACTTTCCAAAATAGAGGCGTCACTCCGGGACTTGTGAAAGCAAAAGTGATTTAACCGTTGTTGCACGTTTGACTGTCTTCTGGTCCTGACGAAGGGTTAACTCCCGAAACGCCGTTGACCACCTAGAAGCTAATAAATCACTTTTGCTTTCACAAGTCCCGGAGTGACGCCTCTATTTAGGAAAGTATATATATATATATATATATAATTTTTTTTTTTTTTTTTTAAGGACTTCTCTTTTTTTTTAACACACTTTATTGGTTGGAACATGTCAGAATACAAACAGGTTAAAGTACAGCGACATGGTTCAAAAAAGGATTGCTAACATTTTACAGGTCTAGTTTGCCACATGGTCATGTTCCAGGAAAAAAGGAAGAAAAATGGGAGAAGGAAGGAATTTTCAGATTTTTATAAAGAGAAGTGAGAAAAGGGAGGAAGGAAAGATAAGAGAAAGAGGAGAGAGAGAAAAAGAGAAAGAAAGAAAGAGAGGGTCCTCCCAGTGGCAGCAGGGCACACTGCCCCTTTTGGTAAGGCCAGGTGGCGTCTCAGTAAGACATTGAGAGGGGATGTGGGGAAAGGGTAGGGGGAATTAGGAAGGGGGGAAGGATGAGGAGGGGGGGTGTGGACCTCCATTAACCTGGGTCAAATGGAGGGGGGGAGTTCTGGAAGGTCAGCCAGGGTGTCCACACCTTATGAAAGGATTTGAGAGAGAGTGGCGTATTGTCGCAGTCATATATTCCATTCTATAAATATACCATATATGGGCGGATATTGCTTGCATTGGGGCCGGATCTGTTTTTTTCCAGTCGGCTGCAAGTTGGCAGGTCATAGCTGAGGTGACATGTCGGAATAGTTTATGCTAGTGCAGTGGTTCCCAAACTGTGCGCCTAGGCTCCCTGGGTGCCTCGGGTTGGTCATCCAGGACCAATTAAAATTATTTATGATCAATTATTTCTGGACTAAACTGGTGGCTGCTAATCATAAAATGTGTACAATCAGAACCAAATCCTGCCCTTTACCACATAACTGAATCTAAAGCACAAATAAACACAATCTACTTAATTTGATATATATTTTTTGGGGCCTAGGGTTGCCTTGGAAAAATTCTGATACTCTAGGGTGCCGTGATCAGAAAAAGATTAGGAACCCCTGTGCTAGTGTAAGGTAAGCATGGGAGGTTTAAGTGGGAGAAGAAAGTATTTGGGGTCTAGAGGGACGGCAATACCCAACAGGTTAGAAAGCAAGGTTGCCACCTC
The DNA here is from genome assembly GCF_055691185.1 of Crinia signifera. Classification (NCBI taxonomy): domain Eukaryota; kingdom Metazoa; phylum Chordata; class Amphibia; order Anura; family Myobatrachidae; genus Crinia; species Crinia signifera. The sequence goes on along the minus strand of NC_139217.1, from coordinate 110,009,764 downwards.
CTTCCAGATTACAGCTATCTTTGGACATGTCCACCATATATGGAGGAAGCTACCCTCCATAGAACAGCCCCTCCAACACCTATCCGATGCGCCAGGAAACATCCTGTGCAGTCTGGATGGGACATAATACCAGCGATAGAGGAGCTTATATATGTTTTCTTTGATTTTCACGCAAATCCAGCTGGAGGCCGCATTGTCACGAATTTCCTCCCAGTCCTCATCATCTAAGGAGAGACCTAGGTCTCTCTCCCATGCCATCTCATGTGGAGCCCGGGAGAAAGCCGTGCAAATGTCCAGGAGGGAGTAAAGTGTTGAGATTAGGCCCCTGGAGGAGGATCGCTTCCAACATATGTATTCGAAAGATGTTAGGGGTCTGGATGTAAGGATTGGTGTGATTTTGGAGTGAAAGTGCCGGATCTGTAGGAAGCGGAAAAAATCCATGTTCGGGATTGCCGTGCCCTCTCGCATTTCGGCGAATTGAGGGAAGCTAGCGTCAACTGAGACGTCGTTACGGTAATAAATTTTATCTTTTAGCCAACTGGAGAGGGGAGAGCGGTCCAGGCCTGGAGGGAAGGCTGGGTTGTGGAATAGCGGGATTAGAGGAGAAGGGAGTGGGGCTAAATTATATACTTTGTTAACCTTGTCGCAGACCGATAAAGCACGGGAAACCACCGGATGGGATGCAACTGCGTGTGGACGTTTGGTTTTGGGTAGCCATAGCAGGGAAGACAAAGTGGATAATCCTAACTCATCCAATTCTATGTTTACCCATACCTTCTGTGCTCCCCAGGAGTTACACCATTGAACATTCTGAGACAACCGTGAGGCGTAGTAGTACCTCCGGAAGTCTGGGATTCCTAGTCCACCCTGATAGGAGGGCCGCTGTAGTAGTTTTAGCCTTATTCGGGGGCGTTTTTTGTCCCATATAAACTGAGTGGTTTGGTGCTTCCCAAATGATGTTGGGGGAAAGGTCAGGGGAGGAATTTTCTTTAAAGTAATGAGTGATAGCAAGTTTAACTTCTGCTAACGAAGAGGGGTGTTCTAGTAAAGAGTGGTCTAGTCGCCATCTATAGGTCCTAGGGGGACATTCATAGAGATCAATGAATATATAAATACCTGCATGATCTGTCCAGGAGAACGGCGTTATACCTGCCTCTTTCACTCGAGGAATCAAGGGGGAAGAAATGTGGATCATGTCGATCCTAGAGTATTGTTGGTGGAGGGCTGAGTAGTGGGTATAATCTTTAGAGTGCGGGTGCTTTAGTCGCCAGGAGTCGCTCAATCCATAATGTTTTAAGGCTGCGATAAGGGTGCGTGAAGCTTTAGGGATATTTGACATTGAGGTATGTGGGGGTGGGGTGGACCTATCTAGTAATGGGTCGATAATAGTGTTAAAGTCCCCTCCAATAATTATATGGCCCTGTGCAATTCTACCCAGACGTTTAAAGAAAGTGTCAAAGAATTGAGATTGGTCCTGGTTGGGGGCGTATAAAGAGACCAAGGTCACAGTCTCTTTCTTGTGTTTTTACAAGAACAAACATTCATTGGGTTGGGCCGGGTGTGAAAACTGTGGAGGAATGTGTTACATATGTCTAAATAAAAAAGAAATGGTTACAATGCACTTGAAAGTCAGTTCTTTAAAAAAACTGTTTATATTGAGTGGGATTCAATCTAAACCACAGACATTTCTCACTTTCTTACATTCAAGTTCCATGTCCTAAATATATATTACATCTATTCTTTTGTTACAGGAGAGGTGTCGCAAATGGCAATTTAATTTCAGTTTAGAGTTTAATATAACACATTTTATATATGGATATCAATGAACCACTTAAGTAGACTGATGATGCAATGGGGGTATTATTTACTAAGCCTTGAATTGAAATGAAGTGCAGAGAAATTAAAGTAACAACCAACCAGCTCCTACCTGTTATGGAAGTTCGAAACCGATTAGCTTATATTTTTAGCTTGATCCACATTATCTTTCTCCAACAAGGTAATGTAATAGGGTCCGAGTTTGTGGAGGTCTGGCATTTTGACCAGAGTGGTTGTGCCTTGCAAATGATTGGCAGCTTTAACAATACAGGCAAGCTTGGCTGAAATCTGCAAACTCAGATCCCATTCCATTTCCCCGCAAGGTTCAGAACATAAACTCCATGGCCCATACAGTAAATAAATATAACCTAGCCTATATAGGAAAAAAGAGAAAGAACATGACGGCTGTCTGCAAATCTCAATGCAAATATGAACTGCAGTGTTGTTTATACTGTATTTCATGGCACATCTCTTCTAGTGGTTCAGAAGTGATCTGACCTAGAACCACAATACGGATGCTTGTCGTCATAGGTCATGCAGACGTACACTAGACTTCAGCCCCATAGTGTTTTCTGTAATTCTACAGACACAAATATACACAAAATTCTAGGTGCTAATATTCAATAAATTATTATGCTTACATATAATTCTTATTACACATCATAGCTGCAAAATCCTTTCTGTGCTTGTGAGTGCACAAGCATACTTGTTTATTACACTGATCACAATCAGTGAAAAAAAAATGTGGGTCCCAGGCCTCCCCAGGCTCCGGAAATATCACAACTCCTGACACTTCCACTTCTGTACTGTTCGACAAACGATGTCGCCTTCATGTCGGTAATGCCCTTTATTATACTTATTTGACTGGACACTCACAACTATATACAGATGTGATTCTTTCAACATAATAGGTGAAATTTAATAGAATGCGATTTTATCGCACTTTTAAAAAATCGTCCATTATCGCACTTTTTAAAATTACATTTTTTTGCTGCAAATTTGCATATTTAATGAGGTGCGTATTCCGGAACAAAAAGTACGATTAAGTGCGATAATGTGCGATTTTTAGGCATGAAAATGTGGAATTTTACATATGTAACATTGTTTTATGCAGGAGAACTACAAGTGCCAGCAGACCTCCCCTGCAGGCTGGGACTTGGAGAACCACAAGTCCCAGCATGCGGGCATTAATGGGCCTACAGAGTTAGGAAGCATGGAGAAAGGAGGGAAGCTAGAAAGACTAGGGGAAGAGAGAGATAAAGAGGGGGCTGAAGGAAAAAAGCAGGGGGAAGAGAAAGGGAGGCAGAGAGAGAATAAGGACAGCAGGGGAGAGAGAAAAAAAGGAAAGTAGGTAGCGAGGTGATGGGGGCAAGATGATGTGGTGAGATGACAGGACGAGGTGATGTGTTGTGACGGAGGGCAAGGTCATGGGGGAGAGGTGACAGTGGTGGAGAGGACGTGACGGTGGGGGGGGGTGTAAGGTGATGAGCGGCAAGAGGTGATGTAGTGAAAGGGGGTGAGAGAAGTTGAGGTGATGGGTGGTGAGATGAGGTGAGGGGGCGAGTTGAGTGGGGAAGAGGAAGCATACAAGCATTGGTGGGCCTCCATTGCCCTGGGTGGGTGTCGCTGCTGCTGCTCTTCCCAGCCGGGAGCCACTGCTGCTCCATCTCTCGCTGTCTATTCCTTCCTCCTCTCTTTTTGGAGATATCAGGCATCTCCAGATATCACAGGATTTCTGCAGCAGAACGCATTCCCAGGGACCTGCTCAATTTCTAAAACAGTCCCTGGGCCGCAATTTGGAGTAAAACACGCGCTATAGCTTGTATTTGCAATCACTGTATTGACAAGAGCAAAACGATTTTAAAATTTTAATTTGCGCTAATAATACCTCATACAGTATATGAAATAAATCACACCTTTTATTATATATTATTCTATTTACATTTAAAGACCTTTCCTAAAGGTAAATAAATGCAAACAGTACCACATCTCTGTATATTTCAAATTGTAATCCCTACTGCTCTGTGGTAATACCCTGTATAGTCCAAAAGGCCAGAGACACCGATCCTCCACAACGGGAACTTAAGTCCAACTCCCTCAGGGTTCACAATACAAAATACCTATCCGGCTACAAGAAGCCTGTCAGCCCGACACTGTGGCTCAATGCAATATGAACCAGTGGCTGCTGCTGTACATTGTCCATACTATTATATTTACTTGAGATTTTGACTATGGATGATTGGCACTACTAGAACACTAGACTGTATACAACATAGTTAAAATTGGCTTGCCTATTTTTTGTTATGATGCCAATCCCACGGGGCCAAGCATCAGCATCACAAGCTGTATACACACTGTGCGATTTGTGCTACCTTTTCATCTGATTTTGACTATATAGTCAAAATCATAAGCTCAAATAAGCTGATAGAAGTGAGCAACTGCAGATAAAGGGGGTTATTCTAGTTCATTCTTTCTGACAAAATCCTTCTTAGATGGACAAAACCATGTGCACTGCGGGTGGGGCAGATGTAACTTGTGCAGAGAGAATTAGATTTGGGTGGGGTTTTTCTTTAAAGTGAGATCTATATTGAAGTGTAAAATCATGCAGTCAGTATTTTCCCTGCACAGAAACAAAATAACTCACCCAAAATGTAATTCTCTCTGCACATGTTATATCTGCCCCCCTGCAGTGCACATGGTTTTGTCCATCTAAGAAGGATTTTGTCAGAAAGAATGAACTAGAATAAACCCCATAGTCTCCAGAAGAGATACTATGGCGAATGAAAACTTAAACCTTTAGTGAAACCCTTGGAAATACATAAGAAAAATAAAAAAACGGCAGTTATAGGTCATCAAGTACAGCTCTGTTTGCTTTCTCTTTCCCAAAATCGCTTTATCCCCTTCACAAGATCTTCAGTCGTATTTTGATGTGAGGGATATGATTGGCAGGAAGAGTTATGTGTGATCATTTACGGTTATGTCCTGCCACAAATTACATTTTACACCCCTTTCACATCGGCCTGTTTTCCCCGGTTGGCCCTGGGAACGACCCAGGAATAGCGCTGGTGTGAAAGGGTCCCAGGCCAAAATCACGGGGCCGATGTCCCAGGATTTCAACCCTGCTAGGTAGCAGGATTGCTCTCGGGATACAGGCCAGTGTGAAAGATACTTTCTCAGCTTCCCTGTCGCTGGCCGTGGTGCTGGAAGAGAGCGCTGCACACTCCGGGAGATATACTTAAGGCTGTCGGTGACACAGGTGCTGGGGCATCCCCTGGCTGGCCCATCCCCACCTCTCCACTTGCCCTGCTGGTGACCCCATTGCATTGTGGGGTGAGAGATCAGAGGCAGCCAGGGAATGGATGGCGGCGGACTCCGATGGCTTGAACGGCGGCGGGAGACCGCTGGTCCCCCGATCCTGCCACGGGCAGAGCACTGTGGTCATCCGGGAGCTGATGCCTTCAGGTAATGGAGGAAGTGGGGTTTCTCTCCCCCTCTCACACCAGAAACTGCAGGGACTGGGCTCGTGTGAAAGGGGCCATCCCAGGAATGTCCCTCATGATCCCAGGACTGTATTCCTGGGTAAGTCCCTGCATTTTCTGGCTAGAAAGGGGTATTCGTTTATAGCTTGCTGCGTGAACATACCGGCAGCTCTGTGTAACCAACATCTGTGAGAAATGAACACAGCGCTGTAAGTACCTCCTCCTGCACATCACTGTAGGGGAGATCAATCAAGTCTATGAAAGAGACGGAGAAGTTGCCCTTAGCAACAAAGCAGCTCCTACCTGTGACTTATCTAGCACAGTCTATAAAAAGGCAGTTAGTAGCTAAGTGGCTGCTATGATCAACTGTTCTGCTTTATATATCTTGAAAACTTGATCCCCCTCCCCCTGTGAGACCTATGCCAGCTTGCTTGGTCCTTTCCGAATTACAGGGATTATTATTATATTTTTATTTATAAGGCGCCACAAGTGGTACGCAGCACCATACATATAGAACACATTAGAACAGTACAGGGTAAACAGAACTAGACATAACAGTGACCGGAGATCAAAAACAGAGCACAATCAACAGCACAAATCTTAGTACACAATACAGCTGAGATATAGGGATGTGAGTGAGAAGAGATGCAGGTATAGATTGCAGGTGAGTAAGAGAGCTGTAATTGAAATGCAAGAAGGGTGCTGTGAGAACTGGAGGGAAGAGCGCCCTGCTCTAAGGAGCTTACAATCTAGAGGGCGGGGGAGACAAGCAGGTGACATGAGGTGCAGGGAAGGAGACCTGAGGCAAGAAGTGAGCATGGCAGGGATGGTCAGGACATGAGGCAGCAGTGAGAGAGAATGGACAATGTAGTCATCTCCCTTCTCCTCTCCCCCCTCCACCTGCACCTTTGACCCCTAACAGCCCTGCACTGTGGCCCATTCCACAACACACCCTGCTAGGGGGCAGAAAGCATGCAGAGTGAATAGGTATAGCACAGGATTAAAGGAACCATGGCTCTGGTACAATAGTGTATTTCAGATAGTGTCAAAATAGAGAAAAGAAAATAAGTCCAGAGCTAGGGTAGGTAGTGTGAGAAGCAGGTGTAGAGGGACATATACAGTGCACAGAGAACTTATGTGGAATCTGGCACACTGAAATGGAAACAGAGAAAATATGACTTGTGATATTAGGGTGAACAGAAAGTACTGGCCATGAGCATAGATCTTAGAGACCTGCAGGCAGGGAGCTCAGTGAAAGGCTGTCCAGGCTGTGCATTCAGAATGTGTTGGAGGTGGTGAAGTCCTTAGCTCACAGAGATCTTTGTGCAATTATGCCATTTTTTAGATTTTGGACTTTAACCCTTTGCTTTTCACACCTATTTTGACAAATTCACTTGGCCATCAAACATTTGTTTTCATCATAAGGACCTGTAATGTTTACCCTATATAGGAAATATTATCTTTTTTACACAACAGTTTTTATTTTAATTTATAAAACAAAGTGAGTGGTGTTCAAAATATCCGCTAAAAATGTTACTCACGTGAAATCTTGGCATTCAAAGTGCTAACATCTCTGATTTATGCTGTACTTTACAAAAATCAGTTCTACATAATAAAGTTCTACAGTACAGTGCAGAAGAACAGCAAACCACAGCAATTCAGCTTAAACATTGATGAGAAATGTCTTTATACAGGTAAACCAATGCACAGAAAGAAAAGTGTTCCCATCATACCTTTACAGCCCCTAGCTGTTCCTTACGAAATCGCTCCAAGGGTTTAATCAGTGTTTCAGTCACGCTCAGTGCCTGGTGAAAAGCAATAAATAGTTAAACCTGCAATATGTGCCAATAGAATACATAACAAAAAGATAGAAGTAATAACTTTTGTAAATACAGTAACACCTGTAACAATCCACCATTCACAAATAGGTTACTAGGTATTTAAAAACTCGTGGGTACATACTTATATAATATACCATATATACTCGAGTATAAGCCTACTTTTTCTGAATATTTTTTATGCTGAAAAAGTCCCCCTCGGCTTATACTCGAGTGAGGGTCCCACTTGAGTCAATAAGTTTTCCCAGTTTTTTGTTGTAAATTTAGGTCCCTCGGCTTATATTCGGGTCGACTTATACTCCAGTATATAAGCCCAATTTGTTTTTTCTGGGTAAAGTGAATCGACAAATTGAGCGCACAGAGGTGTCCTCAGCCTCAATATGCCATGCAGCATGATATGCCTGGTGTGAGTGAGCAACCAGGTCTTGTCCAACTGGTAACATCAGGCATCCTTTTGTGCCCAATATGTGTCCAATGCTGTGTACACACAGTACGATTTGCACTACTGATTTTGACTATATAGTCAAAATCGAATAGCATATATTTTGAATGTAGAAATAGACTGTGCAGCACAGTCTATTTCTACCATCTCGGAATGAGCGCCATGCTGCTCAATGCAGCATGGCCCCCGCTCACCCCCACTCCATCCCTCCCTGCCAGCCGTTGCCAGCACCCCGCCGACCACCAATATCGAATAGATATCAGCATGCATATTGACAGGCCTTTGCATTACCGTGGATATACAGAATGTTACATTAAAATGCACAACATTATAAACATTGGACCTCATTTTTAAATAATAGACCACCTTTAAGTAGAATAAACAGGAAAACATGCACAAGTTTGTCATGAATACAAATTCTGGAAAATCAAAATACTGTAGAAGCATCAGACTGACAAATCAGGAACGTAACTTCAGACGCAAAAGGAAAGATTTACACTGGCAACCAAACAACTCACCATTATCTCCCTCTGCTCTTCAAGGTTTTGTAAAAATGTAGAAAAAAGGTGTAGAGACGCATCTGCAAGACAGTGAAAAGTGATCAACCAACCTGGTGGCAGACTGCAAAACCCATATGCCAAAACAACAACAGACTCAGTAAGACCAACATACCGATACATCGCTCATCATCAGTCTCAGCATCGCCAATGAATTCAAATTTAAAATCCCTGAGTGAATTGGCAAATTTTCTCTGAGCTGTAGATAAGTCTGAAAAGGAGAGAGGTATTAGAATGATTCTGAAGAACTACTATTTGCATAATCTAGCAGTGTATCAGTAGAATATACAGTAAATGCATACAATACACATATATGCACAAATAACACACTTTCAATGCAGAAAATATGTAATGGCAATCTAATAAAAAATATATTTCTTAAAATTCTTCATAGGGCTTCCTTTTCTCCCAAAAGATGCCACCTGATGGGTGTTGCAGATACCTTTGACAAAGCTGCACTTAGTTGCAGGGAAACGCGTCAGGAGCCCTGGACATTGTACCCAGCACTTTTATCTAACTGGATCCGGACCAGCCACCACTTGCGCCATTACTGCGCACCTCTGCAAATTATTTCCATTGGACTTTGGCACCTTCACCTGAATTGGAGAGATAGTGCTGACATGCACTCCGAATGGAACAATTCCTCCTGGTGACCCAATTGTGGCAACTGTGGTAACTATCCATCTATTACCAGCATACCACTAACTGGTGCCCATTGTATACCTTTCTTTGGATATTATTGGAACCGTTATTTCCAGCAGTGGCATTTATAGGAACGGATCCTGTGGTTTTATATTATCAATTTGTTTTTAATTCCTGTCATTAAATATTATCATTATTAATGTTCATTGGTGTTATTAGCGCTACTTCCTTTTTGTTTTTTGTAGGTGTTGCAGATACCTCAGATTGTCCAAAATGTCACTCCCCTCAAGCTGATCTCTATCACTGCCTTTGGGAATGCCCTCACATACAAATATTCTGGAACACTATACATAACTACGCCACTTCCTCTCATTAACCCCTTCATGACAGAGCCAGTTTGTGCCTTCATGACAGAGCCCTTTTTTTCAAATCTGACATGTCTCACTTAAGTGGGGATAACTTTTTTTTGCTTTTACTTATCCCAGTGATTTTGAGATTGTTTTCTCGTGACACATTGTACTTCAAGTTAGTGGTAAATTTTGGTCGATACAGTCTGTGTTTTTTTGTGAAAAATACCAAAATATCGTGAAAAAATGGAAAATTTAGCAATATGCAAAATGTCACATTTTCTGCTTGTGAGACAAATAATCATACCACTCAAAATAGTTAATAACTAACAAAGACCATATGTCTACTTTATGTTGCAATCATTATTTCAACCTCCTTTTCATTTTTTTGGACACTAGGAGGCTTCAGATATGACTAGCAAATTCTCAAATTTTCAAGAAAATTTCAAACACTGATTTTTTTAGGGACCAGTTCAGTTCTGATGTGACTTTGAGGGACTTGTATGTGAGACACCCCCATAAATGATGCCATTTCAAAAACTGCACCCCTCACAGTATTCAAAACAGCATTTTGGAAGTTTGTTAACCCTTTAGGTGTTTCACAGGAATTAAAACAAAGTGTAGGTGAAATTTCAAAATTTCTTTTTTTTGCAGAGTTTCAATTTTAATACATTTTTCTAACGAATACAGTAGATTTTACTAGAGAAATGTGACTAAAAATTGCTTCCCCCAATTCTTTTGTTTTCAAAAATATCCTATATGTGGCCCTAGTGTGCACGTTGACCAAACCACAGGCTTCATAATAGAAGGAGCACCTACTTGATTTTGGAGCCTCCTTTTTATGAGATTTTTTTTTAGGCACCATGTAGGTTTCTAGGCACCATAAGTGCTAAAAGTTAGGAACCTCCCCCACAAGTCACCCCATTTTGCAATCTACACCCCTCAGGGAATTCATCTAGGGGTATAGTGTACATTTCAAACCCCCAGGGGTTTCACCAATTTTGGTACAACTGGGATGTGAAAATGGAAAATTACATTTTTTTACACAAACATGCAGTTCTGGCTCAAAATTTTTCATTTTCACAAGGAATGAAGGAGACAAAGCACCCCAAAATCTGTGCCCCAATTTCTCCCGAGTACGGCAATGCCTCACATGTGACCAAAAAAAACCAGTTGGGCGCATGGCAGGACTCAGAAGGGAAGGAGTGATTTTTGGATTTTGCAGCACAGATTTTGGTGGAATAAATGGTGGGTGCTATGTTGCACCAATACAGTGGAACCCCCCCACAAGTCACCCCATTTTGCAAAGTACACCCCTCAGGGAATTCATCTAGGGGTATAGTGTACATTTCAAACCCCCAGGGGTTTCACCAATTTTGGTACAACTGGGCAGTGAAAATGAAAAATTACATTTTTTTACACAAAAATGCAGTTCTGACTCAAAATTTTTCATTTTCACAAGGAATGAAGGAGACAAAGCACCCCAAAATCTGTGCCCCAATTTCTCCCGAGTACGGCAATGCCTCACATGTGACCAAAAAATACCAGTTGGGCGCATGGCAGGACTCAGAAGGGAAGGAGTGATTTTTGGATTTGGCAGCACAGATTTTGGTGGAATGAATGGTGGGTGCCATGTTGCATTAGCAAGACTCCCAAAGCACCAATACAGTGGAACCCCCCCACAAGTCACCCCATTTTGCAAAGTACACCCCTCAGGGAATTCATCTAGGGGTATAGTGTACATTTCAAACCCCCAGGGGTTTCACCAATTTTGATACAACTGGGCAGTGAAAATGAAAAATTACATTTTTTTACACAAAAATGCAGTTCTGGCTCAAAATTTTTCATTTTCACAAGGAATGAAGGAGACAAAGCACCCCAAAATCTGTGCCCCAATTTCTCCCGAGTACGGCAATGCCTCACATGTGACCAAAAAATACCAGTTGGGCGCATGGCAGGACTCAGAAGGGAAGGAGTGATTTTTGGATTTGGCAGCACAGATTTTGGTGGAATGAATGGTGGGTGCCATGTTGCATTAGCAAGACTCCCAAAGCACCAATACAGTGGAACCCCCCCACAAGTCACCCCATTTTGCAAAGTACACCCCTCAGGGAATTCATCTAGGGGTATAGTGTACATTTCAAACCCCCAGGGGTTTCACCAATTTTGATACAACTGGGCAGTGAAAATGAAAAATTACATTTTTTTACACAAAAATGCAGTTCTGGCTCAAAATTTTTCATTTTCACAAGGAATGAAGGAGACAAAGCACCCCAAAATCTGTGCCCCAATTTCTCCCGAGTACGGCAATGCCTCACATGTGACCAAAAAATACCAGTTGGGCGCATGGCAGGACTCAGAAGGGAAGGAGTGATTTTTGGATTTGGCAGCACAGATTTTGGTGGAATGAATGGTGGGTGCCATGTTGCATTAGCAAGACTCCCAAAGCACCAATACAGTGGAACCCCCCCCACAAGTCACCCCATTTTGCAAAGTACACCCCTCAGGGAATTCATCTAGGGGTATAGTGTACATTTCAAACCCCCAGGGGTTTCACCAATTTTGATACAACTGGGCAGTGAAAATGAAAAATTACATTTTTTTACACAAAAATGCAGTTCTGGCTCAAAATTTTTCATTTTCACAAGGAATGAAGGAGACAAAGCACCCCAAAATCTGTGCCCCAATTTCTCCCGAGTACGGCAATGCCTCACATGTGACCAAAAAATACCAGTTGGGCGCATGGCAGGACTCAGAAGGGAAGGAGTGATTTTTGGATTTGGCAGCACAGATTTTGGTGGAATGAATGGTGGGTGCCATGTTGCATTAGCAAGACTCCCAAAGCACCAATACAGTGGAACCCCCCCACAAGTCACCCCATTTTGCAAAGTACACCCCTCAGGGAATTCATCTAGGGGTATAGTGTACATTTCAAACCCCCAGGGGTTTCACCAATTTTGATACAACTGGGCAGTGAAAATGAAAAATTACATTTTTTTACACAAAAATGTACTTCTGGCTCAAAATTTTTCATTTTCACAAGGAATGAAGGAGACAAAGCACCCCAAAATCTGTGCCCCCATTTCTCCAGAGTACGGCAATGCCTCACATGTGACCAAAAAATACCAGTTGGGTGCATGGCAGGACTCAGAAGGGAAGGAGTGATTTTTGGATTTTGGAGCACAGATTTTGGTGGAATGAATGGTGGGTGCTATGTTGCATTACCAATACAGTGGAACCCCCCCACAAGTGACCCCATTTTGCAAACTACACTCCTCAGGGAATTCATCTAGGGGTATAGTGTACATTTCAAACCCCCAGGGGTTTCACCAATTTTGATACAACTGGGCAGTGAAAATGAAAAATTACATTTTTTTACACAAAAATGCAGTTCTGGCTCAAAATTTTTCATTTTCACAAGGAATGAAGGAGACAAAGCACCCCAAAATCTGTGCCCCCATTTCTCCAGAGTACGGCAATGCCTCACATGTGACCAAAAAATACCAGTTGGGTGCATGGCAGGACTCAGAAGGGAAGGAGTGATTTTTGGATTTTGGAGCACAGATTTTGGTGGAATGAATGGTGGGTGCTATGTTGCATTACCAATACAGTGGAACCCCCCCACAAGTGACCCCATTTTGCAAACTACACTCCTCAGGGAATTCATCTAGGGGTATAGTGTACATTTCAAACCCCCAGGGGTTTCACCAATTTTGATACAACTGGGCAGTGAAAATGAAAAATTAAATTTTTTTACACAAAAATGCAGTTCTGGCTCAAAATTTTTCATTTTCACAAGGAATGAAGGAGACAAAGCACCCCAAAATCTGTGCCCCCATTTCTCCAGAGTACGGCAATGCCTCACATGTGACCAAAAAATACCAGTTGGGTGCATGGCAGGACTCAGAAGGGAAGGAGTGATTTTTGGAGTTTGCAGCTCAGATTCTGGTGGAATGAATGGTGGGTGCTATGTGGCATTAGCAAGACCCCCGAAGCACGGTGAAATGATGAACCTAATAATCCATAGATGTGTGGTATATTTTGAAACACTCCTTTATACATAGGCCGGGTTTGTCGGGGCAAGTTTCACAGTGGAAAATAGTTTCCTTTCTTATTCCCTTTTTATAGCAAACTTTGCACCTTTTTTGTGTCCTGCCCTTTCTTGCAGTGGAGGGAATTTCGTTGGGAAAATGCTGCCCTGGTACAATACGGGGGCCAGTACTAGAAGTACTGGGGCCCTCTGCCTGCTGGTTCCCAAATATTAGGCCCTTTATGACTTCCTCTTGAAAGTGCATAAATGTCCCCCTCTGGCCGGTAGAACGGAATAGCACGTAAGCGTTATACAGTGCCATCTGGATGATATACACGGCCAGCTTCTTGTACCAGATATTTGTTTTCCGCAGGGCACTGTACGGCTTCAGTACCTGATCTGAAAGATCCACTCCGCCCATGTACTTATTGTAATCTAGGATACAATTTGGTTTTGAGGTGTGGGTACTGGTACCTCGTACAGGGATGGAGGTGGTACTGTCTCCATGAATTGTTGTCAGTATAAGGACATCCCTCTTGTCCTTATATTTGACCAACAACATATTTTCGGTGCATATTCCCCTGCTTTCACCCCTTCTCATTACTTGGGCAATGTGCGTTTTTGGGAGGCCTCTTTGGTTCTTACGCACAGTACCGCAAGCTGCTGTACCTCTTGAACCAAGGGCCTTAAACAGGGGGATGCTGGTGTAAAAGTTATCCACATAGAGGTGATAACCCTTATCCAGGAAGGGGTGCATTAAATCCCAGACAATTTTTCCACTAACACCTACGAGGGAGGGGGGGCATTCTGGCGGTTCAATTCTTGAATCCTTCCCTTCATATACCCTAAACTTGTGGGTGTACCCTGTGGTGCTTTCACACAGCTTATACATTTTTATGCCATACCTTGCCCTCTTACTGGGAAGGTACTGGCGGAATTTAACCCTTCCTTTAAAATGTATAAGGGACTCGTCGATGCTAATACATTTATCAGGGATGTATAGCTCTGCAAATTTGGCACTGAAATGATCAATGACCGGCCTGACTTTGAATAGCCTGTCAAAGGTGGGATCATCTCTGGGTGGGCACTGTGCATTATCGGTGTAATGTATAAATTTATGGATTGCCTCAAAACGAGTCCGAGTCATGGCCATACGGTAAAATGGGGTGCTGTACAGAACATCTGTACTCCAATATTGCCTAATTTGTGGCTTTTTTACTATGACAAAAAGAGTGACTTCTGTGAATTTGTGCGCTTATATAAACACCTATTAGCAGCTGGATATACAGTCTTTAAGGTGCCATTCAAAAACGCCTAACAACAATAGTACAAGAAAGAAAAAAGACAGTTCTCCAGCGCTCAGGTGGTTCCCATCAGATAAATCACCAATTAAAGTGATTGGGTGAATATTTGAAAGTTATATCACCATAAAGTCCTTTTCATAGACACTGTATGAATGAGTCCAAAAATGAAACACTCCTCTTCCACAAATGGTACCATAGAATGAGAAAGAAAAAAACAGATAGTGCAGACTGATAAACACTTTATATATTTAATCAGGATGTACACTTACAATTGTGGGGGGGTATAAAAACACATAGATATCCACAACCAGGGGCAATGCAGGATACAAGGCAGTCTCAGCGGCAGGGCAATCCAGTCTAGATCTGGTCAGAGTCCTTCCTGCTGAATGTCCGTTCCTTAACAATGGTCCCAGGTCCAGATAAGGCAGAATGTCCGGGGTTAGGTGGTGCTAAACGCATTTCGGATCATATAGATCCTTTGTCAATAGCATTCCTAACTAAATCTCAGAGCGCTTTAAATAGCGTTACTAATTACACATACTTCCGCATTCTGGGCGGAAACAATATGGCCGTGCGTTCCATACGGCCGGAAATGCGTTCCACAATGTTAATCGTGGACGCGCATATATATTGCTGGGCGCACGCTGGTTTTAGAAATGGCTGTGCGTTCCAACTGCTTGCGCTGTGCGTGTCACCAGCGCAATGTAATGAAATACCTTTAGGATAACATTTTATGCATATCGCCAATGTGATTTTGCATATACTTATAATCAATAAAGTGCAAAATTATGTAGAAGCAGCAATAATAAGGATAATATTAACAATAAATACATATATAAAAACATTTTGTGTAAAATATCATATATGTAAAATTAAGTTAAAAAATCCTTAACTCATTAATATATTTAAAAAAACAGTAATATATTAAAAAGAATACATTAAAATGATGATTATTACAGTATATAAAAAGATGATTTTTACAATATAGAAAAAGGGGAGGGATGGTCATTTTAAGACAAGAAATGTTTGAGTTCGAATTCACCATTTAACCCCCCTGGACCGAGGGTATTAAGGCGGTGAATCCATCTCATTTCTGTCTGAGATAGCCTTTTATCAATGTCTCTTGTACGCCATCTGGGAGTAATCATTTGAATGCCACAAAAATTTATTAAAAAACATTCCTTGGACTGATGGTGACTCTTAAAATGATTTGATAAGTGGTGAGTAACTAAACCTTTTCTAATGTTATATATATGTTCAGCTAGACGCACTTTCAATTGGCGACTTGTCTTGCCAATATAAAATAAGTTGCAGGAACATTCTAATAAATATATTACGTTCTTGGAGTGGCAAGTTATAAATTCATTTATCAAATATTTCTTATCTTTAACTTTAAAATCGACTATTTTACGGTTTGGATTTTTTACTGATTTGCACATCAGACAATCGCCACATCGGTGGAAACCTTTGGTTCTAATACTTTGTCGTGGTACATTGTCGATAGTGCTTTTAACTAAATGGTTCTTTAATGAATTAGCCTTCCGATAAATAAAAACTGGTTTTGGAGGAAGCAAATCTCCCAGAATTGGGTCCTGTTTAATCAAATGCCAGTTTTTCTTAAAAACATTCTCGATTTTAAAATGTATATTATTATACTGTGAAATAAAAGCCCATTGATATTTATTATTGGTGTCGTTCTTAGGCGTTTTTTCAGTTAAGAGATCATTTCTATCGATGGCTTCAATTCTATTTTTTGCCTTTGTGAGAATTTCTGTGGTGTATCCTTTTGCCTCCAATCTTTCTGTTACTTCGACAATTTGTTCAGAACACACCAATGCATCAGAGCAGTTTCTTTTTATTCTTGTATATTGCCCAAATGGGATACCATCCAGCCAGTTTTTATGGTGTTGGCTGGTTGTGTCTATGTATCCATTAGAATCAGTGGGCTTTCTGAAAGTCTTAGTATTGACCTGGTTATTGTCAATATAAATAGTCAGGTCCAAAAATGAGATTTCTGATGTACTAGTGTTAAAACTTAGATTAATAGAAAAGTCATTAATATTTAAATTCTCACAAAAGGTTAAAAGGCTTTCTTGACCATCCCTCCAGATAAAAAATATATCATCAATAAAACGATACCATAGGACCAGACCCGCCCCCAGCTGACCGCCCTGCCACACATGTAGATGTTCCCAGTAAGACATGAATAGATTGGCGTAGCTAGGGGCGAATCTGGTACCCATGGCAGTGCCCACACACTGCAGATAGAAGTTCCCTTCATGATAAAAATAATTATTAAGAAGGATAAAATCAATACTTTCAATAATAAAATTCTTAAGGTTACAGGATAGTGGTGATGTTTCTAAAAAATATGAAACTGCCCTTATACCTTTATTTTTCTCTATTATGGTATATAGGGTACTTACATCTGCGCTACATAATATATCGCCTTCTCGCCATGTATAATTGTTTAGATTGCGAAGAAGGTGTCCAGTATCTTTCAAATAGGCTCGGGTGCTAACTACAAGTGGTTGTAGATAATAATCTACAAAGGCAGATAAGTTACTTGTTAAACTATTACACCCAGAGATTATGGGTCTACCAGGTGGTTTGTTCGCATCCTTGTGGACCTTAGGTAAAATATAAAGTGCAGGTATAGTGGGTTCCTTGATGTTCAAAAAGTCAAATTCTTTTTTTGAGATAGTTTTATCATTAAGGGCCTTGGTGGTAAAAACCAATAATGCTTTGCTTATTCTGGTTGTAGGGTCATTTTTCAATTTTTTGTATGTATCACCTGATGATATTTGTTTTTCTATTTCTTCCAAATACATTTCTTTTTTCATCACCACTACCCCTCCTCCTTTATCTGCAGGTTTAATTATAAGCGATTTGTCATCTTTAAGTGTTTTTAGTGCATTGAATTCGTTTTTGTTTAGATTGCACTTTTTCCCATATTTTGTATCGCTTTTCTCTAAGATTTTATTGATTTCTTCACAAACCACTTTATTAAAACAGTCTAAAAAGCTTCCCCTGCAGTGTGTGGGATAAAAACTTGATGGTGGTTTAAAAGGTGTACAATCATTCATGGGGGGATTATCCTCATCACTTTCCCTAGATTCAAAGAACCGTTTGATTGTTAATTTCCGGATGAATTTTTGAACATCCAGAAATAAATCAAAGCTGTTGGGCTTACAGGATGGTGCAAATTTCAATCCTTTTTGTAGGATTTTTATCTCATATTCCGTTAATTCACGGTCTGATAGGTTGAAAATTTTACCAATGTTTTCTTTAGAGGGGGATTTATCTGATGTTATAATAGTATTGTTCCCTCTTTTCTTTTTCTTTTTCTTTATCTTTTTCTTTTTTATCCCTGCCCTTTTACCTCTTTTTCGGGGGTTTTTAGGGTTTAATGTCTCCAATATTTCTGGCGGTCCTGTTCTAAAAAAGGAATGGGACGGTTGTTTCTTGGGTTGTCATTAAATTCTAAAGGGGTATATCTATTTGTTAAATCTAGATTATACTCTTCTTCCATATTGTGTCTCTGGCGGAAGGGGCGTCTTGGGGTTTCCCATCCGTCTGAGTCCCTAACTGGGTAATTCCTTTTTTGCCATCTTTGATGTTGGTTTTTATTTTGTTGGTTATGGGGTTTTGTATTCTTTCTATATGCATTGTCCTCATATACTGGTAACTGCATACGGTCCTCCGTTCTCATGTTAAATGTCTTTTTTCTCCACTGGGGAGCTTTTCTATAGGGTGTTGTATGTTTTTTAAAAAATTGGTTATTAACTGTTTCAGGTTTAAGGGGAGGCATTTCTATGTCTTTATTGGGATTGGTATCCCTAAGGAATTTTTTCCCTTTTCTTTCCCTCAATTCTCTGGTACTTTTTCCTATTTTGTCCAAAAGGGATTCTTCATACAATGCGAAATCCTCTATACCTTTGAAGGGTTTCACCATCTCCTGAAGATTAGCAATCTCTTCATTTAGAGTTTTTAAGGTATTATTCCTCTCTTTAATGATGAGATTCATTAGGGAAAATGAACATTCATTTAATATGGTGTCCCACTGATTTTTAAAGGAGTCATCTGCTGAATGAAATGATGGTGGTTTGGTTATTTTCAGTCCCTTAGGAACTACTTTGGAGGCTAAATAATGCTCCAATGTAACCATCTCCCACCAAATTTTATTTTCTTTCATCATCACTGACTCTAGTTTGAAAAATACAGACCCTAAGTTCTCATCACTGATATTTATGTTTTCGTCTTGTGATACGAAAGTATTTTTTACCAATTGGTTACGCATGTCTCTAAATGAGAACATATTGAGCAGCACTTATCACAAGAAGGCTTGAATGGAAAGAACAAGATATGACAAAAAGAGTGACTTCTGTGAATTTGTGCGCTTATATAAACACCTATTAGCAGCTGGATATACAGTCTTTAAGGTGCCATTCAAAAACGCCTAACAACAATAGTACAAGAAAGAAAAAAGACAGTTCTCCAGCGCTCAGGTGGTTCCCATCAGATAAATCACCAATTAAAGTGATTGGGTGAATATTTGAAAGTTATATCACCATAAAGTCCTTTTCATAGACACTGTATGAATGAGTCCAAAAATGAAACACTCCTCTTCCACAAATGGTACCATAGAATGAGAAAGAAAAAAACAGATAGTGCAGACTGATAAACACTTTATATATTTAATCAGGATGTACACTTACAATTGTGGGGGGGTATAAAAACACATAGATATCCACAACCAGGGGCAATGCAGGATACAAGGCAGTCTCAGCGGCAGGGCAATCCAGTCTAGATCTGGTCAGAGTCCTTCCTGCTGAATGTCCGTTCCTTAACAATGGTCCCAGGTCCAGATAAGGCAGAATGTCCGGGGTTAGGTGGTGCTAAACGCGTTTCGGATCATATAGATCCTTTGTCAATAGCATTCCTAACCAAATCTCAGAGCGCTTTAAATAGCGTTACTAATTACACATACTTCCGCATTCTGGGCGGAAACAATATGGCCGTGCGTTCCATACGGCCGGAAATGCGTTCCACAATGTTAATCGTGGACGCGCATATATATTGCTGGGCGCACGCTGGTTTTAGAAATGGCTGTGCGTTCCAACTGCTTGCGCTGTGCGTGTCACCAGCGCAATGTAATGAAATACCTTTAGGATAACATTTTATGCATATCGCCAATGTGATTTTGCATATACTTATAATCAATAAAGTGCAAAATTATGTAGAAGCAGCAATAATAAGGATAATATTAACAATAAATACATATATAAAAACATTTTGTGTAAAATATCATATATGTAAAATTAAGTTAAAAAATCCTTAACTCATTAATATATTTAAAAAAACAGTAATATATTAAAAAGAATACATTAAAATGATGATTATTACAGTATATAAAAAGATGATTTTTACAATATAGAAAAAGGGGAGGGATGGTCATTTTAAGACAAGAAATGTTTGAGTTCGAATTCACCATTTAACCCCCCTGGACCGAGGGTATTAAGGCGGTGAATCCATCTCATTTCTGTCTGAGATAGCCTTTTATCAATGTCTCTTGTACGCCATCTGGGAGTAATCATTTGAATGCCACAAAAATTTATTAAAAAACATTCCTTGGACTGATGGTGACTCTTAAAATGATTTGATAAGTGGTGAGTAACTAAACCTTTTCTAATGTTATATATATGTTCAGCTAGACGCACTTTCAATTGGCGACTTGTCTTGCCAATATAAAATAAGTTGCAGGAACATTCTAATAAATATATTACGTTCTTGGAGTGGCAAGTTATAAATTCATTTATCAAATATTTCTTATCTTTAACTTTAAAATCGACTATTTTACGGTTTGGATTTTTTACTGATTTGCACATCAGACAATCGCCACATCGGTGGAAACCTTTGGTTCTAATACTTTGTCGTGGTACATTGTCGATAGTGCTTTTAACTAAATGGTTCTTTAATGAATTAGCCTTCCGATAAATAAAAACTGGTTTTGGAGGAAGCAAATCTCCCAGAATTGGGTCCTGTTTAATCAAATGCCAGTTTTTCTTAAAAACATTCTCGATTTTAAAATGTATATTATTATACTGTGAAATAAAAGCCCATTGATATTTATTATTGGTGTCGTTCTTAGGCGTTTTTTCAGTTAAGAGATCATTTCTATCGATGGCTTCAATTCTATTTTTTGCCTTTGTGAGAATTTCTGTGGTGTATCCTTTTGCCTCCAATCTTTCTGTTACTTCGACAATTTGTTCAGAACACACCAATGCATCAGAGCAGTTTCTTTTTATTCTTGTATATTGCCCAAATGGGATACCATCCAGCCAGTTTTTATGGTGTTGGCTGGTTGTGTCTATGTATCCATTAGAATCAGTGGGCTTTCTGAAAGTCTTAGTATTGACCTGGTTATTGTCAATATAAATAGTCAGGTCCAAAAATGAGATTTCTGATGTACTAGTGTTAAAACTTAGATTAATAGAAAAGTCATTAATATTTAAATTCTCACAAAAGGTTAAAAGGCTTTCTTGACCATCCCTCCAGATAAAAAATATATCATCAATGAAACGATACCATAGGACCAGACCCGCCCCCAGCTGACCGCCCTGCCACACATGTAGATGTTCCCAGTAAGACATGAATAGATTGGCGTAGCTAGGGGCGAATCTGGTACTGAAAGTTCCCTTCATGATAAAAATAATTATTAAGAAGGATAAAATCAATACTTTCAATAATAAAATTCTTAAGGTTACAGGATAGTGGTGATGTTTCTAAAAAATATGAAACTGCCCTTATACCTTTATTTTTCTCTATTATGGTATATAGGGTACTTACATCTGCGCTACATAATATATCGCCTTCTCGCCATGTATAATTGTTTAGATTGCGAAGAAGGTGTCCAGTATCTTTCAAATAGGCTCGGGTGCTAACTACAAGTGGTTGTAGATAATAATCTACAAAGGCAGATAAGTTACTTGTTAAACTATTACACCCAGAGATTATGGGTCTACCAGGTGGTTTGTTCGCATCCTTGTGGACCTTAGGTAAAATATAAAGTGCAGGTATTTTTTTTACTATGCCCATATGAAACACCAGACCCCAAAACGTCATCATCTCTACTGCATCTACAGGGGTCCACCTAGCAAATGATGACGTGGGGTTTTGAGCAATAAACTGCTGGGCATATAAATTAGTTTGGTCCACCATTAAATTTATAAAATCATCAGAGAAAAATAATTTGAAAAAGTCAATTTCTCTGAGACCTGTGGAATCAAATTGGATTCCTGGGATGGCCAAAAACTCAGGAACCTGGGGCTCAAAATTGTCTGGTGGTGGGGTCCATACGAGATCAATTATTGGGGGGGGGGGTCTCAGCTGCTCTACGGGGGCGTCTTTGAGGGGGTCCCTCATCACCAGAGGAGGAAGAGGAGCTTAAGACGAATCCTTCAAATTCCCCGCTTGCCTCACTGGCTGTGTCAGAATCAGAAGCAAGCATGGCATATGCCTCCTCCACTGAATACATTCTTCTGGATGACTGGGATGACATTTGGGATGACATTTTTATTTTTGTGTTACTGGTAGTGAAATGTTTCAACACGTGTATAGTGTAGGGGGGGGTACAAACTTTATTTCAACCCGGGGGGTATGTAGTGTGTAGTGTGTATGTAGTGCAGAAAAAAAAAATACTTTATAAAAAAAAAAAAAAATTGAAGGGGTTAAAAAAAAAAAAATTGAAGGGGTTAAAAAAAAAAAAAAAATTGAAGGGGTTAAAAAAAAAAAAATTGAAGGGGTTAAAAAAAAAAAAATTGAAGGGGTTAAAAAAACAAAAAAAAAGGTCCTGCGCCAAAAATTGAGCACAGATGTTGGTCAGTAACGTCCGTCACTGAACAGCGCTCAAAGGCAACAGGAATTTGATAAAAAAAAAAAAAATAGATCAACCCTGTGCCGAAAAAGCTGATCAGTGATGTACGTCACTGATCAGCGCACAGTGGCCACAGGACACCCACAAAATCACAGTGTGTGTAAAAAAAAAATTAAAAAAAGACCACACAGCACCCACAAAAAAAAAAAAAAGGTGATCAGTGATGCGACACTGATTACCAGTGAGGGGCAGCAGGTGCACAACCTTTGGTGCAACTGGCAGCAACTGACAGGTATATATAAAAAAAAAAAACCTCTGCGCCCCCAAAAAGTTGCTGATCACCTCAGATATAGTGATCAGCACAAAAGGCGGGGGTAGCAGACACAAAATATACACTCTCTATCACTCTCTGTCACTATCTCTCTCTATCTCTCACTATCTATCACTATCTATCACTATCTATCACTATCTATCACTATCTATCACTATCTATCACACTGCAGCAGCAGCACTGACAGTTATATGTATAAAAAAAAACCTGCACCCCCAAAAAGGGGGGGTAGCAGACACAAATCTCTCTATCTCTCACTATCTATCACTATCTATCACTATCTCTCACTATCTCTCACTATCTATCACTATCTCTCACTATGACACTGCAGCAGCAGCAGTGACAGTTATTTATATATAAAAAACCCCTGCACCCCCAAAAAGGGGGGGTAGCAGACACACAATATAGCTCTCTCTGTCACTATCTCTCTCTATCTCTCTATCACACTGCAGCAGCAGCAGGAAGTCTCAGGAAGTCAGATCCAGGAAGCGTCCAGCACGCTACAAGCAGTGATCAAGTGATCAGGTAAGGTATTTGCAAGGATCAGGTAAGTATTAGCAAGGATCAGGTCAGTATCACGGCAGATAGGCACGGTGACCGCTCTGCACGCTATTCCAGACCGGAATGGCGTCTGCAGCGCAGTCACCGTTAGTTTAAATGTCGCGCCTTGGCTGTGATTGGTCCGTGAGTCCCACGGACCAATCACAGCCTTGGGGGCAGGTGGGGTGAGGGTGGGGTGAGGTGTCATCGTCACCGATGACCCCCTCATGCCCCCTGACGCCCGGCGGTGATTGACACCTGTGTTACCAAGCGTCTGATTCGCTGGTAACACAGGAAAACGCTGTGAATGGCTGTTCATACTGAACAGCCAATCACAGCGATCGCCGACGGGGGGGCGACATCGCAGCCCCCCCTGGGCATGCAGGGACATGTCTGCTGTCAGGGACAGCAGACATCGTCCCTCTGTCACTGCGTCTCGAGACGCAGTGACAGTTTAAAGTCATGACGTATATATACGTCATGTGTCGGGAAGTACTTCCCGGCCATGACGTATATATACGTCAAATGTCGTGAAGGGGTTAAGATACAACTTAAATGTAATGAATCCTGTGCGCTGTTTGGATACGTGGCTGATCAACCATCTGTGCCAAAAAGCGATAAAAAACTCATGATAATTCTTTCGGCAGCAAGCAAGAAAGCTATATTGCAACAATGGATCCATGACACTGCGCCCTCCCTGGAAATTACAACTTCTAGACTTCTTTTTTTGTTTACCATGGATTGGCTGGAGACTTCTCTACACAAAGAATCTATGAACCCAGCCTTATTTAAATGCTGGGGGAAATACATCCAGACTTTACCATCTGGAACTAAGTTGGCAATTCAGACCTGTTTCCAGTCCACTTCATGGTACACTATACAAGCCCTTCAAAAAAAGAGCCCCTATTGCACTTTAACTGCTCGTAATTGACCTTTCTTATATTTTCCCTTTTCTCTCTTTTCCATTATTTTCTGCTGGTTGGCTGGATCGGTCCATGGATGGGTATATGGCCTGGGGGCGGAACCGGGCAGATATTTCTTGTGTTTTTTCTCTAGTTATACGTTTCCTTTTGATGTTGGTGTTGTTGATATTTTTTATTTTGTTACTACCGTGCTACCAATACTATTTACTGACTATTTCTTTGAATTTTATCATTCGTGACTGCTGTTTGGCAGTGGTTTCGCTGTGAGTCATATATTTAAACTTCTGTCCTATTCTATGGGTGTGATACAGGGGTCCGACAGTCGGGATCCAGACAGTCATTAGCCCGACGTCGGGATCCTGGTGAGCGCAACTAAACCCCTTGCGGGGTTGGGCAGTGGGCACGGTGACTCGCTACGCAAGCATCCTATTCTATTCCCCCCTATGGGGGTCGTGGACTCCCACAAGGGAAAATAGCCGACGGCCATCTGGAACCCGGCTGTCTGTGTTTTGACAGTCGGGATCCCGACTGTCGGGAACCCGTCCGGCACCCTTATTCTATATACTCAAATTTCTATAGGAGTTACCTCCTTCTTGATACCTATTTCTTTATTACTGTTTGACAGCAAAAGTCACGTTCTTAAATTTTTCTTGATTGTTTTATAGTGTTGGAAAATATTGGAAAATAGACCTTTCCTTCACATTCCGTATATGCTTAATGGCATTATATTGTGCAAATGTGGTGAAAACATAATTTGTTGGAACTCTCCTCGAACCAACTCTGGACAACTTGTTATTCCATTGCTGTAGGGGTACACAAAGGGCTTCGATAATCACTAAGCACTGCAACATAGTGGTTGCCAGTCAACTACATATTCCTTCAGGGTCCAGTTAGATCTGTCACAAGTCCAAGGTGCTATGTCCAGTGTCGTAGTGTTTACAAAGGGGGGTGGGGGGTGATACTCTGGTTGGCCTTCTGCTCCCATATCCCTTGGAAGCTGGGTGGGGAGGGTAAGTATACTTGTCTGATCCCTGAAGAGATTCCACCCATTAAGGTGCCGGCGTCAGTATTCTGTCAACATCCCCGCTGCCTGTCATCCATATGTATCATATTATAGTGCAAGTGGGCAGTCAAACAGGCATCGTGCTGAATTAAAAACAACTCCTGATGAAGACGCGAGTTAGCGTTGAAATGCGTTGAGTTTACATCCAGGATTCCCTTCCCCCATCGTTCAGCAGCTACAAGCAGCATTATACCAGGTATTCAAACCTAAAGGACTGCCTCACATGAACTGGCTCTGAACCTACCTGGACCCACTGGGAAATTATCCGGATTGGACAATCTATGCAGCTATATTAGCAAGGTGACCCCCGATTACCTTCCAGTAAAACTGGTAACTATCATCTGCTGGTGCAATAATTTATGTGGAGCTTACATCTATATATTCTTGTTCACAAAAATTGTTTTTAACTTTCATTATTTTTATTGTAATATGAGAATTCTCATGAAATTGTAATATATTATTAAATGTACAAAAATCTAGCGCTGTACACCCAATCCTTTTTTCTCTCACATGTTATTGGGAGATTTACACACTCCCTGTACAGCAGCTTTGGCCCTGCTTGTGGTTCCTTTCCTATTTTATAAACCATCGTGCTGAATTACCTCATAATAACCGCTGTACAAGGCTTATTTATTATTTTTATTTATTATTATTACTATATTATAATGAGCTGCATTATATGTCATCTAATTCTGAACAAAGCATTACAAATCATGGCTAAAAGCCAACTTTACAATTCAGGAAATGAAATAGAACAGTGCACACAAACATCTCACAACATGTGACCTGTTTTCGTTTACTGCCAAAAGGGAAACCTAACCTCTATTGTTTCACTATTCGAGTACCAATAAAAATAAGGTAACTCATGCGCCAATACCATGGAAAGCGTTGACAGATTGTAAAGCAGCCCAAAATAGTGTGTAACCAGATAAGACCACCATTTTTATCACAAAATTTTTCTGATATAGGTTTGTTTAAATAATTAATCTAAAAATAACCAACGCGCTAATTATATTTTTTGGAATTGCTTATACAAATGAATAAAATACTCTTTATATATATTCTTATTTTTACATTTAACCAGTTGTTATAAGAACATAATCCAATTAAATATTGCAGTAATGACATAAACCAAGATTATAACATCTGATAAAATCTTTTAACTAAACAGCTTTGGTGGATCATACTGTATTTGTATTCTCAATACCCTTGATAGATCTCTGATCAATAGCTATTGAGGGGGGGTTTCAATGTGTGCCGATATTTCAGACATTCGACAAAATTAGCACACACCTATTCAATATGGTCACATTGAAGCCATGCAGCCTCAACTTTAAAAAGAAATTGTAAAAAAATTGGGCGCTTATATACAAAAAATTAAAATTCTATAAAAAGACAACTTCTCTGCCCAGCTGTTGCCGTTACAGCGGATGGTAACGGCAGGGTGGAGGAGAAGGCTGGCATTTACCCCCTTGACAACGACCAAGTTAGCCCCTGGGAGAGCATGTAATCCCTTGGCAACAAGCAAGTTAGGCCCTGGCAGAGCAGGTTAACCCCTTGGCAATGAGCAGGTTAACCCCTGGCAGATCATGGTAACCCCATAGCAACAAACATTTCCCCCTGGAAGAGCATGTTAACCCTGGCAGACCATGGTAACCCCATAGTGGCAGATCATGTTAACCCCCGAATACCATGTTAACCCCACTGGCAATGAGCATGTTAACCCCTGACATCAAGCAGGAAACCCATAGCAACGAGCATGTTGGTAAGCGGAATTTATGTGGCATAATATGTAATTACGGCATGTGGTATTATATGTAAAAAGCATTACGATGTTTGGTATAATGTGTAATGGACATTCCGGTGTGTGGTATATGTAATGTGCATTATGGCGTGTGTACATTTTTGGGGGGCGCCTTTGGCGCACACGATCCCTAGTTTTACTTTATAGTTTATAGTCTCCCGATGCATGCGTGGGTTTCCTCCGGGTACTCCGGTTTCCTCCCACAATCCAAAAATATACTGGTAGGTTAATTGGCTCCCAACAAAATTAACCCTAGAATGTCTGTGT
The DNA here is from genome assembly GCF_055691185.1 of Crinia signifera. Classification (NCBI taxonomy): domain Eukaryota; kingdom Metazoa; phylum Chordata; class Amphibia; order Anura; family Myobatrachidae; genus Crinia; species Crinia signifera. The sequence continues at coordinate 109,982,506 of NC_139217.1, read as the reverse complement.
CTGTGCATGTACATGTGGTAAGGAAAATATACAGTAGATTGTAAGCTCCACTGAGGCAGGGACTGATGTGCATGTTCAAATATTCTCTGTAAAGCGCTGCGGAATATGTGTGCGCTATATAAGAAACTGTTAATAATAATAATAATAATAATAATAATAATATTTAATTGGATGTTTTAATAACAACCAGTTGAAAGTAAAAGTAAGAATATCTACAATTTATATAAAAATCAATACAAATTGAGTTTATTACAGGTATTGTATTTTATTCATTTGTATCAGTCATTTAAAAAATATAGAAATTAGCGCAGTACATATTTTTAGTTTAGTAGCTTTTCATACCCATGAGAATTGTGGGCATGATATGTTGGCACAAACAGTCTGCCGCTGAAGATATTAGGGTTATAAAAACTGCATTGGATAATTACAGAATTTACAGCGTTTGATCACTTGATGTTCGTTTAAATAGCTCAATTAAAAAAACAAAGTAGTGGAAAAGCAAAACATCATCATTCCCCATAAAATATACTTTATGGGTTCTGTGAAGCTGAATACACATTATGGCAGATTTTGTGAGCAAACACTGCCAAACATTGCAGACTGCTCTTAAAGGGTTCCATGGTGGAGCTTTTCTTGGAGTCAGTCTATCCCCTTGGTGAATCATTAGAGAACTCCAGTAAATAAGTTCTTACAAACAGGTCTTCTACTTCAAGTCAGCAGAACCATTAGTTAAATATGTTCTTATTCAAACTCAAAATGACATACAAAAATATTTTATAACAATAACGAAGGCTAAAATGATATTATATCTGTTCACAAATAAATCAGCAAATTTAGCGTCTCCTGACATAAATAACTATTTATTAAACAAAACACATAAAAATTAAACATATAAAAGGCACGAGTAATTATGGAGCTTGGGCTGATACCTTGATACATCAAATAAGTAAAACAGTTGCATCTCTTTGGAGGCAGTTGGTATAGATATAGACAGGGCTGGTGTAAGGCTTCTCAGCACCCCAGGCAAAACATCAACCTACTGAATACCCAACATCACACTACTATCAATATCCACTTTACAACCCCTCAAGTGACGGTGTGGAGGTGGCATCTTTTAGAAGTTCCACAGCCACCACCTGCATTTAGTACAGCTGGAAGAAGAAGCCACTGTTGAGACCTGGGTGGGATGCACAAATTGCCGCCTAGTATGTAAATAGTCAAATCAACTTCATGAAGATAAAAGAAGGCAGTATATCACATGCCAGATGATATAGGCTGGGTTTGTCAGCACTGATACAGCTCTCCTCTCCCAGCTTTCCACTCTGGAAGGACCTATGGTAGCCTTCCAATAATTGTAATCATATCAGAGTTTGTGTCTCTTATTACTCTGGCAAATCCCCATTCACTGCATTCATTGGTGACATGTAATATCCTTCGGCTGTACAGTAGACCAAACCAAGGAGCATTTGTGTCTTTTTGGATACTTTCATGTATTCACTCACAAGAAAGATATTTTTACAAGCGTGAATCATCAGCAATTACAGAAGAAGTTTCAGTGTGAATCAGCAGCAGTCACATGGTAGATCATGTGATAAAAAGGGAACATTCATGAAAATAAGAAAAGTTTGTATGATGCTATAAAAAGACTTTAACCACCACAATATTCTCGCATTAGTTAGGGGAGTGACATCAATTGCTGTGGCTTTCATATTCATATTCTTAGTCTGTACATTCGTAATTTCCTCCAATCTCCTCATATAGGGGGATAGATGTAGAAAGCCTTGAAAAGTAATAAAATGGAGAGTGATACACAACCAACTGCCAGCTCCTAACTGTCCTGTTTCAAAAAAAACCTGTATCATGGAAGTTAGGAGCTGATTGGCTGGTGCTATATCACTCCATTTTTAGTTTGATTCTGGCTATCATTTCATAGAATGTACTACATAAATGAAACCTGAAATTTGATTAGGCAACTCCTCCAGGGTGCTCATCGGGATGCGGCAGTTAAAGATGGACAAATAAAAAAAGGTCAACATGCATTAGGTCGACAGTGTCAAAAAGGTCGACACAAGCAGCAATAGGTCAACATGCATTTTTCAAAAGATTTTACAAAAAATGGTGGTTCTTCATAATTTAACTGCTTCGGTGGTATGTCCGGAAATTTTCCGGGCTCAGCTGCGCTGCTGCAGCGGGATGTCCTGGGCATATCCGGGAATACCAACACTGCCGACGAGCACTCCCCCGGAAATTCAGGGCCTCTTGGGAGCACTCGAACACATGAGTGCCCGTACACCCGAGTGCACTCCTTGCTGCTGCCACAACTGCCCCTCCCCCCCAGGGGCCCTGAACTTCCCCAATTTGCGCACTCGGGGCCACTGCTGTTTCTGGCTGCAGTACCACTACCTGCAGAAGGTAGTGGCTGCAGCTTGACAGGTGGGTTTTCATGGGGCAGGACTAAACTGGCCTGGTAGGTTTGTCCTGCCACAGGAAAACCCACCACTCAAGAGGGTAATATCCAAGTTGGCATATCATTTGATTATAACATGCAGTGTCGACGCTGACCTATGTCGACAGACACAAAAAAACATAAAACCTCATGTCAATCTTCTTTTCCTATTTGTCCATGTCAACCATTTTCATGTATGAACCCTTTGACTATTATAGTGGTCTACCTAAAGACCCTATGACCCATACCCGTGCTCATCCCAAGCAGCCATTCAGAAAATACTTAAGATATTCTACTAGATATAACTTGAATGTCAACATGGATGAGCATGAGAAGAATGATGAACACGAATTTATACCCTAGCAAAGCAGTAACTTACTGACACGGGATCTTAAGTACGCCTCAAAATCTATTAACTGCAACAATATTATCGGTCTTACATAATACATATATACATACCACATATAAAAGGCACAAAGTAACTATAGTCCATGTGTTCTGTAATACTAACAACATAAATAAGCTCAACATTTCCCAGCTATTATCACGATATCTCGAGCGCAGCCCGGAGCCCAGCAGCAGGGCTAGTGTTGTCCCTGCTGTGGGGATAGGACAATGCTAGCCCTGGGCTAGCAAAGAGGCCGTGGTGATTTAACGCCTTGAAGGCTGTTAATGCATCGCCCCGGCCGCTAATTGCTGGCAGGGATTGCAGGGGACAGCCCAGCTGAGCGTTACTTGGCGGGCTGTCCCTAGCGCACGTTAGGTGCACTGTTAGTACATTTGTAAAAACTTAACCCCCCCCCCCAGTTAACTAGCATTAAGTGTAGATATGCACTTAACGGAAGTTGATACATCTGCCCTTATGTTATGAAATGGCAGCGAGTGAAGATCCTCCTCTGCATCTATATCGGGAAAAGGGAGGGGGGGGGGGGAGTGGCAGGGGAGTTGGTAGAACAGAATATCCTATACATCCCTATCTATCGTCCTTTGATAGGGGGGATTCCTTATTGTATGGTGGATATGTGTGATTCCCAGACAATAGCTCTTATAGCAATGCACAGTAAAGAGACTGGTTGAAGCTCTCCCTTATCCTGGTTTCCTCAAATTCAATGGAACTCATATCTGAAAGAGGGCCACGTTTATCAAATGATGTGGCCCCTGAGTAGATGACTTTCAGACTCGCATGGTCACATGGGGCCTTATTTTGGTTCATTCTTTCTGACAAAATCCTTCTTAGATGGACAAAACCATGTGCACTGCAGGGGGGGCAGATGTAACATGTGCAGAGAGAATTAGATTTGGGTGAGTAATTTTGTTTCTGTGCAGGGAAAATACTGACTGCTTTATTTTTACACTGCAATATAGATCTCACTTTGAAGTAAAACCCCACCCAAATCTAATTCTCTCTGCACAAGTAACACCTGCCCCCCCTGCAGTGCACATGGTTTTGCCCATCTAAGAAGGATTTTGTCAGAAAGAATAAACCAAAATAAGGCCCATGGTGACATAATGCATTACTTTTCCTCAGATGTGGCGAGAAATCTTATGCACAGATCTCATCTATTTTTAATATTAGAAAAAAAAAAAGAAAGAAAGAAAAACCTACAACCGGTGATCACTCACTTTCTATGTTTTGTTACATCAAGGAAACTATCAAGACCTTTCCTAATAATTTTCAAGTGCAGATTTTCATGAAAATTATACCCCTTGCAGACAGAAAAATCCCAAAGACCCGGGTTTTTCCTGGATGCAACAATCTGGGTAGGACTCTGACCCCCTTTCACACAGAACATATAACCCTGGAATTTCCCATGTTGACCCCTTTCAAACAGAAGCCTGATTATCCCTGCTCTCTACACATAGCAGGCAGATTTGGGAAGCTTGTATAAATGTACACTTACTGGGTATAATCAGAGAAATACAGCATACGAGGGTGCTGTCCAGCCAGGGAGAACCCCTGATCCCACTATAGACACATCTCCAGGAATAGCGTGTGGAGCGGGGCCAGCACAACTTCACTCTGGGATGCTGATTTACGAGGCTACTGCTTGTGCCAAGTTCCTGCATAGTAAACAGAGTACATAGGAGGGCACATTGGGAGCGTAGTGCCTCGGCACACACAGAGGGGACACTGGCAGTCTGCGCACTCACTGCTGGGCCACAGCCCACAGACATGCCAATGATCCGCCCCAAACACTGGAAGCAGGCCCTCTACACTATCCACACAGTGCCTGCATACTGGTAACACCCGAAGCACAAAGCCTGCTGCTGTCAGTGATCAGTGCCTTTCTGAATATTGATCCCAAAAACCCGGGCTGCTCCCTTTCAGACAGCCACGACCCCGGTTTTTGGGATTAAAGCCCCAGCATTTTAGATCCGAGCTGACCCTTTAAGACAGAAACCTGGACCAGGGTAATTCACGCTTTTTTTCCCTTAAGTTGAAAGGGGTATTACAAATATAATCCTGCTTTTTTATGTTGGAAAAGTGATTAGATTTGGTCATAAAAGAGGGTATAAGAAAATGAAAGGCTATGTGCTATAAAAAGAAGAGAATCATTTTCAAGGGTACTGCTTAGAAAAAGTATGGATAGAAAAGTCTCCACCAAGGGGTGAGAAAAGCCTCAGCAGCAATCGGGCTAAAAAAAAACAACATAATACTGCAGTTTCCCAGCACAGTGACAAGTTCTTCCTTGTTAATGAGGTATCCCGTTGTCTGCAAGACGAGCAAATGATAGTGCAATGCTCTCTGAGAAACAGAGAGGAAGTGTTTTTAGCACTGTAACAATACAACAATGCTTTCCCTGTGTGCTCGTCTATGCTGTGGGCGAAATCTGTTATTCCAATCCTGTATTCGCATCCTCACCTCGCAGACTTCCTAAAATGAGGTCATCCTAACGGAATATTATAATCTGTAGACAGTATAGACAAACAGTGCCAAAACACATGGACATAACCTTTATGAACATGGTGCACTACATATGTAAAAGAGCAACTAAAATGCAAATGATGTAAATATGCTACATTACTACTTAATCCTTCTCTAACTTGGAGCTTGGTCATATGTACACATGACAAGAACTTCATAATCACACAGTCACAACAGCTTCAGAAACACACATGCAAGATGCACATAAGCAGATAACCTCTAGCAAGGAGAGGTAAAAGTAAAAAGGCACATAGCAATAGTCCCAAACATTTTCAGTTTGAGGCACCTTTAAGGCCCCATACACCAGAGCACAGTATTGCATTCAGCCTCGCATGCGATACTTCAGCAATTCCCCACCAGGGAACCTAGGTCTTTTGCATACAATGTATCACATGCGATGCCATTCACAGACCCAGGATTCAATGTATCCATGAGGCAGCCATGCCGTGTGGCAGTAAATTACATATGCTATGACACATTTTCACACGATTTGGACCCATTGGTACGATAAATCGTGTGAAAAGGGCCATATTGTACTAACTAGTATGTGGGGGACGTTAGGGTCTTTATAGTTTTAGAAGACACCCCTAAGCCAAAATAATTACAGAGCAGTCCATTTTTAGATTGTAAGCTTGGGCAGGGCCCTCCTACCCTTTGACTGTCTGTAAATACCCTGTTTGATGTATCACTGTCTCCTTTTGTAAAGCGCAACGGAATATGCTGCGCTATATAAGAAACTGTTAATAAATAAAATAAAGAAGTTGCGTAAAAATGTAACAAATAGGTCAGGATAGATTTTGGGTACCTGGTGCACTAAAGACAGGAGCACACCTATGACCTAAAACAAGCGTTTGCCTGTGGCATCAATCATGGATGTCTGTTATTGTTTAGTGTAAAGCTTCTGGGTTTTTTTCGGGATTGGTACGAAATCCCGGCGGCCGGAATCCTGTCGATCAAAATCCCGACGACAGAATACCGACCGCCGAAATCCCGACATGCGCTCGCCTCGCAGCGGGCCCGGTGCCTCGCTGTGCTCGGCACACTTTTTTTCTCCCTCTATGGGTGTTGTGGACACCCATAGAAGGAGAAAGTGTCGGGATTTCAGCGGTCGGGATTTTGACCGCCGGGATACACCCGCCGGAATTCTAACTGCATCCCTTTTTTTCTACATTGCTGCTCTGCCTGATTTCATATCAAGATTACCAATGCCTCAGGTTCTTTCTAGGTCTCTCAGCTATAGAGGAATGAAAACGCAATAAAAAAAATGTAACCCATAGTTTTTGTGTGATGATGGTACAAAAAGGCATACAAAACTTCCCTTGCAGACACAACCCTCTCTTACTAAATTTTAATGCAAAGTTTAAGGGTGAAATTTATTAGGATGAGAGATTCAGAAAGTGAGATATTTGAAAAGAAATCTCCAGTTTTTTAAGCGGCAACCATTTACACTTCAAAATCAAACTGGTTTTCCGGTGAAAAGGATTGCCGCTTTAAAAAAAAAACCTGGAGATTTCTAACGAAATCTCTCACTTTCTGAATCTCTCATCAGATTTCCCCCCCCCCCCCCAAGTGTTTTCTAAATTTTTAAGGCTGCTATAATTTGAGTGTCCTTAAAAATGCATACAGTAATACAAAACAATATATAATCTACCAATATACAGACAGCTTAAAGTTTCAGAGCTGATGTTGCACTTAGCAGATATAAATAGTCCCTTCTTGCCCTTTCAACACTTCACTGAGAACAGTACTAGCATTACTACAGGTTTAGATAATGGTCTTATAGGATCCAACCACATCATTAAGGGTCATTTTCTAAGGATATTTATTTCCTTCAAACCAACCGTAGACAGCTGACAAGTGACCCTAGGGTACATGTATGCTGGTGTTGTAGCAAATACAGACCGTAACAGCGCAGGGACTGGTGGGAATGATTAACCATGCATACTAAACAACAATAATAATAATGATAATAAATAAATATATAATGCCTGCAAAGCACATTAACTAACACAATTTAGAAAAAGCATTTTGACTAGCGTATGAAGCGTTCCCCAAGGCTACATTCAACTAAACGGCATTTCTTGAAAAACAATTCCTATGTATTAAAATAATTTTTAACGTTCCGTAGACCAGCTGTTCCTGTTTCCAATACAAAAAGGGTGCCATGCTTGTGAGACTCGGTTCATTAAAGGGGTATACCCAAATAAATGTGTGCAACATATCGATCTACAGTATAAAAGGATTGCAGGACCCAAACCCCTTATTACTGATATAAGTCCCTATAGTCCTGTAGTAAATTATTGCATCAGTAAAACATATAGATATTCATATTTACAAATATGACCATTATGAATGAAGGATTCAGTCTACTTTATGGCCCATAATAAATGGTTGAGGTAATCCATGGATCATTTTCAAACATTCCAGTAAGAGTTCATATAAAGGACACTGCATTTATTAGACATACACACGATAAACGATGGAAAATCTGAACAAAGACTAAGAATACATAAACAACAGTGATAATCTGTATCTCCAGTAGTTCCAAATAAAGGAATTGTCTAAAAATGAATGACACACAACACTATACATATTATCACTATTGAATGTTTAAATATTCTCTGTAAGGTTCTGCGGAATATGTGCTTGCTATATAAAGAAGTGGTAATAATAGTGTTCATGCTATGCTGTTTTAGCGCCACGCCCTGCCTAATTTTTAAAGGGCAAAACGCGCCCTGCAGTTTTTGCGACGCCCTGCTTAAACAACCCAGCTCCTCCGTTTCCGCTGCGGGACTCCGGAGGTCAAGCCCCAGCTCAGACTACTGGTGACATCGGCGGGCAAGACCGCCCACATTTTTGATGGCGTTGGGTGGGTCCGCCCACATTTGTGACATTCAAAGTGCCCCTTGCACTCCAGCACCCTGCCCTCCTGTGATGCTGGAGGGAACACTAAATAAATAAATAAATAAATAAATATTACTATTTTTTTTTTAAGTATGTGCCCCACTCAGTTTTAGGTTCTCAGCATATACAGGTATCTGGTGCATGCCAACTTGTTGATTTTGCACAAGTGTTAGTAAGAAAGATAATTTGGACATGGATGTCTTACTGTTCTTTGTATGGTGCCACAATGGTTCCACAGTGCCAGCAAAGTATATAAACAGATGAGCACAGAACAAGAAAATAGCGACTGTCAGTACAAGACAATGCTGGACACGTAAATGGTATATAAACATTTCTGCAACAGTTATCAGAACACTGAAAGTAGTATCATGCTGGCAGAAACCAAGTGTAAGGTGTCAATGTAGGGTGTATGGAGTAGATGATCCTATAAGTGAGGGAATGAAAAGCACATAAAGGGAAGAGACAGTGGGCAGATATAGTAAGCCATTAAAAGAGATAAACGCAAGAGTGATAAACGTCCAGCCAATCAGCTCCTATCTACAATTTTTTAAACCCAGCCTGTAACATGGTAGTTAGGACCTGATAGATTGGATGTTTAGCACGCTTTATCACCCTCGAGTTCATCTCTTTATAAGGCATAATACATCTGCCCCAGTATTCCAAGGTGTCCAAAACCCGTGCCCGAATTAAACTGACCACATCAGCCAATGAAACAGACACTACCTGTTGACAGCTGTGAAAAGCTGAAAAACAGTCTAGATCTGGGGTAGCCAACCCTAGTCCTCAAGAGCTACCAACAGTGCATGTTTTGCAGGTCTCCTCACAGAATCACAAGTGAGCTAATTAGCTCCATCTGTGTATCTTTTAAAATGTGTCAGTGATTGATGAGTGCAGCTGTGCAGCAGCTAGGTTGTCTGGAAAATGTGAACTTTTGGTAGCTCTCGAGGGCTAGGGTTGGCTAACACTGGTCTAGATCATAGGTCTTCAAACTGTGGCCCTCCAGATGTTGTGAAACTACAAATCGCAGCATGCCTTGCCACAGTTGTAACACTCCCTTATAGCAAAACTGTGGCAAGGCATGCTGGGATTTGTAGTTTTACAACATCTGGAGGGCCATAGTTTTAAGACCCATGGTCTAGATCAGGCATGTCCAACGTTGGCCCTCCAGATGTTGTGAAACTACACATCCCAGCATGCTTTGCCACAGTTTTGCTAATAGAGAATGCTAAAACTATTGCAAAGCATGTTGGGATGTGTAGTTTCAAAACATCTGGAGGGCCAACGTTGGACATGCCTGGTCTAGATGGTTTCACGGTATCCGGACTGATCATAGACCGACTCATGATAGACAGTCATATGGTCGACCACTAATGGTCAACAGTCAAAAGGTAGACAGTCAAAAGGTAGACAGTGTTTAAAGGTCGATACACAATAGGTCGACAGGGTCTAAAGGTCAACATGGTCAAAAGGTCGACCTAAAGGTAGACATGCATTATTTTACTAAATTTTCAGCCGACAGGCGGTATTTCATGCCCTACCATCCACGCAGGCATGTCCAACGTTGGCCCTCCAGATGTTGTGAAACTACACATCCCAGCATGCTTTGCCAGAGTTTTGCTATTAGAGAATGCTAAAACTATTGCAAAGCATGCTGGGATGTGTAGTTTCAAAACATCTGGAGGGCCAACGTTGGACATGCCTGCTAGGGCATGGAGGGACAATAAAATAGTGTGCCGAGCGCAGCGAGCCATGTAAGGGGACGCGGTACACTTAGACAGTGTCCATGTCGACCTATGTTGACAGACACCCTAAAAACCTTTAGACCCCGTCGACCATATGATGAGTCTATCATGAGTCAGCCTATGTTTTATACCATAACCGGTTTCACTTGGTTGGTTCTAAATCTTGTCCAGTTTTCTTCAGTTATTCAGCTGCCACCAGGCACTGAATGGAAATCATCTCTATAGCTTTCAATGTAGAAGTATCGTGCGGTCACTCCCCAGCATCAGCTGCACTATAATATAATCTAGGGCTGTTACATAATGACACTTTACATACATGGAAATATTTACATGAAAACCAAAGCCCTCAGCTTCGGCACTGCCACTGAAGATATTTCAGCACCTCTTTACTACCAAACATTGCTTTAAAATCTAGAAATGATCAGGTCCAATAAAAAAAAAAAAATACATATTTTTTTCGTTTCCATATAGTTTTTCCCTACGCGGAGTATCAGCACATTTATCTCACAAGCATTCAAGCATGTGTCTAAAGATTTCTCTGGAATATAGCCATGCACATGACATGCTTTGGCATACACAAACACCACATAATCCAAGTGAACACACACATACAATGTGAAAAAAAAAAACAAGCCAAGTTTTTAATCAAACCTTTCAAGCAGATGTTTTCAATACCTTACAATGAGAATGACTAACGATTCAGTACGGAAAAGTTGGTATTTACTTTTCGGATGAAGCACACGTTTACAAACCCAAATATTTATCCCACACGTAAAACTACCCAATTGGAAGGAAACCATTTCTTGTCCTTAATTTCAATGTCATAAATATGTCATCAGGACAAATCCACTCACCCAATGGAATTTGCTTTTAAATTTAAAATTTGGACGTTTAAACACAATATTGCTACTGCAGGTGGCAGTCACCCGAAGAACAAAGGGTCCTGTTGTCAGTCCTCTTTATATTCGTTATAATAGTGCCTTAAATATGGTATCAAATTCATGTGTGTTAAGCCAGTGGTTAGGAGTCCATAAAACAGGGGTTGGGATCGTTTGGTCTACAGCATTAGGTCGACATGGTTCTAGGTCGACATGGGACAATGTCAACATGGGGTTTTTCACTTTTTTACCAGAATGTTGACACAGTGCACCGCACCGGCTCGCTATGCTTGGGGCACACTATTTTATTCTCCCACCAAGCCCTAGTAGATGATAAGGCATGAATTACTGCCTGTTGGCACATGTCGGCTCAAAAAACAGTAAAAAAAACATGTCGACCCTTTGACTGTCGACCTAGACACTGTCAACCTAATGCTTGTGTCGGCCTAGTGATCTGCCGACCTAGATCCATGTTGACCTGATGGTGTCGACCAACATGCTGTAGACCAGGCATGTCCAAACTATGGCCCTCCAGCTGTTGTGAAACTGCACATCCCAGCATGCCTTGCCATAGTTTTAGCATTCCCTAATAGCAAAACTGTGGCAAAGCATGCTGGGATGTGTAGTTTCACAACATCTGGAGGGCCATAGTTTGGACATGCCTGCTGTAGACCAAATGACCGTATCCCTAAAACAAACACATACATGAATACAAAGAAAGAATAAATTATTGTATATGTATCAGTAGCATTCGCATTCTTACTCTATGAGCACTACATTTTGGTGAAGACACCTAATGGGACCTACACACAGGGTGAAATTCAGGGCATTTTCTATGTGATCTCACTAGAGATCCTAATGGACTTTACCGTGGATTGAATTCACAGAATAGTGCTCACAGCCCTGTAGGGTAGCGAACAATTTGAACAAATTCAGGCTGAAACCTCCGCAATAAAGGGAAGAGACTTGTTTCCATTAACTGACCCTAACAAAAGGGTTTAAAAGAGGAGAATGGCTACAATTAACATACGTAGCAGTCATCATTGACAATAACAAGGACCTAGTCTTCTTCTCTCGACATTCTGAGTGTGTAAAATCTGAATGCTGCTCTTTATTTGTTTTCTTCTCTGACTGGTTCTACTCCCAAAAGTGCCTGCTACCATCAGTAGTGAACAGTTTATTATTATTTAACTGACTTCTCTGGAGATGATAACGGACTGGTTATTTCATACATTTAGAAGACAACATGCAAGGCATCAAGACACCTGTCCCAAGAGATCAATACTGACTGGTTAGTTGGAAAAGTAGTAAAGCATGTCTACATAATGACTAATCATTGTGTGCCCATGTCATTGTAATGGATTTGCACTACTAGCTACCTATTAGCCACTCCTTGCTGCATTTCATCTGCAGCTTGGGGTCAGTTAATCATTTAAAATTAAAGGATACATATACAATTTACATACATTTCAAACAAAGACAAGAAGCATGCACTTACTACATTTCTTGTATACAATGCCATTTAATCATCAAAAGTTACCGGTAAGCACTAAAAATTCAAAATTTAAACACAAAACTTGCACCCACTCATCTTTGGAACAAAATGATTACAACTTACAATAGAAAAACTGTGCAATATAACAAAGTTATATTACAAAATGTTTAACACCTGCAGAAACATTTCTTCTTTGAAACACATATCCAAATTATAGGAAATCAAATTTTTTCCCCCAATGTACACAGACTCGATGTCCCACCTCACTTCTATTTCAGTGGTAATTAAAGCTTGGTCAGCTGTCTCTTGGGTTAAAGTATGTACCAGTGACTCTCAATCATTCAAACCAGTTAAAGTTACAGTATATTAAAAGGTGAGTAGTTCACACCAGCAAATATTTACACAGAGCAGACACACCTATGCTCACATTTTCAGCAGACCACAGTATATAGGAAAATGCATAATCCCTTTGTGCATTACAAAAGACAATTGTAACTTGCTAACTAATACCCCGTTGTCACTGCCGCAAAAACCCGGGTTTCTGCCAGTGCAAGCAGTAATTTCCGGTGTCCTGTTTTAGTGTGAAAGGGGCTTTTTGAAATTCCCAGGTGTTATGCCCCGGGAATTACACACTGGTTTTTTGCAGGGTTTTTCCTGGGTAATACACGGGTGTATGGCAGTGTGAACAGGTTAGACCCGGGTTTTTCTCACAAAATGCAAAAAAGCAAGTTCATTGCATTGCTCAAAGCTGCTTTTTAAACAGCCAATCAAAGATACTTTTGAAACATCCAATCAAAGCTGCTCTTAGATGGGAAGCAGTGTGAACGGGGCAGACACAGGAATTTCCTGGGTCTAAGGTGCAGTATGAATGGGTTCTGTAGAGCTGAGATGCTCTGTGCCCCACCAAAAACATGGGAACAAAAACCCGGGATTTTGCAGGGGCGGCAATGAGAACGCAGCATAAAACTACAATTCCCATGTAAAGAAAATGAACCCCTATATTTAATGTAATTACAAAATCAAGGTCTGCCACAGAATAATGTTATCCAAATATTGGACTTCCAATCATAAAGAGGTACATTGCGTTATTCCATGCAAATTGTAGACCCTGATTCTTTACTTCTCAAATGTTCAGTCTGTGTCTTCCCATTTGCACCCTTCCCACGTCAATGCTCTGTCCTTACTAACATAACACAAGTGAACAGGTAAACACATCTTATAATATTAATATAAACTATGCAGGTTTGTCAGACACTGTCGCTAACAAAATCAGACTGAAAACTCTGACTAATAAAAATAAAGGATAATAAAAACTCCAATAAAAAAGGGCCCAACGTAAATAAATAAATATTTTGTTATCTTAATACGGTGGCACTATATAAATAAATACCAATAATAAAAGCATCTTAAATATATATATATATCAATTTGGTTTCAGAAAGGCAGGGAAGCCACTGCCCATACAATGTGGAGGACCCTTCCAGGCTCCTATAGCCAAAACCTGTGCAGTGCTGGCTGCTGTTACTGTGGCTGAGGAGGACGGACTCCTATGCAGGGTCTGGGAGACGCCTGGTGAGCAGCACTCTCGCTCTCCCTCCTACACACCATGAGAGCTGTATGTGAGCAAGCACAACAAGTCCGGGTACCGTTCTGCACACTTCGCCCCCTCTTCCAACTATGTGCACGCCTGAAACCTCCTAGAGTTCCCCTCACCTGAGAAGTCAACCCCTGACTGGCACACACAATCCGGGGTGGGGAAGGTAAGATCTACATGACTGCTGAAAATATGTCAACATGCATATATCCTCTACGCGACACGATTCTTGTAAGCTCTGTGTGACTTTGCAGCACCGGGCATCCTTTTTGCAACCTTTTCCTTTAAATACAGTATCACACTGTAATATTCCATTTCTTATGCAGATACAGCAGGCCAGATCATATTAGTGTATAGGCACCTTCGCGAATGTTGTATACTATGCTATGCACGTATCATTTTCCCATATGCCTTGGATCACCCACAGTGTAACCTTCATAGTGTGCCCAACATAGCTGCCTCAGGTTTGAGAGAAGATGGCAGGGACTGAGTTTGGTACAGGTGTTTGAGAGAGATGGTTGAGGTAGAGCTGCCATTAGGGCATACTTGCCTACTTTTGAAAACTAATTTCAGGGAGATTTGAGCTGCTAAAAGAACGCAACGTGTCATGCTCCGCCCAGAGGGCATGTCTAACTTAACCTATGGCCACTATGGGGTTTTCGTGCAGTGGCAGAAGAAAACTCTGGACCACTTTGGGCCTGATTCAGTTACGGATGTTGCTTCCTTGTCACACTGCACTACACATGTGAAAGACAACTTCTGCCTCTTTTGCTGCCTATACATATATAAGTATGCATTACACACATCTACCCCACAACCCTCCCCTCATATTGTAGTCAGTACACACCACTATATTACATTACACACATTCCCCCATATTACACCCAGTACATACATGCTATTACATTACACCAGGGCTTGGCAAATGTTGAAAAATGGTAAGGGGGGTGGGGTAGAACCCGCACAGACTGAAAATTATGCTATTAATTAAAGAACCAATATGAAGGACTATCCATAGTAAATTCTGCTAGTCATTGATTGGTGGTGCGCCCCAAAATTCAGTATTGTAACTGAATAAGGGGTTTTTGTTCACCTGATAGAGGTGAACCAAAGAAAGAAAAAAGCTTTGTGGGCGCACTCTTATTGTATGTAAATATGATGTTAATTTAAAATTTAACTTTTATTATGATCCTTATAAAATAAAGTAACAAGAGCCGTTACAAGGAATGGAAGGACAGAAAGAATAGTTAGAACAAGGTCTATAGTTAGATTTATATAAAATGTAGTGTGATAGCACTAGTAGCTTTTTCACACATTAATCTCCATTCAGCGCATTAGTTCCTTGATCATCATTGGTATGTATACACAATGTGATTATAGGCGAAATTGAATGGTTTGTATCCCTCAATTGGAAGGCTGGAATTGCCTTAGGGGGATATCGGTTGCCCCAGCGACAGAGTTTATTGGTATTTGTAGCTTGTATTGCTCATACAGTAGGCGTATCCAGTGCAATCTATTTGGGGAATATACTTGTCCAATTTTTGGATACCACACCAGTGATTCTTCAGGGGTCTCCCACCAAAATACTGAACTGGCCCTTCACTGCTTTGCTTCCAAGTTCGGGAAGTTTTGGGCAGTTCCAGTGAGGTATGGTGGTATAATTAGGACTAAATTCCCATTCAGCAATTGCCTGGTTAACTGCAATTAGAGCATTTATAGCCAATTTCATACCATATTGTTTACAAAGAGATCCACGGAGGTCAGTATTTGGCAAATGGCAACTGTATGTGGCAACAGAGATTTACCGTTTATTGGGAGCCGTGTGTACCTTTGGAAATATAATCGTAAATGAAGAAATAGGCAAAAATGCAAAAATTTATGAAAGGGAATAAAGTGAAGAAATGAAAAAAAGAAATGAAAAAAATATATATTTATATACAGTAAAATTACAGAGCGAGAAGTACAAGAAAGAAGAAGAAGGAATTAGGTGGGGGGGGGGGAGAAAAGGGGGGGGGGGAAGAAAAAGAAATTAGGTGAGGAGCAGAGAGAGGTGAGTGGATATAGGAATTAAATTTTTGTTTTATGCAGGACTTAAATCACAATCTAGGTGGTATAGTCACAATTTAATGATCACCAGTATTTGGGCAGTGAGAAGAATATTATTAACCTGTATTCAGGTAATAGAGTATATCAGCCACTCAACAATATTATCCCCTGGCAAATAAAGTTATTCCATTTGGAGCTGCTGCTGCAGGAGAAAAAAGCACTGTGACCCAACGTTATTATCAGTGGTGCATTGCAGTTATTGATGTTACAGGTTTAGTGTCCTGGATATTTTAGCACTGAAATTGTGCTTTTGCTGCAGATCGGAGAAGAGCACTGTAACCCAGCGCTGTTGCCGGAGGTGCTGGCAGTACTTTTATTTTTTGTCCGACTAACACATGAGCTAACGTACTAGAGACATTGACACTGAATTAGTGCGTTAGTTAGATAGAAAAGGGGTGTCACTCTGCCGCTAAGTGCAGGCAGGGGACACCAATACCTTAAACGCCGGGTCCTGGCGTTTGGATGTAGATGGACCTCAGGGGCCCGTGGTGAGGGGCTGGGGTGTCCAAAACTGGTGGGGGGGATGGTGGGCACTGGATCGCTGCTGCTGCTGTAGCTGGGGTCCGTTAGAACACGTGTTTTCGCCGTTTTAGGCTTCTTCAGTATGCGCCATTTTGTTTGAGGGCAAGTGCCCTTAAATTGGACAAGTATATTCCCCAAATAGATTGCACTGGATACGCCTACTGTATGAGCAATACAAGCTACAAATACCAATAAACTCTGTCGCTGGGGCAACCGATATCCCCCTAAGGCAATTCCAGCCTTCCAATTGAGGGATACAAACCATTCAATTTCGCCTATAATCACATTGTGTATACATACCAATGATGATCAAGGAACTAATGCGCTGAATGGAGATTAATGTGTGAAAAAGCTACTAGTGCTATCACACTACATTTTATATAAATCTAACTATAGACCTTGTTCTAACTATTCTTTCTGTCCTTCCATTCCTTGTAACGGCTCTTTTTACTTTATTTTATAAGGATCATAATAAAAGTTAAATTTTAAATTAACATCATATTTACATACAATAAGAGTGCGCCCACAAAGCTTTTTTTCTTTCTTTGGTTCACCTCTATCAGGTGAACAAAAACCCCTTAAATGTTGAAAAATGTAGGAGCCAGGATGAAAGTGTGGGAACTAAACAAGTAAAAAACCGAAGGCACGGAAAAATTTACACCGCAATGCCTATTATACATGCTACACACCCATTACATATTATACCACTTGCTTGATGCCAGGGGTAACATGCTCTTTGCCAGGGGTTGCATACTCTTTGCCAGGGGTAACATGCTATTTGCCATGAGGGATTACCCCTCCTCCTCTTCCCTCTCTCTCCCTCCCCACCGTTACAATGCGCGGTAATGACAAAAGCTGGGCAGAGTAGGGGACAATCCACCTGGCTCCGGCTGTATTAGATCAGGTCCGTGTCATGGCTATTTCAAAACTTTAGGGCCAATTGGAGCTTGTGGTCCGACAGCCAGTCAGGAGCCACCACTGTAGCTCCTGCTTGGCTCCCGAAGCGCGAGCTCCGATTGGTCGCAAGCCATCTCCACACTGCGGACTTGATCTGACACAGCCGGAGCCAGGTGGAATCAGGTGGATTGTCCCCCACTCTACCCGGCTATTGCATTAACACAAACCACCACTCTGCCCAGCGTGATCAGATGCCTGGCAAATCTGGTCACCAGCAGGGTCTGGTCACCATGGCGACTTGGCCCCGGGGTTTGTCTAGCCCTGCATTACACACAGCTCCCCCATACACACAATGCCACATAACACACATAATATTCAATTAGACACAGCACCCCATATTACAACCAGCACACACACACACACACACACTGCTATTACATCACACACACACCACACCATTACACAGTAATACATTATGCACCCCCCCCCCCCCCAAAAAAAAATCATATTAAAGCCATTAAAACCTCTGTTTTAAATTACACACAGCCAACTCCTAAATAACACACACACACACACACACACCTTTTATACAGCCCACCCTTTGCCCCAGGAGATACAGCTCTCACCTGGCTGTGTTCTCCCTCCTGTGGAAGTGCAGGGATCCGGCAGTGAAATGGAGCAGGCAGCTGAGCTCTCCGAAGGCAGACATAGGAGCAGGAAGGAAGAGGCAGGAGCAGGGCTTGCTCCTGATACACGGAGCCTGGCTGCTGCTCTGAGTGTGGTGGGCGGGGCCAGGCTCAGCCGTGCAGAGCCCTGGCTGCTGTCAGTCTAATGCGGGGTACACACCAGGACGACCCGCACACGATGCACATCGTGAGCGGGCCGTCAATGTCTCGTCCGACCCGCTCACGATGACGCGGGGGGGCACGACCCGCTCACGATGTGCACCGTGAGCGGGTCCGATCCGATGCCGACCCGCACCCGGCTGTATGGTCGTCATTGAGATCCTACCTGCAGCAGGTAGGATCTCAATAACGACCGACCGACCCGCGGGACCGCGCATCGGATCGGATCGGTATTGGTCCACACCAGGTCAGAAAAGGGCCCAATCAGCACACAATCTACATCCAATTGATCGGAATTGGATCTAGATTGTGGGGATCGGGCCCTAGTCGTCCTGGTGTGTACCCAGCATTACTCTCTCCTACTCCCGCTGATCAGCCGCACTAGAGTGACTACCTCTCAGCTCGGCCACCATTACTCGCGGTGGCCGGCTGTGATGCGCGCATGCGCAGTCTGTCTCTCTAGGGAGGGGGTCCCAAAAAAGGGGAGGATAGAGCCGGCTTGCAGGGCAGCGGGAGGCTCCTGTAAAATCCGGGAGCCTCCCAGTATGCATTAGGGTATTTGTGTTTCATACTGCGGTGGCTGCGGCAGGGCTGAGGTATCATGTTTTATGTGTTAGAATGACATGTTCTAATACCACCCACCCCTATAGAACAAACTTTGACAATTTAAAGCAAAAAAATGGTTTATGCACCAATTCATTCCCCTCCCCCCACTGTCGCTCCACTAAAATGATGTAAAGCTTGACCCCCAGGGGCCCTGCTTATTTTGTCAGTCCTCAACCCACAATTTGTGATGGCATCCCTACAGATAGCACTGTATTTACCATTTAGGGATGCACTGGACATGGGGCAACACTGTTAAAAGGGGTTGTGGAGTCCCTCTTTCCAAGATGATCAGTTTGGTGTGAATCTGATAAATGTGGATTGTGCTGCCTCAGACGGCTGTAATGTCAATAACTTTTATCTTTACTGCGAGGCACTGCTTAAGCCCCATACGCACCAGACGAAATAGTAAAATATATCGCTCAGAAGGGCCCTGCTGAACATGCTCTATAACAATCTCATCTAGTGTGGACACAAAATATAGTTAATGATGAGTGCCCCACGCATCCTGAAAATATTGGGAAATAGCAGTGCTAAAAAAGTTGAATAAATATAAATGGTACTTATGTAGTATCTGGGCTGCCGATTTTGTGATTGTATGCCTTCCCTTAAGGCATACAATCAGATGCGATGCGATGCGATTTTGCATAGGATTCAATGTTAAGAAGGTCCTGTTCATTTCCCCACTATCCAAGTAGGCATAGAGTTGATATTATATAGTGTGGCGAGCGCAGCGAGCCACCGAGCCCGAAGCGTGGCGAGCGAAGCGAGCCCCGCGAGGGGACGCATATTTCTTAAAAAGTATTCTGTGTCCCCTCGCGGGGCTCGCTATGCTCGCCACAGGTTTATATCCAACTCCATGCCCACTTGGATAGTGGGGAAAGGAAAAGGACCCCTTTTTCCCATTGAATTCTATGTTAAAATGGACTCAGACCATTTTAACATTGAATCCTATGGAAAAATCTTGACCATCGCATCGCATACGATTTGGTCGCATGCGATCCGATCCGATTTCTAAATCGGACACCCAGATACTACATAAGTACCATATAAATAATAAAAGATTGGATAACCTTTACATTTTAATAAGAAAATGTATATATCAAACAATATTATTTTTGCAATAAAACGTAACTGTATAGCAGTAGTTAGCAACAAATGTTTAAACTGCACTTATTCATCCTATTATAGTAAATATTATCAGTAGTACACCAAATGCATGCTGGTAAGTTGATTCAAGCTGTATACAGGTGGAGTATCCCTTATCCAAATTATTACGAAAACCATAGTTTCGAGAATGTCCCCTTTTTTTGGGTTAAAAAATACTAATGGGGACATCTGTACCAGGCCTAGGGGGAGTGGCTATGCGCTTACGGTCCACAGTGTGTTGAGCAAACCAGATAATGGATGAATTAATTAAAAACAAATTAAATATGACTTAATTAGGCTTGTTAGTCAAGGAGCAGTTGCGTGTGGGTACTCCACAAAACAGGAAATAAAAACACTGAAAAAGACAAGACTGTTAGAACAACAATTATTAATACTTAAAAAATGAATAGACTACCGATGCCGAAAAAGCGTTTGACAGGATCGACTGGAGCTTCATGACAGGTATCCTTCAGCACATGGGATTAGGCCCCACTTTCTCCCAACACATTCTCTCCCTCTATCGTACTCCATCAGCCAAGATCAAGGTCAACGGCTCTTTATCCACTTCCTTTAATATTAGGAACGGCACTCGCCAGGGTTGCCCCCTTTCACCACTAATATTTATTCTCTGCATGGAGGCCCTAGCCCTCTCTATAAGAGCGAACCCAGATATTTCTGGCTTCACCCTCCTTGACCAGGAATATAAACTAGCCCTATTTGCTGACGACCTACTCGCTACACTCACATCTCCGATCATCTCCCTCCCTAACTTAATGGAGGAGTTTCGTCTCTTTGGGGCCCTTTCCAACTTTAAAATTAATTACACAAAGTCAATTGCGCTAAATATTTCCACTTCCCCTAGTATTATCTCCAGTCTTAAATCAGCGTTTCCCTTCACCTGGCATGACTCCCAATTAAAATACCTAGGCGTAGTCATCACTAGATGCCCCTCCCGACTCTTTGAAGCTAACTTCACACCCCTCCTTACGAAACTGCGGCACGACTTGTGTTCGTGGAGAGCTCGACCTTTTTCATGGTTTGGTAGATTGGGGATCCTGAAGATGAACTTCCTCCCCAGGATCTTATACCTCCTCCAGACCCTCCCCATTAAGATCCCCCAACATTGGTTTAAAGATATACAGGCCATAATACGTGATTTTGTCTGGGCAGGAAAACGTCCGCGTCTGAGATTAGATCTCCTACATAGATCAACATCTAGGGGAGGCTTAAGACTCCCATATATCCAAGGATACTATCAGGCCTCGCTACTAACTAGGATCATTGAATGGTCGAGAAGAGATACGACAAAACAATGGGTTCGGATCGAGCAGCAGGAACTACGCACCCCGGTATACATAGCCCCATGGCTCCCCTCCTTACCTGGCTCAAGCCATCCCACTATAGGGCCCACCATGCAAACATGGAAATCCCTTAGGAAATTCCCCTCCATTTCCTCAAAGACCTCCCCACATAGGTCCTTTCTTGCACTTAGCTGCTTTCCTCCTGGTACAGATCTGTCGGCCTTCAGCCGTTGGTTAGATGGAGGACTCTTCCGAGTAGGACAGTTGGTGAGCGCGGGCCGTTTTCTGTCTTTTGATGAAGTTAAAGCTGAATGGAACTTACCAGATGTGGAATACTGGCGGTACCTACAGGTCCGTCACTATCTCCACTCTCTCGGTCCCTCCAACACGCTAACCAGCCCCCCATCACCCTTTGAACTCCTTTGCGCCAATAAGACCCCCCACAACACACCATCTCCACACTATATAATCTTATCCTGGCAGATACCAGCCTCAAACCTCCCCACTTTACGGTAGCCTGGGACCGAGAACTAGGAGAGGAGATAGGTGACGCCAACTGGGAAAAGATTTTATGCCTGGCTCACGCATGTTCCACCAATGTGGGAGTTCGCGAAACACAATACAAATTAATATCTCGCTGGTACAGATGCCCAGACACCCTCTCCAAAATGGGCACTGGAGCTCCCAATATCTGCTGGCGCTGCTCCGGGGCCCCAGGAAATCCACTGCACATATGGTGGCAGTGCCCTCTTATCCTACCTTTTTGGTCGGAGATTTTCAGATTGTCTGCGATTATCCTGGGAGACCAGATCCCCACTGACCAACTATTCTGGTTATTCCACCTCTCGCCAGCCCCCATATCGAGATACAAAAACTCCCTGTTATGCCACCTGAACAATGCTGCTAAATCGGTTATCCCGGTGAGATGGCGCTCCTCCTCTCCTCCAACAACAAAGGACTGGTTCAAAAAAATAGACTCTTACATGGACATGGAAGACATCCTATCCTCAGCTGAGGACAGACACGCCCAGTTCAGGAATACATGGTCCCGCTGGCTGCTCTTTAAGGACACCA
The DNA here is from genome assembly GCF_055691185.1 of Crinia signifera. Lineage (NCBI taxonomy): Eukaryota > Metazoa > Chordata > Amphibia > Anura > Myobatrachidae > Crinia > Crinia signifera. The sequence continues at coordinate 109,960,024 of NC_139217.1, read as the reverse complement.
AGACCTACAAAGAAGCAATAACACCCTAACCCTCTTGGTGTCCCCTCCCCCCCCCCCCTTTTTCTAACGGCCGGGTTACCGCTCGCCCCCCCCCACCCCCCCCACGCTTACTCTCCCGCTGACCCTCCCTGTCGAAAGTGGACGAAGACCCTCGAACACGACTATACTTTTTATCTTAACTACTGATAAACTACATTTACGAACCGGAATACCCCTCCCTCCTTCCGATACCCATTTCTTCTCCTTTCTTTTTTTCCCTCTCCCCCGTACCAGTTTTTGCATACTCCATTAAGCTATTGTACTGCTCTACAATTGCCAATCTTACAATGGATTTATACTGTGTTTGCTATACCTAAAAACAATAAAAATCTATTTGCAATAAAAAATGAATAGACAGTGTGACTGGCCGTCAAAATAAATCACATCAATTACCAATAAAAAAAATAAAAAGGTAAACATAGCTGATGGTATAAAGCCAGTTAGTGAAGTTGATTGCTGAGTTATATTGATCTAACGCTAATATTTAGCCACATAATGTCCCATAGGTTAGCGCATGAACTGAGAGTTAAAGTGCCTATACACGGTGCAATGTGTTGTAGGGGGATGCAGTTATAATCCCGGCGGTTGGAAACCCGGCGTTCCAAATCCCGACGCCGAAATCCCAACACTTTCTCCCTCTGTGGGTGTCCACGACACCGATAGAGGGAGAATAAATCAGTGTGCCAAGCGTAGCGAGCCACCGTGCACACTACGTGGTGAGTGCAGCGAGCTTGCAAGGGGGGGGGGGGCACCCACGTCTCCCCCTTGTCGGGGTTTCGGCGGCGGGATTTTGAACGCTGGGATTCCGACCGCCAGGATTTTGTATCAATCCCGTTGTAGGTGTGATTTGAACTATACAATGGTGCTGTACCATTTGAACTTCAGTGCTATACAAAGCTATGCCATTTTGCTATGCAATGCTATGTGATTTTAATTGTATGCCATTTGAACTGCATTAGTTCACATGTATACAATATGCAACAACAGTGATGCAATTTAGTACAAAAAGTATTGCCTGCACATACTTTTCTATGCAAAACCATGTTAGTGGGGAGTGCATCGCAAGCCCTACAGAAACACAGTATGATTTACACTACATGTGATGCTGGTATAGTTACCACTCCTGCTGCATTCGGTAATTGTTGCTTGATGTACAACAGATAATTAAAAGTATGAACGAGGGGCCACCCAGGTGGTGATGAAAGGGTTAAACAGCTCCCGGCTTAGTTAGCACTGCAATTCCTGCCTGATCTGGATCCGCCCTCAGAGTATTCACCACAGGGTTAGCAGTTGAACACTGGTACCAATAGCATGGACTCCTTATGCGTTTCTCCACCTCACAGCATCTCTGGGGAAGCCGCCTATGCTGTGAGGCAGAGAAACGCGTAAGGGGTCCATGCTATTGGTACCAGTGCTCATAAGATGGTACATGAATGCATCCAATACGGTGTTTAGGTGTGTGCCAGCAGTGCAACACCTATATTCTGCAGAGCAGGGAAGCACAGGGCAGGAGAGTTGCCTTGCGCTAACGAGACCCTGCAAACCCTTCGCCAGCAGCAGAGAGAGAGGCTGCAGTACGGCGGGCAGGTAGGAGATTTCAAAACGCCTTTTCAAATGAATGACTGGCTGGTAATTGTCTGAGAGAGCCATTTTTTTTAAAAAATTTCCCCGCTGCTACCGCAGCCGGTTTCCCGACAGCAGCACCCCGAGAGTCCTTTACATTACGATAAATCACATGCAATGTATCGCAGGTTATAAATGGATCATCAAGTGCCAAATTGTATGTGAGCCTTCCAAGGGAGCTGCCAGGAAAATCAGGTCTGACTTGTCCTTAGTCCGACAAGTTGGCCTAGTGTATGGGGGCCTTTAGGCTATGTTAAGTACTGGAACATTAACAGATTCCCCCCAGTGCAAATAATCAAGCTGGGATTAAAGCCTTTTCGCCATGCTGTACAGAAAACCTTTAAGCCCCATTCACAATATAATTGGTTTATTTAGACAAAGCTACAATGGTTCCATGAGAGCATGTTTTAAAAAAAAAAAAGTCTGCAAGTGCAGTTACTGTACAAACATGAATCTCCTAAATGTGGAACTCCGACCTCAATGCAAAAAACACAGTGGCTGAATCAGCTAGCTGTGATTTAATAACCTTTATCTCTGCTACAATGTACAGCTAGAACTTAAAAGCATAAATCTTTACAATAAGAATCATATTTTAAGGATTATTTATCAAATTAATCATTATGCAGGCAAGAAGTTGGATGACCTCCAATTAATAAATCAGTTGTTCTCACAGGAGTCTGACTTACAATATGCTTTCAGATGTAATTTCATAGGGGGCCAAGAGAAATGACAGTTAAGATATTTAGCCACATACCGTACATGGGGGATTATTCTAGTTCACTCTGACAAAATCCTTCTCAGATGGACAAAACCATGTGCACTGCAGGGGGGGCAGATGTAACATGTGCAGTGAGAATTAGATTTGGGTGAGTTATTTTGTTTCTGTGCAGGGTAAATACTGGCTGCTTTATTTTTACACTGCAATATAGATTTCACTTTGAAGTAAAACCCCACCCAAATCTAATTCTCTCAGCACAAGTAACATCTGCCCCACCTGCAGTGCACATGGTTTTGTCCATCTAAGAAGGATTTTGTCAGAAAGAGTGAACTAGAATAACCCCCATGGTATTTTGGTGTGATATGTCTGCTGATATTAAAATTACAGTGAGATATCCACAAAAGCATCAAGTACCTACTTTACTCTGCATGGCAGTCATACTACAGAGATTGGTATCACAAAAAAATATATATCAAAGGCGGTGATAAAGCTATTGAAGTAGTGAAATGTGTAAGGACCCTGATAGACACCTACCTCAACTTACAACATTTGGAGAGTCCAGACCAGTCTTAAGGAATTGCAGCTTCGCAGGTAGCCTAGATCCAGCCTACTTTTAACCATTGGCTGGGGAACCCAATTGAAGGCCATTCAAGTGCAGTCCATCCACCCAGTCTCTTCCAACTACATTCCGGCTTCTGCAATAAACACCATTCATTCCAATGCCAGTGGGACTTCCAAGCCACCAGCACAAGTCAGAGATCAATGGGAAAGGACTGATACCTGCTTTCGTCACGGATTTTAATTATACTGGTATAACAATTGTACCACCTACCAACTTATGCAAAGAAAATAATGCATTTTTTGGTTGTTATGCATATTTATTTTATTTTTTTAGTAGCTCTTCAGGCGGTTTTATTTTGTCGCGAGTAGCTCACGGCCCAAAAAGGTTGGAGACCACTGATTTAGACTACCGTATATACTCGAGTATAAGTCGACCCGAGTATAAGCTGAGGCACCTAATTTAACCCCCCAAAAAACTGGGAAAACTTATTGACTCAAGTATAAGCCTAGGAGACAAATGAGAGGGGGAGAGGATTGATGGGGGGAGGATTGGGTAAACCGGAGGAAAGTGGTAAAGATGCCAGAGCCAGTAGTAGTACACACCAACAGCAAAATAGATAGCAGCACAGATAATGGTCAGAGGCTGGCCGCGCTGGAGCAGGAAGACTAGCAGCACAGGAGGACCCACCACAAGAGACAGCACGACACAGCCCACTGACTCACCGCAGCCAACAGCTGCAATCTGATGTCTGCACACCGGCAACGCTCCCTGCAGCTGAAAGTGACAGCTGACAGTCACTACAATGGGCGGTATTCAATGTGGATTTTGGCGATGTGCAGCGAATCCTGTTTAGGATTCGCTGCACATTCGCCACTGGTCGCCGTGTTCCGGAGCCTCGCCGGCTCCGGTATTCAACGAGTCAGGGGCTCGCTGCCCCTGACCAGCGAATGCCGCAGGGAGCCTGAGGACGGTGGCAGGCAGGGAGATGGAAGTCTCCCTGCCTGCCCCAGAACGTTTGTGGGGAGGAGGTGGGCTCCCCGGGAGCCAGGCAGCACAGGCTGTCCCCCGGGGGTGCCAGCAGGGGACTGGGTATATTCACTACACCCGATCATGAATATGTAATGATCGGGTGAAGTGAATATATGAATATCTAATGAGCGGCTCGGCTCCGGCCCCCTGCTGGCTGGTCTGTGTAAAAAAAAATATATATTTCTTTTTAAATTAAATATATATTCATGTGCTTACAGCACATGAATAAAAATAGCATGCCCCTCCTCAGAATAAAATTCCAGATTTTTTGACACCAATTGTAAAAAACAAAACACTTTATTTTAAAAGTTCACCTTCCACTTCACCATAAAAAGATAGCGATTGCTACTCGGTGAATCTTGGCGAAAAAAACCTTGAAATGTATTCGCCATCTGGTCATTGAATAGGGTGAATCACCGTTTTAGTCAGAAATTCGCCTTATAGCACAAAATCGCCATAAAAACCTGGCGAATCAGCCTCATTGAATACCGCCAAATGTGTGTGCTTCCAGGCCACTGAGTCTGCCCACCTCACCCTCCCCTGCTGGTGGAACACTGCTGGCATCTGTGGTTCCCCTTCTACCCCCACTCTGTGGGACCTGCGCTGCTGCGGAGTACCTGAAGTGTGCTGGCGCGCTGTGGTGCTGCAGCGCCATGCGAGACGCCATCCCTTTTTTATATCTTATGTTGCCCAAGGTAATGGAAACATAAAATGAATATAAAGGCGCAGCACACCATTACTAACAAAACGAGTCACCAGGATAGATTCTGTGGTTACAGCAGAAAGGTGAATCATCAGTCTGCAGACAGGCCAAACATATGGCATAAAAATGTCATCCCACAAGGTTAAATAAGGAAATCAGAAAACATTACATTTTTTTAAGTATTCTGTAACTCTGAAATTCTGTAATTCTTTTAACGAGAACACTACACAAATAAAATGGTTCTTCTATGCTCATTTTAACAAATGTGACTGTTTTGCTCCCAGATTGTTAGGCAGGACTCGCATCAATTATATTGCTATACACAAGCTAAAAGGGAAATAGAAGATTAAAGCTAAGGATTACATAAAGAACCGAACAATACAACACACACCACTCTGCATGGCTATCTCTCCATATTTCAGGCATGTGCCTATTAACCCCTTTAGGGGTGAGGTTTTAGGGGGGGAAACACAATCTTCCCAGGGCAGATTTGTTCTGCCCCAGAAATACTCACCACTGAAGGGGCTGCCGCTTGTTCCCTGTGGCTGCATCTGCTCCACCTGGGGCTTCCGCTGGTTCCATGCCTCAGTCACGCGTTTGAGGAGCTTGGACATTAGGGTGTTTGGCGTCAGGGAACGATCGTCAGTGGGCAACTGCGGCCCTCGGCGTGTGATCGATGGGGTGAGGGGGTGCTGCCAGATCGTGCAACCCAGAAGGCACCACTGGCACACAACTATATATCAGTAGCAGCTGGCAACGCAGTCCAGAAAATTTTCAGGCATACCACCAAAGTGGTTAATGGTGTCCACACATCCAAACAGTATACAAAGCCAGGAAGACAATCTTTGCAAGCATAATAGGGTCAGCAATAAGAAAGGTCAGCCCAAAAAGCACAAGGTACACATTGAGAAAAGGTCTACACAAGCAAAAAAGTTAGAGTTGCCTACCCTCCTGCATTCTGCAGGAGACTCCTTAACATACTGTAGCAGCAATCTCCCTCTCTCCCTCATTAGTCTAGCAATCTCCCTTATGTCACCTAGCCCACATTACACGGTTACCTTTTTGGGGTAAAAAAGGAATGAGAGATAGATACATTTACGCTGAATCATCAGCACCATTTCCCAGCACTTTACCAAGTATAGTAGCTTCTACTAACTGCTTTGGGGCTCATCTACATTTGTATATAAGTCATTTTAAAAGATTCCTCTCAGATGTAGCAGTACACAGCCACGCTTCTAGGTGCCACGTTCACAATCTCTTCATATATGGAACTAGACACGCACTTTGGGTGGAGCATTACACGTCCCCCTCATTGGGGCGCTGTGCAAAATTCTGCTACCAACTATGATGTCCCTGAAACTAGTTTTCAAAAGTAGGCAAGTATGAAAAAGGTCAAACGCATATAAATGTTGACATGGTGGGTTTAAAAGCTGTTCTAGGTCAAGATCAAGATTTCAGCAAATGGACCCCATATTAGTGTACTGCATCCCATTGCCATGCCTAACCGTTCCCAATCAGAGTCCACATGAATAGCAAAGTATGAAAGCGCTCTCAAAGATTTTTGAGAAACATTCTATAAGTAAAGGCAGAGTTCGGCCTTGGTCAACTTTATCTTGAGTTTCCATCTGGGAATGCCATTATGAATATACAAGATGTGTATGAGAACTAATTCTGTTTGGCATACTTGTACTAGGAGGACGAATCACAATTGAACTATGCATCTCAATTTTCTCACATAATGAGCTTGACAAATGGGGTAAGTGTGACCGTACTGTTCTGCGGAGTATGGGTCATTCAAACATGAAATAACATCTGTCGGCACAAAAAAAGTGAAAAACTCATTTCGACTTTGACTTCCCATTGCCAACCTAATGCTTGTGTCGACCTTAGCCATGTTGACCTTCAGTGGTCGACCCAATGCATGTCAACCTTAATAGTGGCGACCGTAATCCATCTTGCTAGGGAGGTAAATCTTCATGCACACTAATCCGCATTTACTGCTGAAATCATTCCCCCTTTTGCTGACGAAAACGAAAGCAGCACATATGTATATGAGGTAAGGAAAGTGCTGATATCTCAGCTGCAGTCAGCTAAAGCATTTCCTCTTGTAACATCACCATGAGAATATAAGAATATAACTGTATGCAGTGTATATAATAACAATGACTAAACAAAAATGTAGTAATGTAACGTAAGGATAGTTGGGGCCTGTGTAAGGATAGTTGGGAGTGTGTGTCATTTCTAGAATTACCCATCTTCATAAACAAGATCAAGTGCTTATAGAAAACCCATAAAAATATCTACAGGTTTTCTTTCTGCGTGGTTACTTGCACAAATAAAGACAATTATATAGTCAACATGTGCTGACTATTCCATGGCTTTCATTGACTTCATGTGGAGAAGCTGCTACCTTCACTGAAACCACATTCACAGATTCAAGATCCATCAAAAGAAAATACAATGTTGTGTAATACTATATTGTGTAAAGAACTAGCTAGCAAATGAATGTTGCGCAGTACACTGGGCTGTGATACATAAACAGTCCTGGAGCACTGCGATAGCAACAGTGATGAAGGATACCTGGTGACGATGATAATACTTCCAGATGCAAGTCATTTTACATGCAGCTCCAGAGGAAACAATGTACGTGTTTTATGTTAATTTGTTATCTTCTGAATGTCTAGCTTTATTTTATTCCTGGCCTAAATACTGTTCTTTGTAAGCCTTCTTGTAAAGAATTATGGGCTGAATGTATTAAAATACATTGCCGCCCCTCGCAGTGATGCTAGCGCATATGCGACTAGCATCACAATGTGGTGACGGAGGTCCCCCACGATACCGGTGATGTGGTGTGCAGCTAGGGGGAGGAGGAGTTTGATGGAGGATGGGACGGGACTAGTGGGGTCGGCGTCTGCGGCAGGTGGCGATAGAAGCCCATAGGCCACCTTTGGATGGCGATACCCTGCCTGGCGAAGACGGGGAGGCCGGGTCTTAGTACATTTGAAAATGCGGTAAAAACCCAGAAAAGGGGAGGTTTTAACACATTCTTCCCTAAGTACAACCTGCCCTATGTCAGGGGCATCTAGGAGTATCCCTGTTTGACTAGGCCACAACCAATAACCAGATCACCTGACTGCACATGTTACATTTGCGCCACATGAAGTGCAACATGGTTTTGTCCATTTGCGAAAAAATGTGCTTTGCGATCAGGTCAAAATAAACCTAATAGTCTGATCTTTGCATTTTTAATAGGACCATCTACTCTGAAAAGAAGCTGAATATTTTGGGTCTTGAAGAATTATGGAGAATTAAACATAATTGCAAAAAAAGGTATCCAAAATAGAATTACCTGGATTTCTGCATAAATTGGTCATAAAATGTGTTCTGATCTTCATCTATTTCACAACAATAGACAAACACAGTCTGCTTAAACAAATACCACACAAACAATTATATGTGCTCATTGAACACACCATGTAAACATTCACAGTGCACGGTGGACAAAGTATGTAAACCCTTGGATTTAATAACTGGTTGACCCTCCTTTGGCAGCAATACCTCAACCAAACATTTCCTATAGATGGATATCACTGCATAACAATCAGGAGGAATTTTGGACCATTCCTCTTTACAAAACTGTTTCAGTTCAGCAATATTCTTGGGATGTCTGGTGCCACAGCATCTCAATCAGGTTGAGGTCAGGACTCTGACTGAGCCACTCCGGAATTTTCTTCTGTTGTTGATCTACTTCTGTGCTTTGGGTCGTTGTCATGTTGCATCACCCAACTTCTGTTGAGCATCAATTGGTGGACAGGTGGCCTTAAGTTATCCTGCAAAATCTCTATATAAAACTTGGGAATTCATTTTTCCATTGGGAATTCATTGTTCCATTGATGATAGCAATCTGTCCAGGCTCTGAGGTAGTAAAACAGCCCCAAACCATGATGCCCCCTCTGCCATACTTCACAGTTGGGATGAGGTTTGTGCTGGGCCTTTTTTTCCTACACATATACAGTAGTGTTGGGTGTTCCTTCCAAACAACTCAACTTTGGTTTCATCTGTACACAGAATATTTTACCAGTAGTGCTGTGGAACATCAATCAACCGAGTAACCTAGTATACAATTTGAGTTTTTGGTATGAGGAGCCACCGAATAGCAGCAGCTTCTGCTGGTAAGGGTAGTCAGACCTCAAAAAAACAGAAACAATTTTATCTGCAAATGTGGAGTGCACATGAGCATAAAAAGCAGCGCTGAGTCAGTTTGAATACAAATTAACCAATTTTCATAAAAGCTTTTGCAGACTTCAAACGTGCAGCAATGTTTTTGGTGGACAGCAAAGGCTTCCTCAGTGGTGTCCTCTCATGAACTCCATTCTTGTTTAGTATTTAAAAATCGTAGATTCATCAACAAACATTTTCGCATGTTCCAGAGATTTCTGGAAGTCTTTAGCTGACACTCTCGGATTCTTCTTCACCTCATTGAGCATTTAGCAACAGTGCTGAACTTTCTACATCTACATTTATAGACAATTTGTCTTACCGTGGACTGATAAACATCAAGGCTTTGAGAGATGCTTTTGTAACCATTTCCAGGGATTCGGTATGAAATCCCGACGGTCAAAATCCCAACAGGGTCAAAATCCCGAATGGGTCATAATACCAACAAGGACAAAATCCCGACATATAGAATTTACAGGTGAAACCGTCAACATGACTGTGTCGACAGGTCGACAAGTTTTTTTTCACTGTTCTTTTACCCGAATGTCGACACATTCGCTCGCGATGCTTCGGGCACGGTGCCTCGCTGCGTTCGGCACACTATTTTATTCTCCCACCACGCCCTAGTGGATGGTAGGGCATGAAATACCGCATGTCGGCACATGTCAGGTCAAAAAACTGTGAAAAAAAAACATGTCGACCTCGCGACACAAAGTCATGTTGACTGTTTCACCTGTACATTCTATATATCGGTATTTTGACCTTGTCGGGATTTTAAATGTCGGGATTTTGTCCTTGTCGGGATTTTAAATGTCGGGATTTTGACCTTGTCGGTATTATGACCCATTTGGGATTTTAACTCTGTCGGGATTTTGACTGCATCCCATTTCCAGCTATATGCAAGTCAACAATTCTTAATCGTAGGTCTTCTGAGATCTCTTTTGTGCGAGGCATGGTTCACGTCAGGCAATGCTTCTTGACAATAGCAAACTCAAAATGGGTGTGTTTTTTTTAGGGCAGGGCAGCTTAAACCAACACCTCTAATCTCGTTTCATTGATTGGACTCCAGGTTGGCTGACTCCTGACTCCAATTAGCTCTTGAAGAAGTAATTGGCCTACTGGATCACATACATTGTCCACCCTGCACTGTGAATGTTTACATGGTGTGTTCAATAAAAAAAAGTGAATGAGGGCGGTCCAGGAATAACCACGGTTAAATGTGCTATGGAAAAGTGGCTAAGTGCTGCGAGGGAGGGAGGGGAGGGGGGGCAGGCAGGCGGCCTGGCATTCACCGGGCAGGGTTTGGAAGACTCAACCAGAATAACCCCCATAGTTGAGGTTGAAAACCCAAGCTTTTATTGCATGATACCTCACAAACCAGACTAAGGGGTCTCTTTTCCTTGGCCCTATGGCAATATAGAATTTACTGATACCATTATTTAGCAATGGGGAAAACCCTGCAATTCTGTGAGGTTTTCTTTGCATCACTGAGGCCTGGGGTTAAAATAAAGAGCATATACTGTACTGTAAGCGACCAATACACTAGTTTAACCCAGTTTAGTTCGAATCAAAAGCATTTTGTTCCCCATTTCCAGGTACAGATAACCCTATCGCCTGAAGGTGGAGTCACCTGCAGTTTTATACAGAGCACAGATACAACATTTCCTGAAGCAGACTATACTGTAGGTACGATTTAACCTAAAATATACATGACCACAACAGAAGGACGTCATTTCTCTTTGGTGACTCTGTTGCATAATGGGAAGCGGTGATCATCCATTTTTTTTTTTACAAAAGTTAGGACAGTTTGAAGGAGAGGAAAATAGCAAAGGTGCAGCACCAGAGAAGTCATGTAGATGTCGAAAGGAGGGAAAAAAATACAGAGTTCCCTTTAATTTTGTTATAAGATAAATGCCAAAATGCTACACAATGAAATTAAGCTGGGTATACACCTAATGATTTCTCTGTCCAACCTATCTGGTGGAAATAAAAATATGCTAATGTATGGGAGCAAAGGACAATCAACCACAAAAAAACTCTTTTAATTTAAGTATAAAGAGATTTTTCTTTCCCTTATTTACTGGCAGAGGTGGAGAACACTGTCTGGTTGTCTGATCCCACCCTACGAACACACCTTCAGGGGCCTACACACGGAGTGACACGGTGAGTTGCGGTAGGTTTTAGAGAATCCCACAATGCGGTAAAAAGCCTGATAACGGGATTTTTACCACATTCCCCCCCCTATTGAGATTGCTTAGAAAATGCCCTGAAATCACCCCGTGTGTAGGCCCTTTTACCTCTATCTTTATAAACTATTCCTCCCTCATTCTGTGTTCGCACCTGCCCTATCTGCCATTGTGTTGCAGTTATGGTCATTATTTTATATGCTCTAAAGTTGACTTCCTTATTATACATATAATATACAACTTGTTTGTATATTTGTTTTTGTTTTTCCTTTTTGATCACAGATGCTGTTTGCTATTCTCTTATTTTTATTGTAGCTATGTTTTATGCACTGACAAAGCAGACTTTAAATAAAAAATAAATAAATAAAAAAGAGCCCACAATTGGTAAAGTACAGTATACAGATTACTTTTACAAAATATGTCTTGCGAGGAAGCTGGGAGACAAAAATCGGTACTCTTTACTTAGTTGGGCGCCCACGATCTCCATCGCGGGCGTCGCGGGTAAATAAATCGTGGGGATCGCGGGCATCGTGGTCAGTACATTAACGGCCGCGACGCGATGCCCGCGATCCCCCATAGGGTTCAATGTTAAATTTAGTGCTGCCCGCGATTTCACATTCAATGCTTCAATGGCCGCGATTTGGCCATAGGAATCAATGTTAAATGGGCCACAGAGCCCAAATAGGCACAATTAACACTTAAATGTCCCCCCAAATTTGTAACGCCACCCCACGATCCACGCCAACCCGAAGCGTGGCGAGCGCAGCGAGCCCGCGAGGGGCGGCGGTACGCGTCCTCTGACCTTTTCATACCCCCACTATCCACGTCGGCGTGGAGTTGAGAATAGAATAGTGTGGCGAGCGCAGCGAGCCACCGAGCCCGAAGCGCGGCGAGCGCAGCGAGCCCCGCGAGGGGACGCGGATACCTTCACAGGTAAACGTGGCCCTACGCGGGCTTCACAGGTATCCGCGTGCGCTCGCCACGCTTCGGGCTCGGTGGCTCGCTGCGCTCGCCACACTATTCTATTCTCAACTCCACGCCGACGTGGATAGTGGGGGTATGAAAAGGTCGGAGGACGCGTACCGCCGCCCCTCGAGGGCTCGCTGCGCTCGCCGCGCTTCGGGTTGGCGTGGATCGTGGGGTGGCGTTACAAATTTGGGGGGACATTTAAGTGTTAATTGTGCCTATTTGGGCACAATTTAACTATTTGGGCATTTAACATTGATTCCTATGGCCAAATCGCGGCCATTGAAGCATTGAATGTAAAATCGCGGCCAGCACTAAATTTAACATTGTACCCTATGTGAAATCGTGGGGATCGCGGGCATCGCGTCGCGGCCGTTAATGTACTGGCCGTGATGCCCGCGATCCCCACGATGGGCGCCCAACTAAGTAAAGAGTACCCAAAAATCTACTATTTCTGTGAAATTTCAGTTTGCAAATTATGAGAGGCCTAGCTTTCTGTGGAAGTCTTTTAGAGGTAGATGTACTAATATGGTAAAACTATGCACAGAAAATAGTTCCAATACATACTCAATGTAGCCCCACTTTAAAGGAAAACAATGTGCGCAAGGTTAAATAATTAATTATAGAACAAAAAGTATATGACAATAATGAAAATATCAATATAAACTCACGTGATAAGGGAGTTGGCCCTTAGCCTAGAGCTGTTTGCACCAGCATAAAGTCTATCCATGCTGGAATAGTGCAGGAGCCGCACAGCACAACTGTTCTACAGAAAGATACATATGACAACTGATGGAATATACTGGAGTTTATGTACTGTACAAGTGATAAAGTGGAGAAAGATAAAAGTACTGGCCAGTTAGCTACCTGCCAAGTTACAGACTATGGGTGGGATGTATTAAAACACATCGCCACCCCTCGCCGCCTGACCGCAGCGATGCTGGCGCATATGTATTAACATATGCGGCTAGCATCGCAGTGCGGTGACATAGGCCCCCCACAATACCTTTGATGTGATGTGCGGGGGGTCTCAGTCACATCCCTGGGCGCCTCTTTCTCCCCTCATGCCGGGAGGCCTAAGCAGGCTGTCCCTGGCACCTCCTCCCCCTGCAGCCGGAAGGATGTCCGGCTGCGTTGCTAGGGGGAGGAGTTTACCTTCCGGGTCCTGGAGGGAGATAAGCAAGGGGGAGGGTGGGGGCGGCAACAGCTGCAGAGGTCAGTGATAGAAGCTCATAGTCTTCTATAGAATATCGCCACCCAAAGGTGGCATTACCCTTGCCGGCAAAGACAGGGTGGCCGGGTATTAGTACATTTGAAAATGCGGTAAACCTGCAAAAATGTTTTCCCTTGGTATATCCCTCCCTCTGTTTGAAAAATGACAGGAGCTGGTTGGTTGGTAGTTTCGCTCTACTTTATCATTCTCTAAACTTAAAGCCTCATACACTGGCCGGGAGTGTTTCCTCCATCCCAGCGATTTTCACAATGGCCTTTTTTCAGATCTGATTGCAGTACAAATTTGTTTGGAAAATGGGCAAAACCATGTGCACTGCAGGTGGGGCAGATGTAACATGTGCAGAGACAGTTAGATTTGTGTGAATTATTTTGTTTCTTTGCAGGGTAAATACTGGCTGCATTATTTTTACACTGCAATTTAGATTTCAGTTTCAACACACCCCACCCAAATTCTCTCTCTGCACATGTTACATCTGCCCCACCTGCAGTGCACATGGTTTTGCACATTTTCCAAACAAATTTGTACTGCGATTAGATCTGAACAAGGGCCAATGGAAAGTGGTTCACTCGGATGGTAAAACATGAACGGTGGTTGCCGGTGATGATGCAGGCATACACACTGGGGTATTTTTTTAGCTGAAAGTAGCTCAAAACACTAGGTGAGCTACTTCCAGCTCAAAATCGACCAGTGTGTATGGGCCTTAAGGCTTAGTACATACGCTCTTATGATTTGGAGTTAAATAAAGTTGATGGAAATAAAGGACCAATCAACCAGCTCTTAAAGCTACATTCACACTACCCAACACTGCCCATGTCTGACACTGGTCACGGACGCCCGATATTGTGCGTACACCATAGACAAATTGACGCGTGTCCCTATCGCCTGATGATTAATATCCAGCATGCTGGATATTAAACGATCAGAGCCAGTATTCTCAATGGAGAACACTGGCCCTGACACATCACTCAGTACCCATTGCAGACACATCGCTCTGTGCTGAGCAAACTTGCTGAGCCATCTAGCATTGCTCATAATGCTCAGAAAATCTCCCCGTGTGTGGGCCCCTTTAGTGTATAGACCCAATTGTGTCAGAAATTGCCATAAAGTCTTAGCTCGCCGTCACAGCTCACTAAAAAGCATTGAATATACCTAAATATAGCAGCCGCAGCATTATTCCCCAATACAAGTTCTGTATAGACTCAGTCAAATAATATAAAAGTATCATATCGAATTAATCAGCGCAGTCTCCTAGTGCGTTCTAGTGTAGTCACACATTTTTTGACAGGAAAGAAAAAAAAAAAGATGCGACATTAGCAGAGTTGCACACAGGACACGGATGCTCATTCACACTAAAGCTTCTTTCACATGCTCCGGCCAAAAGCCATGCCGTGCACAGTAGTTAATAATGGACACGATTGTGTCCATTCACACGGAACAGCCACGGCCCCTGCCGCCCGGTTGCAGACGGATGTCACGACTGGAAGGAACGGCTGCCGGTCTGTGGCCATGCCTACTATTGTAAACTGCTGTGTCCGCTTCCTGGCCGTGCGGGGTTTCGCCGCCCCGCAGGAGCCGGAGTGTGTGAAAGGGGCCTAAGCATCTCATACTGCATGACATACTGAGAGGCTGGATATATGAGGAGTACAAATGTACTCCTTGTTCTGCCAGTGTCATTTTCTGTGGCATGTACTGAACTCTACCATGAAGCCTGTTATACTGTATATGTTTCTCTGCCTAAAAGTGAGACAGATCCTTGTTTTTATCATGGGTGGAACTATGACAAGTGAGTGACAAACTTCAGAAGATGACTAAGCAAAGTTTC
The DNA here is from genome assembly GCF_055691185.1 of Crinia signifera. Classification (NCBI taxonomy): domain Eukaryota; kingdom Metazoa; phylum Chordata; class Amphibia; order Anura; family Myobatrachidae; genus Crinia; species Crinia signifera. The sequence continues at coordinate 109,944,924 of NC_139217.1, read as the reverse complement.
TTATCTCAGCATACTGTACAACAGCACTTACGCACTCATGTAATTGGTGTGACTCTCCAAGTCCTGAGCGTGTGCTTGGATGTCACATGAAACTGGAACAAAAAGCAGAGAACCAATTTAAATAAAGAAAAAAAAAACACTATAGGGAGGTCATGGACAACAGGTAATTGGTTCGCCAGGGGCAATCCAATTAGTCCTGATGACGCAGTCCGTAACTCCAATACCCGCAGTTATCGGGATTCTGCTATGCCTGCCTCAGCCAAAGAGCAACTGTCAGACCTGCAATAATCCCTAACCCTGATCCCTTGAGTTTTCGCCTGATAGCAGGTTCGTTTAAAGCCATTAAAAACAGCCTATAACTGGATCACAAGAAAATGACCATCAGTCATAAATCGCGATATCCAACCATTTAAGGAATGAAACTGCTTTGGAGATAATTGGATATCCCCCATAAGGTTTTATGATGTATGGTCTTTAATAACTGCTACTAACAGAGTACAAAGGAAAAATGTTCACTACCTAGAGATGCACATTAATACAGACTTTTCTATTCTCCAGTAGTGTGCACCTCCATGATTCTCCTGAAGCCCACCTTATATGGGTGCTGGATGACCTCCTGACAGTCGAGATTCAGGCGGTCAGTATACTGACATCAGAAACATGACTGTTTAATACCAGTCAGTGGGGATTTGGACTTACAGAGGCTTTTCGCCCTCGTCGCCACCCCCCCCCACCCCCATGTCGGAGTACCCGCAGTCAGGATTCCGATGTCGGTATACTGACCATCGACCCGCTATACCAAACCCATCTTATACAGTATGAGGTAGATGTACTAAGCCTTAGAGAGTGATAAAGGGGAGAGATATAAACTACCAACCAATCAGCTCCTGTCATTTTCCAAATATACAGTTAGAAGCCGAATGGCTGGTTCTTTATCTCTCTACATTTTATTCACTCTTCAAAGTTGAGCACATCTCCCATTATGCGAGTTCCACAATTAAAACGTTGACAATCAGGGTGAAGTAGTAATGCAGATATGGACCTCACACTGGGCCTTATTCTAGTTCACTCTTAAGGCCCCTATACACTACTCGATATGGACCGGATTTCAACCGATTCTGGAGGATCAGGCCAAGAAATCGGGTGAAATTGCCCAAATCGCATAGGGTATGACATCAGATCTGATCCGATACGCAGTCCCGTGGGCATCGGATCAGATACGGATGTCGGATGGTCTACACATAAGATAAATCTTATGGGAGCAGGTCCGGGGGAGTGAGGACCAGAGACCGCAGAGCATGGTGCGGTCCAGCTGCAGGAGGGGTAGTGAGCAGAAGAGGGAGCGGGGACCGCAGAGCAGAATCCGGTCCCCGTGGCAAGCGATGGAGAATAGAAAAAAAATCCTATTCAAAAGACTGGGCGGCCGCTGATTGGCTGAGCTCTCAGCCATTCAGCGGCCGCCTAGTCTTTTGAATAGGATGTTTTCTATTCTCCCGCTCACCGCTACCCTGGACTCTGCTCTCAGTTCGCCGCGGCGAGAAAGAAAAGAGGAAACATCCTATTCAAAAGACTGGGAGGCCGCTGATTCGCTGTGAGCTCAGCCAATCAGCAGCCATCCAGTCTTTTGAATAGGATTTCTCTTACTATTCTCCCGCCAGGGGGATCAGGGTCCCCACTCCCTCTTCTGCCACTAGCTCACTACCCCTCCTGCAGCTGGACCTGACCCTGCTCTGCAGTCTCTGGTCCCCGCTCCCCACCAAAGACCCGGACCCTGCCCCCGCCAAGGACCAGGACCCTGCCGCCACCCCGCCTGCAAGCTCCCCCCCCCCCCGACCCTTCTCTCCTGCAGCTCCCCCGGAATTACATGTGATAAATCGATCCAATTTATCACATGTTAAAAATGGTACATCAAGTGCCAAATCTTATCAGGAGCTGCCGGGGGAGCTCAGGCGAAGTTGGGGCCAATATTAGCCGGATTGTCTTTAGGACAAGTCGGCCTAATGTATGGGGGTCTTTAGAGGCAAATTCCTTCTCAAATGGACAAAACCATGTGCACTGCAGGCGGGGCAGATATAACATGTGCAGAGAGAATTAGATTTGGGTGGGGTTTTTCTTCAAAGTGAGATCTATATGGCAGTGTAGAAATAAAGCAGTCAGTATTTTCCCTGCACCGAAACAAAATAACTACCCAAATCGAATTATATCTGCACCTGTTACATCTGCCCCCCAGCAGTGCACATGGTTTTGTCCATCTGAGAAGGAACTTGCCTCTAGAGCAGGCATGTCCAAACTGTAGCCCTCCAGCTGTTGTGAAACTACACATCCCAGCATGCCTTGTCATAGTAATAGCATTCCCTAATTGCAAAACTGTGGCAAGGCATGATGGTACTTGTAGTTTTGCAACAGCTGGAGGGCCATAGTTTGAACATGCCTGCTCTAAAGTGGACTAAAAGAAGGCCCCCTGTCCCCATGCTCAGTGTTAACATTTTGACTGTCGAACATGTCCCACCCAGGGTTGCCGACTTTTGAAAGCTCCTCTCCGGGAGAAGCCCGGAGAGGAGACTTTCAGCAGGAGTTCAGGGGGCGGGGCTTAAGTGGGACGCCATTAAGCCCCGCCCCCATGAAGGAAAGTGACCGTGTTTGCTGATCTCCGCGAAAGGGGCGGGGATAAATGACGCGATTATGACACTTAGCCCTGCCCCCTCCCCTGAGATTGGCAGATAAGGTTATTTAAATGCAGCGGTCAGGGGCGGGGAAGCCGCAATCAGGAAGGAGGAGCGGGGGTTCCCAAGAATCCGGGAGGGTTGCCCACTTTCCGGAGGGGCCGGGAGGGTGAACAGATTTTCGGGACCCTCCCGGCCATTCCGGGAGGGTAGGCAACCCTGGTCCAACCCATACCATCACAGCAAATATACATTTACTTTAATGAAATATGTGTTACAAAAAGAGGACTATGATTTATTGGCATTCTAATTTCATAGTAAAAAGCAATTCCTTTCAGGTATTACTATGGCTTCATCTCCTTCAACTACACTCACCCTTCCCGACACAGGAAACATGTACATTTTAGGAATCGTAAGGTCATGGTTATTTAAAAACGGTACAATTTTCTATAAGGCAGCAAAAAAAAACAAAAAAAAAAAACAGAACAATTAGCAGCACCATTATGTACCCTTCCTGCCAAGACCGTTAATGTCCATACAAACTTCAAGCCATTTCTGGATACATTAGGATTAATGAAATCTTTTCAAAATCTAGTGTCTCTCTCCCATATAAATATATTAAGATCTCCTAACTCTTTATCCAAACTTGTTATTTTCTGCATTCAGCTAAAGTGGTTAATACAGAAAACAAACAGATTTAAGCTGGTTTCGGATTGTTGGGCAAAGTCTGTGAGCAGCCTGTAATGTAATGTATATTACATTAATGAGCCAATTAAATCAGCAATGTACCTTTTTAAAATAACAAATGAGTCTTAAGCATCTATGTATCATGAATTTCACAGCACGGCGCCAACGATTTTTATCGGGACCAAAAAAATTGCGTTGATCGCATCGCATGCAACCAAATCGCATGCGATGGACGCGATTTTTACATTGGAATCAATGTAAAAAGGTCCCTGAGACCATTTTACCATTGGGCCCAATGTTAAAAGCCCCCGAAACCCCAATTTTAATTGCAAGCCCCCCTCATGGGTGAAATGGTCCCCTATTGTTAACGCCACCCCACGATGAACGCCAACCCGAAGCGTGGCGAGCGCAGCGAGCCCGCAAGGGGCAGCGGTACGCGTCCTCCGACCTTTTCATACCCCCACTATCCACATCGGCGTGGAGTTGATGTTATATAGTGTGGCGAGCGCATCGAGCCACCGAGCCCGAAGCGTGGCGAGCGCAGCATGCCCTGCGAGGGGACGCCCATTACTTCACAGGTATTATGTGCCCGCTCGCCATGCTTCAGGCTCGGTGGCTCGCTGCGCACGCCACTCTATATGCAATCAACTCCACGCCGACGTGGATAGTGGGGGTATGAAAAGGTCGGAGGACGCATACCGCTGCGCTCGCCATGCTTCGGGTTGGTGTCAATAGTGGGGTGGCGTTAACAATGGGGGGGGGGCATACAATAAAAAATGGGGTCTGGGGGCCATTTAACATTGTACCCTATGTAAAATCGCGTTGATCGCGTCGATCACATCGAATGCCATTATAATGGCATGCGATGGACGCGATCAACGCGATTTTCTCTTTGCTGGCAATAAAGGCTGGTAATTGACAGAAAATCGTAACTTAAGGTATGCAATTAACCCCGACGGGCACCGTGCTAGGAAACAAGTACCAAAATATGATTTTTCATATGAATTTCACTAGGTAGCGAATACATTAGAATAAATATTTGAAATTATTTTTGTCACCAACCATACTCCACTTTAAATGTCTTTTTTTTCCTTTATCCCTCATGGTTTTCCAGTGCCAGCCCAGCCTCAGGTAGCATTATTAACCATTTTTAGGCATCGCATTAAGTGGTCAGGAATCGAAGTAACTTCCCAATAATTTCATATTTGTTAGAACACAATTGTTGGGCTAATTCATAATTGCTTTTTACCCAGCTCCCTGGAGAAGTTGGAACATGGCACAATGTCTACCCCACACAGCCACAGACCACCACCTTCTGGAAGTGGTAATCTTCTGGAGGCTGATCTACTTTCCCAGTAGTGTGGCAGAGCGTGCATCGCCCGCATGTCCCAGAGAGTAGGACATTATAATGAAACTATTATCCAATTCTCTATGCATTTATTAAACGCATAGAAAATGAATAGGTATAAACAAACCCCATAACAAAAGAAACAAGAGAACAATATTTTCCTTCTATGTAATACAGGCATTCCCAACATCGGTCCTCAAGGCACACTAATGGCCCTACACACGGAGCGATTTAGGGGCATTTTCTAATCAATCTCACTAGATTGCTTAAAAAATACCCCTACATTGCTCCGTGTGTAGGGACCATAGCTATAGCGACGCCCGGCGATTAATATTCAGAATGGTGGATAATAGTCGGTCAGGGACAGATCACTCAAAACGCTCAGCAAATCACACAGTGTGTAGGCCCCTAACAGTCCTGGTTTTACAGATATCCATGAGAGCTGAATTAATACTCGGGAGCTTCATCACTAAAAGCTGCATTGTTATTGTGCCTTGAGGAATGAGCTTGGGACTTGGGAATGCCTTTTGTGGCGCCCCCACTCCTTCCTCCACATACTGTACACCCTTTCCAATGGACAACCATTGCATTTCTAGCAGATGTATTGACACACAAAAGTTATAAAAGACAAGAAAAGTGTACAGACTTTTGACCTAGAAATACTTTTGTCTTTGGCCTTAGGTGACAATAGTTTAAGTGCAGTCAGAACCAGGTATGTTTTCTTCCTTTTAAAAAACCGTTTGAAGTGTGATCATTAAAATGTCTCAAAGTTTCCCTGCCACAAGGTGCATTATTTACTTTACAGAAATGCCATAACTGAATGGCATTTTTTAAAGAATTTTTGCTTCTGAACATAGCAAGGACTTTGGGAACATGCACTGAACACTTAAAAATAATGCCTATTGATAGGTTATGTATAAAATAAAAATAAACTATATAACAAAACTTTATAATAGTATACCTGACACCTGCAATAGACTATGGGGGGTATCCATTGTGCCGCCGCTATTTCTGATGTGGGAAATAGCGGCGGCTCCCTATTCAATGCTGTCATTAACGACAGCATTGATGCAGGATAGCGGCAGAACGGGCCCGACTTCAGAAGCTGTCGGGCCTGTTCTGCCGATAATGGCCGTGGATTGTCGTTATCAGGGCCGCAGATCGACAATCCACGGCCGTTTTTGCGGCCACTCCCTCTTTGCACCCATCGGCAGGCGGGACATTGAATCCCGTCTGTCGTTATGCGGTCGATCTGACAGCAAATGGGCCAGGATCACGGCTGTCGGCGGGGATTGCCAGCCGTGATCCCAGATTGCATACCCCCCCCATATACTGAAAAAGAAAAAAAGAAAATGAATGCAGTAAACTCAAAATATCCTGTGTAAGTTGTAACCCATGGATCTTTATACAGACAACACTTCTTTACACAAAAATATAATACAGCAATGCATTTACTAGATTTTATTTTGCCCTCAGGATATCTGGAATAAAGGTGCCCATACACTGTGCATTTTTTGGTTGTGATGCGTGCTCCAACACACATCGAGTATGTGCGGCACATACTTTTTGATCTAGATTGCATTGTATCTAGAGTACAAAAAGAACGCTGCTGTAACACATTGTATGCTTTTTGTACTAGATGCGATGGGATCTAGTACAAAAAGTACGGGGCACATCGCTCTGTGTATGGGCACCTTTACCCGGGTCACCCCTTTTGACAAAGATCCCGATTGCCCCAATTAACAAGAACTTGCATAAACAGTATAAAACTATGAAGTAAAATAATAAAAATACTAAAACCATTACAAAAAAAACATATGAAAAAGACACTTTTGCAAGATACTAGTTGATTTTACCCACAGAGATCTGTACAACAAACCCAAAAGAAATTACTGAAGGATTGACGAGACATCTCCCAATAGAGGAAGATGCCAGGTGCTTTCATCTCCAATAAAACAAATTACAAATAGCAAAAAAAAAAATATATTTACGGTCAAGCCCGGCAATAGAGGGGGGGGGGTATTGTTTGTCAAAAGGGACACCCATTCTGAGCCCCAAGGTTCAGAGGGCTCCCGAAAATCTGGCACCAAACTCAGGCTGCAGCAACAAACTGTATGTGGGTTCCAGCAAATTACGTGAAAATGAGTTAACAGGCACAACAAAGGCCTCCACCATGCCATCAAATTATTTGGTCCCGGTCCCCCATGTTGCATTGCTGATGTTGTGACATCAATATGCATAATGCCGCACCGAGCCCTGCCTGTCCCTACCACTGCGGACGAGCCGTGCAGCCCTCTGAAGAAGCAGGTGGTGTGGGTGCGAAATATATTTTTCAGAGTACAGACTCCAAAAAATGTCTGTTGCCAGCCATGTTTACAGTACACAAAGCTTTTCCATTAAGAGCAGTTCCATTGCATCAAGTATTTTATACAAGTTAAGGAGAGGAAACAGTGGTGACAATATACATTCACACTCACTTTCAGCAAAAGAAAAAAAATGGGATTTTCTTTTTTTTTAACATGTTTCATTTTACAGAGGAATTGGGGCTGTGGTTTGCTAGTGTATGACAACTATCAACAGATATACTAATTTGTCATTAGTATACTGATGAGCCTATCAAGGTTGACAGATCCGGATTTGCTGAAAATGATTTATAAATCAATGAAAAGTATCTAATGTATGAGTGCAAAATATATATAAAATTTGTGTTTGCTGACGTATGGGTGGGCTTTAGATGTATTAGGTAAAGGAGTGCTGTCAGGCTGAAATATGATCACTACGTCGACAAGCATTCGGTCGACATGAATGAAGGTCAACACAAGCATATGGTCGACATGGAGTTTTTCACTTTTTTTTTAGCCAACATGTGCCGACAGACGGTATTTCATGTTCCCGAAGCATGGCAAGCGCATCGAGCCATGCTGTTCACTTCTTTTTGTGTCGACATTCGGGACAAGAAAAGTGAAAAAAAATCCATGTTGACCTTTTCACTGTCAACCTTCCCCATGGCGACCTAATGTTTGTGTCGATCTAATGACCTTGTAGACCTCACCCAAGTCAACCTTCAGTCATGTTGACCCGTCTGTCTATCCTATGATCCATACCCGTCAGGCTCTACCTGTAATTAGCATTTGATGGGCTCAAAAGACAAATACATATAAAAATCAACTCAAAATGAATGGTTTCTAACCAAACTGGAGTATTTTTTCCATATAAATGACATGCGTGAAAACTGGGTAAAATAAACGGATAACTGTGGTGATTACATTTTCTGCTATGTTTATTTTGGAATGGAGATGTACACGTTTGCTTGTGTTTGCCTGGTTTGTTTATTTTATTGGAGAACACAGGGCGTTTTCATTCATGTGTGTGCCCTGAGGAAGTGGAATTACATCAGTGGGCTGCATGTCCATTTGGAATACATGAGTGGAAACCTAAAACTGTATCAAAACAGACCCATCATCATTGCATATTATGCTGTTTAAGGGCTTCTTGGGGCACGTAGGGGCATTTTCTAAGCGATCTCAGTAGATCGATCGCTAATACCCATTTCACACCGCACTTGTTAAACGGTAGCCATTTTTTTCCCCCATTTTAAAACGTTTAAGGCTGCAGTGGGAAAGCGCAAGAGTTCATTTACCGGTTAAAGATAACCGGTATTTCAAAACGTTTAAAAAGCAGAGTCCTACATGTTTCAGAGCTGTTTTTTATGCAGTGAGAATGGCTCTGAAACGGTATTTAGTAAAATCAACAGATTACAGACCTGTGATAGGCTGTCCCCTGCATGCTGCCTTGAAACGTGTTCAGGGGATTAAACGGGTTGACTGATGTGAATGGTATTTAAAACGGTAATCTACTGCAATGTGAAGGATCAGAACCGTTTCAAAATACCGGTTTTTAAAACGTTTAGGCAGTGTGAAAGTGGTATTAGAAAATGACCCCAGATCTCTCCGTGTTTAGGGGCCATAGCGAGAGTGATGTGTGGCGCTATCGCCCAGCAATTGATATGAATTGGTCAGGGCACAGCGATGTCTCTTTGCTGTGTGCTGAGCGATCTTGCTGAAGAATCTAGTATCACTCAGAACACTGCACAAATATCGCTGTGTACGGGCCCCATTAAAAAAAAATTAATTCAGAGAGGAAAAATCAGAGCTCTAGCAGGGGAATGGAATCATTGGATAGACATGTTGATACCACTAGGTCGACATGCACGAAGGTTGACATGACTGAAGGTCGACAGGGTCATTAGGCCCACACAGTTTTTTTTGTCCCGAATGTCGACATATGGACACTGAAACGTAGCACTGTGCTCGCCATGTTTCGGGCACACTATTTTATTCTCCCACCATGCCCTAGTGGATGGGAGGGCAGGAAATACTGCCTGTCGGCACATGTCGGTTCCCCCCCAAAAAAAACATGCTGACCTTTTGGCTGTCTACCTTTTCCATGTCGACCTAATGATCCTGTCAACCTTCAGTCATGTTGACCTAGTGGTGTAGACCTAATGCTTGTCGACCTAGTGACCGTGTATCCTAGCAGGATGGGAGCATTTTATAGCATGAGCAATGCTTAGGGTTAGGAAAGATGCCTGCATTAAATCCTGTAATACAAGTCGGAATAAAGGTTATTTATATCGGGGTAGGCGCTAGAGAGAGGTTACATTTAAGAACTGTTTGAATTTTCTACTTTCCAGGACAGCTTATGATTACATTGGTCAAACGTGGGAGGAAATAAGTGTCTTCTCGGGACACCAGGGATTTTACATAGAACCTATTTATGGGCTCTGCAATTCAGGAACTAATGCTAGGAAGTTTAATGGTAAGCACAGGACAATTGCCCATTTATTAGATCCGCTTAATATGATCACATTTATGACTTCTCTATACATGTACCGTTTATATCTCTGATATTGTAATCTGCACAGAGTACAATGTATGAATGGAAAAGGCATCAAGCAGCAAACACATGGTGCAGAACAGACACAGCGTATTGTGCGATGTGTCACTATTTCCATAGGTTTGGAAACTAAACATTAAAAGGCTCTGTACAAAAAAAAAAAAAAACATTAACAACTTGATGGCCATAAACTCTGCCCACATTCATTTCTGGTCTAGTAAGGGCGCTGGAATTTGCCGGACTGAACCTTACTTCATACATTTTAGGATACCCATGTGCAAAACAGAAGCATGTTAGCAGGTTATGATACTAATGTAGAACAATTGCTGTAGATAACATTGTAGACTGACATAGATTTCATTTCTTGCTCTTGAAAACGTTTTCCATATTCAAGCACCAACTCTACTATTAACTTACAGAACTCTTGGCAAATGCCCAAGTACGACTATCTCTAAAGTCACCACTGATTTACACATTAGCTCCATAACCTCTTCTCACTCACCCCTACAAGTCTTCTCTCGCACTGCACCTATCTTTAGGAAACCTCTTCCATATACAGTACATACTACCAGACTGTCAGAGTTTCCAGTCAATTTCTAACAATTCATATTAGCAAGCAGACTCACAAAGTGACCTACTAATACCCATTTACACCAAAGAAATAACTAAAGCCGAGTCAACTCGGGTCCGTGCTTGGTGTAAATGAGCTCAAAAAAATAACTTGGGTCCTGTTACCCGGCGGTTCAACCCAGGAAATATTCTGGGTTGAACATGGATTCAGGGGCAGTGTAAACTGGTAACCTGGGTCATTCGATCCAGGACCTGTTTACGCCAATGGGTGGGCCCATACCTCCTGACTGCCGCGTCTTGCTCTCATTCCGGAAGTTGGGCAGGGGGCACATACAGCCTCCGCTGCTGTACTATGCAAACAGCAGCAGAGCCTCACGGACGGAGACTGGGGTAGATGGGCCTGCTCCCAGGGTGTCGGTTGGCTTTGTGGGAGTCCTGACTGGTGGATTTTCCGGTACTTGGAGCCTACACCCAAGCTCTGTTTTTATTGGATACAGTGTCCGGTGCAGGCAGGGAGGCTTCTCCGGGGGTGTGTGTGTGTGTTAAAAATTGCCGTCAGGGGCAGCGAGCCCCTGTGACGTTGAATAGGGTGAGAGGCAGGGCTGGCATGGAATGCTCCAGCCCTCCGGACCCCAGCGATTGTGCAGCGAATCCTAAACAGGATTCGCTGCACATCGCTAAAAAAAAACATTGAATACTGGCCAAAAAAAGGACAAAGTACAGGTACCATTGGAGATGGTTTAAGTAAGAGAAGGAAAAGCACATGCTTGTGAGAGATTACATTGTAAATATATTGTTGGTAAGAAGATATGCACTTCTCTTCTATTTTTGTCTGGTCATATTAGCTGTGTGTACTAATCTTAAAACATTTACAAGCAATCCTAAAGCTGGGTACACACCTGATCAGCACATCAGTCGACTAGTCAACACGCCAACTAAGCAACCAATCAAGCTAAGTTACCGATTGGTTGCTTGAAGTGTCGGTCACGATTCCCAGCTAAACTGGCATTTTGAATTTGCTGCTTAGTTGTGACGCCAGCTCCCCACAAAGTAAGTGTATAGGTAGTCAGTGGACAGCCAATACACACAGCCAGATGCGACAAGCTCTCTCAGATGTAGTTGGTGAGATCGCAGAGATGCATATGGGTCCGAATAGAAGCATATTGTGATCACAATACTCAACCCAGAAACAAGGCATGATGGTGCAAGCTCTAAATTTATTTTAGGCATGACCAGGGTCATTCTTTTACACACATAGGGCGGGATGCTCTAAACCAGAAATGCGGTACCACATTTCTGTATTCTCTAACCCCTCTCCGCAATGTCAGCGCTGCTGCGGAGGGAATCATCAGCAAAAGCGGGATCCGTCACGTGCCGTTTTCACGCTGAAAACTACACCCAAATTAACCCCATCTCGCACCCTTCACAGAGCCGAATTCGCTGAAAATTGCTGGCACCCCGAGGCAAATTCGGCCCGCCGTAAAGTGCGCCCGGTGTCATGATGATTCCCATTCGGCGAATCTTCCGCACACATTGGGGTTAATAGGATCCACCCCATTGTATGTGGTCCTTTTGCATACAAATATGAAGCAAAAGTCTGTTTTCCTTAGCGCAACAATCAAAAAGTTCTGTAGGCAGCTGTGAGAAGACACCTGGAGCCTCCACCAAAAACTCCAAACAAATTCACATGCAAAAGAAAGTTGTTGTGCTCTCAAATAGCGCCACCAATAGAGGCTACAAGTCACTTGACCCACATCTGAGGAACGGAGGTACCGTCTAGGACTACAAGTAAGGAGTCACAGCTTGGACTATCAGTTACCGGGACTGATTTTTTTATATATGAAATGTGAGTGTAATTGTTCAATAAAGTGTTCTTTTAAATTACACAGCAGTATTGCACTATGGATATTTGTTTTTGAGATCTTACAGTGTCTATACGGAGGGAAGCTACACTCTGCAATATCCACATATGGTGGACCTATATGCGATCTTAAAAATCTGAAATTGTGAGTGTAAAATTAAACCAGTAACTACAACTATGGTGTATAGATGATATTGCACTATCATTATCTTTTGAAGTTTACAGATCCAGTATATGAACCTTGATAATCATATTCTGAAAGCCTTTCACTGGAAGGAGAAAGGAAAGTTATATTTACATTTCTGGTGGATGTTAACATCTGGTGGCGCTATTTGAGAGCAAAACCCCTTCCTTTTGCATACAGTGTATCTCATGCAATCCTAGCAGGGCTAACACGCTGCGACAAATACACATGGGAATGCACCTCACATCACAGTCGCAGGTAAATGACATGCAATGTGCCTCTTTTTAAGTGATCCGTTGCAGCAATGTGTTGGAAACGCATAAAAAGTGGCCATAGCGCACTAGTGGATGGGGCCTTTAATGGTAACATAGGCTACCTAAGCAACACAGACCCAAGCGGTATAGGACTCCACCAAAACTAGTAATAATACAGATGGAGCACCTCTCATACAGCTGGCGATAGCCTCTGCCAGCCCACGCTATCCGCCGGAAGGGGGTACGCGTGCACGAGACACTTGCGCGCCCTGTTCCAACTGAGCTCTCAGCAGCCTCATCGCACCCCACCCCCCCCCCAACTCTGCCCGTCTCCCTGAAGCGGAGATGGGCAGAGATTCCGCCGCCAAGCGACGGGGGCGCGCGTGAAATGCTTGCGCATCCCCGTTAGATGGCATGCCTCTCCGCCAGCAGATGGCACGCCTCTCTGCCAGCAGAGGGCATATGGCGAGGGCTGGGGATGTATGAGAGGCACTCCATCTGTATGTGGTATTATGTTGGCAGATTGCCCGGCGTATCTTCTTTAAAAAAAATAGCTGAGCTATGGTAGAGCCATATCTTTCTTGTCTGGGCAACTATAGTGAATCACATGAATGCGGCCATCAACTAACTTCTGTGGAGCTTAACATGTCAGAACATTTCACTCTGCAACTGCACTGAACTATCTCACTCCACTATCCACAAAGCTGCAATAACATTATAACGTGGGTGTAAGCAACCTACCAAGTGTTATACTGCATGGATTTAAAGGTCCCGAAAGTGACTTGTTGTTCAGAAGTAATACTACACTGGCAATGGCAAATCTATCTGCTATGCTACAGACTTTATTGCTGACATGTGACTGCTAAGCTCTGGAACCTAGATCACCATGAAGATAAACACAAGTTTGTTGTGCCATACTGTCAGATTACAGCAAAACAGTCAATAGAAACATGTGACATATTTATTAGAAACAGTATGTAATGCATGCAGGTCATTCACATAATTGGGTAGATGTATTAAGTCTGGTGAAGTGATAAAGTGGTAGGTGATAATGCAGCAGTAGGCTCCTAACTGACATGTTACATGATTTGAAAAAAATGACAGTTGTGAGCTGATTGACTGCTGCATCATTATATAGTACATCTGCCCTACTGCTCACACACATAAGAGCATGTTCATAGGAGACAACCCACAGTCATAACATTGGTTATAAACAAAATGACATGCAACACGTTAAACAAACAAGGTAGCGTAATGCCTCTGCTCGGTACTTGTGAGTTATCCGGGCTCCCGATTTTGGGTACTTGCGATTTGCATGCAATTTGCTATCCGTTTCATTATTCATCATTACCCCACTATCCCCTTAGCGTGAAGCGTGGCAATCAACATGAACCCGAAGCGTGGTGAGCGCAGCGAGCCCGCGAGGGGCGGCGGTACGCGTCCTCCGACCTTTTCATGCCCTACTATCCACTAGGGCGTGGAGTGAGAATAGAATAGTGTGGCGAGCGCAGCGAGCCACCGAGCCCGAAGCGTGGCGAGCGCAGCGAGCCCCGCGATGGGATGCGGACACCTTCACAGGTATCCGCGTGCCCTTGCGGGCTTCACAGGTGTCCGCTGCGCTCGCCACGCTTCGGCTCGGTGGCTCGCTGCGCTCGCCACACTATTCTATTCTCACTCCACGCCCTAGTGGATAGTAGGGCATGAAAAGTTCGGAGGACGCGTACCGCCGCCCCTCGCGGGCTCGCCACGCTTCGGGTTCACGTTGATAGACACACTTTGGGGATAGTGGGGTAATGAAATGAATAGCAAATCTTATGCAAATCGCATGCTAAATCGCATGCAAATCGCATGCGATATCGCATGCGATCTAGTACCAAAATCGGACACCCAGATAACTCACAAGTACCCTCTGCTCTGGTGGCAGAGTGGCATGATACCCTGGCACCCAATTGGTATGACTACCCAATTCAATGCCTTGTTTGTCCTTTTGTCACAGCTGTTATGAAAGATAAACAAAGCTATTGGGCCAAATGCATCACGCTTCAGTTAAATGATAAAGTGGAGAGTGGTAACACACCAGCCAATCGGCTCCTAGCTGTCATGTTACAAGCTGGGTTTGAAAAATGACAGTTAAAAGTTGATTGGTAGTTCATCACTATTTGAAGCTTGGTGCACCTGGCCCCTTATCTAGTGAAAAATCATAAGTATGACATTAGTCTGCAGCAAGACATCCAACTATGTCACAGACACATAATCTTACAGTATCGAGTGCCTTGTTAATGAGCTCACTGGCAGAGCCCCCTCAGTGTGCAGTGCATTAGTCTGCAGGGGAAGTGGCAGAGCAGCACAGCCCTGACTCCAGCTGACACCCTGAGAGTAACTGCACTTGTACAACAATAACCGGTGGTATACATCATTATGAGCTCACTGCACTGCTCTGTAGTAGCCCTGCAGTCAGTGCTGGTGTGAGTGCACACTTACTTTTAGTGGCAGTAATGAGGTTTTTGCCATCTTTTACTAAGTCCTTGATGAACTTGTTTGTTTTGTCCAGCTCCGCCTCGTGTGAGCGTATCCTCTCCCGCAGCCAGGGGCTGTCCAGGTAGCAGTCACTGAACTCCAAGGGCTGCAGCCCCATGATGCTGATCCCCAGCCCTGGCTCAGCCTCAGAGCCGCTGCGCTGCTGCTGCTACCGCCTCCTCCTTGCAAATCCCTTAATAGGCAACCGAGTCTCAGGCACATAAATAGGCGGCTGCACGGCCGGGGCTCGGATCAGCTTGCAGAGCAAAGGGACAGTCGGGGGGGCACTGGGAGTGACACAGGGACGAGAGGGTTAGCGGCTCACTGACACCACCGCCATGACGAGCATAAGCTCCATCCAGTGGGACGATACGAGTTTGGACAGATAATTCACAAACCCACCAAGCCCAGCATCCACATTCCTCCACAGAGTTCCACCCCCAGCACAGCCTCCTGCTCCTCCCAGCACTAATACCATGTTCTCCACTCCCTGCTGTCTCTTTGTGCAACCCCCTTCCACCACCTCCCCTTTCCTTGTCCCCTTCTCCTCTGCGTCTTCCCTTGTAAGTTGTCACCCTGTCCTTCCTTCTGTTCTAGTGTCGCATCTGTCACACCTCGTTCTGGGCTTCTCCTGCTACACTTTTCTTATGTTTCCTGAGGGATTTCCTTACTGAATCACCCATGTACTCTTATGCTGCTTTCCCACTGCCTACCCGGGTAAAGACCCGTTTTTTTTAAACGTGTCTTTACCCGGGTAATAGCCACAAAGACCCTTTCCCACTGCAGCTTTTAAACGTTAAAATAACGTTTAAAAGCAGTTTTTGTCCCATTCACACTTACCCGTGTAAACCACAAAGCAACACGTTTAAACTCTCTAGTAAACCTTGCCTGTCATTAAAAACATCACATGCACCAATCATGTTCTTAACCTTTATTATTATTTCTAAATACCGTTTAAAACCCTTTCCCATTGCCAAAAAAACGGCTCTTACACGGTAAAAACACTGCTTTTTACCCGGTTAACAAATACCGGTATTTGTTACCCGTGTAAAGCAACCTGGAGCTTTCCCACTACAGCTCTAGCCGTTTAAAAAGGCTAAAAAAACGGCATTTTACCGTGTAAAGCCTGCAGTGGGAAAGGGGCATTAGCTAACTCCTTATAATGAAGGCACAGTACAGGATGCATTCTTATACATCCTGTTACATGCTCCTCTCCTCTTGCTGAGACTTGTAGTTCTGCAATAGGTACATGAACACACACAAAAAAAAATATATGTATTATATATCTATGGGAAGAAGGGGGTTTCAGAGGGCGCTATTCAATAGTCAACAAATACAGATCGGAATTTACCGTTTAATATAAAAATAGAAATAAAAAACCCATAATAGGGTATCACAAATACATATGGTGTACAAATACAAATAAATGCTGCTCAATTCAGAAAAAGATAGCGCATATGCTGTACAAATACAAATAAGTGCTGCTCAATTCAAAAGACGATAGCCCAACGCGTTTCGTCAGTTCCTGACTTCATCAGGGGCAGATTATGTAGCCAGCAGAAACTATATGTGTCCTATACAGATAGAGTCTGGAGGCAGGTAATTCATAAGGCGCTCCGGTGGGTTTCCAATATTCGGAAAAGATCAGGAGTGGCTTTTAAATTGCAAGAGTTTCACAGCAGATTATTCTGATGTACAATCTCATCAAAATATGGGGATCATGAGGAGGTAACCAGCAGCAGGGTTTCACCATTTCCTTTCCCATAAGAAACATGGATGTTTCAAATGTCCTTGTACCACTTGTAAATTTATGGTACCTGGAGATGTGTTCTGCCATCCCCATTCTGGGACCAAATTCCAGATTCGCCATCACCTCACGTGCGAGAGCTCATTTGTGGTATACCTTATCAGTTGCCCTTGTGGACTCTCGTACGTGGGAAAGACCAGCCGTAAGTTCAAGGAAAGAATGACAGCCCATCGGTCGGCCATTAGAGATGCCATTAATTCTGGTTCCAGTGAACAGCCTGTAGCCAGGCATTTCCTTGAACTTCGGCATGGCCTTACATCTCTAAAATATCGCATGATAGATTTTATCCCTCCTCTATCAGGCGGAGGTGATAGGAATCTGGTCTTAATGCGCAGAGAAGCTTTCTGGATCAATAAATTAGATACGATTCATCCCAGGGGGTTAAATGATACTATGCCTATTTCTTGTTTATTATGATGTATTGGCGTTATCTTTTTTTGCTGTCACACTTTGTATATAATTACAGCCCTGGACATAATTCGCTTATTTGATGATGATCAGCACCGGGGGGACGGGACAACCCAGCGTGTGGTGGGGATATAAGGTAAGCATGTTTTATGATTTATTTGTAATCCTGACAAAATTCTTTAAAGAATGAAACGTTGATTGGTGATACACTGCTTCAAGAGTCTCTTTTTTCAAGTCGCCGTGAGTGCCACGTCCATTGCACCATATATCTATATATATATATATATATATATATATATATATATATATATATATATATATATATATATATATACAGTGCTATTTTTGTAGGAAAATAGGTTCAGGAACTGTGGGCGTGGGCAGAAAGTGGGCGGTGATGTGGGAGGAGCTACAAAAGGGGCGGGGCATTACAGAAAAATAGAAAAGAAAAAGAAAATCATAATTCCTCACTCTGTCACGCTTATTATAGATATGCCACACAGAGATTTGCATTATACATATGCCCCACACCGTGATGCCCATTATACATAAGCCCCACACCGTCATGCCCATTATACATATGCCCCGCTCCGTAACAGTTATTATACATATGCCACACACAGAGATGACCGTTATATATAAGGCCCACACCAAGATGCCCGTTATTCATATGGCCAACACAGAAATGCCCGTTATTCATATGCCCCACACCGTGATGCCCATTATACATATGCCGCACACAGAGATGCCCGTTATACATAAGCTTGCTTGCTCTCTTGTATAACTATCCTGAGTGTCAGGATGGTAACTACATCCCATTCAGTGTATATTTTACAGTCTTGGATAAAGAACCCATAGAACATACATCTAACACCCAATACAGTTTAGACCTACAAGCCACACAGTATCAGAGCATCCAGTTATGATACAATCCTGTATAAATGGCTGTACGGTTTTCCACTATTAAAGTTATGATTTTGTGACTATTTCAGGGGTGCACGGATTCAGCTGTGAATCCTCATTATGGCTCTTACAGTTTCTTACTTATCTTGGGATACATACCTGCAGGGACAGATTGGGATGGATACATACATACATACATACATACTGTACATGCAGGGACAGATTGGGATGGATACATACATACATACATACATACATACTGTACATGCAGCGACAGATTGGGATACATACATGCAGGCACAGATTGGGATACATACATGCAGGGACAGATTGGGATACACACATGCAGGGGCAGATTGGGATACACACATGCAGGGGCAGATTGGGATACATACATGCAGGGACAGATTGGGATACACACATGCAGGGGCAGATTGGGATACATACATGCAGGAACAGATTGGGATACACACATGCAGGGACAGATTGGGGTACACACATGCAGGGGCAGATTGGTATGCTGGGCAGGTCTCCACCTGACCTGTCTCCTTAGTGGCTACATAACCCCTCCAATAGGCCAGTCTACAGTGATTGGGGCAGCATTAGACCAGTAAGTCACCACTTACCACACCACCTCCAGCCCATCAGTCACCTGCGCCCTCAGGCAGGCAGGCGGAGGGAGAGTGACTCCTTGGGGCGCTCCAGACAGGCGGGCGGGAGAGAGCAGCAAGAGAGGCGGGCGCCGGGCGGGACAGCGTGTATCGGCGGGTGTCGGGCGCGGGAGTCACCATAGATGCGCACTGACACTGACGTCAGGCGCATCCATGGAGTAGGAGGTCAAGGGGCAGTCGCAGGAAGTACATCTTCCTTGCCGCCGTGGAAACAGAGATTGCAGACAATCTCTGTGCTGCAGCCTGCGCCCGGCGTTGAACTTCCGGAACGCCGTTCCTGGTGAGGTCATTTTTCAACTGAACTTCAGGAACGGCGTTCCGGACCGTTCCGCCACAAATATAGCCCTGTATATATATACACACATACAGGGGCGGATTTACGGGTGAGGGCGCCCCTAGGCACAACAATAACCGCTGTGTGTCGTCGTTGCGCTGAAACACTGCCACCTGAAACTACATCTTTCTCTTTCACACATACAGAAACACAGAGGCAATCACAAGGTAGCAGACTAGCGTTCGAAGCTTCCACTTCGAGCGGGCTTAGCTAGTGTATACATATTTACCAAGTAGGAGAGTACAAGGCAGTATCTGCGTGTCCTATCCATTTACACTCTATTCAAGATGGAATATGGTACAGTATAGTGGACAGTTTGCATTTATTGGTAGATTTTAGGCTGACAGTACTATCACAAGCATCCAAGTGCCACGCCCCAAACATGTGCCGCGCCCCAAACATGTGCCGAACATGTGCTCGAAGTAGAAATTTAAAAGTGGGGGTATCCAGAAAGGGGCGTGGCCAATTAAAAGGCGCGTGGTCAATTAAAAATGCAGTGTACCCAATTTCCTAAAAATTAGGATTTCAGTCCATCATTGCAAAAAAAGATTTATAGTGGGAGAAGAGGAGGAGGAATAGTGGGAGAGGGGAAAGGATGAGGAATAGTGAGAGAGGAGAGGGGAGAGGAGGAGGAATAGTGGGAGAGGAGGAGGAATAGTGGGAGACAGGAAGAGGGGGGGGGGTGATTGGTAGACAGGGACATAGGGTGAGGGGAGTAGTGCAGGGCGAATGAAGGTGCAGGGTAAGAGGACGCAGGGTTAAAGATGGTGCAGGGTGAGAGAAGATGCAGGGTGAGGGGGGTGTGGTGCAGGGTGAGAGAAGACGCAGTTTGGTGGATGACACCATACATAGGCGAATCTAGGGGGTGGTCCGGGGGTGCACAGGACCACCCATTAGCCCATTTTATAGCTGAGGGATGGGTCTTTCCAACGAGTCCAGCCCCGTGTCTCTAGCCCCCTGGGAACCGGAGATACTGCCAGGCAAAGCTGGAACGTTTTCCCTATAGGATAACATGGGACCCACTAATTCCAATCCGCACCCAGTTCAACAGCTGCCAGTTCCCCTTTCTGCATCACTGAAGCTCAAGGTTGATGTCAGTCAAACCCAAATCGCCGGGCCTTCAATCTGATACCAGGCTGGATCCATATGGGTTAATTGGTTCCAGGGATATTGAGGTTAAACCGTTGGGTTTTTTTTTTCATAAATGTCATTTCATGACTGTTTATGTTCTTTGAGGGCAGATTTCTCTGGAACCAAACAGCCCAGTTTCATGGGACCAAAAATCATTTGAAGCCAACTCAAAAGTTCTTCAATATGATACTGGTCTCATGTAAATGGGTCAGTTGGTTCCGAAGATATAGCTTGTTGGTTAAAGGGGTGTAGGGAGAGGGGAGTGTTTGTCTCTCCCCCTCACACCAGAAAATGCAGGGACTAGGCTGGTGTATAAGGGGTCAGCCTGGGAATGTCCCTGCATGATCCTGGTACCACATTCCTGGGTAAATCCCTGCATTTTCTGTTGTGAAAGGGGTATTATTTCAAACAGCCGTGACCTGCAGTGCTCTGAATACAGCCGGGCAGCCCCCTGCTCTCTGCCCAGCTGTCAATGACTGTCACCCCTGCAGCTTCCGCTCCAATTCTTCTCCCCGCTTTCACCTTAGCCCGCCCCCCCCCCCCCCCTTTAATCATGTGGTGCCGGCGCCCGGAGTGCTTCCCCGACGTCACGCACAACAGCGCGCATAATATTTCAAATGTCCACTCGGCTAGAGGGGACACCAGGAGGGGAGTGGGAGCGTGCTCTGCGCTGCGCTCTGCTCCTCTCCCCATAGAAGCAGCTGCACCGCTCTCCATCTCTCCCTGCAGCAGCAGCGAAGGCTCATATAAAAATTTACAGTAAGTGGCACTTTTGGGGGCATTGCTTAAGGGACGCTACAAGTGGCAGTATGTGGGGGCATTACGCATAATGTGTGGCTTAATGTGTAAGGGGCATTACGGTGTGCAGCATCATGTGTAAGCGGCATTATGTGTGCAGCATCATGTGTAATGGACATTATGTGTGCAGCATCATGTGTAATGGGTACTATGGTACGCGGCATCATGTGTAATGGGTTCTATGGTGTGTGGCATCATGTGTAATGGGTACTATGGTGCGTGGCATCATGTGTAATGGGTAATATGGTGTGTGGCATCATGTGTAATGGGTACTATGGTGTACGGCATCATGTGTAATGGGCACTATGGTGCCATCAAGCAAGAACCCCCTAGCAATGAGCACGTAGGTAAGCAGCACTTATGTGACAAATATGCAATGGGCATTACGGTTTGTTATATAGTATGTAATGGGCATCATGATGTGTGGCACAATGTGTAATGGGCATTATGGTGTGTGGCCTAATGTGTAATTGGCATTACGGCGTGTGGCATTATGTGTAATGGGTATTACGGAGTTTGCTAAAATGTGTAATGGGCATTACCGTGTATTTTCTAAAGTGTAATACCACACCCCTTTTTGTGATGCCACGCCTCCTTTCCATGGGGCCACGCCCCCTTTTTGCGGCGCGGCTGCGCCGCGCAAAGGTCCCCCTGCTGTTGTGTCTAGTTCTGGGACCACCCATTACCATAATTCTAGATTCGCCTATGACACCATATTAGAGTAGTT
The DNA here is from genome assembly GCF_055691185.1 of Crinia signifera. Classification (NCBI taxonomy): domain Eukaryota; kingdom Metazoa; phylum Chordata; class Amphibia; order Anura; family Myobatrachidae; genus Crinia; species Crinia signifera. The sequence continues at coordinate 109,923,165 of NC_139217.1, read as the reverse complement.
TGGTGCAGGGTGAGGGGATGCAGGGTAAACAATGGAGAGGGAGGGTGGAAGGTGACACTACTAGCGGGCAGTGGCTGCAGGGTGCAGCTGGCAGAACTTCACTATGGGCAGCAGCTGCAGGGTGCAGCATGCGGGACTTCACTACTGGCTGGCAGCGGCTAATGCGTAAACTCCAGGAAAAGAGGGAGGCTGGAAAGTGCAGGAGGCGGGACTCCAGCAGGGAAGGTGAGGAGCAAGGAGGGCAGAGAGTCAGTGACAAGGCAGTGTAGGGCGGCTGTGGCACCATCACTTGTCAGCAGTCACTCGTGCAGGGGACCGCTGCACCATGCTGTCTCTGCGGCTCTTCCTCTCTCCCCACTGGTGCGCCGGATCACTCTGCCGTCCTCTCACGCTGCCTGTTCCTACCGTCAATCACCGCTGGGAGCCACTGAGGTGTTCTCGCTGTTCCTCAGCTCCACACTGCTAAACAGTGTAAAAAAAATATAAACATTTCCGGGTCAGTGGAAGAAAGGTGCCGGTATGCTATACCGTTGTATACCGGCCCACTTTGACCACTGTGTATATATATATATATAAATATATATATATATATATAATGGCTGTATGGGGGTTTGCTGTGGCACAAACGGAGGCGAGTCAGCTTTGCAAAGAAAAGTTTACTGTGTATCAACACATATCTCAGGTGCCGACGTTTCGGGGTCCCGTGTGCCCCGTTTTTAAGGTAAAGAACACCCGTGGGTGCTTAACTTAAGTAGAAGAGGAAAGAGCCCTCCACCATACGGCTGCTCCGATCACTTTCCGGGAAGGGCAGGGTCAGGGGGGAGTCGCGTCAACGTGCTTCCGCCTCCCTCCCGTCGCACCATTCTGACTCGCCGGGTAACCAAGGTGATTGCTCCGGCGTCCCTTCGGCGTCATCATTTGCAGACCAAACACCTAGCGTGAAATGAGAAAAAAGATTTTGTAAAAAACAGATACACGGATGTACATATATACACTATAGTACATTAGCGGTATGTCATGAATTCTACAGTCCGATGCTGCACCTGAGATATGTGTTGATACACAGTAAACTTTTTTTTGCAAAGCTGACTCGCCTCCGTTTGTGCCGCAGCAAACCCCCATACAGCCATTATTCAATACTGGCTGTGGGCACCGGAGCACATACATCGCACTGAGCGGAGTGCCGGACCACCTCCTTCAGACATATATATATATATATATATATATATACAGTGGTCAAAGTGGAAATTTTTAAGTGGGGGTATGGAAAGGTAAAGGCTGTATTCATGTGCACGCCTAAGGCGCGTGTGCCATAGGTGCCAATTTATGTTTTTGCTGGTGGGTGCTCAAGCCAAAAATATAGGGGAGTGGCTTCATGGTAAAGGGGCGTGGCCACAAAATAATACTGATTTATATTATGCAGCACAGTTGTCTCCAATATTCTCCTTATACAATACAATAGTAGACCACTTTATACTTGCCATTTACACACGCAATGAGACAAAATTCACATTATGCCACACAGAATAAGCCAAAATTCACACGGAATGGCAAAATTTCACCTTATGTCACACAGATTGAGCCAAAATTCTAATTATGCCATACTGATTTAGCAAAAATTCACACGGATTGAGTCAAAATTTACATTATGCCACACAAATTTAGCTAAAATTCAGGGAAAGAGAGAGGGATAGCAGGGATGCAGGGGCAGAGAGGGCAGGGACAGTGATGTGGAGATGCAGGGGCAGAGAGGGTGGGGGCGCAGGGGCGGAGATGCAGGGACAAACTGCGGAGGCATAGGGACAGAGATAGCAGAGGCACAGAGACAGAGAGGCGGGGGCGCAGGGACAGAAATAGCACTGGTGCAGGGCAGAGACAGTGGGAATGCGGGAACAGAGATGATGAGGATAGATGGCAGGGGTGCAAGGACAGAGACAGCAGAAACGCAGGGGCAGAGATGGCAAGGAAGCAGGGGCAGAGATTGCAGGGACACACTGCAGGGACAGAGATGGTGGAGGCTCAGGGAAAGACATGGCTGAGGGGCAGAGACAGAGATGGTGGAGACAAAGAGACAGAGATGACGGGGGTGCAGAGACAGAGATGACAGAGACAGAAATGGCAGTGGTGCAGGGACAGAAATGTGCAGAGAAGGCGTGGATGCAGGGTTAAAGGTGGCGGAGACTTGTGCAAAGTCTCATGGGATTTAGTCAACTCCCAGTAATGCACTACACACTTGTGCAGCCAGTATGCCTCAGCTCCCAGTGCTCAACACCATTAATCATTGTCACATTGTCAAATAGGTGAAGATGCAGCACTATCTCACTGCCCCTGGCTACAGGGGAGCAAGACTGATTGATAAAAAGCAAGCAGGAGAGGATGAGCTGCCAGCCTGAACTACTGTAGGTGAGTAAAATGTGAGCGTACTACTGTCGGCAACTGGTGTGGGCATATGCATGGGCAGCGTAACTACACTCGACAACTGGTGTGGGCATATGTATAGGCAGTGCTACTACCGTCGGCAACTGGTGTTGGCATATGTATGGGCAGTGTAATTACTCTCGGCAACTAGTGTGGGCATATGTATAGGCAGCACTACTACCGTCTGCAACTAGTGTGGGCATATGTACAGGCAGCATTACTGACACCACCAACTGGTGTGGGCATATGTACAGTCAGCGCTACTACCGTCGGCAACTGGTGTGGGCATATGTATCGGCAACGCTACTACTGGCGGCAACTGGTGTGGCCATATGTATGGGCAGTGTAACTACTCTCGGCAACTAGTGTGGGCATATGTATAGGCAGCCCTACTACCGTCAGCAACTGGTGTGTGCATATGTACAGGCAGCACTACTGCCATCAGCAACTGGTGTGGGCATATGTACAGCAGTGACGTGCGGTGGTTGCTGTGTACAGAGAGGCACAGTTACATGCCACCACCGCCGCCCCCACCCCCCGTGCTGCCGCCGACACCCACCCTCACCTGCCGACACCCGACCATACCCCCTTCATATATTTTTATCACTCACATTAAGCAGAGGGGCCGTTTAAAACCCCAGGCTGCATCAGGCTATCACCGGGTACTCCTTGTCGGCAGCCTGCTGCTGGCAGATGGGAGCCCCAGGGACCGGCGCTGGACATGACAGGGGACTGGGATGAGGTGCCGAAGGTACTGGCAACATACCCTCCAACGGTACCGATTTAGCCGGTACAGTACCGTTTTTTTTACGGTCTGTACCGGCTAAATAAACATGCACCGAATGTACCGATTTTTGTCGATCAGGGGCTGGCCTGTTCAGACCGTCGGTGGTAAACAGCCAATCACAAGCGAAAGTGGCGTCGGGAGAAGAGATGCTGGCTGCAGAGCGAGGCTTGCCTTGCACCGCAGCCAATCACAGTGCAAGGAGCTGGGAGGCGGCAGTTTTATGAGAAGAAGGGCAGTCTGGTCTCCTGATGCTCTCCAGCTCAGAAAGCTGGGGACGCGTCGTTCCGCACACAGTAATTGCAGTCCACTTACTTCTATGTACGGCCACATGCCCCCAAGCTCTTGAGACTGCTTCCTCACTTGTCACTGGTCTGTCTGGCTGGAAGCGGCAGGAGAACAAAGTGTGACTTGGATCACACGCAGCGCCGGCGTCTCACACCACCCGCCTGGCTGCTGAGCACTATAGAGACTTGTGCCGTCTATCGATGTGCACTGCCTATATTCTCCCAGTTTATTGGGGAACACTGGTGAGCTCATCATCTCTTCTGCAAGACGGGGGAATGGAGACAGGGGTGGGACGGCCCTAATAGCCCCCACCAAAGCCATCCCCCTCAATGCCCTCATTCAATATATTTTTTAGGTGTCTTAGTATTCCTGTCAGTGACACGCCCCTTTTTTACATTTGACACGCCCCATTTTGCCATTGGACATGCCCCCTTCGGCACATGTACCGATTTGGGTCTGTCAAAAGTTGGAGGGTATGCGGCAAGCTACACTGCAGGCGCTGCGGCACGCCCCTGTCACTGAGGCACCTGTAAAGGTGCCGCTTCGGCTTGCATTTTTAGTGGACTTTTACAGCCCTCTGTTTGTCCCCACCCCATGCCCTCCCCCCTGCTTCTATCTATTTGAACAGGGCAGCTGGAGGCACCCCTTTTGGTGCCTCCAGATCAATTAACACACGATCTCACAATTAAAAATGATTAGATTAATATAAAGAAAATACTTATGACACAGAATATGTGTCATAAGTATCTTCTTTGTATTATTTTAATCATTAATGACAGGGGAGGCACTGCCTCCCATGCCTCCCCTGACTGCACGTGCCTGATGTACAGTCAGCGCTACTGCCATAGCCAATTGATGTGGGCATATGTATTGGCAGAGCTACTACTGTCTGCAACTGGTGTGGGCATATGTATAGGCAGCGTAACTACTCTTGGCAAATGGTGTGGGCATATGTATAGGCAGCGCTACTACCACTGGCAACTAGTGTGGGCATATGTACAAGCAGCGCTACTACCATCGTCAACTGGTGTGGGCATATGTATAAGCAGCGCTACTACCATCGGCAACTGGTACTTTATATGACCACACCCCTTCCCCATGAAGCCACGTTCCTACATTTTGCCGCGCGCTGGTGCTGTGTAAGGTGAATAAGATTGTGCTACTGTGTGGTGTAATTTGGAATGGGAGTACTATTGTGTGGCCATGCCCCTTCCTTGTGAGACCACATGTCTTTCTTTCCTTTGTATAGTTTGGGAGGGTGCAAATTTATATTTTGCAGGAGAGCACCAAACACCCTAGCACCAGCCATGCAGACAGTATATCTGTATAAGCTTCAGAATTCATCTGGCTGCTTCTGTCACATTGTCATGATGACTTGTGACCCAATGCCATTGGTAACCAAGCAGAAACATGCCATCACACTGGCTCCATGTGATTTACAGAAGATGCTACATGCTTCGTATCATGAACTGTTCAATACTTTCTACATAACTCTTTTCTATCGAATATTCTGGTGCAGGTTGATCTTAAGGTGCCCATCTTAAGGTGATCTTAAGGTGACCACAGCCCAGGGTCACCGGGGACAGCACCAGGCTTCAGCCTGGTCAGGTAAGTCCTGGAGGGGGGGGACCCCTTTATTGGGGGGGTCCCCACTCCCCCAGGGCCCCTGGCCAGGCTGACCAGTCAGGGGGTTAATGTTTTGGCCGCAGGACCTTATATCATGTGTCCCCCGGCTGTGACATTACCCTGCTGGCTGGTTGAGCCTGGGGCTGGTTCTTAAAATACGGGGGACCCCTAGTCATTTTGTCCCCCGTATTTTGGGAACCAGCCCCGGACCTGGAGCCTGGGGCTGGTTTTTAAAAATCGGGGAACCCCTATTTGTCGGGTTCCCTGATTTTTAATTACCGGCCCGGCTCTTTCAGCCTGGTGCTGGTTATGGCTGTGGGGGGGACCCCACGCCGTTTTGTTTTTTTTTAATTTATTTAATTTTCTATTTTTTTTACACTCTGCAGCCTGCACGGATCTGACTGATCCGTGCAGACTGCCTACACTAATTCGTATTAGCGGCCAAATATAGAGCCAGCTAATACGAATGGTTACACCATCGGAGGGTTACAAAGCAGTCGTATCTGACTGCTTTGTACATTCCCCTCCGGAACACGACTTTGCATACGACTGAAACAGTCGTATGCAGTCGTAGGGGAAATACTAATACGAAAAACTATTGGTAAATTTCCCCCTAAATGTCTAAAATAAGTGTATTTCTAAATACAAATACACCTATTTTTTACAAATTTCCTTTAGTAAATTTCCCCCATTGAGTCAAAATTCACATTATGCCACACAGATTAAGGCAAAATTCACATTTTTCCATGTGGATTGAGCCAAAATACACACTGTACCAAATTGATTGAGCAATAATGCACAATATGCTTCACAAACAATGTACACCCAATGCCCATTACATGTTAAGCCACACACCATAATGTCCATTACGTATTATGCCAAACACCATAATGCTTATTAAAAATTATGCTACATAAGTGCTGATGACCTACAAGATCATTGCCAGGGGTTCCATGCTCATTGCCAGGGGTTCTATGCTCATTGCCATGTGCGATTACATGCTCATTGCCAATGGGGAATACATGCTTGTGGTAACTGGGGGACAGCCGCCGGGCAGAGAGAGGGAGGCTGTCTGGCTGTATTCAGAGCACTGCAGGTCCTGGCTATTTGAAATAATACTCCTTTACCCAGCAAAATGGACCCAGGATCATGCAGGGACATTCCCAGATTGGCCCCTTTTACAACAGCCTAGTCCCTGCATTTTCTGGTGTGAGGAGGAGAGAAAACCACCCCTTCCCCCTTTAATCAACCAGCTATATCTTTGGAACCAACTGACCCATTTCCATGAGACCAGTATCATATTGAAGAACTATTGAGTGGGCTTTAAATGATTTTGGAGCCATGAAACTGGGCCATTTGGTTCCAGATAAATCTGCCCTCGGAATTAGCGGGTCCCATGTTTTCCTATGGGGAAAACGTTCCAGCTTTGCCTGGTAGTATCTCTGGTTCCGGGGGGGCTAGTGACGCGGGGCCAGGATCGTTGGAAAGCCCCAGACCTCTCCTGTTTGGAGAGTGGGCCTGGAGCTGTAGCTCCATCAGGCCCATTGTTAATCCGGCCCTGATATTACTCGGATTTAAATACAACTGTAACTTTATTAGTTCAGATGGTAATTGTTAATATATGCATCTGTCTTTTAGTAGAAAGCCACTGCATGTAATGTATCCACAGTATTATCAAGTATAGTCCCGAATAATAGATTAATCAGATATTCTCTGTTCATTATACATATACTTAAATTGGTTCTCCATTGAGCAAAAAGTCTCCAGTGAGCATCCCCAGCTGCTGGTGCAGTCATATAGCATCGCTCAGATCGCTGTGTGTGTGTGTGTGTGTGTGTGTGTGTGTGTGTGTGTGTGTGTGTGTGTGTGTGAAATAAACAGGTGAAATAACAGGAGAAAAGGAGAAATAATAATGAAGGTGTTGTGTAGTTATTCAGGCTGCTGGGATGAAGCTGACCTGTTACAGGGGGTGTGGGTTGTTAGGTCTACACCAACTAGGTCGACAAGCATTGGGTCGACACCACTAGGTCGACAGGCAGCATGTCCCCCCATGTCGACCTAGCCCATGTCGACCGAATGCTTGTGTCGACCTAATGACCTGTTGACTTAGACACATGTCGAACTTGATGACCCATGTCGACATAAACCCATGTCGACCTTGCTGCCTGTCGACCTAGTGGTGTCGACCCAGTTGGTGTGTAGACCTAATGACCGTATCCTGTTACAGGATACAGAATAAAGCCAGCATGCAGTACATCACTTAAGTCAAAGGAAAGAACAAATACACCACACCCAAGGTCATTGGGACTTTGTATACAATATCTTACACGTGCCCAGCTCACTCACCAATCAACATACATTTGAAGAATGAAACAATTACTTTAACTTCCTTCTGTCATTACTTATTGTTAAGAGCTTCTTATTCTTTGTTTCTTCAGTTTTGTCGAATACTTTAGACAAATACAATTATTAAAAAGTCAGATGGAAAATTTAGTCTCAAGCACCTTTTTCACCTTGCAGCTGCTGATCCGCCAAAAGATAGCTCAACCACACACTGTTAAAAATACTATTAAAACATGTATTTTAGGAGGATCATGGACAGAATAAATGAATAAATTATTGGACATATAAATAGGGTGAAATGTAAGAGGGTGAGAGAATTAGAAAGAGAGATTTGGTAAGAAATCTCCAGTTTTTTAAAGCAGAAATAATTTACACTGCTAAACCATCTTGATTTTGCAGTGTAAATGATTGCCGCTTTAAAAAACAACAACAACGAGATTTCTTACCAAATCTCTCACTTTTTTATTCTCTCACCCTCTTACATTTCACCCATAGAGTTTTTTACTCCTACAGACATTTCAAACATTGAAGCTCAGCAGCGGGATACGCTTCAATATATGTTTTAAAAATGATTAAATTGTGTATTTTGGTCCATTACAATTTTGATCAGAATCAGGATAAAAGGAAAACATAGGTGGGCTTAATTCATAGGTGGACACTACAGGATCCGCATTTGTATCTATGAGCATGTACACGGGGATGATAATATGCCCCTACTATTTTCAGTGTAGATGCCTGCTTCTGAAAGTTCAAGCATTGAGACGTTCGCTTTATGTGCCCTTACACATGATTCTAGACACACCACCATCAGCGCAACCTCACGCCACCATCAACTCTTGCATTATGGCAGCTGCAGTGCCTGTTTATAAACACAGGGTGAATATTATTAGGATGAGAGATTCAGAAAGTGAGAGATATGGCAAGAAATCTCCAGTTTTAAAGTGGCAATCATTTAAACAAATTGGTTTTGCAGTGTAAATGATTGCCACTTTAAAAAATCTGGAGATTTCTTACCAAATCTCTCACTTTCTGAATCTCTCATCCTTTTAAATTTCCCCCATGGTCTCTGTAGCACAGCACACCACACAGCACAGCACACCCATAATACAAACACAAAATGGATTTGTTGGCATGTACTTCAGGACATCCATCAGTCACTGCCCAAAAATGCCAAGCACTTGTTCACCATCTTTTTAGTATGAGTTGGGTATAATATCCTTAGCTTAGCATGCTGATGAGCAGAATCCCAGCAACAGAATTCTGATTTTCAAGATGGTATTGTAACCCTAACCCTCACTGCCCATAAATGGCTATCAGTTGTCCGCCACAGTATACTTTTGCCCTTATGCCTTAAGACTAATATATAAAATTAACTGGCCTGTTTGGTTGTCTTTCCGGTTGGGTGTGGGTTGTTAGGTCTACAACAACTATGTCGATAAGTATTGGGTCGACACCACTAGGTCGGCAGGCAGCAAAGTCAACATGGGTCTAGGACCGATGTCTTCCTGCGCTCGCCCTGGTTCGGGCACGGTGGCTCACTACGCTCGGCACACTATTTTATTCTCCCACCACACCCTAGTGGATGGTAGGGCATGAAATACCGCCTGTTGGCACGTCTTGTCGACATGGACACCGTAACGTGTCAGTCACCTAATTGGTGAGTTGTAAGAGCTAAGCTGCTTATTAGTTATAAAATGATAACCTACTAACTTGAGATGTAAACCCAGGCAATGCCGGATACTTCAGCTCTTTAGCTACTAAGTAATATGTAGGATTAATGCTTAACATTACCTTATTCCTACTTAAATTTACTCATGTCTGAGCATACTGTACTTTGTATGATTTAATGGTACTTGTGTATTATCAGGGCACCCGGCTACGCTACGTTTTCAACGTAGGCTAAGCTACGTTGTTAGTGTAGCCGGCGCCGTGATAATACAAGAGGCAGCACTGGGAGCAGGGTGGTGTGGTTTATACTTACCCTCCTCCGGGCGGCGATCCCCAATGACTCCCCGGCGGCAGCAACGGTCACTCCCCGGCGGCAGCGTTCGGTCACCCTCCCCTGGCACTCGCAGCAGACGCTGTATGTAATTCAGCGTAGTGCCGCTGGAGGCGCATCACATGGTTTCCCTGCTCCCCCAGCGGCAATTGCGTACAGCATCCGTGGCGAGTGCCGGAGCAGGGGGACTGAATTCGACTGCCGGGGAGTCACCGTGGATCCCAGCGTGAGTCAGCGGGGATCGACGCAGTGCCCGGCCCGGAGGACGGTAAGTATAGACCATCCACTTTACCCCCACTATCCACATCATACCCCCGGTATCCACGTCAGCGTGGAGTTGATTCTAAAAAGTGTAACGAGCGCAGCGAGCCCCACGAGGGGCTGCGTACGCGCGTCCCCTCGCCACGCTTCGGGCTCGGTGGCTCTCCGCGACTTTATAAAAGTGTGGCGAGCGCAGTGCCGACGTGGATACTGGGGGTATGATGTGAATAGTGGGGATATTAAGCATTGTATAATTTTAGGGCTCCATAGCCGTAGTTTACATAGCCAGCATAGTGCTGTATTGGTATTCTGAATACACCACTATGTAAACTACATAATGGGTGCCCTGATAATACACAAGTACTGATTTAATATGTTTACTCTATTTACATACAATATGTTCAGATGTAATAAGAATAATAATCAGTAAAAACATGTTTTATTAAAAAGTTAAATAAATCATATCAAAGCATACTAGAGGCTATTTCACACTGTCCGGTTCCTGCCAGACGGCAAAATCCCGCATGGCCAGGAAGCCGCACTGTGCACAGTAGTTGTGAATGGACACTATTGTGTCCATTCACACGGGATGACCACGGCCCGGCCAACCGGTTGCAGTCGGATCCCGCCACTGGAAGGGACGGCTGCCGGGCTGTGGCCATCCCTTCCATAATAAACTACTGTGTGCTGCACAGCTTTCTGGCCGTGCGGGTTTTCGCCGCCCGGCTGGAGCCGGAGTGTGTGAAACCGCCCTTACTGAATTGTTATTGCTAGAAATCATTAAAACATGTTTTCTTAAGAATACAAAACAATGTTTCACAGTATTACTATAATAAGCAGGAATCTGTTTTTTTTTTTACTTCAATGCCAAGATCTGCTCCCATAACCTGCATAACCTTCGTTTCTTCAAATAATTCCCTGATTGCCGATCTTTGTAGAAGGAAATCAGCCAGGATGTTCCTGATTCTTTGGCGAGCATCATGCACCATTTTCACATTAATGGAAAATTATTGTTTTTTTGATCATGAAAACACTCTTCTAGTGGTGGAGCAGAAATCACTGCCAATCTTTGCCAGCCCTGCCACCCTTCATATTACATGAGGGTATTTGGAAGTTCTGGATGCATTGGGTACTGCAGGGTGCATGTTCCGGGCAGCACTGTAGGAGGGTGCTATTACAGGCATTTTGATAGCCAGATGCAGGGGTCATGTGGCAGCAACGGTGAACCCTATGGCCCTGCACTTTGGTGTGGATGTGTGAGTGCCACATTAGTACAATTAGGCAAAATATCACTTTTTACCTCTCTCCTCTCACCTTCTGCTTCTGATAAATGAATGACATTTCAGGATGCTTTTTTATCGGCATTATCAATTGCTGTAATGACCTACTGTAGAACAAGTGTGATGTGAAAATACAGCCACCTGTGAAAAAGTTGGCTGGAAATGAAAAAATGCAATTTTGATAACCATGAACAGCTTTGTTAGTGATAGGCTAGGAGGTCAAGCTCATATGTCACATAAATAGTCTCTGGCTGTCCTCTCACTGGCCCTTATTCTGGTCGGTGCGGATATATCCGCGTGCGTTCGGCCCGCCGATGTTTTGTGTCTGCGCATGTGCAGAGGCGTCTCTGCGCATGTGCGAGCGGGGCGTACGGCCAAATCCTGCATGATATGTGAACACTCCGAACAGGGGGTGGAGAGGGGCGTGAAGGGCTATTTGGGCTCATTACCATATGCATACGCCCCGCGTTTCATGGGCGTTCCCATGCAAACGCTGGGCGTACGTATGGTAATGCGGCCGTGACGCACGTGTAGGGGGCGGACATATGACATCGCTGGATGTCAGCTGCCCGCCCAGATCCCTGCTTTTGCACGGAAAAATGTCCGTGTGGTCTGAGGTTGCGGGAGCTGGTGGAGCACTCGGTCCTGCATTCGATGGTCTGCGACCATCGAATGATGGGGGAGGTTCCCTTAGATGGATGAGGCGTATTCCGTGAAAAATACACGTGCGGTCCGTTCGGCCAGCTTCTTACCGCGTACGGACGGAGTTTGCGATCCTTATGGAAGGCGGGGTTTCGCACGCACGGTGTCACGGCCTGGACTGTCTGTGTTCCCGGCACTGACCTGGGTGCGCCAGTGGAGGGCGCAGGGAACTGGAAGCGAGGAGGCTTGAGGTAGCTGGAGCTCATGCACGGAGGCTGGAGGGAGATGACCTGCCGGGGACACAGAGGATTGGCTGAGACCTAAAGCAGAGGCGCGGGGTCTAAGCCGACAGTGGTATTCACCAGGGACCCCCGCAAGGGGATATGGACTTTGCTGCAACTGTCGACCAGGTCGCGGCCCTCTGCCCAGGTTCCCCTGTGGCTTTGGCAGAGTTTGGATAACAAGAGTCTTTAGAGGGGTACTTAAACCATCGATGGTGATCGATGGCACTGAATGCTATACAGCAACACGGAGGGTACTTGAGGAATGTGAGATGCGGCCTAGAAGCCGGGGATGACACGAAGGTAACACAGGGAGACGCTGGAGACACTGGGAAACACTGGAGCGGCTAGGGAGCCGGTACTTGAGATCACTGGGGATCGCTGGAGCGGCTAGGGAGCCGATATTTGAGATCACTGGGGATCGCTGGAGCGGCTAGGGAGCCGATACTGGAGATCACTGGGGATCGCTGGAGCGGCCTGGGAGCCGAGGGGAGACGGGCACAGAACCCACTGCTAACCGGACACTGAGTGAATAACCTGGGCTGCACAAGAAGACAGGATCACACGGCAGATGGAAACACGTGGAGACTTCTGGCAGGAGTGGAATGACCAGGACGCTGAGAGTAACACAGGTGACAGCGGACTCAGGAAACCGGACCTCTGGAGCACGTGGGGAGTCTTGACAGGAGCTTAACGCTGGAGAACTCACAGGTAAATTGACGAGTTGTTCAAGACAAGGAGGAGTCTGTGAGCTAGGCTTTTATCCCTCCAGGTGATTAGGGAATCAGACGCAGGTGATGGGATTAGCCGCAGCAGCAGCACACAGACCAGGAAGTAAGTTGGAGCTTTACCTGGATCATGTGACCCGCAGCTTGATCAGGGAATACACCTGGAGCTCACAGTGACGCAGGGGCGACTTGGAAACAAAAGACATCACGCCAGGGATTGCCGACTGTGCCGGCAGCTGATCTACGGAGGACACTACCCCAGCGTGCCGGTAAGGGGCGCATGCGAGCAGTGCGAGAACCGGGGTTCATGACAGTACCCCCCCTTTTAGGGTGGGCACCGAACACCCTTTGGGCTTACTCGGGTTGTCTTAATGAAAAGCTGCAATCAAACGGGGAGCATGCACATCTGCAGCATTGATCCAGCTTCTTTCTTCTGGGCCATAGCCCTTCCAATCGATGAGATATTGGATGTTTCCATATCTTCTGCGAGAATCCACCACCTTATCGACCTCGAATTCAACTCTCGATGGGTATAAACTCTGGGGAGCTCGGGAGTAGCACTTTGGAACCGGTTGAGAACAAGAGGTCGCAATAAGGATATGTGGAAGGAATTTGGGATTTTCAGGTATGGTGGTAGCTTCAGCTTATAAGCTACAGGATTGATCCTTTGGATCACAGGGAATGGCCCGATGAATCGTGGGGCGAACTTCATGGACGGGACTCGTAAGCGAAGATTTCGAGTGGAGAGCCATACCTTGTCGCCAAGCTTTAACTGAGGAACTGCCCTCCTTTTAAGGTCAGCAAAGAACTTATATCTTTTTGAGGCTTTCTTGAGAGAAACATGCACATTTTTCCAAACTTGTGAAAAATGCTTGAGTGTGGAAGATGCAGCAGGCACTTCCAAGGCTGGTAAAGGCTCAAAGATCGGTGGTCGAGGGTGCTGACCGTACACTACGTAGAAAGGAGAGTAGCCAGTAGCGGTGTGGTATCTGAAATTGTGGCCAAATTCTGCCCAAGGCAGCAGACTGACCCAGTTATCTTGTGACGAGGAGACATACAGGCGAAGGAATGCTTCCAGATCTTGGTTAACCCTCTCTGTTTGCCCATTAGACTGCGGGTGGTACGCTGTGGAAAAGTTCAATTTTACCTTCAGGGCAGAACAGAGAGCTCTCCAAAAGCGGGCTACAAATTGCACTCCACGATCGGAGACAATATCTGCAGGGAGTCCATGAATCCGAAAAATATGTTGGATGAAGATCTGAGCGAGCTTGGGAGCAGAGGGCAGACCAGTCAACGGGATGAAATGTGCCATTTTGGAGAACCTGTCTACCACCACCCAGATGGTATTACATTCTTGAGACTTTGGGAGCTCGGAAATAAAGTCCATGGAAATGTGCGTCCAGGGACGCATGGGAGTGGGCAACGGAAGGAGAGCCGGCAGGGGATTGACGATGGACTTTATGCTGGGCACAAGTAGGACATGAGGCCACGAAATCCTGGACATACTTTTTCATGTGAGGCCACCAATATGACCGGCGAAGAATCTCCAGGGTTTTGTGAACGCCTGGGTGACCGGAGAAGGACGAGGCATGAGCCCAGGATAAGATTTTGGGCTGGAGCTCTGGTAGAACCAGCATTTTTCCTCGAGGTGGCACAGGTGACACATGGGTGGCGGCAAAAGCCGTAGGACTGATGATGGGACGCTGTTCTTGCAGCACTCTGTCATCTTGCATAGAGCGGGATAGTGCATCGGCTTTTGCATTCTGGGACCCAGGACGGTAGAAAATTTTAAAACTGAATCGTGAGAAAAATAAGGACCAACGAGCTTGATGGGAATTTAAACACTGGGCAGTCTGGACGTACAGTAAGTTCTTGTGATCTGTGAAGATGGACACGGGAAACTTGGCCCCTTCTAACAGATATCGCCATTCTTCCAGTGCAAGTTTAATTGCCAACAACTCTTGATCGCCAATGGAGTAGTTTTTCTCGGCAGGGAGGAATTTTCGAGAGAAAAACCCACAGGGGTGCTGTTTGCCATCGTCTGTAACTTGAGAGAGCACAGCTCCAACACCCACATTCGAGGCATCGACTTCCAAGAGGAAGGGTTTATCTGTATCTGGCTGCCGGAGGATGGGGGCAGATATGAAGGCTTGCTTTAGCAGGTGGAATGCGGACAAGGCTTCTTTGGACCAGACAGCTGGGTTGGCACCTTTTTGGGTGAGAGCTGTTATGGGAGAGATGAGGGTAGAGAATCCTTTGACAAATTTTCTGTAATAGTTGGCGAAGCCAATAAAACGTTGGACTGCTTTGAGAGTGGTTGGTAGGGACCAACTATTGATGGCTTCAAGTTTTGCAGGATCCATTCGCAACTCTGAGCCAGACACGATATACCCTAGGAAGGGTATCTGGGGGACTTCGAACGTGCACTTAGAGAGTTTACCGTACAATTTATTAGCATGTAAACGGGATAGCACTTCTTTGACTTGAGATCGATGAGACTGGAGATCTGAAGAAAAAATCAAAATATCGTCGAGGTACACAACAAGATATTTATATAGGACATCTCTGAAAATGTCATTGATGAATTCTTGAAAGACGGCAGGTGCATTACTGAGACCGAAGGGCATCACTAGATACTCGTAATGCCCATCTCTAGTGTTGAAGGCAGTCTTCCATTCGTCGCCTTTGCGAATTCTGATTAGATTGTACGCCCCTCTGAGGTCAAGCTTGGTAAAATTTTTTGCACCTTTGATACGATCAAATAACTCAGTGATCAAGGGAAGAGGATAACTGTTCTTGATGGTTATCTCATTGAGACCTCTATAATCTATACATGGGCGTAACCCTCCATCTTTTTTTTTTACAAAAAAGAATCCTGCACCAGCAGGGGAGGTCGAGGGTCGGATAAAACCTTTCTGGAGATTTTCTTGGATATACTCAGACATCGCTTTGGTCTCAGGGATTGACAGAGGATAGGTACGCCCCTTAGGAGGGGACTTCCCAGGGAGGAGATCGATGGGACAATCCCATCGGCGGTGTGGAGGCAGCACATCAGCGGCTTGTTCACTGAATACATCGCTGAATTCATGATACACAGAGGGAAGACCCGGAAGGCTTTTAACTGCAGAAGATCGAAACGGAGTTACTTCAGTCAAGCAAAGTTTCTGGCAATATTCGCTCCATTCCACAATTTGGAGGGATCTCCAATCGATACGGGGGTTGTGGAGTTGTAGCCACGGCAACCCTAACACAAGGTCATAGGAGGATTTAGGAATGACTAGGAAATCCATACATTCTTGATGAAGAACCCCTACGTGGAATGAGACAGGAACTGTCCGATGCACAATATCACTTCCGGGAATCCTGCTTCCATCCACCGCTGTTAAGTAATGAGGCTGGGAAAGAGGCAGAATCGGAATTTTGCACTTTTTTACCAGCTCGGCTAAGATAAAGTTCCCTGCAGCCCCGGAGTCTGCCAGGGCTGAGACTTGCAGGGTACCCACAGGGGACACAAGGGCAACAGGTAGAATCAAGTCAGTGGTGGGAGGAGTTTTACTGAGACAACCTAACCTGACTCCCCCACTGCAGGTTAGGGCTTGGCGTTTCCCGGACGCTCGGGACAGGACCCAATGAAGTGGCCGGGGGCGGCACAGTAAATACATAATTTTTCCTTTTGCCTCCTGGACCGTTCCTCTGTAGATAACCTGGATCTACCTATTTGCATAGGTTCTTCTGTAGCGGTTGTCGCAGGACGGTGCTGAGGCGGAGGCGGAACTCGGGGAACTACTTTCTTTAATCTTTCTAAACCTCGCTCTCTTAGGCGCAGGTCTATTTTGACACACAAGGAAATTAATTCTTCAAGCTGCTCAGGGAGATCTCGGGTGGCAAGTTCATCTTTGATGCGTTCTGAGACGCCCAGCCAGAAGGCGGCTGTTAACGCCTCATTGTTCCATTTGAGCTCGGAGGCAAGAATCTGAAATTGAACCACGAATTGACCCATGGAACGAGAGCCCTGTTTAAGGCGGAGAATTTCTGTAGAGGCTGATGCAGGTCTTCCTGGCTCATCGAATATCCGTCGGAAGGTAGAGACGAATCTGTCATAATCGGTGAGAATTGGATCAGATCTTTCCCAGAGGGGTGATATCCAATCTAGGGCAGAACCAGTCAGCAAGGAGACAATATATGCTAGCTTGGTTCTGGCAGTCGGGAAGTTCTGCGGTAGAAGTTCAAATTGGATGTCACATTGGTTTAGAAAGCCTCTACAACCTTTGGGGTTGCCATCATATTTATTAGGAGTAGGCAGCTGAAGACGAGGAATATATGCTGGGGCATGAGTGGCAGGCTGATTAGATACTGGTGGCGGAGGTGGCCGGAGAGACTGCTGGAGGGAATCCAGACGAGTGGATACATCCTGGAGGTATGTAATCACCTGCTGCTGCGTCGCTTCTTGTGTTTCTATACGCGAGGTGACATCTTGGAGAGCCGCTGGCCCCACACTATGGTCGCGTGCCGAGTCCATCGGTCTTGAACAATCTGTCACGGCCTGGACTGTCTGTGTTCCCGGCACTGACCTGGGTGCGCCAGTGGAGGGCGCAGGGAACTTGAAGCGAGGAGGCTTGAGGTAGCTGGAGCTCATGCACGGAGGCTGGAGGGAGATGACCTGCCGGGGACACAGAGGATTGGCTGAGACCTAAAGCAGAGGCGCGGGGTCTAAGCCGACAGTGGTATTCACCAGGGACCCCCGCAAGGGGATATGGACTTCGCTGCAACTGTCGACCAGGTCGCGGCCCTCTGCCCAGGTTCCCCTGTGACTTTGGCAGAGTTTGGATAACAAGAGTCTTTAGAGGGGTACTTAAACCATCGATGGTGATCGATGGCACTGAATGCTATACAGCAACACGGAGGGTACTTGAGGAATGTGAGATGCGGCCTGGAAGCCGGGGATGACACGAAGGTAACACAGGGAGACGCTGGAGACACTGGGAAACACTGGAGCGGCTAGGGAGCCGGTACTTGAGATCACTGGGGATCGCTGGAGCGGCTAGGGAGCCAAAACTTGAGATCACTGGGGATCGCTGGAGCGGCTAGGGAGCCGATACTGGAGATCACTGGGGATCGCTGGAGCGGCCTGGGAGCCGAGGGGAGACGGGCACAGAACCCACTGCTAACCGGACACTGAGTGAATAACCTGGGCTGCACAAGAAGACAGGATCACACGGCAGATGGAAACACGTGGAGACTTCTGGCAGGAGTGGAATGACCAGGACGCTGAGAGTAACACAGGTGACAGCGGACTCAGGAAACCGGACCTCTGGAGCACGTGGGGAGTCTTGACAGGAGCTTAATGCTGGAGAACTCACAGGTAAACTGACGAGTTGTTCAAGACAAGGAGGAGTCTGTGAGCTAGGCTTTTATCCCTCCAGGTGATTAGGGAATCAGACGCAGGTGATGGGATTAGCCGCAGCAGCAGCACACAGACCAGGAAGTAAGTTGGAGCTTTACCTGGATCATGTGACCCGCAGCTTGATCAGGGAATACACCTGGAGCTCACAGTGACGCAGGGGCGACTTGGAAACAAAAGACATCACGCCAGGGATTGCCGACTGTGCCGGCAGCTGATCTACGGAGGACACTACCCCAGCGTGCCGGTAAGGGGCGCATGCGAGCAGTGCGAGAACCGGGGTTCATGACACACGGTCCTGGCCGCATAATCGGATCCGGCCGCACCGATCAGAATAAGGGCCACTGTGATATGCTGGTATTACAGGCATTGCATGGCGGTTGCTGGGGCTACAATGACACATCATTTGGTCCCACGAACCCCCGCCGAGGAAAGGGGGGGGGGGTTGCGAGTGGCAATGCCGACTCAATTTTCTGGCAGCCTCTCAGAAATACCAGGAGGGTAAACAACACTGAGTATATGGCTTGAGAGGAGAGGCAAAAAACTATTGCCTCTGCCTCTGGAAACACATCCATTAAGTGTCTTGTATAATGCAAGCCGGTCCTTGGTAACTGAGCTTACGGAAAAGATGGAGACATTCTAGCTGCCACATTCTGTCCATCGAGTTTTCATTTTTGTTGAAGCTCATTAGGCCCCCTATTGCTTCAAT
Organism: Crinia signifera; assembly: GCF_055691185.1. NCBI lineage: Eukaryota > Metazoa > Chordata > Amphibia > Anura > Myobatrachidae > Crinia > Crinia signifera. The sequence continues at coordinate 109,904,405 of NC_139217.1, read as the reverse complement.
CAGTATAACACACTAACTTACATCATATACAGTACCTGTCCCTGTTCTGCTTTACATGAAGTGATGCTGGATGAACCAAACTATAGTTTTAAGGGAGGAGTTTTTTTTTCCAGTAGTTGAATGGAATATTCCTTTCATATCTGTTGCACTTGTCACTTCTCGCAGTCCACTGACATACAGGAAAAAAACATGCATTAACTAAGTTCAGTATTGATGTGTGTTGCATTTTCATTTAAATAGCTTTATCTCACTCTTTTCAATGGGCTGGTGCACATTACGAGGAGTTTTCTCACAGCATTTTCATGCACAGAAACATTTTTTTTTTAATACTGAAACGGCACAGGGTTAATTCTCAAATTATACTGTAAACAGAGCCGGCCCTAGGCATAGCAAACTAGGCAAATGGAATAATGCCTAGGATAATTAATTTCAAGCCTGGGGGTTGGCTTAGAGTCAGCTTAATTCAGTGGGCAGCGGTGGGATGGGCAGGCAGCATTGGAAGCTCTGCATTTCCTGCCCTACTGCAATCAGTGCAAAGCTCTGATCTGGTGGTAGCATATACAGCTGAGCTGGCAGCAGCAGTAAAACCAGAGTAGGGAGCAATGACTGGGGGTGATGTGTATTTGGCAGTACTGTGTGGCATTATGTGAGTAAGGACATTACTAATTTAAAGCAAGAAGTGTGAGTGGCAGTACTTTGTTTCAGATTTGTATAAGATCATTACAAATGTGGGGAATAATGTGTAAGGGACATTACAATGTTGCATTATATGTATAAGGGGCACTACTTCTATGTGGCCTTATGTGTGTAAGGTGCACTAGCTCATGGCATTATGTGAATAAGGGACACTTCTGTGATATGTAACATGTATTTTCTAAAGTGGTAATACTGTAAGGCATAAAGTTAATAAGGGACACTAATATGTGATGTAACGTGAATAAGGTTGCTATACTGTCTGGCATCATTTTAATTTGCGGGATGCTGCATAGAAACCTACAGGGGATGCGACTGCCAGCAGAAATGGAGGCAGGTACTGGAGATCGTAGAGGTCTCTCCATTCCTGTGGTCCCTCCTTCATCCATTCCAAGGATACATAAATTTGTGGCTAACACCAGAAAGCGTGTGTTTTCGGCTAAATAGGTGAAAATATGGTATGAGAAATAGGTCCCTTTGTTCTTATGTATAAGGGGCACTACTTCTATGTGGCCTTATGTGTATAAGGTACACTACCCATGACATTATGTGAATAAGGGGCACTTCTGTTAGATGTAACATGTATAAGTTAAAGTGCTAATACTGTAAGGCATAAAGTTAATAAGGGACACTACTGTGTGATATAAAGTGAATAAGGTTGCAACACTGTCTGGCATCATTTTAATTGCAAGATGCCCCCATAGAAATCTACAGGGGATGCGACTGCCAGCGGAAATGGAGGCAGGTACTGGAGATCGTAGAGGTCTCTCCATTCCTGTGGTCCCTCCTTCATCCATTCCAAGGATACATAAATTTGTGGCTAACACCAGAAAGCGTGTGTTTTCGGCTAAATAGGTGAAAATATGGTATGAGAAATAGGTCCCTTTGTTCTTATGTATAAGGGGCACTACTTCTATGTGGCCTTATGTGTATAAGGTACACTACCCATGACATTATGTGAATAAGGGGCACTTCTGTTAGATGTAACATGTATAAGTTATGTTAATGGCGATTTAATATGACCAAAGAAACAATAAGTGAAAAGCGCGAGTTACGTATTAAGTCCGTAACCAGCGTACCCTTTATGCCTAGCTACGTGCGAACAAAACGTAGCGCAGCGTAGCGTACCTTTATCGTGTATTATACACCAAAGAACCAATACCTTAATAAGAGATCCTTTCGCAGTACTTTGACTCTGATCTGCGAATATACCTTTTAAGGACAGAGTCCGTAATAAACCTTTATCGCTAAATGCGAATAACAGACACAACCACGGTATAGAAGTAAGGAGATAGGAACTCCACAAAAAGATGTATTTAAGTCCCTAATGGACAAAAGGGGGTTACAGAAATAGAAAATACAGGTATAACAAGTTATACAATAGTCTAACAAAGTATATACTATACAGGCTCTACTCAGGGAAGAAAAACAGATACAAGACACAATCAGCCAACAATACACTAAGGATAAATACCGTTAATGCAACCGTTACCGTCTCATCAAATATGCGAAGCGCAGTCCGGTCAGAGCTCGCTATCGTTCAGGGATGAACTATAGCCCGGTGGAAAGTCAGGGAAAGGTAGATGTGCCGAAGTGACCGGGCAGCCCTGGGTCACCTATCTTATAGGGTCAGAAGGGGGAGGTCAAAGGCCATTCCCATTGGTCAGAGATCGTATGTCAGGTCCACTGTGATTGGGGGTAAGATGATACAACTGGTTTGACTAGGTGCAGGGGAGTGAACTTTAAGAGTCCTTTGTTTGATGGTTTCGGCGTCAGCAGTGATAAGAACCAGTTTCATCCAGATTCCTTTGTTACATACTTTCAACAGAAACTGTCTCTGGAATATGGATTATGTCCATAACTATCGGGCCGTGTATATTGCGAAATATTCGCAATGACCGGAATACTTCGCACAATGAACGGAACGGAACGGTACTAAACATGATACAGACAGATGTATGCAGGGCTAACTAAGCTATGTGTGGCGTTCTAAACCTTTAACTACATTTTACTTAGTGTCAGTATGTATTTATGAATTTATGTGTGATAGTATGGCTACTCTTCTGGTCCACTTTGTCACACATACTCGGGTATGGAAACTTTATTTGCGCAACTCTGTGAACCAAAATGGCGGCCATACTATCCTAAAATGGCGTGTGTGCAACTAGACTTCCACAGTTAAAGTGCTAATACTGTAAGGCATAAAGTTAATAAGAGACACTACTGTGTGATGTAAAGTGAATAAGGTTGCAACACTGTCTGGCATCATTTTAATTGCAGGATGCCCCCATAGAAATCTACAGGGGATGCGACTGCCAGCGGAAATGGAGGCAGGTACTGGAGATCAGAGAGGTCTCTCCATTCCTACGGTCCCTCCTTCATATATTTCAGGGATACATAATATGTGTGTCTAATCCCAGAAAAGGTGTGTTTTGGGCTAAATAGGTGCAAATATTGAATGAGAAATAGGCCCATTTGCTCTTGCTGTGGACATTTCCATGTGTTGACCATTGCCACGTCAACGTGTTGCTTGTGTTGGCCATTTGACCATATGGTGCTGTCCATGTGGTGTTGACCTGGACATTATCTGTCAGCCGTCCGGATACCTACGAGAATAGTGCAAACTTTAATACTTGCAACTACTGTATATCTAACTTCCCCATAAGGTTTTGTTCTACTAATCAAAACAACCTGTGATAACTTACATGGAAACATTTAGCACGAAACATGCTTTACCTTCTACTTGACTTCTGTAACTTTGGCCAGCTGCCCAGAATACTGTAGGACAATAATATTACCATAGCCCTCCCTAGTGGTGTAGGTGTCCTTAATACAGTAATGGAAATACTAGGATAAAAGGGCTTTTTTCTTCTTATAAAATTATGTAGGAACTGTATGCATTGTTGCTAATAACTAAATGCAATAGATTTGTGTCCATTAGTTTACTCAATCTTTATATGGTTTTAACTGCTTTAAAAGGGGCATACAGATGTAGCGACCCGGCTCTCTTGCTGGGCGACGGGCTTAAGCATGATCGCTCAGCACACATCACGTTACACCCGTGCTGCACCTGGAAATGCTGTGCGCTGAGCAATCACTCTGAGCGGGGCTTTGATTATTTTTTTATAAGCAAAGCCCCACAATGCGCAGGACGATAGCAATGCGCGGGACTGCATATCACCATCGCTACGAGGCATACACATAGAGCGATTTAGTCAGATCACTTAAAAATGGGGCTGAAATCACCCCGTCAGTATGCCCCTTTAGTCTATGAAGGCTTAATTGTAGAAGAGAGAGCTTCCAATTCCTCTCCTGTAGCCTACATCCCGCAGTGGAAACTGACACTGGGCCTGATTCAGCATGGATCAAATCTCCTGAGCTGCTCGCTGCAGCACCACCTCCTGCCTGCATTTGTGTAAAGCATTGCGACTATCCGTTCCTCTGCAACTGCAGCCTGAGTAAGTGTGCCCTTACTCAGACTTGCAGTCGCAGGGCAAGGCCAAGGGAACTGCGTGTGATGCAGTCCCTGGCCTCACCATGACCGAGAAACGGGCAACATGCCTCCAATTTACCAAAAGCTGGCTACCCCCATCCCTCTCTATGAAAGCCTCTGCCTGATTGCATTATAGTGGTATGAACAAAGGACCCATACTGCACATGCGTACATAGGTGAACGTGTGTGTGTGTGGGGGGGGGGGGGGCACTGGAATAACCATTTGCCCAAAACATCCTCCGCTGGAGCCCCGGCTCCTTTTTTTCATTAAAATGTCATGCAGGCGCGGAGTGGTGCAGAGTCTATATCCAAGTACAGACAGAGTCTCTGTGCCCCTCCAAAAATGTCCGCCACCTTGGAATTGACAGACACTAGAGGTTCTCCTGCACCTCTAGTGTCTGTCAGGGTGCCCAGTGCTACTCGGAAGTGCGGATTCCAGGAGCACTGGCGCGCTGTGCACCTGTAAACCCCTGGGCAATGAGCATGTAACTCCCCCTGGGTAACCCCCCTGGCAATGAGCATGAAACCCCTGGCAACAAGCATTTAATCCCTGGCAATGAGCATGTAACCCCCTGTGGCAGAAAGAATGTAACCTCTTGGCAAGGACCATGTGTGGTAAGGTGTAAAGTGTGTGGTATAATATGTAACAGGTATTACGGTGTGTGTGTGTCATAATGTGTAATGGGCATTATGATGTGTAGCATAATATGTAATGGGCATTACAGGGGGCGCACAAATTTCTTTTCTGGCACAGGGCACCAAAATATGTCTAAATACAGCACTGCTGGTAGGCACATTATGGGGTTGATTTTGGTTGACACGCAAAGCTGCCCAAACGAAGGCCCGCCCCTGCTCGCACGGCGAATATCCATTCGCAGCCTTGCATGCAGGGACAAAATCATTCGATGGTCGTCAAATGATTTTGCAAGCGCTCGCAGATCTAAGACACCTCTGCAGGTTCCCTGTAGAAAAGGCTGGGCATTCCAATAGGCACAGTTCCTCACCACCGCCGCCCCACGCCATCACTGGTGTGTGCAAACGGGACGGCGAATAACCAATTTGCAGTGCCCACTTGCACCAAGCGTCTGCACATGTACATAAAAGTTTATGCACATGCGCAGTGGTGAAACATCGCTCCCATTAGGTTTTGTTCTCACCCGCGCACATGGCGTGATGACATCACACCACATTGTAGTGTGACTAGTGCCCCACGTGTGTCCATCAAAGCCTGCTTTGCTAGCCCCCACCCTGCAGTCCAGTGTGTGACTCTGATATTGGTGTGTTAATGTCAGGGGATTAAAAATGTACAATTTTAGAGAATCTGGGACAGCATAGTACACTGATCTTAATGTGTTGGATAATGTATGGAGTATAAGGTAATCTTTTTGTGCAAGACCATGACCATTGCAGCAAGGCCATGCCCTTTTTCTGCACATGCACCTACAGCATGCACTATTTATTGCTTTAAAAGAATTGGAAATTTTGAACTGGGACCACCTATGACCAACTTTCTAGTTTCACTTATGCATGCATAGAATGAGTATAGTGCATGCATAGTTTCCTGAACATCGGAAAACTGCATGGGGAATCGCTTATGGGACCCCTGCTGAATTAGGCCCACACTGCCAATATGTAGTGTCAGATTACCGTAGAGGAGTAAGGCAAGATTTAACAATGCCCTGTGATCATCTCCCTGTGATTAGATTGCTGCTGCCTAGTCTGAGTGAAATCCCACCCCCCATGCAAGCCTGCGAATATATCGCAGACCTCCCATCAGCTGCAAATCCATTCGCAACGCACTTGCCATCAAATTATTTTCCCACTGTGTGCAGTCTGTGTGTAGCTCTGGACCTACTTAGCAGGCACGATAGAAACATGAGTAACGCGGCGAAAGCAGATGTTACACACCCTCCCTTCAAATGTCTGGGCCGAACCAGTGCCGATTTCCCACTAGGCACATACCTAGGGGTGGCACCTGCTGGGGGCGGCACGTTAGCTTCCCTCCCTGCAGCGCAGCGGGAACGAGTCAATGCATGGGATCTAAAGGCAGTGTGGGGTTCTAATTCTCACTTGGGGGCAGATGCAGTGGCGGTTTTTACCTATTGGCTGCAGGGCTGCAGCCCCCCCCCAGGTAAAATCCGCCACTGTAGTGAAGCCAGATGCAATCTGTGAGACTGCACTGGCTTCGCTGTGACTTCCAATTGGAAGTCCGACCTGCCAGTCACAAAAGCAATCCCATTGGGAGATGTTCCCTCCCTCCAGGATGCCTTGTGCAAAAACGGCAATTGCGCATGCGCAGTACCTATATCGGTACTGCGCACGCGCTGGTCCTGGCGCCTGTCATTTGTATAGTACAGGCGCCAGGACCAAGATTGCTTCTATGGGCTGTTGCCCACGCAGCCCATAGAAGCTGGCCGCATGGGCAGTACACATGTTTGTACTGCGCATGCGCCAGTCCCGCACTTGTCATCACAGCTCCATACCTCTCAACATGACCCATTCCAGGAGGGACAAGCTCTGTTCCTGGACATCCATGCGATTGACAGTTGCAGAGTTGCGGGGCTGCAGCACAGTCCAAAATTCAGATAGGGGTGCCCCCAGTGGTGCAAGTATGGTGGTACGGCGTACCGCTAAAACATATGGTGCCAGTACCCCGTACCGCCATGACAAATGATCTGACACTCACTGTGGATGCACAGACAGTCGGCCGGTTTCCCCAGTGGCTGCAGTCTCTGTGCGGGGTCGTGGAAGGAGGGATCCAAGGGGTCTGCACCATCCACGGAAGACTGCGCCCACAGCGGGAGTCCCAGGCAGGTGAGCGGCAGCAGACTAGAGGATTTCTGGCCACCGACAGGTCATGTCTGCGGCCGCGGCCACTCCCGGAGGTCAGCGGCGGCTACGGGAGCTACTAGAGTCCCCGGCCTGGAGGCAGCAATCCACGGGACCTTAAAATTGCAGCCTGTACCCAGCACTCCAGGAGGGATGCGGAGGAAGCTGAAGGGAGGAGCTGTGCTGTACGGGGGGGAGCTCTAATCGGGGAGGCCCTGACCGGGGACCCGCTGCACCGGCTGCTGCTGGAAAGGCCCTGCAGCAGGTAATGGCCCAGTCACTTAGGGGGGTTATAGAGAGAGATAGGACATGTAGTTCCACAGGGGACCCTAGGAGATCCCACATCCTGACAGGCTGTCAGGATGTGGAATCTCCTAGGGTCCCCTGTGGAACTACAGATCCCAGCATGTCCTGTCAGTGATGCCTGTCCCTAAGCTAGCTTCCTTATAGCGACAAGCTGCTGTCATGCCTCATCTGGCATTTGCATGCAAGCCCTGGCAGAGCATGTAACTCTTGGCAGAGAGCATGCAACCCCTGGGCCCTGGCATACAGCATGCAACCCCTGGCACAGAGAATGCAACCCCTGACAGAGAACATGCAACCCCTGGGCCCTGGCAGAAAGCATGCAACCCCTGGTGGAGAGCATGAAACCCCTGGCAGACAGCATGCAACCCCTGGTGGAGAGGATGAAACATTGAAACCCCTGGCATTGAGCATGAAACCCATAGCAACGAGCATGTAAGTAAGCGGCACTTATGTGGCATATTATGTAATGAGCATTACAGCGTGTGGTATTATATGTAATGGGCATTACAGCGTGTGGTATTATATGCAATGGGCATTACAGTGCGTGGCATAATGTGTAATGGGCATTATGGTGTTTGGTATATAACGTGTAATGGGCATTACGGTGTGTGGTATTATATGTAATAGGTATTACGGTGTGTGGCATGTGTAATGGACATTACCATGTGTGGCATAATGTGTAATGGGCATTATGGCATGGGTAATATATATTGAGTGTGTGACATGTAACAGGCAGTACTGTGTACATTTTTGCCGTGCACCTTCGGCGTACAATATCCCTATTTATAGTTTGTCTGGCTCCTACACTTTGATCCTGGCTCCTACATTTTGTGTGCAGGATGCAATGCACAAGGCCAAACAGAAATGTCATCGTGTTCTAAAGTTTTGTCATGTAGCCACTCCCCCTAGTGTCATATGACCACGTCCTGACCACGCCCATTTTCAACGCACGCTTTGCGCGCGCCACAGTACCCCTAAGACATTTTTTCTACTTGCACCACTGGGTTCCCCACCAACTGCCACCCCCAACACCACAGTCTGGGACTCACTGTGTAACTCCCCTATCTGAACTTTGGACAATGGTGCAGTTCCACCTCTGCAACTGCCACTGGCAAGGAAGTCCAGGAGCAGAGCATTTTGTCCCTCCTGGAATGGGTCATGTTGGGTGGTATGCAACACAGGCGCCGGGGACGGGAGAGGAGGTAGCGGCAACAGGAGGAGGGGGGTGCCTGAATCGCAGCACCCCCGCTGCGGCCAGAGGCAGCCCCCTCCCACAATAAGGTACGAGCCGCCACTGGGCAGATGTATGAAGCAGTGATAAGGAAGGAGAAGTGAGCCAGTGGGGAAGTTGCCTTTGGCAACCAGTCAGCTTCTCTGTATCATTTTATAGTATGCAAATTATAGCATACTCAGTGCTGATTGGTTCCCATGGGTAGCTTCTCAAGAGGCTCCATTCTCCTCCCTTATCACTGCCCCTAAAGGAAGGGGAGACTATTATATTCTATACTATGAGGAGAGGAAGGCACATTATACTGTATAATATAGGGAAGGGGAGGCACATTCTATTCTATGGGAGCACAAAGACAAAACATTATTATTTTGGAAGGGGCGGCTAATAATGTTGTGCCTAGGGGTGGCCAGACACTTAAATCAACCTATGGGCACTTTTTTCTGACACTCCCAGAAAATGGCCCGGTGACACCCATAAACGATGCCTTCCTGTCAACCACTTAAGGCCTCCATACACTAGTCCAACTTGTTCTAAGGAGAAGTTGGACCAGTTTGCCCTTGAGAGCCCCTGGCAGCTCCACCGGGAGGCTCAGTTACAATTTGGCACTTGATGTGCCAAAATTACATACCGGGGAGCTGGCAGGGGCAGGCAGCGGGGTCTGTGAGGGGCGGACATTGGGTCCCTTCGGCGGCTGGGCAGTCCGCAGGGTCCCTGAGGCGGATGGGCGGTCAGCGGCAGGGTTCCCACTGCAGATTTATTTATTAACAGTTTCTTATATAGCGCAGCAGATTCCGTAGCGCTTTACAATAGTAGACAATGATAAAACAAACTGGGTGACAACAGACAGACTTGGATAGGAGGGCCCTGCTGCAAGCTTACAATCTATAGGGCTATAGGAGGGAAACACAAGGACAGGCATCAGTAATAGCATAGCAGTCCCACCATTTTACAAGTCCAGAAGGGCAGCTATATAATACATAAGTGCCTCAGAGGGTTATACGTGTAGAACTTAAATATGATAGGCTTGCCTGAAGAGGTGAGTTTTCAGTGAACACTTGAAAGTTTGGAGACTAGTGGAGAGTCTTATTGTGCGTGGAAGGGCATTCCATGGAACTAGTAGCAGTATTAGTGGCGCAGGAAGCGGCTGCGGAATGTAAAACCATATTTTGAAAAGATGGGAAGCTGCTGATTGGCTGAGAGAATTCTCTCAGCCAATAAACGGCTGGCCAATCTTTTCAAAATATAGTTTCACGTTCAGCAGCCACTTCCCACCCCGCCAATAGCGATACTAGTTCCCATCTGCCGCAGGGGCCCCGCCGCTGACTGCCCACCTCCCGCAGGGACTCAGCTGTCTGCCCATCCACTGCAGAGACCCCTCTGCCTCCCCAGCGCTGCACCGACTCCCCAGCCACCGAGCCAATTTGCTGCCCGCCTCAAGAACCCTGCTGGTGCACATAGGAGGGTGCCAGCAGTGCTTCACCATTGGCACACACCTGGGATCAGACCCAATACATTGCGGGTGCTAAAAAGCACCCGCTATGTGTCAGTGATGGGTCCGATCCGATAAATTTAATGTGCTGCCCGTCCGACCCGATGCTCATGAGACCGCGCATCGGGTCGGACGGGATGTCTGCACATGCAATTTGGGGCGATTTCATGGCCCGATCCATCCGAATCGGGTGAAATCGGGCCCAAATCGCAGTGTATGGGGCCCTTAACGAATGGCAATCAATTTAAAAAAATAGCAGGATTTTATAACAGGATGGCCTTGCGCATGCGCATTACATACACATGTGCATTCATTCGATAATCGCTCACTGTGCAATCACATCCGTATGCTACATTTCCACTGAAGTGAAATAGGATTTGTATTTTGTAGGGCACACCATAACATTATATAGTGGTGGCCAACATGCCTCTTTCATCCAGATTCCAGAAGGCAAATACTGTGTTTACTACTTAATTTCTAAATGCAAGAAAGCATGCTGCATTCATTAACAGAGGTAAAGGCATTTCTAGCTGGACCTAACTAGCTGCCTTGCCCTTTGTAAAAGTGATACAGAAGAAAGACTGACAGGACAGCAGAGAACTAATGTGTGTGTATATACTGCCATGGGAACTAGTCTCTACCCTGGGGTCAGGACTCTGTCTGCTACTTCCTGGAAGCTAGCCCCGCCCACCACTGACTGAGCTCTGAGGCCAGCAACAACTCTGCAGCTCTTCTCCCTGCGGTGAGTGCTGTGTGTCCTGGGGAGTCAGGGGCTGTATATAATTTGTGTGATTGGGTGTAATATAATACAGTGGTGTGTGTGCTGGGGGCTGTATATAATGTGTGTGGGGGAGGGGGGGACTCTGATGTGTGTGCTGGGGGCTGTATATAATGTGTGGGGGGGAGGGGGGACTCTGATGTGTGTACTGGGGTCTGTATATAATGTGTGTGTGGGAGGGGGGCTCTGTAATGTAATACAGTGATGTGTGTACTGGGGACTGTATATAATGTGTGTGGGGGAGGGGGGACTCTGATGTGTGTACTGGGGTCTGTATATAATGTGTGTGTGGGAGGGGGGCTCTGTAATGTAATACAGTGATGTGTGTACTGGGGACTGTATATAATGTGTGTGTGGGAGGGGGGCTCTGTAATGTAATACAGTGATGTGTGTACTGGGGACTGTATATAATGTGTGTGGGGGAGGGGGGCTCTGTAATGTAATACAGTGATGTGTGTGCTGGGGGCTGTATATAATGTGTGGGGGGGAGGGGGGACTCTGATGTGTGTACTGGGGTCTGTATATAATGTGTGTGTGGGAGGGGGGCTCTGTAATGTAATACAGTGATGTGTGTACTGGGGACTGTATATAATGTGTGTGGGGGAGGGGGGCTCTGTAATGTAATACAGTGATGTGTGTGCTTGGGGCTGTATATAATGTGTGTGGGGGGCACTGTGTGTAATGTAATTCATTGATGCTTGTACTTAACTAGCTGGGGGGATTTGTATAATGTAATATAATAATGTGAGTATTGAATGTAATATGGGGGCGGATGTATGTAATTTATCAAAGTGGTGTGTATACGGGGTGTAATATAGGGGGATGTGTGTTATGTAATGGCAGTGTGTACTTGCTGTAGTATGGGGGGAGGGATTCTCTTGCAACCTGTGGAGAGACTCCCAGGCGAATGCAGAGTCTTCCGCTGCCCAGAAAGCCACATAATTCTAATGGATTAACCCATTGCCATCGCGAATATAGGTCATCTGGATGTTTCAGAGTCCCCACTGCCCCGGCCAGATAGAAAGAGGCCGGGCACTGCAGAGTTAGGAGTAGTGGAGGCCGTGCCTGGAAGCCGTACCTTACTCTGGCACTGTGCCTGTAGCAGTTCCTCAAACTGCAGCAACAGGTGGGGGCCTCTCAGAGTGGGGGTTCCGTGCCCATGAGCTCCCCTCCTCAAGCCAGCTCTGCCAACTGTTCCACCTAAGAAAATCAGCTGAAGAATTCAAATTGGTGCAGCGCAGCTCTCGTGGATCCTCCATGGTTACTGGTGTGTGCAGGGTGAGACTGGTCCCTCCAAGGTGAGCAGCCATCTTACTGCATACAGCAGCTATATACAGTATGTGCCTATTCCTATCCTTGCTGGCGGGTCGCCAGAATGTACGCGCTGGCGACCCGCCAGCAGCCTCGCCAGCGAGGAGACTGAGACGCGCGTGCGTCTCACGCGCACGCGCGTCTCAGTCTCCGTCGCTAGCGCGACGAAAACCCTGTCCGTCCCCGCCTCAGGGAGACGGACAGGGTTAGGGGGGGTTAGGGGGGGTGCGGGCAGGCGGCGGGGACCCCGGGTTACCGCCGGCAAGCCGGCGGGGACCCGGGGAAATGTATGGAAGCGCCGTCGGAAGGGGACGCGCGCGCCTCTCGTGCGCGCGCGTCCCCTTCTCACGATCGCCATGGCGCTGGCGGGGGATGGCGGCTGGCGACGCCAGCGCCATCCCCTGCCAAGATGGGAACAGACCCATCTGTAGGTTCCTCCTTCTTTCTCTCTCAGATTCTCCTCTATCCCTCTCACACTTTCCCTCTATCTCACACCCACACTCTCTCTCTCACACACACTCTCCTCTATCCCTCTCACACTTTCCCTCTATCTCACACCCACACTCTCTCTCACACACACTCTCCTCTATCCCTCTCACACTTTCCCTCTATCTCACACCCACACTCTCTCTCTCACACACACTCTCCTCTATCCCTCTCACACTTTCCCTCTATCTCACACCCACACTCTCTCTCACACACACTCTCCTCTATCCCTCTCACACTTTCCCTCTATCTCACACCAGCACTCTCTCACACACACTCTCCTCTATCCCTCTCACACTTTCCCTCTATCTCAAACCCACACTCTCACACACACTCTCCTCTAATCCGCTCACACTCTCCTCCCTCTTTCTCACACCCACTGTTTCCCTCTCTTTCACACCGACACACTCGCTCCCCCCCTCTCTCTCACACACGCAGTGAGGGAGTGTATGTGAGACACACGCTCTCTCCTAATTTCGCACTTCCTCTCACACTCCCTCTCTCAAGACTTTCTCCCTCCCTCTCACACTCATTCTCTCCCTCAGATCCACTCTCTCCCTCTGTCTCACACTCTATCCCTCCCTCTCACACTCTCTCCCCTGGCTCCCTCTCTCACACACACACACACACACACACACACACACACACACACACACACACACACACACACACAGGCAGAAAAAAATTCTTTCAAATGTTTAGTGAAGTGCTACAGTCAGCAACACCCACATCTTACCCAGGCCCAGAGTGTTCCACAGTTTTCTTCTGCCACTGCAGGACACCCCCCTTAGTGACGATAGGTACGCCCACAAGTGAAGTTAGACACGCTGGGCGGAGCATGACACACCTTCTCAGCGGCACAATGCATTTTTTGAGCATTCAAAATCTCCCTGAAACTAGTTTTCAAAAGTAGGCAAGTATGGAGTACATGTGTGGAGAAGTGAGAGCAGCAGAGGCAGTAATGGGTATAGTACTCAAAAATAAACAAAATGTATCCCAACAAAGAGGGAGGGGTAAATTGCTAGGTACCTTTACACAATGCTGTTGTCATTTTATGAAGCTGATACAGACATTACTGTACCTGTTCAGATTGTCTTTCAAGCAAGAAACTGTAGGTCACTACAATTCAGTAACAGTGGAGGGGGAGATAGCTAGGTACATATACTGTATACGTACATACATGTTACTGTATCATGATGTATGTAATATATGTGCTTGGTCGATCCCCCAGGGATCACCAGCGCTGAGAGCATCAGGCGCTGCAGCTGGGAATCAACATAAACATCTATGCACTGTTAAGCCCACCCCCCAGACTACTCATTGCTGGCGATCCCTGGGATATCGATCCAGTACATACATTACATACATAATTACATGTATGTATATATGTGCCTAGCGATCCCTCCCTTCACTGCTTGGTCGTGCAGCACAAACTGAATTGTAGCATGACACAGGGGTGTTATGTGTATGGGCACTAATCTGGGCATTATGTGTATCCATCTCTACTCTGGGCATTCTGTATATGGGCACTACTCTGTACATTATACAAGTGTGCTACTCTGGGCATTATGTGTATGAGGCACTATGGACATTATGTGTAAGTGTCACTACTTTGTGCATTATGTGTATGGGGCACTACTCTGGGCATTGTGACAGCGCAACTATGCATTGTGTAAGGGGGGTGCTTCTGTGGACATTATGGGAGTTTTTGTGGTTTACTCGCAAAGGCAAATATGGACAAACTGATATCTATTGCAGTGTAAAAATAAAGCAGCCAGCATTTACCCTGCACAGAAACAATATAACACCCAAATCTAACTCTCTCTGCACATGTTACATCTGCTCCACCTGCAATGCACAATGGTTTTGTCCATTAGACAGTGAATTTCCCTATGCGAGTGAACCAGAATAACCCTCTATGTGTAACCTACACTACTCTGGTCATTATGCATAAGCAGCATTACTGTGGGCATTATATGTAAAAGGCACTATTACTGTTGGCACTATATATATTAGGGGCACTACTGTGTGTAAGGGAAACTAGTGTGTGGTGTGATGTGAATCTGTGACACTACATGCAGTGTAATTTGAATAAGATTGTCCTGCTGTGTGCCGTAATATGTAAAAACACTCCATATGAGAACATACCCCTTTTTTTTATCGTGCGAGCCTCAACCACGCACTGTCTCTATTATAAGGTATGGGAGGGAGGGCGCAAATTTATAGTTTGCAGGAGGGCGCCCAACACCCTAGCACCGGCCCTGCACGAGGGAAATAAGGAGTGGAGCCACCAAACAGACTACGGCATACCTCCCAACTGTTCCAATTTTTGTGGCACAGTCCTGTTTTTTGGGGACTGTCCTGCATCCCACTCACGGCCGGCAGTGTCCTGCGGTAAGGAAGGCAGTTGGGAGTCCTTCCTGGCTGTTACTGCTCTGCTGAGCGCATGCACACAGTATCTAATCAGGGAGACAAAGAGGCTGGAGGCATGGACATGCACCCGCAGCAGCGAAAATGGGGGTGTGGCCTAGCGGATTAATGCAATTATAGATTTTAAGGCCCCCATACTCTATGCAACTTCTCTAAGGGGAGAATTTGTATCCGATACTCCTAGATACATTCCATGCTGTCCTTCCACATGTAATGTGTCGCATACCACCCCCCCTCCCTGCCTACGGGAGGGGGTCTTACTCAAATGGCTGGACGTGCAGCACGTCTGACCTCTGGTTTCTTGCACATGGGACTGCGCATGTCATACACCTGCGATTTGGGCTGATTTCACACGATTTCTCAGCCAGATCTGCCGGAATCGGGTGAAATCAGGCCTACTGTGAATAGTGTATGCAGCTGCCTAGATTCGTACCATTATGTTTAGTGAAAACATTTATACAATTGGTTTTTGGATCCCCCGACAGGAAGTAGATAAAAGCCTCGCCAATCTGGAATAATAATATCTCTGTGTTTCCCTCCTTACCTAGAGTAGTCTCTCTCCAATCCATACAGAAAGTGCACAACAATATGGTCGTAAATACAGCTAAAGGAGGAGGAGGAGGGTCACTATATTATCACATGTGCAAAATACATCTGGGAGCAATGCTGACATAACGAGCAGTAACTTCTGCTCTCCTGTAACAGTCGGGGGAGGGAGAAGTAGTCCCCAGAATCCGCCATTCTGTTGCCAAGGCCCAATAATCTGCTTTTACTAGAAACATTTATTTATTTTCATTCTTTTGGATTCAAAATTTACGTTTGTTCTATTGGGGGAAATGTTTGAAACCTGCAACAAAAAATGCTGGAGAAGTTGCACATAGCAACCCATCCGCTTCTACAGCACAGTTCTCCTATGTATCTAGTACATTAAATACAATGATTGGTAGACTCTGGTTGCTAAGGGCAACTTCCCCTCATGTTCTTCCTAGAAGGTTTGATACTGTACTGTACATCTGTCTCATTAGAAGAACACTACTCCAGTGCTGCATCTATAACGGTTGCAAAATGTACACAGGCCCTTCGCTCCAGACGGGGCCCACACTGCACACCCTGCATCCATTGTTGCTTCTCACCTGCCTCTCTCCCCAGTGCAGCACACAGCAGGGTGTTTGCTGGTACTGGGGAGAGAGTCGGCTGCAGCAGTGTCTATAAAAGTGGGCGAGGGGGCAGCAGGACCCTCCAATATGCCAGGGTCTGGATAAAGAGTACCCGCTATCCGCCTCTTGGTGCCACTGGTCACGCCCCTACACCCTGAGGTCATGCCCTCTTGTTTAATGCATACCCTCCAACAGGACCCATTCCATTAGGTACACAAAAATGCTCTGTTCCTGGACTTCCCTGCCAGTGGCAATTACAGAGGTGGGACTTCAGCACAGACCAAAATTCAAAGAGGGGGGGTCACATTAACTGCCAGTGAGTCCAGGACAGTGATGTTTGGAGTGGTAGTAGGTGTGGCTCCCCTTTTTGAATATTGGACTGTTTTAGTAAAAAAGAGAAAGAAAAGTAGTCATGGCGGATGCACACCACATGTATTTTATAATTATTGGATCTTAATGAATAATGTTTACGAATTTTTATATCTTATGTGGGGAATCCTTTTAATCTTTATTGTGAACTGGATTCAGGATATACCCACAGTAGTTAGGCAAAATACAAGAGGTTAAAATTACTTACATAAAACAAGTACAGATATTTGGTGATAAAGATAAGAATAAGTGTAGAATAGTATTAAAATATAAGTAGACCGGATCAGTATGGTGTGATGCCTGTCTTTTTAAGCTTGTGATTTCTGTCCCAAGCACCATCAGAGCCATCCCCAAGGGGGAGATGATAAGAACGAAGCGTAATTGCTCTGATCCCAATATCTTCAAACAAAGAGAACAAGAACTGTCCCAACGTCTCATGGAGAGAGGATATAGCAGGAATCTTATCAAAAAATCACGTAAATCCATCGAACAGACATCTCGTGAATCCCTGCTTATACCCAAAAGACGTAAGACCAAAGAGGAACCCATACGTTTCATTGGGACATACAATAACCATTGGAGAGAAGTACGTCAAATACTACAAAAGCATTGGGCAGTACTACAAACAGACAACGATCTGAGAGAAATCCTCCCTCCAACGGTACAAGTTAGCTGGCGACGGGCCAAGAATATCGGAGACCGATTAGTACACAGTCATTTAATGGAACCACCGCAGAAACACACCATCAAACAAGGATCCATCAAATGTGGCAGATGCAAGGCCTGTAATTACATGATACCCAAGCAATCCTATACCGACAGATTTGGAAGAACCAGGAAAATTAATGAACTCATCACGTGCACCACCATAGGGGTAATTTACCTCCTACAGTGTCCATGTGACAAATTATACGTGGGCAAGACGAAAAGACCTCTAAAGGTACGGGTATTAGAACATATAGGTTCTATCCGGAATGCAATGAAGGATATGGACAAATTCAAGAAGCTCACGCCTGTCGCCAGACATTTCTGGAGATTTCATGAAAACAACCCCGCGGGCCTCAAGGTCTATGGCATGAAACACATTAGGATGGGAATCAGGGGAGGAGACTTAGATAAGGAATTACTCAAAGCAGAAACAAAACTCATTTTCCTTATGGACTGCCTACAACCACAAGGACTGAATGAATTCAACAGCTACACCCCATTCCTGTAGCACAGAACAGCCCTTTCCTCTCCCCTCTTTTCCCTCCGGCACCCGACCTACATGTGCTGCCTCAGCCGGTCACTCTCTTCCTCCTCAGCACCTTTGTAAATCAGCTCAACTATATTTGCTGATATCAAATCCATTTCATCAGATGGAGTCACCTATATGGGTACAGGTCTATCCTGCCCACAAAATATAGGTATGGCAGACCATGTGATGCCCAAAATATATCTCCCAAAAGGGTTAAGAATACAATCCTAAAGATTAAGAAGAAAGGTTCAAATATTTACCGTATATAACGAAGAAAAGGGTCTGGACAGCAGCATTTCAATTCCACGGATGGGAGTGCCACCAGATGGCTACGTCTCCCATATTCTTCAGGCCAAGTCGATACACCTATACAAAACAAAAAGTTATTACAATAATAATACTTACCAAAATATATCTAGATCCAGGAGACACCTAAAATCATGGGTCAATGCTAGCGTTAGAAATTTTACAAACCCAATGAGGTGTTAATATGTATGAAAACCTCATACATGATCATACATATCAAATATATGATCAGGTATACCATCAAAAGAAATCATACCAACTTAATAAGGTCACAATATGTGAGAACACCTCATATATGATCATACATACTAACCACGCATAGGAAGAGACTTATCATATTGAGTAATTTATGAATATCATAAATCCAGGTCATTCATGAGACCATGTATATACTCGAAAATAGATACCCCATGCCATACATTATATCTTATATGGCAGCATACAACCCCCAATATTCAACATAATGATTTATCATCTCTCCCTAAAGTATTCACACATCACGTCACGTACACACCTATTACTAAGCCACCTATCACCTGAAATCCTCATATTTATATAATGAGGCACATATGAAAAATTAATCACAAATATTCACTTACCATGCCCCATTCCATCACCCCCAACAAACTAATCACATCCTTTCAAGAATCAGACACGTGAATAATTATATTCTGTCACTATGTATTTTTCATTTATTCCATGGTATAGTATATTTATTTTTCACACACCATCCACGTTTTTTCGTTGAATTTTTATCACATTGTTTTTTTTGTTTTTTCATTTTCACTATTCTTTCACATCTTTCCAAGTAAATAATTCAGAGAAAGAGAGGCCACAACGAATTATCTTCATATTTATTTTCATATTTATTTATTATTATCTTTTATTCACCCACTGACAACAAATCAAATGCATGCATTGCATATAATATACACATAACACCTAGAATGATTATTCACAAGATAATACACAATAATACTAACAGGAATCAGAATTATATACTATACAGGGAATGGGGTTCTAACCCGGAACGATCATATCTAACAATATGAACTCATGACAGACCATACAACAAAGACCTGGACCCCGATAGCAAGGGAATGAATAACTAGACAGCTGATTCTCTTCGTGAAGTAATCAGGGGCAATTGTAATTAGAATTAAAGTCAAAATGCCTGCATAAAATCTCAAACGTTATGATACGTGCTCAATACAGGGCTCAACCCCGGACAGCACAGTCTTGGTGTATTTCATTAGGGAAGTCTCATTGGTCCAAAGTGCATCACATGACCAAAGATGCACTTATATAGTGTACAGATAACAGGGTTATAAACCTGTAATCAGCTTGCTTAACAACACGAAATCATCAAGTATCCAATAAATGGAACCTCAAGACCCCAATACTCAAGGGAGGAAGAGTCTGATAGACGATCTGTCCCTGAAACAAATAGAGGGAAATCTGACCAAAATTGGAGCCAGCATATTAATATAGAACTCCGAGTGTTATTACATATGCGCGATACGGGGCTCAACCCTGTACAGCAGAGCTCTGGGATCATATCACCAAAGACGCTCCCATTGGTGGAGCGCACATCACGTGACACGCGACGCAGGTCAGGTGACCTGCGCAATGAGGTCACGACGCTGAAACGTAATTGAAAGGGCGGAAATAAGCCTTAATGACGCCAGCATCTCCTACACACTCATTGGCTAAACACAGATTGTGACCTGAACCATGCCTATTGATTGGCGGTTCTAACTAATAAATAGCGCATAGGTGAGATCATTCTCTGGTTAGCTTGAAGAAGCTAGTGCGAAACACGTGTTCTAATCTGTGTTTATAGTGTAGACACAGAACTGTATGTGTGTGTAGTAGGAATTATACCTCAGTTAAACTGTCAAAATAATTTTTAAGCTTGTACTGTGTGACTGTGAAAATTCTGGAATTTCGTGGGTGCATAACTTGTTTCCCACCAGTAGGTGGCAGCATCTCACTGCATACTGGATTAACAATATAAAATTACAAACCAGTAAACGCCCAATAACAGTCTAACCTAGTTAGCCACATTGTAGTGAATCACATTCTGATGCAACAAACTAGTCAAAGATACTGCAGTGATATAAATACACTCAACTTAGACAGATACTTTCTAGTTTGTTATTAATCAAACCTGTTCAGAATTAACAAATAAAGTTAAAAACTGCTGCAGAGAGTATTATATCTCCTCAATAAACCCTAACAGCATCCACCGAATGTGTAATAAAATCAAACACGAATCTCACATGAGAAAATTCATCTGCATCTAAGGGGTTGGCTATATGCCACAGGTTTTGCACAGAATATAAGTAATCTCCCACCAATAAGGGCTAACGAAGGTCCAGTACTGATATCCAAACTCTGTAATCTGATGTGCCAGTATAGGCAATATATAAATTACTGATACCCACAAGGGATCGTATCGCATCAGCGAGTATATCAGGGGACAGAAATCCCAAGCTTAAAAAGACAGGCATCACACCATACTGATCCGGTCTACCTATATTTTAATACTATTCTACACTTATTCTTATCTTTATCACCAAATATCTGTACTTGTTGTATGTAAGTAATTTTAACCTCTTGTATTTCGCCTAACTACTGTGGGTATATCCTGAATCCAGTTCACAATAAAGATTAAAAGGATTCCCCACATAAGATATAAAAATTCGTAAACATTATTCATTAAGATCCAATAATTATAAAATACATGTGGTGTGCATCCGCCATGACTACTTTTTTTTCTCTTTTTTACTAAAACTACTATACTTAGTCGATAGGATAGCACCCCCCGCTAGCAGAAAAATATATAGCGGTTGAAATACCCTGATTTTACAGGGCAAACAATTTCCTTCCTTTGTGTGCAGATGTCAACCCCACCCCCCTCCTGAATATTGGACTGTGCTGCAGCCTCACCTCTGCAACTGCCACTGGGAGGGAAGTCCAGAAACAGATCTTTTTGTACATAATGGAATGGGTCATGTTGGAGGGTATGTATAATGACATCCTACCATGATGACTATATCTACTCCCTTTGCTTTATCACTGTCCCCAATTGTAAGGCACAACAAAATGTGCTACCCCGATATAAGAGACTGGTAATTAAAATAATCCTGGGTGTCAATAAAAGTATACTGACAGGAACATACTGTAGTAACAGTGATTACAGACAGTTGGTGACTATGCAGCCATATTAAGGCATATTTGCCTACCCTCCCGGAATGGCCGGGAGGTTCCCACAAATTGGGTCCCCCTCCCGGCCCCCTAGGAAGGTGGGCAAGTCTCCCGCATTTTTGCCACAGCCCCTGCTTCCCTTTCCCTGTGGTATAAAACTCTGAATTTCGCAGGTCCGTGGGGAGGGGGCGGGGCTAAAATGATGAGAACCGCGTCATTTCGCGGCATTTTAGCCCCTACCCCATCCACGGACCCGCAAATTGATGTGGCTGTCTGTCATGGGGGCGGGGCTTGCCTCGACCGGCCCCCAAAATGAAGCCTCTACCCACCCCCTTTCACTCCTGTCCGGGCTTCTCCCGGAGAGGAGTTTTAAAAAGTCAGCATGTATGTATTAAGGGGAATGTTCTACAAGTTATTTTTTTTATTACACATTTTATGGCATAGGTTGTAACAAAAAAATTTCAAGGAGACATTATTTTCCCTGTCAGACAAATTGCACCGTGCAAGTTAAACTGACATGACTTCCTGATATGTAAACAAAATTCCATGAACATAAACTAAAGATTTCGATAAGATATCTCCTCAAGGTTTATAAAAGACAAAATAACACTACTTAACTTTTTATTGCTCAAACAACGGAGTAATATGCTTAAGCGGAACCTAAACAAACAAGACAAGACAAAAGGGAAGAAACATAAGGGAGAGGGTGGTAAGACGCCTATATTTACATTCAAGAATTGAGTCGATTGTTGAATATAGCTCAGTGTGGGACGGATATATAATCTTAAGCGAAGGCAGATATAGGCATATTTAATCATTATGTAGTACTTAATTGTAGTATGAAATATCATGAAGTATTCTTATATAGGTGTTGGATTTGCGTCTGGGTCTTGCTAGGTAGAGTCTATATATACCGGACCCATTTTTTGTAGAATCTCATTACTCCCGTTTCTATATCAGGCAAGGTCACCCTTCTTTCCATATATAAAGTATTGAGTAGTATACGTTTGGTTTCTAATATGGTGGGGGCTGACGTTTGATCCAATATTTCATGTTCAATTTTCTCGCTATTCCCGGAATTACTGTCATAACTGGTAGGAGAGTCTTTTTCCAACCGTTCCAATCCCACTCACCCATCACAAGTAATAATCACACCTTGGAGTTCCTAGTCACCTTTAATTTAAATATTTTATTGATAAAGGCAATAAGTTTGTTCCAGAACGTTACTATCTTTGCCACACTCTCAAAGGTTATGGAAAAATGTAGCTTTTCTCTGGACACATTTGACACAGGAGTCAGAGGGTGTGGATCATTTCCTAGACCACATTTAGGTCGACTGTCATTAGGTCGACCACATTGGGTTGACAGGGGGGGAGGTCGACAGGGTTGTAGGTCGACATGGGTCAAGGTCAACAGGTGTTTAGGTCGACATGGGACAAGGTCGACATGGGTTTAGGTCAACATGGGTCAAGGTCAACAGGTGTTTAGGTCGACATGGGACAAGGTCGACATGGGTTTAGGTCGACAGTCATTAGGTCGACATGGGTTTTTCAGTTTTTTTACCCGAATGCCGACACAGTCGACATGGACACAGGTGCCTCGCTGAGCTCGGCACGCTATCTTATTATCCCACCACGCCCTAGAGGATTGTAATTGAAATACCGCCTGTCGGCGGAAAAAAACAGTGAAAAACCCATGTCGACCTAACGACTGTTGACCTAAACCCATGTCGACCTTGTCCCATGTCGACGTAAACACCTGTCGACCTTGACCCATGTCGACCTTCCCCCCTGTCGACCTAAGTGTGGTCTACAAAATGACCGTATACCGAGTCAGATTCCCCAGGAATCATATGGGCTCTCTGTGCGGGGGCCACATATGCTCTGTACAATATTTTCAAATGTACCTCTTGAAGGGAGGCAGAGTGCAGATATTTTAGTGTTTGTTGGCAGTGTTTCAAGATTTCATGGTATTCCATAAGTGAGGGAACATCAGCCTTCCAGGTCGCCATTGAACTACCCCACTTTTTCTCCCCATAAGTGACCAATGCTACCGTATAATTATAACGTAGCCTAAATACTCCCGTGTGTGCCAATGAGAGAATAGTATTAATTGGGACAGTCTCCGCCCCTGTCAGACCAGCTGGCGGCAGAGATGGCAGAGACGGCTACAAATGTCTGATTTGTAGATACATATAAAACTGTGTTTGTGACGAGTCATGTTTCTCTTTCAGATCAGCAAAAGTCGAAGGTGGCCCCCCGGATCATACACATCCCTGATAGCCGACAAGTCCTTTTCCCTCCAAAGCAGGAATTGGGGATTATCCAGACCCGGAGTAAATTTTTCTAGGAAGCAAACCCCGGTATAATTATAACCTCAGTGTTATAAGCGTTTACAGTAACTTATTACTACTCTCTTCTGTGCTGCTGGACACCATGGCAGCACAGCGCAGCCTGCTGCTGCTCTGCACCCTATACCTCATCTGTGGTGTGGAGCTGAGTAGAAGCTGCTACACTTGTCTGAGGACGAGTAAGGACAGGGCGAGCATCTGCCAGTATGCCAGCTCCACAGGCAAGATGGAGGCCCTAGAATGCCTGGCAAAATTAACGAGAGGATTTCTACCTATGGACGCCCTCGTTATCCCGCTTTCACAGATGACCAACATCAGAGACCATCTAGGAGGCTTTAATAAAACCGTCAGAGGGATCAATTGATCGCTCCCTGCTAAGGACTGGACTGCGGCATTTGACCAGAAGATGAAGGAGTACATAATGGACGTGAAAGCGATTGCGGCAAAGAACCCGGCTAAGAAACGTATAAGCGTCTGCGGGAGACAGAAAGCGGCACAGCTGTTCCATTGTGACGATTGCTCAGTGCAGGAATGCCAGGCGCCTGCACAGTGTCCGCTGCAAGACATCTACGCCATGGAACCCGCCGAGACCTACATATTCTGCACTCCGCCTTTTCCCCTCCCCCCCGCAGTAACCGTCACATGGAAGTTTGCGCGGAACATCAGGGTGGCGGACATCAGTTATTTTAAAACCATATCCACAGGACATGACCTGCACATCCATATTAAGCCAACCCGTAAATACCACGAGGGGACGTATGCGTGCCAAATACAAGACGAGGACCATTTCGTAATAGCGCAGATGTTTTATTTCCTCAATGTGACCCGGAGTCGTGAAATAGAATACTCGGAGATGGAGGAGATCTTCAATGATGCCCTGTATTCAGAGGTCAGTCCTGAGCCAGAGCCGGAACATATTGAACAGCAGGAGCCGGTGATCCTCACTATTATGGAGCGCTTTAAGGACAAGGTAATGACGAGTCTGCCATTCTGCGTCGTAGTCACCCTCTCCATGGCGGCGGTGCTGATAGCGTTCGCTATATTATTCATGCACGAATACTGTCCAACAAAGAGCACAAGGCATCGGGGTGACATAGTGTGACGCACTACAGAGGTGTCCTCCCTCATCATGGGCCGCAGTCACATTAACTAGAGATGTGCAGGCTCTGATTTCAAAGCAGGATCTTATTGGCAACAACTGTCATGTGATAGCTATTAAGATCCTGCTTTGAAATCAGAGTAAATCAGAGTAAATCAGAACTTGTAGCCGCACCTTGCCGTCAGCATGTGACTAGGACTTAGCGCCGACTCCGGGATGCCGCAGCAAACAGCGCTGCCTCAAATACTCTGCGCTGCCTCCAGTACTCCGTCATCATCATCTAATAAAATCTTGTTACATCATATTTTTTTCTCATTTCGTTCTTTAGAGTGCGGCTGTCAAACTGCGCTCAGATGCGCCCTGAATTTCGCATACGATATAATTATATACCTTGTCTCCGCATTAAAGTTATGAATCCCATTGGTTATTGGGCAATAAGCCGACCTCCTGCATATTCCTGTAGGCATCTCGTTGGCATCTCCAGTGATGTTGGGATTGCGGCACTGGAGTTGTGGTAGGTCGGGATATCGACCACCTGCATCCCCTTCACCGGCATGGGGCCCGATTCAGACTTAATCGCTCTTGTGCAAGGTGATTGATAGGAAGCCGGCATATGGGGGTGGGAACCGTCTGTTTAATGAAAGCACCAAGAAAAACACAGACGTGACTGAATATATGCAGGTGTGCCCAAGCGTTCAGTGCCCATACACGGTGCCTTTTGCCCGTGCAATGCGATACGCGCTCCTGCGCACATCACATTGCACAGCACAAATAGAATGTGCAGCACTGACTTTTTCAACTAGATCGCATCAAAACGCACGCTGCTGTAGCGCATCGCATGTGTTTTGAACACGGTGCAATCTAGCTCCATACACACAGAGTAAATCGCCCTGAGTATGGGCACCGTGAGGGCTGGTAAAGCTTTTAGCACAATGGGACACTGTTAAGTTAACAAGGTAGAGCCAAGGAGTAGACAATAATTCCACGTACAAAACCATGTGCACTGCAGGTGGGGTAGATGTAACTTGTGCAGAGAGAATTAGATTTGGGTGGGGTTTTACTGCAAAGTGAGATCTATATTGCAGTGCAAAAACAAAGCAGCCAGTATTTACCCTGCACAGAAACAAAATACCTCTAATTCTCTCTGCACGTGTTATATCTGCCCCCCCCTGCAGTGCACATGGTTTTGTACATTTGAGAAGGAAATTGCCTTTACGAGTGAACCAGAATAAGGGCCTACTGTAAGTGTGGATACACAAAGGTAGTAAATGACAATAACACACAACACATCGCTATGGAGTAGGCATGGCCGGCACGAGGGAAATAAGGAGTGGAGCCACCAAACAGACTACGGCATACCTCCCATCTGTTCCAATTTTTGCGGCACAGTCCTGTTTTTTGGGGACTGTCCTGCATCCCACTCACGGCCGGCAGTGTCCTGCGGTAAGGAAGGCAGTTGGGAGTCCTTCCTGGCCGTTACTGCTCTGCTGAGCGCATGCACACAGTATCTACTCAGGGAGACAAAGAGGCTGGAGGCATGGACATGCACCCGCAGCAGCGAAAATGGGGGTGTGGCCTAGCGGATTAATGCAATTATAGATTTTAAGGCCCCCATACTCTATGCAACTTCTCTAAGGGGAGAATTTGTATCCGATACTCCTAGATACATTCCATGCTGTCCTTCCACATGTAATGTGTCGCATACCACCCCCCCTCCCTGCCTACGGGAGGGGGTCTTACTCAAATGGCTGGACGTGCAGCACGTCTGACCTCTGGTTTCTTGCACATGGGACAGCGCATGTCATACACCTGCGATTTGGGCTGATTTCACACGATTTCTCAGCCAGATCTGCCGGAATCGGGTGAAATCAGGCCTACTGTGAATAGTGTATGCAGCTGCCTAGATTCGTACCATTATGTTTAGTGAAAACATTTACACAATTGGTTTTTGGATCCCCCGACAGGAAGTAGATAAAAGCCTCGCCAATCTGGAATAATAAAATCTCTGTGTTTTCCTCCTTACCTAGATTAGTCTCTCTCCAATCCATACAGAAAGTGCACAACAATATGGTCGTAAATACAGCTAAAGGAGGAGGAGGAGGAGGAGGGTCACTATATTATCACATGTGCAAAATACATCTGGGAGCAATGCTGACATAACGAGCAGTAACTTCTGCTCTCCTGTAACAGTCAGGGGGAGGGAGAAGTAATCCCCAGAATCCCCCATTCTGTTGCCAAGGCCCAATAATCTGCTTTTACTAGAAAACATTTATTTATTTTCATTCTTTTGGATTCAAAATTTACGTTTGTTCTATTGGGAGAAATGTTTGAAACCTGCAACAAAAAATGCTGGAGAAGTTGCACATAGCAACCCATCCACTTCTACAGCACAGTTCTCCTATGTATCTAGTACATTAAATACAATGATTGGTAGACTCTGGTTGCTAAGGGCAACTTCCCCTCATGTTCTTCCTAGAAGGTTTGATACTGTACTGTACATCTGTCTCATTAGAAGAACACTACTCCAGTGCTGCATCTATAACGGGTGCAAAATGTACACGGGCCCTTCGCTCCAGACGGGGCCCACACTGCACACCCTGCATCCATTGTTGCTTCTCACCTGCCTCTCTCCCCAGTGCAGCACACAGCAGGGTGTTTGCCGCTACTGGGGAGATAGTCGGCTGCAGCAGTGTCTATAAAAGTGGGCGAGGGGGCAGCGGGACCCTCCAATATGCCAGGGTCTGGATAAAGAGTACCCGCTATCCGCCTCTTGGTGCCATTGGTCACGCCCCTACACCCTGAGGTCATGCCCTCTTGTTTAATGCATACCCTCCAACAGGACCCATTCCATTAGGTACACAAAAATGCTCTGTTCCTGGACTTCCCTACCAGTGGCAATTACAGAGGTGGGACTTCAGCACAGACCAAAATTCAAAGAGGGGGGTCACATCAACTGCCAGTGAGTCCAGGACAGTGATGTTTGGAGTTGCAGTAGGTGTGGCTCCCCTTTTTGAATATTGGACTGTGCTGCAGCCCCACCTCTGCAACTGCCACTGGGAGGGAAGTCCAGAAAAAGAGCATTTTGTACATAATGGAATGGGCCGTGTTGGAGGGTATGTATAATGACATCCTACCTTGATGACTATAACTACTCCCTTTGCTTTATCACTGTCCCCAATTGTGAGGCACAACAAAATGTGCTACCCCGATATAAGAGACTGGTAATTAAAATAATCCTGGGTGTCAATAAAAGTATACTGACAGGAACATACTGTAGTAACAGTGATTACAGACAGTTGGTGACTATGCAGCCATATTAAGGCATATTTGCCTACCCTCCCGGAATGGCCGGGAGGTTCCCACAAATTGGGTCCCCCTCCCGGCCCCCTAGGAAGGTGGGCAAGTCTCCCGCATTTTTGCCACAGCCCCTGCTTCCCTTTCCCCGTGGTATAAAACTCTGAATTTCGCGGGTCCGTGGGGAGGGGCTAAAATGATGAGAACCGCGTCATTTCGCGGCATTTTAGCCCCTCCCCCATCCACGGACCCGCAAATTGATGCGGCTGCCTGTCATGGGGGCGGGGCTTGCCTCGACCGGCCCCCAAAATGAAGCCTCTACCCACCCCCTTTCACTCCTGTCCGGGCTTCTCCCGGAGAGGAGTTTTAAAAAGTCAGCATGTATGTATTAAGGGGAATGTTCTACAAGTTATTTTTTTTATTACACATTTTATGGCATAGGTTGTAACAAAAAAATTTCAAGGAGACATTATTTTCCCTGTCAGACAAATTGCACCGTGCAAGTTAAACTGACATGACTTCCTGATATGTAAACAAAATTCCATGAACATAAACTAAAGATTTCGATAAGATATCTCCTCAAGGTTTATAAAAGACAAAATAACACTATTTAACTTTTTATTACTCAAACAACGGAGTAATATGCTTAAGCGGAACCTACACAAACAAGACAAGACAAAAGGGAAGAAACATAAGGGAGAGGGTGGTAAGACGCCTATATTTACATTCAAGAATTGAGTCGATTGTTGAATATAGCTCAGTGTGGGACGGATATATAATCTTAAGCGAAGGCAGATATAGGCATATTTAATCATTATGTAGTACTTAATTGTAGTATGAAATATCATGACGTATTCTCATATAGGTGTTGGATTTGCGTCTGGGTCTTGCTAGGTAGAGTCTATATATACCGGACCCATTTTTTGTAGAATCTCATTACTCCCGTTTCTATATCAGGCAAGGTCACCCTTCTTTCCATATATAAAGTATTGAGTAGTATACGTTTGGTTTCTAATATGGTGGGGGCTGACGTTTGATCCAATATTTCATGTTCAATTTTCTCGCTATTCCCAGAATTACTGTCATAACTGGTAGGAGAGTCTCTTTCCGACCGTTCCAATCCCACTCACCCATCACAAGTAATAATCACACCTTGGAGTTCCTAGTCACCTTTAATTTAAATATTTTATTGATAAAGGCAATAAGTTTGTTCCAGAACGTTACTATCTTTGCCACACTCTCAAAGGTTATGGAAAAATGTAGCTTTTCTCTGGCCACATTTGACACAGGAGTCAGAGGGTGTGGATCATTTCCTAGACCACATTTAGGACGACTGTCATTAGGTCGACCACATTGGGTTGACAGGGGGGGGGAGGTCGACAGGGTTGTAGGTCGACATGGGTCAAGGTCAACAGGTGTTTAGGTCGACATGGGACAAGGTCGACATGGGTTTAGGTCGACATGGGTTTTTCAGTTTTTTTACCCGAATGTCGACACAGTCGACATGGACACAGTTGGAGGTGAGCCGCATCGCTCGCAATGCTTCGGGCATGGTGCCTCGCTGAGCTTGGCACGCTATTTTATTATCCCACCACGCCCTAGAGGATTGTAGGGCATGAAATACCGCCTGTCGGCGCAGAAAACAGTAAAAAAAACCATGTCGACCTAACGACTGTTGACCTAAACCCATGTCGAACTTGCCCCATGTCGACGTAAACACCTGTCGACCTTGACCCATGTCGACCTTCCCCCCTGTCGACCTAAGTGTGGTCTACAAAATGACCGTATACCGAGTCAGATTCCCCAGGAATCATATGGGGTTATTTTCATTCTTTTGGATTCAAAATTTACGTTTGTTCTATTGGGGGAAATGATTGAAACCTGCAACAAAAAATGCTGGAGAAGTTGCACATAGCAACCCATCCGCTTCTACAGTACAGTTCTCCTATGTATCTAGTACATTAAATACAATGATTGGTAGACTCTGGTTGCTAAGGGCAACTTCCCCTCATGTTCTTCCTAGAAGGTTTGATACTGTACTGTACATCTGTCTCATTAGAAGAACACTACTCCAGTGCTGCATCTATAATGGGTGCAAAATGTACACGGGCCCTTCGCTCCAGACGGGGCCCACACTGCACACCCTGCATCCATTGTTGCTTCTCAGCTGCCTCTCTCCCCAGTGCAGCACACAGCATGGGTGTTTGCTGGTACTGGGGAGAGAGTCGGCTGCAGCAGTGTCTATAAAAGTGGGCGAGGGGGCAGCGGGACCCTCCAATATGCCAGGGTCTGGATAAAGAGTACCCGCTATCCGCCTCTTGGTGCCACTGGTCACGCCCCTACACCCTGAGGTCATGCCCTCTTGTTTAATGCATACCCTCCAACAGGACCCATGCCATCAGGTACACAAAAATGCTCTGTTCCTGGACTTCCCTACCAGTGGCAGTTACAGAGGTGGGACTTCAGCACAGACCAAAATTCAAAGAGGGGGGTCACATCAACTGCCAGTGAGTCCAGGACAGTGATGTTTGGAGTGGTAGTAGGTGTGGCTCCCCTTTTTGAATATTGGACTGTGCTGCAGCCCCACCTCTGTAACTGCCACTGGGAGGGAAGTCCAGAAACAGATCATTTTGTACATAATGGAATGGGCCTTGTTGGAGGGTATGTATAATGACATCCTACCTTGATGACTATAAGGCGTCTAATGCATTATTGAGATTAACCTTTTCTTTCAACTTAAACCTTGATTACCCCTAGCAGTAAATCACACGGACACATGGGCCCTTATTCTAATCGGAACGGTACGGCCCGCGTGCGGCCGTACCGCCGATGTTTTAACACTGCACATGCGCAGAGGTGAATCTGCGCATGTGCAGCCCCCTTCGCCGCAGACGGATTTCGTCCGCCGCAAAGGGGGCGGATAGGGGCGTGAGAGGCATCATGCCCTCATTTCCCTATGTGTACGCCCCGCGTTTCATGGGCGTTCCCATGCAAACGCGGGGCGTATGCATGGTAATGAGGGCATGACGCCCTCATTACCATGACATGGGGGCGGAAAGCTGACGTCGCCGGATGTCAGCTTTCAGCCCCCATACAAGCTACCACACGGACGATTGTCCGTGTGGTCTTAGCTTGCGGGAGCTGCCGCGGCGTGCGGGCCTGCCTTCGATGGTCGACGACCATCGAATGCAGGGGGCAGCTCCCACCATGGTGGAGGCGTAGCCTCCACCATTTTAATGCGGATCGCCAGCCGTCCGTGTACGGACGGCCGTGGCGATCCGTCTGGTGGGCGGCCCTTGGTTTGTGCGGTCGGAGCCCCGTGTGCGGCTCTGACCGCACCAACCAGAATAAGGGCCATGACCTGAAATAACTCACACGGACACGTGACCTGAAATAACGACACGGACAACCACTGCATAAGTTTAAAAAGGTAAAGGGTATTTATTGTGGTATGACCCTATTGTAAGGGATGGCCTAGAGAGCGCTTGACGACCAGCCAGTCATAAAGTTAGCAATGGCGGCGACTGCAACGCCCCAACTTGTAACTGGGGCGAAGAAACCGCCCCCATTGAATTCAAAGCCAGCCTGCGCTGTGACTGTCTTGCCGCCCCTCCTAGGGCCTAATGAGGACAGTTCTAAAAGTGTCCTGTGTCCCCCCTCGGGGGCAGAACTCACCAGCCTTCCTGGCAGAGGGTGGCAATACCTCACAGTGACCACCTGTACTTCAAACTGGACTGCTGATCGAGAGCGCCCTCCCGCCAATTAAATTAAAATTGATGAGAGCCAAATTTGGGTGACGGCCAAAAGGCCATGTGGTAGGTTAGCACAAGGGAGGGAGGGTGGGAATCCAGACTCAAGAGGAAGATGGATCACCTGACTACCTCTTATATACCTCCACCTAAGCTACCACCCCTTCTACACCTGATTGGCTACCCCATCTACACTGCACTTCTATGGGTAAGTGAAACTCTGATTTCTATCTTTGTCATACCATCCCAAACTGCACCGACTCTTATATTCCCTCATGCCTAGGCAGCCCTCGCTCTCTCTAAGGCGTCTAATGCATTATTGAGATGAACCTTTTCTTTCAACTTAAACCTTGATTACCCCTAGCAGTAAATCACACAGACACATGACCTGAAATAACTCACACGGACATGTGACCTGAAATAACGACACGGACAACCACTGCATAGGTTAAAAAAGGTAAAGGGTATTTATTGTGGTATGACCCTATTGAAAGGGATGGCCTAGAGAGCGCTTGACGACCAGCCAGTCATAAAGTTAGCAATGGCGGCGACTGCAACGCCCCAACTTGTAACTGGGGCGAAGAAACCGCCCGCATTGAATTCAAAGCCAGCCTGCGCTGTGACTGTCTTGCCGCCCCTCCTAGGGCCTAATGAGGACAGTTCTAAAAGTGTCCTGCGTCCCCCCTCGGGGGCAGAACTCACCAGCCTTCCTGGCAGAGGGTGGCAATACCTCACAGTGACCACCTGTACTTCAAACTGGACTGCTGATGGAGAGCGCCCTCCCGCCACAGCTGGGTTCAAAAATTGCCACTTAAAGACAATTACTGTAGAACCCAAGCCCGTCAAACCAATCAATAACTAAGTCAACCAGAGTAACACAAACCTAATCCCCTATCTACAACAACTGCAACAAGTCCTGAAGTAGAACGGCCATGCCTGATTCCGACAAGTGTACACCATCCCTTCTGTAGAAGGATGGGGTCTCCAGGGCTAAAGAGGGGTGTCTAACCGCTGTGCCTCCCATGGACGTGACCGCTTTGGAGACCGCAAAGTTGACCTTGCGTCTGATCTTCTCTAATGACTTGGGGTTCCAGCAGCCCCTCCAGTTGAAACGAGGCACTATGTCGGACCAAACTATCCGCAATCCAGGCCAAAGGCCTACCAGAGTCTTAAGATCAGCCTCGATCCTCAAAATAAGGCCTATGCTGGTTCCCCGGCCTAAGTCGTTACCTCCTAGGTGTATCACCAACACATCCGGGCGACCCCAGCGACGCTCTTTATCAGACAATAATGATAAAAGACCATCCCACTGGAGACTCCTGACACCAAACCAATGTACAGCCTTCGCCCCTAGCTCTGCCCGGGCCCTGACAGCTAACTGATGGTTGGATGCCCAGAAAATGTATGAATGCCCGACGAACCAGACAGTGGCATGAGTCGTTGAAGGGGGGGGAAGGGCTGAAAAATAAAACCCTAACCGGTTAGCATTAAAACTTAAACTGTATAATGCACAACGTAGGGTTAGACATATAATGCACAACATGAATTAGTACACTAGAATCCAAGTGAAGGGGAAAACCTTAAAAAACCTCCGGTGGACTTGAGGGGGGGAAGCCAATTGTAATTAGCCCACTATCGGAGGAAAAAGTAAAAAATTCCCTTCACACCGTCGATTCCGTAACGCTGCCGTTACAAAACCGATTGTAAACATAGTTTTTGGATCCAGCGCCGAAGGCGCGTGCTAAACCTTATCTAAACGTATATAAGATTTATAAGCGGAGGACTTCCAGCGGCCGAGTTGCTGAATGGCATTCACTGGAAGGCCCTCCGCTGCTGCGTTGGTGGCCGCATCAATACGAAACGAATGCATCCCGTAGTCGGCGACCTCCAAACCCAACGCAGCCACACAGCGCTTAAACACAGCAGTGAATTGAAAGCGCGTCAAGGGTGATGCATCAGCGTGCGCGAAGAACTGTGCCGGGGGTGCCGGCCTCAGAGGCAAATAAGCCGCGGCAAGGCGCACAGGGCATATGTCCCCTTCTGGCTGGGACCTCAGGGTGACCCAGCGGCCCTTGCCCAACTGATCGGTCTTGGACCGGCGGATTTTGCAAAGGACTAAACCTTCCTGGAAGACCATGTCTTCATACCGCAAACCGGAATCAGTGGCACTCCTATTGGCCGCTACAAGCTCGCTCACCCTGAAGGCCCCAAAGAACGCAAATGAGAACGCCGCTCGAAAGAGCGACGCCTCCTCTGCGCTGTCCGCCACGCTCTGCACACAGTTAATTAACTGCCTGAGCATACGCGGGTCGATTGGCTTGCGCGAATCCGCTGCTACAGGGCGTTCTTTAGCCCACCCACGCAAGGCCTTAGTCAATACAAAGGACTTGGTGGGATCACGCACCCCGAGCAATTTGGCGTGGAAGGATATCCCCGCTAGGGCTGATGACATGGCGGATTTAGACCTGCCAGCTTTGTAATGGCCCCATACGAACACCAGCAAACGGTCATCGACCGACTTACCGCTGCTCGCCGGGGACTCCTGAAACGCCTCCCAGTCTTGCTGTGCCGCAGCGTACGCCCTACGGGTGGAGGGGGCCAGGGATCGCAATGCTAGCCCCATCATGTCTGCTCTACAATCTGCCACACAGAACATGGACAAGAAAGCCCAAGGGGAGATGCGTTGGGTGCCAACTCACGAAACTTCGCGAAGTTGAACCGAGACAACGCATCAGCTATGCAGTTATCTACCCCCGGGACGTGACGCGCCATGAAATGTATGTTGTGCTGCAGGCAGTGCAGTGCTAAATGCCGCAACAGATGCAGGGCTTGGGGGGATGAGGTGCGCTGGTTGTTAATAGCGTGTACAACACCCAGGTTATCGCACCAGAACACGATTGTCTGGTTCGCTAACCTCCGTGCCCATAACCCCACTGCCACTATTATGGGAAAGAGTTCCAATAAGAGTAAGTTGGCAGTGAAACCTCTGTCGACCCATGACTGAGGCCATGGCGCGGCGCACCACTCCCCCTGGAAAAACGCCCCGAAACCTGTGGACCCTGCGGCGTCAGTGAATAGCCGAAGCCTGGCATTCGGCGCCGGTTCAGAGGGCCAGAGCAATTCCCGGTTAAAGTTAACCAGGAATGATGCCCAGACGACCATGTCGTCTCTGATTTCCCTGGACAACCTGACCATGTGGTGTGGGTCCCGTGTCCCCGCTGTGGCCCTCTCTAACTTGCGGCAAAACACCCTGCCCATCGGTATGACCCTGCATGCGAAATTCAGGGAGCCCAGGAGTGACTGTACCTGCCGCAGTTGCGCTTTCTTACGCGGCGAGCATTCCCTTATGAGCCCCAGCAATTTGCTGACTTTGTCCGCCGTGAGGCGACAACAGCCTGCCGCAGTATCGATGCCGAGATACGAGATCACGCATGTGGGCCCCTCCGTCTTGTCCGCCGCGATGGGCACCCCAAGGGTTTGGAACACCCGAATCGCCGCGGACAACACAAAAGCGCAAGTGTCTCCGCCTCCAGGTCCCACAAAGAGAAAATCGTCCAGGTAATGTGCCACCCCGGGGCACCCTGAGGTTTCCTGGACGCACCAATGTAGGAAAGTGCTGAATTTCTCAAAGTATGAGCAGGAGACGGAGCAACCCATGGGCAGACATTTATCGAGGAAAATCCCCCCGTCTAAGCGGAAACCCATAAATCTGAAGGATTTTGGGTGTAACGGTAGGAGTCGGAAAGCGGACTCAATGTCCAGCTTTGCCATTAGGGCGCCCCTGCCGAACCCCCGAACTAATGCCAGCACCTCATCAAACAGCTGGTATTTGACGCTGCACAACGCATCGGGATGGCATCGTTAATGGATGCCCCATGAGGGTGAGACAGATGTTGTATAAGTCGATACTTCCCCGGAGCTTTCTTGGGCACCACGCCTAACGGCGAGAAACACAAGTCACTCACTGGGTCAGAAGTGAATGGGCCAACCATCCTGCCCAACGCCACTTCGGCCTGTACTTTCTGTCTCACCACCTCGGGGAACTCCATTGCCGATTTAAGGTTCCTGTGGGACACTACCCCGACATCCTCTGGAATTGGCAAACTAAAACCGTAACGAAAACCGTTTAACAAAAATGAGGCATCCTCCCTGTTAAGGTAGGATCGCAAACGCAGCTCTAACTGCTCTATGACTATGGGGGAGGGGGCTTTACTTAGCGCCGGCGCTGTGCTCGCCCCCCGTGCCTGACTTACAGGACTTGGCCGGGTGGTTGGCTCCACAATTGCGGCTTTCGTGGCGAAAACGGCATTACGCACCCCTGTCGCACTTGGAGTCGTTGAACGCAAAACACCTGCCTTTGGCGGCGGGTTTGGCCGCCTTCTTCCCCCCAAGAAAGGGCTTCTTGTGTGTTGCCTCTGCCCCTGTGTGGCCCTTCCCAATGACCTCCAACCAAATTTCCACGTGCTTAAGGCCCATGGGCATTACTCGGGTGCCGTCGTGCGCAAGACGAAACTTGTCGTCATAGTCTCTCCACGCCGAGCCCTTGTAAGCTATGAACGTCTCGTTCACCAAATAAATGTACCTAAGGACATTGTTGTGTTCCTCAGGCCTGGTGTCGAGGTAACAAGACCCAAATATGAGGAAGCCCTTCAGCCAGTTGTGAAAGCTCCTGTAAGGGTTTTCCCCTGCCCCAGCAGCTTTCCTTGCCTTTTCGTGCTCCTCCTTTATTTCGGTCGTCAACATAAAGACGTCCACGAATTTCCCCTTGGCTATTTTGCCTTTTATGCCCCTGCGCAAGCCGCGAGATACCGCTGTGTTGCTGCAGTGCACCATGTCAGTGGGGGGCTGTGTTTTCTCTGCAGGTTTAGCCTTAGGGGCCTGTTTGCTACCCCCCACCTTTTTAGCCACTGCACGCGCAACTAACCGGGCTAGTTTACGGGGGCGCCTACCGGTATCTGACCCGTCACTGCTACCAGATGACTGGCCAGATGTGGAACAAGCAGAATCGGCATCATCGTCATCGTGCTCACCATCACCCGGTATGTCTTCCGCCCCAAGAGACCCGGCGGCCTGAGATGTTCCTGCAGCGGCTCCTGAGGTGCCCGATGTTGCTTCGGCTGTGGGAGCCGGCGTCGTGCGTGTTGTTCGCCGTTCCTGTTCAGCCTCACAGTTGCCATCTCTGGAGGGACGTGCCTCATCTGGTATCGCAGTCTGCTGGACGGCCGACACCTCGGAAAAAGCAAGACGGGTTAGTGAGGCATTGGGGACACCTGGTAATACACCCTCCCTACTGCGCTGTGGCGCCGTGGCAGACGTGACGGTGGCGCTGCCGGCCGCCAGGGCCTGGGATGTGAAACCCTGTGGGAAACTACCGTATGGGCCTGGCGGGTACTGCGGGGTAAATTGCTGTTGCCCTGCCCAACCATGCCCCAAGTAATTGGGGTAGTGCCCTCCTGTACCGGGGCCCTGGAAAACCTGGGGGCCTGGGCCCGCCGTGTGGGGGTACCCCCATTGCAGCTGGTAGGCCTGCTGCATGTAGGGGCCTAGGGCTGGCTGTGTGGGGTAGGGCCATTGGTGGGAGAACTACTGCCCTCCCAGCTGAGGGAACACCGGGGGAAAGCGGGGAAGTGACCCGGGGTAGAGTCCCTGTGTTTGGTCCCCACTGATTGTGGCCCCTTGTGACTGGGACCATGGTCCCCCTTGCCCCGGGGGCGGCAGCGTATGGAGCTGCTGAATGGGCCCCACCAGAGGGGCCCCGGAGGAAGGGGTGCCCTGACCCTGCACAAAACCCCCTATATGGAGCCTTATGGGGCCTTGTGCTAATGCTATGTGCCCAGCAGGTGGCGCCAGAGCACTGTGAGTAGCTCTGTGGCCACTCTGCTGGGATTCATTTGCACCCATATCCATGGGTGTCCTGGCCCCCCCGTGGATAATAGGCCAGGCTGAACTGGCACCCGGGGTGGAGGAGGGCTGGGAAGCCGCAGGAGTAGACCTCCTGTGCGGCGATGTATGCCCCCCTGCTGCCGCTCGCGGCTCATAGTCTGCCGCGAGGGGGCTGGGGAGGGTGATGAAAAGATCCGGGCTGCTCTGAGCAGCGCGCGGTGAGCCGGGCGGCGGTGCGGGGATGGGGGGCTGTGCAACCATGTGCACACCCCGCGCCCCGTCCGGCGCCTGTGTCAGGCGGCGTGAGAGGTCCAGCGGCGAGCCAGGCGGGGACCCGCCATAGACGCTCGCCGCTGAGCTGGGGGAACGATGTGCAGCAGCCGCTGCAGGATACAGGGAGCGTGTAGGGCTGGGGGTATTGACGGCGCTAGGCCGTGGCTCACGCGCGGTGACCCCCCGTGCTGCTGCGGCAGACAGGGGTCGCGCTGAGTCAGAGAGCCAGCGGGGAGGGGGTGCCTGTCTTTGGGACCGACGCATGGCTAAAATACAGTAAGTAGGATTAACTATTTATTGAAATGTACTTAGCTCTGTGTTTCTGTCCCTGCAGCTCGACCTGTCCCTGATCCTGACCGAAATCCAGACTCAAGAGGAAGATGGATCACCTGACTACCTCTTATATACCTCCACCTAAGCTACCACCCCTTCTACACCTGATTGGCTACCCCATCTACACTGCACTTCTATGGGTAAGTGAAACTCTGATTTCTATCCTTGTCATACCATCCCAAACTGCACCGACTCTTATATTCCCTCATGCCTAGGCAGCCCTCGCTCTCTCTAACTACTCCCTTTGCTTTATCACTGTCCCCAATTATGAGGCACAACAAAATGTGCTACCCCGATATAAGAGACTGGTAATTAAAATAATCCTGGGTGTCAATAAAAGTATACTGACAGGAACATACTGTAGTAACAGTGATTACAGACAGTTGGTGACTATGCAGCCATATTAAGGCATATTTGCCTACCCTCCCGGAATGGCCGGGAGGTTCCCACAAATTGGGTCCCCCTCCCGGTCCCCTAGGAAGGTGGGCAAGTCTCCCGCATTTTTGCCACAGCCCCTGCTTCCCTTTCCCCGTGGTATAAAACTCAGAATTTCGCGGGTCCGTGGGGAGGGGGCGGGGCTAAAATGATGAGAACCGCGTCATTTCACGGCATTTTAGCCCCTCCCCCATCCACGGACCCACAAATTGATGCAGCTGCCTGTCATGGGGGCGGGGCTTGCCTCGCCCAGCCCCCAAAATGAAGCCTCTACCCACCCCCTTTCACTCCTCTCCGGGCTTCTCCCGGAGAGGAGTTTTAAAAAGTCAGCATGTATGTATTAAGAGGGGAATGTTCTACAAGTTATTTTTTTATTACACATTTTATTGCATAGGTTGTAAAAAAAAAATAAAAAATTCACAAATTTCAAGGAGACATTATTTTCCCTGTCAGACAAATTGCACTGCGCAGGGTGTCTTGTTAACATTTTTGGTTTTGAAAGTAAACAAAATACACAATTTGGAATTCGTTAAACTGACATGACTTCCTGACATGTAAACAAAATTCCATGAACATAAACTAAAGATTTCGATAAGATATCTCCTCAAGGTTTATAAAAGACAAAATAACACTATTTAACTTTTTATTACTCAAACAACGGAGTAATATGCTTAAGCGGAACCTACACAAACAAGACAAGACATAAGGGAAGAAACATAAGGGAGAGGGTGGTAAGACGCCTATATTTACATTCAAGAATTGAGTCGATTGCCACGGGAATCGCCTTGGCTCCATCCGCCAAAAACATTACCAAGTCGTCGGCATACAAGGACACCACCTCAGTGCTGTCCCCTATACTGAACCCTACCAAGTCAGAATGGTTACGCAAGTGACAAGCCAAGGGCTCTATCGCCAGAGCAAAAAGGCTAGGGGACAGAGGACACCAAGAAAAAGCAGCGCTCACATTCATTAATGAGTGATTCAAGATTTAGTCTAAAATGTAAGCAATTTATTAATTATATATTATAATTAGTTTGCACATATATTATCAAGCACATATAAACACATATAAAAGTGTACACTGTAGCAAAAAATATATAAAAAAAAAATGTTGTTTTAAAAATAATGATAATGGAACCAGATCTCACGTTATCCGGGCAGTCCCCAAACGGGGTGGAGGAATAATGAATCCTGCAATGTCCACACTGTATTTGTAATCCCAGTATTTGGATGGAGTCCAAAAACGGCAGAGAGTGTCCCTGTAGGCACACTGAGGGAGTGGCTAATGTTGTTGCTAGCCTACCTACAACCTCGCGGCCAAATGTCCAGGTCAGTAGTTGTAATTAGCCGTAGACTTCCGATTTTTTGTCCGGGGAGCGCAGTGGTCACAGAATTAAGCAGGTAGGTCCTCCAAGAATTACCCAGGGTCTGGTGTCCAGCAGTACCAACGCGTTTCGCTGTTCTAACGTCAGCTTTATCATACCTTGATAAAGCTGACGTTAGAACAGCGAAACGCGTTGGTACTGCTGGACACCAGACCCTGGGTAATTCTTGGAGGACCTACCTGCTTAATTCTGTGACCACTGCGCTCCCCGGACAAAAAATCGGAAGTCTACGGCTAATTACAACTACTGACCTGGACATTTGGCCGCGAGGTTGTAGGTAGGCTAGCAACAACATTAGCCACTCCCTCAGTGTGCCTACAGGGACACTCTCTGCCGTTTTTGGACTCCATCCAAATACTGGGATTACAAATACAGTGTGGACATTGCAGGATTCATTATTCCTCCACCCCGTTTGGGGACTGCCCGGATAACGTGAGATCTGGTTCCATTATCATTATTTTTAAAACAACATTTTTTTTTTATATATTTTTTGCTACAGTGTACACTTTTATATGTGTTTATATGTGCTTGATAATATATGTGCAAACTAATTATAATATATAATTAATAAATTGCTTACATTTTAGACTAAATCTTGAATCACTCATTAATGAATGTGAGCGCTGCTTTTTCTTGGTTTTCCCCTTTTTTTGCAATTTTGTGGAGACTGACCCTCTCCACTTAAGCAGCTGCTTCAATTGAGTCAGCAGCTCTAGATACAAGCGCTCCCAGGGTTATACACATTAAGTGTATTAACCCAATTTTTGGTACTTTTTTTTTAGGGGACAGAGGACACCCCTGTCTGGTTCCTCTATATAGGGAGAAGGGTTGGGAGATACTCCCATTAATTGCCATCCTGGCCTTGGGATCTGAGTACATTAGCTGCACCCATTTAATAAAGCCTGGTCCCAGCCCAAACGCCCTCATTACTGCCCAGAGATAGTGCCACTCAACCGTGTCGAAGGCTTTGACCGCATCGAGTGACACCACCACCGGGCAGGGATCCTGTTCTCTAGGAGTCTGTAGATGAGTAAAAAGTTTACGTATGTTCTGGGAAGTTGATTTTCCGGGCATAAAACCCGTCTGGTCACTATGTACTATTTCTGCAATGTGACGGTTCAGTCTTATTGCCAGCACCTTGGCCAAGATTTTAGCTTCGACCGAGATTATCCCCGTGGCCCTGGAAGAAATGGAGAATTTTGGAGACTACTCTGGATTCAGGGTGAATTGGAGGAAATCATGTGTTCTTCCGATTAACCCTGAGACATTAGAAACATTGCCCTCCCATTTACCCCTTAAATATGTTAACACCTTTAAATACCTGGGAGTTTGGATATCCCGTAATCCAAGAGACTTCGGAGGGCTAAATCTGGATCCCTTGACGACCCATCTGGCCGTAAAATTAAAACAATGGGCCAGACTACCATTGACAACAGTAGGAAGAGTAAATCTCTTGAAAATGTCAATACTACCTAAATTCCTGTACATAATGCAACATTCCCCTTGTTATATAGGAGATGCCTTCTTTAGGAAAGTAAACAGTATGTTTTCATCCTTTAAATGGAACAACTCCCGACCAAGAATAAGGCTCCAAACTTTAATGAGGAAGAGGGAGAAAGGGGGTTTGTCCCTTCCAGACCTTAAAATGTATTATTTATCTGGACAAATAAGAGCACTAGCTGGGTGGATGACTGGAGATGAGGAGAACGGCAGGATAACGAAAATGATAAAATCAGAGAGAAAGGATAATACTCCCCTGCAAAAATTAATAAAGGGACAGACGAGTAAACAAGATCCCCCCCGCGGTTAAGCAGGCGGTTAGAGTTTGGAAAGAAGCAAATAAAATCTTGAAATTTCAAATGATGGAGGTAGAGCACCCACTAAATGATTTTAGAAGGTTAGCTGAGTTAAAAGCACTCCAGGTCGATAAGGTGTGGGGACCATATAATATAACAATGGTGAGTCAACTATTTGTAAATAAAGATTTAAAGCCCTTTAATCAGCTGCAGGAAGAGTATAAGGTCCCCTCAACCCATTTTTTTAGATACATTCAATTGAGAAGGGCCCAGTATATACAGTTCAGAGGAGAGCCCCCGGAATTCGGGATATCCCCAGTTAAAAAATTACTGTCAGGGAATAGTGACTGTAAAGTTGCCAAAATATATAGTCAGCTCATGCGGGAGAAGAATGAAGGAAGCCTCCCACAATTAAGGGAAAAATGGGAGAAAGATATTGGCCCTATGGATGATGCAGAGTGGGACAGTGCACTGTCGTCAGTCTATAAGGGTACGAACTCAATCAGGGTACACCAAGTTCAACTGTATATACTGCACAGAGTGTATTTAACTATGGAGAAGTTGATGGAATTTGGGGGAAGAAGCTCGGATAAGTGTCCGAAATGCAATAGTGCTGTAGGAACGTTCTATCATTTGATATGGGAATGCCCCCACCCAGAGCTATGCCCCCTACTAATATCTCTATCACTGTTAACAACACCATCATCTCCCCCGTTCCCCAACTCCGCTGCCTGGGTGTCACTCTTGACTCCTCCCTCTCCTTTGCACCCCACATCCAAGCCCTGGCCCATTCTTGCCGGTTCCAGTTACGCAACATTGCTCGCATCAGGCCCTTTCTCTCACAGAGTGCAACTAAGCTGATCATCCACTCACTGGTCATCTCACGGCTCGACTACTGCAATGTCCTCCTCACCGGCCTCGCTCGCTCCCAACTGGCTCCTCTCCAATCTGTCCTCAACGCTGCAGCCAGGCTTATCTTCCTCTCCCGCCGCTCTAATTCTGCCACTCCCCTTCAACAAAATCTGCACTGGCTCCCATTCCCCTACAGAATCCTCTTCAAACACCTCACACTCACATACAGGGCTATCTCTAATTCCATTGCTCCATATATCTCTAACCTCATCTCCATTCATACACCCTCCCGCCCTCTACGGTCGGCTGACGACTGTCGTCTCTCCTCCACCCTGATCACTGCTTCCCATGCTAGAGTACAGGACTTTGCCCGTGCTGCACCCCTTCAGTGGAATGCACTCCCTCGCTCCATTAGACTCTCCCCGACCTTGCAAAGCTTCAAACGGGCACTGAAAACTCACCTTTTCATCAAAGCGTACCCTTCCACTGCATAATCTAGCTGGTTCTCCGACCCCTTGCCTGTTTACATCCTGCCATAGAACCTTCACCCACTTGCTTGCACCTCTTGTAATCTGTCTGTCTCCCCTTCCTACTAGATTGTAAACTCCTCCGAGCAGGGCCCTCTTCCCTCCTGTTGTCAAAGCCCACTTCTCTTCACATGTCACTCACAGCGCTCCTCTACTTCAGCACTCAGTGACTATCTTTGTCCGCATACCCATCTCCATCATTGGCTTCAAGCCTCTAGTTATATGTTGATTGAATCCTCACTACTTTATATAAGCTGTAATGTGTATTGATCTGTGGTGCTCTTTATTTGTACTGTTTTTTGTTATTTATTCAATGTTATGCCAAGGTTTGTTTCCCTGTATTGTTCCTTTGTACGGCGCTGCGAAACACTTGTGGCGCCTTATAAATAAAATTATAATGATAATAATAATGTTATACAAAGGTTTTGGGACGGAGTAAAAACCACCCTGGTGAAACTGGGGATAAATGAGAATAGCCTCACGCCTAGATGTTGTTTGTTAAACATAAACGTTGCTAGCATAACAAAATGGGAGGATAGGGTGTTTGTTATGAACTCCTGTGCACTAGCCAAAGTTATAATAGCTAGAACATGGATGGCAAAGGAATCCCCGGAGCACGCGAAATGGAAGGCATTGATGGATTATACTGTGGCACACGAGAAACACCTTTACAATAATAGAAACACAATAAATACATTTTATAAAATATGGCACAGATGCTTAAGGAAGTGATCTATTAACATGATCCTAAATCCTTATCTGAACACTGAGTGGAGAGAAAGGGAAGGAAGGGAATCTCTTTTTCCCCATTTTTTCTTTTTTTTTTTCTCTATGAGTGGAAATTTATGGATAAGAAGGGGAAATCACTAGGGAAATGGGGAGGGAGGTGGGGGAATGGGTAAAACGCGAACGGGAGGGAGGTTCTGAGGGTGGGAAATAGGAATGGGGAGAGAGGGGGAAATGGGAGGGGCGGGTAGGGAAGGGAGGGATGAGGGTGGGTGGGCTAGTAAGAGGGCCAAGTAAGGGTTAAGCGAGGTAAGTTTAGAAGGGTGGGGCACGGGGATAGAGGGTGGGAAAGGAGGAGAAAGAGACTGAATGGGAGTCACTTAGAGAATAAAACAAGAAGACACATAGGATGCACATCGGCTAACAAAATAATGGTCACTTACGTTATTAATTATAATTAACACTGTAGAATCCATAAAGAAAAATCAATGTAAAA
Source organism: Crinia signifera (assembly GCF_055691185.1). Lineage (NCBI taxonomy): Eukaryota > Metazoa > Chordata > Amphibia > Anura > Myobatrachidae > Crinia > Crinia signifera. The sequence goes on along the minus strand of NC_139217.1, from coordinate 109,859,882 downwards.
TACGGACCGTGCTCTATAAAGATACTTAAAAGGAGGTCGTCACAGGAGAGCTAATAAACACCCAGGTACATAGAATCTAGACAAAGCACCCAGTTATAGAGTGTATAAGATTTAGAGGAATAATAAAAGGGGATAAAGGTAATCAGCACTGGACATGGAGTGTTTGTGTAGGTATGTGATGTAATGTGATATTGTAAGATACAGTGACAGCCCATGTAAAGGATTATTGAAAATCCGGATAAACGATTGGGAAAGTCGTATCGGTGGAAAATATGTGAATTTCCAATGTATCTATGGCTTATATTTATTACTGTATCACTTGTATGTGTAATTGCTTGTAAATGTCTATGTCTTTTGCAAAATTTAATAAAAAGAAAAAAAAAAAAAGAATTGAGTCGATTGTTGAATATAGCTCAGTGTGGGACGGATATATAATCTTAAGCGAAGGCAGATATAGGCATATTTAATCATCATGTAGTACTTAATTGTAGTATGAAATATCATGACGTATTCTCATATAGGCGTTGGATTTGCGTCTGGGTCTTGCTAGGTAGAGTCTATATATACCGGACCCATTTTTTGTAGAATCTCATTACTCCCGTTTCTATATCAGGCAAGGTCACCCTTCTTTCCATACAGTATATAAAGTATTGAGTAGTATACGTTTGGTTTCTAATATGGTGGGGGCTGACGTTTGATCCAATATTTCATGATCAATTTTCTCGCTATTCCCAGAATTACTGTCATAACTGGTAGAAGAGTCTCTTTCCAACCGTTCCAATCCCACTCACCCATCACAAGTAATAATCACACCTTGGAGTTCCTAGTCACCTTTAATTTAAATATTTTATTGATAAAGGCAATAAGTTTGTTCCAGAACGTTACTATCTTTGCCACACTCTCAAAGGTTATGGAAAAATGTAGCTTTTCTCTGGCCACATTTGACACAGGAGTCAGAGGGTGTGGATCATTTCCTAGACCACATTTAGGACGACTGTCATTAGGTCGACCACATTGGGTTGACGTGGGGGAAGGTCGACAGGGTTGTAGGCCGACATGGGTCAAGGTCAACAGGTGTTTAGGTCGACATGGGACAAGGTCGACATGGGGTTAGGTCGACATGGGTTTTTCAGTTTTTTGTACCCGAATGTCGACACAGTCGACATGGACACAGTTGGAGGTGAGCCGCATCGCTCGCAATGCTTCGGGCATGGTGCCTTGCTGAGCTTGGCACGCTATTTTATTATCCCACCACGCCCTAGAGGATTGTAGGGCATGAAATATCGCCTGTCGGCACATGTCGGCGCAGAAAACAGTGAAAAACCCATGTCGATCTAACGACTGTTGACCTAAAACCATGTCGACCTTGTCCCATGTCGACGTAAACCCCTGTCGACCTTAATCCATGTCGACCTCGTCCCATGTCGACCTAAGAGATGGCAGAGACGGCTACAAATGTCTGATTTGTAGATACATATAAAACTGTGTTTGTGACGAGTCATGTTTCTCTTTCAGATCAGCAAAAGTCGAAGGTGGCCCCCCGGATCATACACATCCCTGATACATACCTCCCAACATGACCCATTCCAGGAGGGACAAAATGCTCTGCTCCTGGACATCCTTGCCAGTGGCAGTTGCAGAGGTGGGACTGCACCACTCTCACAAATTCAAATAGGGGAGCCACACCTGCCAATGACTCCCGGACTGTGGTATTTGGGGTGGCAGTTGTTTGGGCTCCCCTATCTGAATTTTGGACTGTGCTGCAGCCCTGCAACTCTGCAACTACCACTGGCATGGATGGCCAGGAACAGAGCATCTTGTCCTTCCTGAAATGGGTCATACTGGGAGGTATGCTGATAGCCGATAAGTCCTTTTCCCTCCAAAGCAGGAATTGGGGATTATCCAGACCCGGAGTAAATTGTTCTACAAGTTATTAATAGCAAAATAACTGAATGAAAATATCCTCAGATTAGTAATAAGGGGCCAGATGTACTAAGCTTCAAAAATGATAAAATGGAGAGTGATAAACAGCCAACCAGTCATCTCCTGCCTCACATTTTTCAAACACAGTCTGTGACACGGCAGGTAGGAGCTGATTGGCTGACTGTTTATCACTCTCCATTTTATCACTTTTGAAGCTTAGTGCGTCTCCCCCAAGGTCTGATTATCCTACAGCAGGCATGATTTAGCTGGTAACAACATGACATGTTACAAAGCCATTGTGACATCACAGATTGTGACATCACTGTTTATGACATCACACAAGCTCTACTACTTGAGGAGAACACACTGGCTAGGGAGACTCATATCCGTTTGGGAAGCCGACTGAATAGGAAGCAAACCCCGGTATAATTATAACCTCAGTGTTATAAGCGTTTACAGTAACTTATTACTACTCTCTTCTGTGCTGCTGGACACCATGGCAGCACAGCGCAGCCTGCTGCTGCTCTGCACCCTATACCTCATCTGTGGTGTGGAGCTGAGTAGAAGCTGCTACACTTGTCTGAGGACGAGTAAGGACAGGGCGAGCATCTGCCAGTATGCCAGCTCCACAGGCAAGATGGAGGCCCTAGAATGCCTGGCAAAATTAACGAGAGGATTTCTACCTATGGACGCCCTCGTTATCCCGCTTTCACAGATGACCAACATCAGAGACCATCTAGGAGGCTTTAATAAAACCGTCAGAGGGATCAATTCATCGCTGCCTGCTAAGGACTGGACTGCGGCATTTGACCAAAAGATGAAGGAGTACATAATGGACGTGAAAGCGATTGCGGCAAAGAACCCGGCTAAGAAATGTATAAGCGTCTGCGGGAGACAGAAAGCGGCACAGCTGTTCCATTGTGACGATTGCTTAGTGCAGGAATGCCAGGCGCCTGCACAGTGTCCGCTGCAAGACATCTACGCCATGGAACCCGCCGAGACCTACATATTCTGCACTCCGCCTTTTCCCCTCTCCCCCGCAGTAACCGTCACATGGAAGTTTGCGCGGAACATCAGGGTGGCGGACATCAGTTATTTTAAAACCATATCCACAGGACATGACCTGCACATCCATATTAAGCCAACCCGTAAATACCACGAGGGGACGTATGCGTGCCAAATACAAGACGAGGACCATTTCGTAATAGCGCAGATGTTTTATTTCCTCAATGTGACCCGGAGTCGTGAAATAGAATACTCGGAGATGGAGGAGATCTTCAATGATGCCCTGTATTCAGAGGTCAGTCCTGAGCCAGAGCTGGAACATATTGAACAGCAGGAGCCGGTGATCATCACTATTATGGAGCGCTTTAAGGACAAGGTAATGACGAGTCTGCCATTCTGCGTCGTAGTCACCCTCTCCATGGCGGTGGTGCTGATAGCGTTCGCTATATTATTCATGCATGAATACTGTCCAACAAAGAGCACAAGGCATCGGGGTGACATAGTGTGACGCACTACAGAGGTGTCCTCCCTCATCATGGGCCGCGGTCACATTAACTAGAGATGTGCAGGCTCTGATTTACTCCGATTTACTCTGATTTCAAAGCAGGATCTTATTGGCAACAACAACTGTCATGTGATAGCTATTAAGATCCTGCTTTGAAATCAGAGTAAATCAGAGTAAATCAGAACTTGTAGCCGCACCTTGCCGTCAGCATGTGACGAGGACTTAGCGCCGACTCCGGGATGCCGCAGCAAACAGCGCTGCCTCAAATACTCTGCGCTGCCTCCAGTACTCCGTCATCATTATCTAATAAAATCTTGTTACATCATATTTGGTACTGGTTTCCTATCTGGGCGCCCGTCGCGGGCATCGCGGGTACATTTATGTATGGCCGCGACGCGACCGACGCGATGCCCGCGATTTCCCATTGAAACCAATGTTAAACTTGGAAATCGTGTCGGTCGCGTCGCGGCCGGCCATAAATGCACCCGCGATGCCCGCGACGCGATGCTCACGATTTCCCATAGGAATCAATGTAAAAAGCCGCGATGGACCCGATTTTACTGTTAAATGCCTCAATCCACCCGATTTGGCCATAGGAATCAATGTTAAATGGGCCACAGAGCCCATTAACCCTTAAATATCCCCCCCAAATTTTGACGCCACCGCACGATCGACGCCAACCCGAAGCGTGGCGAGCGCAGCGAGCCCGCGAGGGGCGGCGGTACGCGTCCTCCGACCTTTTCATGCCCTACTATCCACTAGGGCGTGGTGTGAGAATATAATAGTGTGGCGAGCGCAGCGAGCCACCGAGCCCGAAGCGTGGCGAGCGCAGCGAGCCCCGCGAGGGGACGCGGATACCTTCACAGTTATGCGCGTCCCCTCGCGGCCTTCACAGTGAAGGTATCCGCGTCCCCTCGCGGGGCTCGCTGCGCTCGCCACGCTTCGGGCTCGGTGGCTCGCTGCGCTCGCCACACTATTATATTCTCACACCACGCCCTAGTGGATAGTAGGGCATGAAAAGGTCGGAGGACGCGTACCGCCGCCCCTCGCTGCGCTCGCCACGCTTCGGGTTGGTGTCGATCGTGGGGTGGCGTCAAAATTTGGGGGGGACATTTAAGGGTTAATTGGGCCTAATTCAGGGTTATTATGGCCAAATCGGGTCAATTGAGCCATTTAACAGTGAAATCGCGGTCAATCAGCCTTTTTTAACATTGTTCCCTATGGGAAAATCGCGGTCATCGCGGGCATCGCGACCATCCAATTTTACCCGCGATGCCCGCGATGACCGCGATTTTTACCCCCGATCAACGCGATTTTGATCGTGGGCGCCCAGATAGGAAACAAGTACCTCATATTTTTTTCTCATTTCGTTCTTTAGAGTGCGGCTGTCAAACTGCGCTCAGATGCGCCCTGAATTTCGCATACAATATAATTATATACCTTGTCTCTGCATTAAAGTTATGAATCCCATTGGTTATTGGGTAATAAGCCGACCTCCTGCATATTCCTGTAGGCATCTCATTGGCATCTCCAGTGATGTTGGGATTGCGGCACTGGAGTTGTGGTAGGTCGGGATATCGACCACCTGCATCCCCTTCAGCGGCATGGGGCCCGATTCAGACTTAATCGCTGTTGTGCAAGGTGATTGATAGGAAGCCGGCATATGGGGGTGGGAACCGTCTGTTTAATGAAAGCACCAAGAAAAACACAGACGTGACTGAATATATGCAGGTGTGCCCAAGCGTTCAGTGCCCATACACGGTGCCTTTTGCCCGTGCAATGCGATACGCGCTCCTGCGCACATCACATTGCACAGCACAAATAGAATGTGCAGCACTGACTTTTTCAACTAGATCGCATCAAAACGCACGCTGCTGTAGCGCATCGCATGTGTTTTGAACACGGTGCAATCAAGCTCCATACACACAGAGCAAATCGCCCCGAGTATGGGCACCGTGAGGGCTGGTAAAGCTTTTAGCACAATGGGACACTGTTAAGTTAACAAGGTAGAGCCAAGGAGTAGACAATAATTCCACGTACAAAACCATGTGCACTGCAGGTGGGGTAGATGTAACTTGTGCAGAGAGAATTAGATTTGGGTGGGGTTTTACTGCAAAGTGAGATCTATATTGCAGTGCAAAAACAAAGCAGCCAGTATTTACCCTGCACAGAAACAAAATACCTCTAATTCTCTCTGCACGTGTTATATCTGCACCCCCCCCCCCTGCAGTGCACATGGTTTTGTACATTTGAGAAGGAAATTGCCTTTACGAGTGAACCAGAATAAGGGCCTACTGTAAGTGTGGATACACAAAGGTAGTAAACGACAATAACACAAAACACATCGCTATGGAGTAGGCATGGCCGGCACGAGGGCAGGGCCGGCGCTACCCGCTCAGCACATCCTGCAAAGCAGGTAGGCGCTCCCCCCTCCACCTTCCCTCTCACTCCTCCACATGAGTGAAAGCGGCCATGGCGTCGCCCTCCTGTCTGCACACTATTTCCAATTCAACGGCTCCTCAGTCAGGCTCGCACACTGCACAGTGCAGCCTGCAGAGCGCCGAGCCTAGGACACAGAGGGGGAACACCGACATCATCAGAGTGTTCCCCCTCTGTGTCCTAAGCTCGGCGCTCTGCAGGCTGCACTGTGCAGTGTGCGTGCCTGACAGAAGCAGCCTGACTGAGGAGCCGATGTGCCGAGTTTGAAACAGTGTGCAGGCAGGACTGGTGATGCTGTGCCACTGTGAGTACATCAGGCTTGCCTTAGCTGTGATGTAGCCGGAGCTGCTGCGTGCTGACAGGAACTTAAGTCAGTCTGTGGCTGTACATCGGGAGAGCACTCAGAGCAGAGAGCAGTGTTGCCAACTCTGAAACGTAAAACAAGCAACTGATGACCAAAAAACAAGCCCAACCTAATCCTAAAAAGCCCAAAAACAAGCCCAACTTACATTTGATTATAGATAGATATTTTACGTATTCATACCTCCCAACTTTTCATTGGAAGAAATAGGGACACTCGCGCGGCGAAGCCGCGCGAGCGCCCGAAAAGGGGGCGTGGCGTATGCAAATGAGGGCGCGGCTTATGCTAATTAGCCGCGACCTCATTTTCATACGAGAATAGACGCTGTGCGCATGTGCACAGCGTCTATTCTACTACATTGGGGGGTCTCCCAACTGCCACCCCCCCGCAGCGGGACAATGCCTGCCGCGGGTGGGACGTCGGGACAGGACCCGAAAATCGGGACTGTCCCGACGGAATCGTGACAGTTGGGAGGTATGCGTATTATATATACAATCTACAAGTAATGTCTTAACAATGATATTTTATAAGGCGCCCAAGGGATTATGTAGGTTACCCTTTGTTGTTACCCTTACATTACTTCCTAGAAATAATTCACGCGGACACCTTATCTAAAAATAAGACTCAGACAACCATGGCATAAGTTTAAAATGGTCAAGTTATTTATTTAGGTGGTATGACCCTTGTTAGTCTATCAAAGGGATGGCCAAGACAGCACTTGAGACCAGCACCAGTCAGAGGTGTATGTCAATGGCAGCGACTGCATCGCTCCAATCTAACAAACACACCCCTTACGTAAGGTACAGCCTGCACCGTGACGGCTCCCCGCCCCCTCTAAGGTAGGGCGCGGACACCTCAAGGAAGTGCCCACCGTCCCCGCTCATTTCGGGACTCGCCCACCGTCCTGGCAAGGGGGGGGTAATACCGCACGGTGACCACCTGACACCTCACCCGACTGCTGGTCGAGAGCGCCTTCTCGCCGATTTTTAAACTAAATTAAATTTTATCAATTGTTTGGACAGCCCGAAGGCAATGAGCACCAGAGAGAGGAAAGAAAAGAAGGGATGGGAGGGTGGGGATCCGGATTCCAAGAGGAAGTTCCTCCCCTAAGCTGGACCCTATATACCCCACTCAAGCTACCTCCCCTCTTGGTGCTGATTGGCCCCAATGCACCACATGCTAACTTGCCTAAGAATTACACACTGCTCTGTGCTGCATATGCATCTGCGTTTAACCCCCAAATCCCCGGGCTCTTAACTGCACTCTGTCCTATGCTGCCCTCGTTTTGCCTCAGCACAAAACTGGCTTTTAAAGAATACTATAACACTTCCTGTTTGCCTCATTAATGAGGCGAAGCAGGAAGGGACATCGACAAGATGTTTTAACATTCTGGGCCAGATTCTCTAAGCTTCAAAGGTGATAAAATAGAGTGATAAACAGCCAGCCAATCAGCTCCTGCCTGACATTTTTAAAACACAGTCTGTGACATGGCAGGTAGGAGCTGATTGGCTGACTGTTTATCACTCTCCATTTTATCACTTTTGAAGCTTAGAGAATCTGGCCCCTTGTCTGCCGAAGTGGGCGAGAACAAGCTCCCCCTGCCTGTACTGGGCATGCGCAAGATCTCGCTATTGGGGGGGCGTGGCCTGGCGGGCTTGCTGTGTACACGCGTCTTGGAGCAGCTCCCGTGGCCCAACTCCACTGATAGCCCCAAAAGTCACTTCCCCACCTGTAAACCCCGACCCTGCCCTACACCCTGAACGGGCACTCACCTCCCCTGGCTCCGGTCGAAAGACCCGCCGGCTGCAGAGCCGGGGTGCGCTTTTAAGCGCGCCTGCAGGTTGCGGCCTGGTGGTCACGCTGAAGCCGGGGACTAAAGTTTTGAAGCCGGCGCCGCTGATCCGTGACGACGACGCGGAGAGAGCGGGCGATTCCCGCACTGCCCGACCCTCCGAGAGGCTTTCCCCCGCCCTGCCCGCCCTAGATGACCTCTGTGGACGGCTCCGGAGACCCGCCGCTGACCGCAGCCTGCTGAGGGACTGGGTCCCGGTGTTAAATGGAGAGACGCGGCTGGAGGCGGGCCTGCACCCGCAGACAGGTGAGGGGGGACCTGAGTGTAGAGGCGGACGGCCATATAAGCCCCTACCTGCAGCCTGGGGCTCCCGGACAGGACACTGTAGCCCTGTGTCTGCCGGACCCCATCATTGTAAAGGCACGGCCGCCATCTTTAGACCTCAAACTGCACTGCACTGCCCTGTCCTAGCTTGTAGGACTCAAGAGGAGCCTGCCTCCCCGGCCTGGTGAGGGGCAGAAATTTATTACAACTGGGGCACGATAGGCTAGCTGGTTCCCTGCAAAGCAGCCCCACAGACACAGGGATCTCTATACCTGAGGCTGAGATCCTAAACAAGAAGCAGGAGATAACTGAGCCTGGATTGTTATATAACAGCCTGTAAAGTGAGGCCATTCTGCTTTGATTCCATGCACTTCCCCATCTAGATTGCTGTCCTGGATCGCCACCTGGTGACGAAGGCGAATACAGCACCCTGATAAACTATTCTAAATCACATTCCACTACATCGACCTAGCATTACAGATCTTTTGCATATTGGATAATCCTACCTTTCAAGAAGCATACCCTCTGAGTGACTCTCACCTTTACAGACAAACGCCATAAGAGCACCCCCGTGAGAAGCCTCCTGTCCATCGTTGGTAAGCCACCAAAGCAACCATGACCTGACAACAACAGTGAATCACAGGCCATGACCCCCTAAACACCCACACAATATGGGGTGATGCAGTCGCTAGTCTACCACCGGGCTAACCTTATACCTTAACTCCTCCAATGACATAGCACGCTGTCAGGGCTGTTCATATACACACCTTCTTTTAATAGCCCGTCTACTTATGGGGAAGACCAAGAGAGGCCTACAGACGCCGGTGTCTAAAAACCCGAGCGACAGTCAAGCTAAACCCAATATCTTCCAATATCTAACTCAAGGCACTGGGACTACTGCCGACGTGATTCAAACGCCTTCAGACTGCCCACAGTCATCACAAGACTCTCTTCAGATGGATTCCTTACCGAACCCCTCCAACTCGCAGAACGCAGAGGTCACGCTGACAGAAGTCCTAACTTACCTCCGCACTCTACCTACCAAAGCTGATCTCCCATCTAAAAGGGATTTTCTTGACTTAGAACAGTCACTACGCGAAACAATTAAAATGGAAATCTCGACAATCCAATCTGACCTTAGTCACACGACGCAAAGAGTCTCAGACCTAGAAGACCAAACCGGAGATATTGCCAATTATCAGGACAAACTCTACGAAACTGCCGCCATACATGCCCAAGAACTGGCAACTCTCCAACGCCGTTTAGATGATATCGATAACAGGGGGAGGAGAAATAACTTGCGGGTACGAGGCCTTACAGAGGATATTCAGGGCCCTGGCATAGTGGATGCGCTCACAAAAATCTTTAATGAGATAACGGACGCCGCACCAGACAACTCCATCGTTTTTGATCGAGCTCATAGAGCCCTGAGACCTCATGGGCTGCAATCGGATAAACCTAGAGATGTCATCTGTCGCCTTCACTATCATAGAGTGAGAGAAGACATCCTGAATAAGGCCCGAAAGTTAGAATCCATTGAATTCAACGGAGACAGAATCCAAATATTCCCAGACCTCTCATGGAGCACCCTCCAACAGAGACGCCTTCTTAAACCCCTTACTGACCAACTTAAGCAAAAGAACATCAGATTCCGCTGGGGCTTCCCACTGAGCATTCAGGCATCCCATGAAGGTAGACTGGTGACTCTGCACACTCCGGAGGATCTAGAATCATTCTGTAGCGCCCTTGACATCCCCAGACCGCACCTCTCTGAGTGGCTACACCTAACAAAACGGCTGGACCCTCCTCGCCCCCCATCCGGTCACACACGCTGGCAGACGGTGGGCAGGAATACCAGTACAACTACGCCATCCGGGGCGGCCCAACCTGACACAATAACTTGAACATGGCCCCTCCCTGAGGCACTGATCCACAACTTCGGAAGGAAGATCTGTTGGACTCATTTAAATGTTTCATTCTTAGTTTCAAGTTCTGTCCTTGTTAATGTTGATGACTAGTTACTTGGGCCCCTCCCAAACATCCAAGGGAAGGACTAGGGGATTAGGGAAGAGTATAGTTAAATCTTCGGTAATTTGATTGTTTTTAAATAGACCAGAACCCCCTAAGCCTTAACATCTAGGCCTAACTTTTCCCCATGGGTATACGAGCAGTCTTCCCTTCCGTTTCAGACTTTATCTGTAGTAAAAAAATTTTGTTTCACCCCCGAGCCCACTAACTTCGGAGGGGATAGACTCCGACTTAATCAACACCACCAGCTCCCCTCATCTACACATGCAATGCTCTGAATGGGTCGATAACCCGTGACTTTATAGGGAAAAGTGATTTGGTGAAACCTCTCCTTTCTTGTGGGAGTTTATACGTACCAGAAATGGATAGCCCTTAATTAGCATATTTTGTGTTTATAGTGAAGTCAATTAACTTTAATTGTTTGAATTAGCACTAGATTCATGTTTTTGTATTAGACTTACCCCACGCCCGGTGGGGACTGTGTGCACTTACCCCAGTTAGGGTGAACCACACTCTTTTTGGACTGTGATGCCCAACAATGGCATCGTTAGTTCCAACAGTGGTTATACATTTTTCTTGTTAAGAATCTGTGAATTTCTAATTTTTTCTAATGTTTCTCTCTTTGCTCTCTTCTCCTCCCTTGCCCTCTCCCCCCCCTCCCCTCCTCTCCCTTTATCCGGGGACCACTCCACCTTCAAACACCTTGACTGGACCTGGACATGGTATGTGAAACTGTGCGCTAGTCAAACCCGACATGCCCCAACCTAATACAATGTCACTCAATTTCTGCTCCCTAAATGTGAAAGGGCTTAATGTGCCAGAGAAAAGGTCCTCTTTAACTAGAGAACTTAGGTCTAGAAAGATTGACGTGGCTTTTCTACAAGAAACGCATTTTAAACTAGGTGCTTCGCCCAGGCTGACTAATCATTTCTACCCTCTAGTATACTCTAGCAGTAATTCTCTGGGGAAAACCCTAGGGGTTTCTCTGATGTTGTCCCGCAGGATACGACCGATTGATATCTCACACCATATCCTAGTAGAGGGACGCTGCCAAATATTGAAATGCACAATATCTTCACAAAAATACACATTTGTGAATGTCTACTTCCCTAATACAAGACAGAGGCAATTCTTTGGCAGAATCCTGCGGCTTATTGAGCCGTTCAGAGAAGGTTGCCTTGTGATAGGTGGAGATTTCAACTGGTCCTTAGATCCTTCATTGGACTGCAACCCCACCCCAAGCTCCCCTCGTCTGCGAGATCACCGTAAAATTAAGCAACTTTTACATGACCATCAATTGATAGACGTGTGGAGGATTTTCAACCCCTCAGTTAGAGACTACACTTTTTTCTCGTCCCCTCACTCTGTCTACTCTCGCCTAGATTATTTTCTGATTGATCACCAGTTTCTCCAACATTTTACACATAGTGAAATTGGTCAGATCACCTGGTCTGATCATGCCCCTGTTTATGTCACAATGAAAGTCCCATCACCCTCCCCCCGCCCATGGTCCTGGCGGTTTAATGAGCTCCTTCTTTCCGACATCAGATTTAAAAAGGAACTGGCCACAGCAATCTCTGATTATATCACCATTAACGATAACGACCTAACCTCTCCAATAACGGTGTGGGAAGCACATAAATGTGTACTTAGAGGAAAGTGTATACAGCTGGGGTCATTAATGAAGAAAGAGAGGGAAGCAAGAAAGGAGGAACTAATTGCACAGATAAAAACGTTGGAGACATCCCATAAATCTACACTCTCCCCAGACACGCTAAGAGATTTAACTGAGGCTAGATCGATGCTCAACCAGTTAATGCGAGATAGAACTAAACTTGAGTTGCGCAAGTGTAGACACAAATATTACCTCTGGGGTAACAAACCCAGTTCCATGTTAGCAAGAGCCCTGAGAGCCCAAAGAGCACAGGCTTATGTTCAGAATGTCACTGACGCAGAGGGGAAACGGGTTCATACCTTCACCCAGATAGCAAAAGCTTTTGAGGAGTATTACACTCGGCTGTATAACTTAAGGAGCGATCCCTCCCCATCAGAAAAAACTTTACTTAAACAAAAGATCAACAAGTATCTAACATCAGTGCAATTCCCAAAACTCTCTGAGGCAGACCTGACCTTACTAGAGAGGTCGTTTACTATAGAGGAATTGGAGCAGGCCCTGGCCAATACCCCCTCTGGGAAAAGCCCGGGCCCGGATGGTTTCCCGATAATCTACTACAAATCCTTTGGCTCGACACTGATGCCCCTCTTTCTGAAGGCATGTAATGCCATCTCAAAGGAGAGGATCTTCTCCCCACAAAGCCTAGAGGCCCATATCTCTATTATCCCAAAAGAGGGGAAAGACCCGGCTCAGTGCTCGAGTTACAGGCCTATCTCACTTTTAAATACAGATCTGAAGTTATTTGCTAAACTTCTCGCTCTAAGGCTTGGACCGCTTCTCCCGGAGGTGGTACATGGGGACCAGGTGGGCTTTGTCTCAGGAAGGGAAGCAAAAGACAATACAACCAAGGTGATAGATCTGATACACTTTGCGAGGCTTGGGGAAGCTCACGTGGTCCTCCTGTCCACTGACGCGGAGAAGGCATTTGATAGGATAGACTGGACCTTCATGGAGACCCTTCTGGAACACATAGGATTGGGCCCGAAATGTCTTCACCGCATTTTGGCTCTATATAGTACCCCCACGGCCCGAATCCGGGTTAATGGAGCCCTAACGAACTCGGTCGGGATACGGAATGGCACCCGACAGGGCTGCCCCTTATCCCCCCTGATCTTCGTGCTATGTATGGAGGCCCTGGCGCGTGCGATACGGATGAACAATAATATCAAGGGTATTCAGGTCGGCAGACATGAGCATAAATTGGCACTATATGCGGACGACCTATTAGCTTCCATCTCGAGTCCAACCACATCGCTGCCGTCTTTGATGTTGGAATTCGAGAAATTCTCACTTCTAACTAACTTCAAAATCAATTTTGCCAAGTCTGTAGCCCTGAATATATCTGCCCCAGATGGCACAATCGAAGGTCTTAAAAAGGCCTTTCCCTTTCATTGGCATCCAACGCACATCAAATATTTAGGGGTCCTGTTGTCCAGGGATAATTCAAATCTTTACCAACTTAATTTTGTACCTCTGCTTGCTAGTTTAAAAGCCTCTATTTCAAAATGGTCAGTACTTAAATTATCCTGGTTAGGCAGAGTTAACACGATTAAAATGAACTCCCTCCCTAAAATACTATTCCTCCTTCAAGCGCTCCCAATTGCAATACCCCCCTCCTTTTTCAAAGACCTGCAAAATATAGTGAGTAAATTCATCTGGATGAATCGCAGACCTAGGATCTCCCAAAGAGTCCTTGTCCAAAGCCACGACAGAGGTGGCCTACAACTCCCCCACTTCCTCAGCTATTACCACTCGGTCCACATTACCAGGATTGTGGAAATGTCCAGGCCTACACCATCCAAACAGTGGCCGGCTATTGAAGGTCACTCAGTGGGAGTGTCCCCAAAAGTCATCCCTTGGCTCCGGAAGATCCCTCCGGTAGGGCACCCCACTCTGTCCCCAACACTTTCCTGTTGGGGTAGATATAGAGGTTTGCGCTATTTTGACCCAGGTGTGACACTCCTTACCCCGCTAATTAACAACCCTGAATTCCCACCGGGATTTGAACTACGGAATCTCTGTAGTCGCTTTTCAGTCGAGGTGACGCACCTGGGTCAATTGGTAGATAGGTCTGGCCTTCGTTCCTTTGAGGACTTACATAAAGATATTGGTCTCCCGACAGGTCTTTTTTGGTTCTACCTCCAGATTAGACATTACGTCTCCTCCCTGCCTAAACGAAAACAAAGCTGGGAACCAACTCCCTTCGAGTCGCTAATACTCTCCAGAGAGGCCCCAAAACACTTGATTTCCAAATTTTACCAGGTATGCCTTAGTAACCTACCAGACCCAACACCTGCATACACAGTGGCCTGGCACAAGGAACTGGGTAGAGAACTGTCGGCAGATCAATGGAGTCAAATATTTCAATATGTTTTTGTATCCTCCTCTTCAATCCAAACTCTAGAAACCCAGTATAAGATATTATCCCGCTGGTACAGATGCCCCTCCTTATTACACAAAATGAACAATACTATTTCGGACCTCTGCTGGAGATGCGACCAACATTCTGGCACCCCCCTTCACATCTGGTGGACCTGCCCAGTTATCCAAGACTACTGGCACCAGATTCACACCATCTCTGAAAAGATTATTAATTCCTCTCTTCCATTTAGCCCTGAATTCTGGTTGCTGAACCTTATGGATATGCCCATCTCCCGATATAAGAAATCCCTAATTAGGCACCTAATGAATGCGGCTAGAGCGGTCATTCCCTGTCACTGGAGATCTAGCAGGGCCCCACCCATCACACACTGGTTTCGCAGAATAGACCTATATATGTCCATGGAGGACCTGTCGTCCTTTTTGAAGGGTTCGCCCCAGATTTTTACTGCAACTTGGTTGAGCTGGCTCACCTATAAAGAATCCTCTGATTACTCCCATCTAACTACTCAAGGACAGGTTGCCGAGATGAAGTGACCCCTGGATGCAACCCCCCCCCCTCCCTCATCACCCTGCCTCCTCTACCCTCCCCCCTCCCTCCCTCCACTTCTCTCTTCTTTCCTTCACTTTCTTATCGTTACTCTACTTTCTTTCATAATCAGTACATCTTATTATGGGACTAATCACATTGTCAATAATTGGTTTGTTGAATATTTACATATTTTACTCTGAAAGACAAGCACTGCACTCAATTCTTGTAATTGTCTTTATTGTTTTCTTAAGTACATTGCATTGCATTTATTTCACTTCTAAGATGTATTGTGATCTTTAATAAAAATTGATTGCATAAAAAAAAAAAGATCTCGCTATTCACGTGAGATCCCCAGCGCAGCCCGAAGCCAGCAGCAGGGACAGTGATGTCGCTGTTTTGGGTATAGGGCTTAATCACCTGCAGCTGTTGAAGCGGTTAGTGGCAGGGGGTGGAATGGTCAGCGCTGTTTACCGTTCATACATTTGCCTTATTTACATTGGGGAGAAGCGGTATCAGTGCACATAACACGCACTGATACCCCCTTCTTCCCCATAGCGCGCGCCTTTATACAACTGTGCCAATATGACATATTTTACTTTCCTTTTTTTCTCTAAAGAAAAATCTTAAGTGAACATTGTCCTTTGTACGCACTGAGAAATATTTACCATACATGGTGCGACAGGCGCTGTACGTTTTGTACTAGATCGCATGCATTTTGAATGCAATGAGATGCAATGCAATCGAGTGAGCACATACTTTTTGTGCTGTGCAATGTGCGCGGGAGCGCACATCTCACCCGTTAAATTGTACCATGTGTGGACAATCTTACTACAAGCATCAGTGTTAAAATAAGATTAGCCCTAATTAATACACACAAGCAGCAACATAGATAATGGGAGTCATTACCTTTTCTATAAGCCTAGTTCTCAAATGTGTTTGTCCCTTATCTCTGTGCTTAATAACTGAATTACAGAGAAAAACACCACCAAGCCCAAAATAAAACAAGCCCAAAACAAGCTACTAAAAAAATTATAAGCCCAAAAACAAGCAACAAGCGACCAGCAAAAAAAATAAGCAACTCATGAAAAAAACAAGCCCAAATCCGCTTGTTTCAAGCTGACTTGGCAACTATGGCAGAGAGCTGTCAGCCTGCCCTGGGCCTGGGGTCAGGACTCTGTCTGCTACTTCCTGGAAGCTAGCCCCGCCCACCACTGACTGAGCTCTGAGGCCAGCAACAACTCTGCAGCTCTTCTCCCTGCGGTGAGTGCTGTGTGTCCTGGGGAGTCAGGGGCTGTATATAATTTGTGTGATTGGGTGTAATATAATACAGTGGTGTGTGTGCTGGGGCTGTATATTATGTGTGCATGGCTCTGTAATGTAATACAGTGATGTGTGTGCTGGGGTCTGTATATAATGTGTGTGGGGGAGGGGGGGACTCTGATGTGTGTGCTGGGGGCTGTATATAATGTGTGTGTGGGAGGGGGGCTCTGTAATGTAATACAGTGATGTGTGTACTGGGGACTGTATATAATGTGTGTGGGGGAGGGGGGCTCTGTAATGTAATACAGTGATGTGTGTGCTTGGGGCTGTATATAATGTGTGTGGGGGGCACTGTGTGTAATGTAATTCATTGATGCGTGTACTTAACTAGCTGGGGGGATTTGTATAATGTAATATAATAATGTGAGTATTGAATGTAATATGGGGGCGGATGTATGTAATTTATCAAAGTGGTGTGTATACGGGGTGTAATATAGGGGGATGTGTGTTATGTAATGGCAGTGTGTACTTGCTGTAGTATGGGGGGAGGGATTCTCTTGCAACCTGTGGAGAGACTCCCAGGCGAATGCAGAGTCTTCCGCTGCCCAGAAAGCCACATAATTCTAATGGATTAACCCATTGCCATCGCAAATATAGGTCATCTGGATGTTCCAGAGTCCCCACTGCCCCGGCCAGATAGAAAGAGGCCGGGCACTGCAGAGTTAGGAGTAGTGGAGGCCGTGCCTGGAAGCCGTACCCTTACTCTGGCACTGTGCCTGTAGCAGTTCCTCAAACTGCAGCAACAGGTGGGGGCCTCTCAGAGTGGGGGTTCCGTGCCCATGAGCTCCCCTCCTCAAGCCAGCTCTGCCAACTGTTCCACCTTTCTAATTTTATTTAGGTGTAAGAAAATCAGCTGAAGAATTCAAATTGGTGCAGCGCAGCTCTCCTGGATCCTCCATGGTTACTGGTGTGTGCAGGGTGAGACTGGTCCCTCCAAGGTGAGCAGCCATCTTACTGCATACAGCAGCTGTATAGGTTCCTCCCTCTTTCTCTCACACACACTCTCCTGTAACCCTCTCACACTTTCCCTCTATCTCACACCCACACTCTCTCTCTCACACACACTCTCCTCTATCCCTCTCACACTTTCCCTCTATCT
This sequence comes from Crinia signifera, assembly GCF_055691185.1. Taxonomy (NCBI): domain Eukaryota; kingdom Metazoa; phylum Chordata; class Amphibia; order Anura; family Myobatrachidae; genus Crinia; species Crinia signifera. Next base: position 109,842,500 of record NC_139217.1, on the reverse strand, counting down.
CACACCCACACTCTCTCTCTCACACACACTCTCCTCTATCCCTCTCACACTTTCCCTCTATCTCACACCCACACTCTCTCTCACACACACTCTCCTCTATCCCTCTCACACTTTCCCTCTATCTCACACCCACACTCTCTCTCTCTCTCTCTCTCACACACACTCTCCTCTAACCCTCTCACACCCACACTCTCTCTCACACACACACTCTCCTCTAACCCTCTCATACTCTCCCTCTATCTCACACCCACACTCTCACACACACTCTCTTCTAATCCGCTCACACTCTCCTCCCTCTTTCTCACACCCACTGTTTCCCTCTTTCACACCGACACACTCGCTCCCCCCCTCTCTCTCACACACGCAGTGAGGGAGTGTATGTGAGACACACGCTCTCTCCTAATTTCGCACTTCCTCACACACTCCCTCTCTCAAGACTTTCTCCCTCCCTCTCACACTCATTCTCTCCCTCAGATCCACTCTCTCCCTCTGTCTCACACTCTATCCCTCCCTCTCACACTCTCTCCCCTGGCTCCCTCTCTCTCACACACACACACACACACACACACACACACACACACACGCAGAAAAAAAATTCTTTCAAATGTTTAGTGAAGTGCTACAGTCAGCAACACCCACATCTTACCCAGGCCCAGAGTGTTCCACAGTTTTCTTCTGCAACTGCAGGACACCCCCCTTAGTGACGATAGGTACGCCCACAAGTGAAGTTAGACACGCTGGGCGGAGCATGACACACCTTCTCAGCAGCACAATGCATTTTTTGAGCATTCAAAATCTCCCTGAAACTAGTTTTCAAAAGTAGGCAAGTATGGAGTACATGTATGGAGAGGTGAGAGCAGCAGAGGCAGTAATGGGTATAGTACTCAAAAATAAACAAAATGTATCCCAACAAAGAGGGAGGGGTAAATTGCTAGGTACCTTTACACAATGCTGTTGTCATTTTATGAAGCTGATACAGACATTACTGTACCTGTTCAGATTGTCTTTCAAGCAAGAAACTGTAGGTCACTACAATTCAGTAACAGTGGAGGGGGAGATAGCTAGGTACATATATACGTACATACATGTTACTGTATCATGATGTATGTAATATATGTGCTTGGTCGATCCCCCAGGGATCACCAGCGCTGAGAGCATCAGGCGCTGCAGCTGGGAATCAACATAAACATCTATGCACTGTTAAGCCCACCCCCCAGACTACTCATTGCTGGCGATCCCTGGGATATCGATCCAGTACATACATTACATACATAATTACATGTATGTATATATGTGCCTAGCGATCCCTCCCTTCACTGCTTGGTCGTGCAGCACAAACTGAATTGTAGCATGACACAGGGGTGTTATGTGTATGGGCACTAATCTGGGCATTATGTGTATCCATCTCTACTCTGGGCATTCTGTATATGGGCACTACTCTGTACATTATACAAGTGTGCTACTCTTGGCATTATGTGTATGAGGCACTATGGGCATTATGTGTAAGTGTCACTACTTTGTGCATTATGTGTATGGGGCACTACTCTGGGCATTGTGACAGCGCAACTATGCATTGTGTAAGGGGGGTGCTTCTGTGGACATTATGGGAGTTTTTGTGGTTTACTCGCAAAGGCAAATATGGACAAACTGATATCTATTGCAGTGTAAAAATAAAGCAGCCAGCATTTACCCTGCACAGAAACAATATAACACCCAAATCTAACTCTCTCTGCACATGTTACATCTGCCCCACCTGCAAGGCACAATGGTTTTGTCCATTAGACAGTGAATTTCCCTATGCGAGTGAACCAGAATAACCCTCTATGTGTAACCTACACTACTCTGGTCATTATGCATAAGCAGCATTACTGTGGGCATTATATGTAAAAGGCACTATTACTGTTGGCATTATATATATTAGGGGCACTACTGTGTGTAAGGGAAACTAGTGTGTGGTGTGATGTGAATCTGTGACACTACATGCAGTGTAATTTGAATAAGATTGTCCTGCTGTGTGCCGTAATTTGTAAAAACACTCCATATGAGAACATACCCCTTTTTTTATCGTGCGAGCCTCAACCACGCACTGTCTCTATTATAAGGTATGGGAGGGAGGGCGCAAATTTATAGTTTGCAGGAGGGCGCCCAACACCCTAGCACCGGCCCTGCACGAGGGAAATAAGGAGTGGAGCCACCAAACAGACTACGGCATACCTCCCAACTGTTCCAATTTTTGTGGCACAGTCCTGTTTTTTGGGGACTGTCCTGCATCCCACTCACGGCCGGCAGTGTCCTGCGGTAAGGAAGGCAGTTGGGAGTCCTTCCTGGCTGTTACTGCTCTGCTGAGCGCATGCACACAGTATCTACTCAGGGAGACAAAGAGGCTGGAGGCATGGACATGCACCCGCAGCAGCGAAAATGGGGGTGTGGCCTAGCGGATTAATGCAATTATAGATTTTAAGGCCCCCATACTCTATGCAACTTCTCTAAGGGGAGAATTTGTATCCGATACTCCTAGATACATTCCATGCTGTCCTTCCACATGTAATGTGTCGCATACCACCCCCCCTCCCTGCCTACGGGAGGGGGTCTTACTCAAATGGCTGGACGTGCAGCACGTCTGACCTCTGGTTTCTTGCACATGGGAATGCGCATGTCATACACCTGCGATTTGGGCTGATTTCACACGATTTCTCAGCCAGATCTGCCAGAATCGGGTGAAATCAGGCCTACTGTGAATAGTGTATGCAGCTGCCTAGATTCGTACCATTATGTTTAGTGAAAACATTTATACAATTGGTTTTTGGATCCCCCGACAGGAAGTAGATAAAAGCCTCGCCAATCTGGAATAATAATATCTCTGTGTTTCCCTCCTTACCTAGAGTAGTCTCTCTCCAATCCATACAGAAAGTGCACAACAATATGGTCGTAAATACAGCTAAAGGAGGAGGAGGAGGAGGAGGGTCACTATATTATCACATGTGCAAAATACATCTGGGAGCAATGCTGACATAACGAGCAGTAACTTCTGCTCTCCTGTAACAGTCGGGGGGAGGGAGAAGTAATCCCCAGAATCCCCCATTCTGTTGCCAAGGCCCAATAATCTGCTTTTACTAGAAAACATTTATTTATTTTCATTCTTTTGGATTCAAAATTTACGTTTGTTCTATTGGGGGAAACGTTTGAAACCTGCAACAAAAAATGCTGGAGAAGTTGCACATAGCAACCCATCCGCTTCTACAGCACAGTTCTCCTAATGTATCTAGTACATTAAATACAATGATTGGTAGACTCTGGTTGCTAAGGGCAACTTCCCCTCATGTTCTTCCTAGAAGGTTTGATACTGTACTGTACATCTGTCTCATTAGAAGAACACTACTCCAGTGCTGCATCTATAACGGGTGCAAAATGTACACAGGCCCTTCGCTCCAGACGGGGCCCACACTGCACACCCTGCATCCATTGTTGCTTCTCAGCTGCCTCTCTCCCCAGTGCAGCACACAGCAGGGTGTTTGCCGCTATTGGGGAGAGAGTCGGCTGCAGCAGTGTCTATAAAAGTGGGCGAGGGGGCAGCGGGACCCTCCAATATGCCAGGGTCTGGATAAAGAGTACCCGCTATCCGCCTCTTGGTGCCACTGGTCACGCCCCTACACCCTGAGGTCATGCCCTCTTGTTTAATGCATACCCTCCAACAGGACCCATTCCATTAGGTACACAAAAATGCTCTGTTCCTGGACTTCCCTACCAGTGGCAATTACAGAGGTGGGACTTCAGCACAGACCAAAATTCAAAGAGGGGGGTCACATCAACTGCCAGTGAGTCCAGGACAGTGATGTTTGGAGTGGTAGTAGGTGTGGCTCCCCTTTTTGAATATTGGACTGTGCTGCAGCCTCACCTCTGCAACTGCCACTGGGAGGGAAGTCCAGAAACAGATCATTTTGTACATAATGGAATGGGCCTTGTTGGAGGGTATGTATAATGACATCCTACCTTGATGACTATAACTACTCCCTTTGCTTTATCACTGTCCCCATTTGTGAGGCACAACAAAATGTGCTACCCCGATATAAGAGACTGGTAATTAAAATAATCCTGGGTGTCAATAAAAGTATACTGACAGGAACATACTGTAGTAACAGTGATTACAGACAGTTGGTGACTATGCAGCCATATTAAGGCATATTTGCCTACCCTCCCGGAATGGCCGGGAGGTTCCCACAAATTGGGTCCCCCTCCCGGCCCCCTAGGAAGGTGGGCAAGTCTCCCGCATTTTTGCCACAGCCCCTGCTTCCCTTTCCTCGTGGTATAAAACTCTGAATTTCGCGGGTCCGTGGGGAGGGGGCGGGGCTAAAATGATGAGAACCGCGTCATTTCGCGGCATTTTAGCCCCTCCCCCATCCACAGACCCGCAAATTGATGCGGCTGCCTGTCATGGGGGCGGGGCTTGCCTCGCCCGGCCCCCAAAATGAAGCCTCTACCCACCCCCTTTCACTCCTCTCCGGGCTTCTCCCGGAGAGGAGTTTTAAAAAGTCAGCATGTATGTATTAAGGGGAATGTTCTACAAGTTATTTTTTTTATTACACATTTTATTGCATAGGTTGTAAAAAAAAAATTTCAAGGAGACATTATTTTCCCTGTCAGACAAATTGCACCGTGCAAGTTAAACTGACATGACTTCCTGACATGTAAACAAAATTCCATGAACATAAACTAAAGATTTCGATGAGATATCTCCTCAAGGTTTATAAAAGACAAAATAACACTATTTAACTTTTTATTACTCAAACAACGGAGTAATATGCTTAAGCGGAACCTACACAAACAAGACAAGACAAAAGGGAAGAAACATAAGGGAGAGGGTGGTAAGATGCCTATATTTACATTCAAGAATTGAGTCGATTGTTGAATATAGCTCAGTGTGGGACGGATATATAATCTTAAGCGAAGGCAGATATAGGCATATTTAATCATTATGTAGTACTTAATTGTAGTATGAAATATCATGACGTATTCTCATATAGGTGTTGGATTTGCGTCTGGGTCTTGCTAGGTAGAGTCTATATATACCGGACCCATTTTTTGTAGAATCTCATTACTCCCGTTTCTATATCCTGCCCTGCGGGTTGTGGCCTAGTGCCTCGAGCGAAGCCGCGGCCTAAATTTCAGATCGCGCCCAGAAGCTGAGCTCCAGGACCCGCCGGCGGTGGAAAACGGCAGCGAAAAGGGATCCGAGCAGCGCTGGGAGGTAAGCAGAGACCTCCCCTACCAACGCAAGCAGGCCTCACCTGCCAGAGAGCACCCGACGGTCTGTAGCAGGCCGGGAGCTGCGGGACCTCCTCTCTCTCCCTGGTCGCGGCGGCCATCTTGGAAACGGCCGGCGGCTCTTAAGCTATCCTGGGGCTGTGAGGGTGGAAGTGCACAGCTAATACCCCTAAAAACGAGGGGGGCGCGGGGGGAGGGCTGCCCCTGGAGCCTGGGACGCCATCCCTGAGCTCCCTTCTGATACTGCAGTGGTGGCCATCTTGCCTCTGCTGCACTGTGACCCTGCACAGCCCATAGGCGAGGGAGCCTGCATGCTGCCGTCCACCCTCATCTCTGGAGCCTATTTAGAATAGTGTGATATCCTGCACTCAGCCACAAACCCCTCTCCTGGCTGGCATCACCCCTGTAGCATTGTATGCCCCCCTGGTGCCACACATATAGCCTTATCTGGAGGTGCTGGGGTGCTTAACAAAAGGTGCCTCTGAGCCCACCTGCACTGTCGGTCAATTCATATAATAATATTACACAAGCTCTGTGGACTCTCGGTACAAGAAGTGCCCACTATTCCTGTTCTCTGACCGGCACACCAGCAGTCTATCAGTAGGAGCTCCACCCTGTGGCCAACTGTGTCAGTACACTAACTTGCGTCAGACAGATATGCCTAATGGGTCACGGAATGTGATCGGACTCACCACTATGACCGATTAATTCCCTGTTTCTCCTACCTCCCATGGTTACTACGGAATGACTTGCATGTAACTAGCTTGGTGGATCCGTACCTCTACCCCGTGTAATATTTCAACCTGCACCTCATCTGGGCTCCTCACTATGCCTCCCAAACGCAGCAAACCACCCCAGTCTATTTCCCAGATTCCGTTCTTTAAGGCTTCACCCCACACGTCTCGCCCCAAGAGCACAGATAAACCTACCGCCGTGTCTGACCCACCGGACACACACACACTGTCTGCGTCTTCCCCTGTTACAGCTGTTACTCTACCGTCTGATCCAGTGGGAGACTCGGACGCCCTCACAGTTGGTACCTTGAAACTCCTTTTTAAAGAATTCAAGAATGAAGTCACGGCGGAAATTCGGGCTGCGGTGCAAAACTGCCAACGTGCGGTAGATGAACTGGGTGGTCGCACCGACCACCTTGAGACCAAGATGGAGGAGGTTGTTAGCTCTCACAATGGGTTAATCGACTCACATGATGCCCTTGAAGCAGAAGTCAAATTACTACGGGACAAAGTTGCTGATTTAGAGGACAGGTCCCGAAGATCTAATCTTAAGCTGAGGGGCATCCCGGAAAATATCTCTAATAGTAGCCTGCATGATTACACCATGAATCTATTCAGGAAACTCCTACCCCAAGCCTCATCAGCGGATCTTCTTATAGACAGAATACATAGACTGCCTAAAGCTAGATCCGCCCCCGAGAATGCCCCTAGAGATGTGCTTATGAAAATGCATTACTTCCATGTCAAGGAAGCCTTACTGAAAGCAGCAAGACCATCTGCCGCATCGTCTGACCTGCTGGGTGAACTCCAACTTTTTGGGGATCTATCGGCAGCCACGTTACTGAAACGACGCTCCTTCCACCCAATCACCTCAGCTCTTAGAAAGGCGGATATCCCGTATCGGTGGGGCTTCCCTACAAAGCTGCTGGTTTCACGAGAAGGCTCTACAGTCGTCATTCTAAACCCAGAGGAGGGCCTGAGGCTTATGGCATCATGGAGCGTTTCCAAACCCGTGCCCGGACCTCCTTCCCCTCGCCGACTTCAGCAGGACTGGTCTGCAGTGGGGTGAGGACTGGTTGGGTAACGAATGTGCCCTCTATTCCGTGCTACCAGTTGCATTCTATCCAGGGGGCCTGCTGCTGATATAAGCTAATAGCCCAACATTCAGACTTTGGACAGTTGGTTTGTTCCATGTTAGCGCGCAGCTTTGGTTACTGGATAGACCTGCATAAGTTAGTTGGGGCTTTGGCTATATATACACTGGTTCTGTAAAATGTCCCTACTAACTTATCTACAATGTTTCTTCTTTATAATTACCATATGGGTCTTAGTTTCTGCCCTCTTATATGGGAATGTTACACTTATACATGCTAATTCCGTAGATTAATATAAGCTCACCTTTACGTTAACATAGTTGAACCTAAAATTCTAGTAGGTTGTTTAAGGTTAGCTTGCCTTGTTTGAAGGGGACTCCTTTTTTCCCCCCTACATATGGGAGGTGGGAGATTGGCCACTACCCCCACACTTTCATTACACCCAGCCGCCTGTTAGTGCAGGCTGGTTTAGATCCCAAGTGGGATCTTCTATCCCCTTTTTGTTTTGTCTTGTATCTATTTATGTATTTTATGTCCTTATTTGTGTTCATATATTTAATCACCACTCATATGTCAGGTTACTACTACCCTCGCTTCAACATGCCCTATACTACTCGCCCTTTTGTCCTAGATTATGGTTAAAGTAGTTTCTTTAAATGTTAAGGGGTTGAACTCCCCCCAGAAGCGAAAATTGGCACTGAACTATTTTCACAAAATAAAAGCACAGATAGTCGCCCTGCAGGAGACGCACTTCCAAAAAAATAACCCTCCCCTCTTTACAGATCATAGATACCCACATTGCTTTACTGCCAATGGGCCAAACAAAAAAGCTGGAGTGGCTCTCCTCATAGCTCGTCATTGTCCTTTTGTTCTGTCCTCCCAATACGCAGACCCTGATGGGAGATTTCTGATACTGACGGGTCACTTGGACAATGTTGAAGTGACTTTGGCCTCCTGCTACGCCCCTAATACTAAGCAGGTCTCCTTCTGCAGGAAGTTCCTTTGTGCCCTACAGAAAAGAGCAAAAGGGGCCCTCCTTATTCTGGGGGACTTCAATATAGTTCTCGACCCCACCCTAGATAAGTCGAAATCACTCCACTCCTCTAGCTATATCAGACAGCGAGATTGCTCGGCTAGCTTCCGTAAGGTTCTAGCAGAGTATGATCTCTTTGATTTGTGGAGAGCAAAACACCCCTCTGAGAGGGACTACACATTCTATTCACATGTACATCGCTCATACTCACGCATAGATTTGGCCCTGGTTGATAAATGGACCCTGCCCACAGTCCGTAAAGCTGATATCCTACCAATTACCTGGTCAGATCACTCCCCTTTGGCGATCCTCTGGGATGTAGCTGAGCGTAGGGTCACTCCGGGCCCTTGGAGGTTGAGTGCCTTTCTGCTGGCTCAGCCGGAGGCCCAAAAAGCTATTCAAACTTCCCTAGACCTTTATGTAGACACCAATCGCATGGAAGACACGTCTATTTTTCTACACTGGTGTGCCTTGAAGGCCGTCCTGCGAGGCTCAGCGATACAAATAGCAGCTAGGCTCAAAAGACAATACAAAGAGCGGTGTGCTGATGCAGAACTTGAGGCAACCAATTTGGAAACTGCCCATAAGGCTGATCCCTCAAATAAAGCTGTATATAACAAACTGCTAGCCGCCAGAGACAAGGTTAACTCCTTTTCTCTTGCTGAAGTACAGCGCAACTTGCACCGGCTCAATCAAAAATACTATCTGCTTGGGAATAGAGCGGGCCGTCTCCTAGCGCGCAAACTTCGAGGCCGCAGAGCGAATGAACGCATCCAGGCCATACACACTTCTAGAGGAGCCAAAGTTACAGATCCCACAGAAATAGCAGAAGCTTTTGCTGAGTACTACGCACAACTCTATAACTTAAAAAATGACCCCAACACGCCCCAACCCTCTCTGTCCGACATTAATGAGTTCCTGCAAAACCAATCCCTTCCCTCTTTGGACTCGGCTGCCTGCGATCTTCTTAACACACCTTGGTCGCTAGGTGAAGTGGAGGCAGCTATAGACTCCATGCCGCTGGATAAGGCCCCAGGCCCAGACGGTTACCCTTCCAATTTTTATAGGACCTTTAAAGCTAAGGTGGCCCCTACATTAGTCTCGGTTTTTAATGAAGCTTCCTCAACCACTGCTTTCCCCAAAGAAATGCTCGAGGCCCGCATAATTACTATCCCTAAACCAGGTAAACCTACTACCAATGTACAAAACTATCGTCCCATTGCCCTCCTTAACGTTGATATTAAACTATATGCCAAGATGATAGCCAATAGAATATCCCCCCTATTACCTAAATTAATTAATCCCGACCAAGTAGGCTTCGTATTGGGCAGGCAAGCGTCGGATAATACGCGTAGAATTATTGACATTATAGAATACTGCCAGACTCATAGACATCCCCTCCTGGTCCTGTCGCTTGATGCTGAAAAAGCATTCGACAGACTGCACTGGGTATACTTGTGCTCCACCCTACAACGCTTTGGCTTCTGCGGAAGGATGCTTAGCTCCATCTTGGCCCTATACTCAGCCCCAGGCGCAAGGGTGTTTACGAATGGGTGTTTTTCTTCACACTTTAACATCACAAACGGCACTCGCCAAGGTTGCCCGCTTTCCCCGTTGATTTTCGCATTGGCAATTGAGCCTCTAGCTGAGTCTATTCGCTCTCAGGAGCGCATCCGGGGACCGGCTATTGGGGGTACCACACACAAGATCAGCTTATTTGCAGATGATGTCCTGCTATGTATTACAGAGCCGGCATCTTCTCTTCCCCATTTACATAAGATTCTGGAGGCTTACTCTAAGATTTCGTACTACAAGCTAAACACCACTAAAACAGAGGCTCTCCCACTAGACTTGCCAGATAATATGCTAGCAAGCTTAAAAGCAGAATATAAATACGCTTGGAAAGCTAAGTCGATTAAATACCTAGGTATCAATTTGGCTAGGGACTGCGATATCCTAGATGCTAACTATGATCCTTTGCTACGTGCTTTCGATACCCTCACTAAAGACTGGATGATGCAGGAAGTATCTTGGGTAGGACGTATCGCTGCAGCGAAAATGGTACTTCTGCCCAAGCTGATGTACATCTTTCGTACAATCCCTCGACCTTTCCCACCTCTTATTTGCAACAAGTTTAATAAGTTGCTGACCGCTTATATTTGGAAGGGGGCTAGGCCCAAAATAGCGAAAACCACACTGGCTCTCGCTAAAGACAAGGGGGAGTAGCATACCCTGATTTAGAGAAATACCACTCAGCATGTATCCTGAGCCAATCTAGAGATTGGTATACGACAGATGGCAACAAACCCTGGGTTGCGATTGAACAAGCTATAGTGTTCCCCCTTCGCCTACCGGATTTATTGAGATTACCAACAGCTGTTACCATACCTCAGATCTATTCATGTAGAGCGGTCCGCACAACTATCTCGGTATGGCATAGGCTAGTTGCGACTGACACAGACATCTGCTTACCCTCCCCACAATTATCGTTAACGTCCCTAGCGGCCCTAATTCCCGACTTAAGTGTAGATTCCTGGGTCCCCTTAGGTCTATTGGCGATACAAGACTTCCTCTTGGATGGGAGGGTAGTGCCCTTTTCTCAACTTCAACAGCAATACCAAGTCTCGAAACGTGACTTCTACAAATACCTACAAATAAGACATTGGCTTGGTAATTTCCTGCCGAAAGCCCCGGCTAAGCTCTGTGTTCCTAAGGTCTTGATGTCATTCTTCGATTCTACAACCGCAAAGGGAGGTATTTCTCGCTGGTATAGACACATGATTTCTATAGGTTCAAACAAGAGGTTCCCTTCTCAGCATCAGTGGGAGGCAGATCTGCCAAACACTTTTTCTGAAGAGGTGTGGAGATCCATTTTCCGCACCTGTTTCAAAGTGTCAAAGTGTGCAAATCACTCGGAGATGTATTTCAAGCTGGTCCACAGAGCTTACCTTACACCCAGACTGACTGTCTCCTCTCTATGCTGGAGGCAATGTGGGGGGGAGGGGAACATTTTACACATCTTTTGGTCCTGTCCGGCCCTAAGCTCCTTATGGAGAGAAATTTTCCTTCTGATAGCTAAAGTACTCAACCAATCCATCCCTATGAACCCCCTAGTCGCACTCTTTCACTACTACCCAGGGGTGTTGCCAGCTGGCGACAGATACGTCCTTGGCCACATTTTGATAGCGGCTAAGGCCTCTATAGCCCAACTTTGGAAGTCCTCAGATCTCCCTAGTATACAAATGATTGAAAACAAAATACATAAGCATTTCCTATTCGAAACCTCAGACGTAGCTTATTCCCCTAAGGCGTCTTCCATTCACATTAAATGGTTCAGGTGGACCGAATACAGGGAACAGCAAGGTCACTCAAGCGGACGCAGCACTTATTCAGATTTTTCAGTGCTGAACTAGTCTAGCAGCTTGGCAGTACCACAAGTCCGACTTTTTGGGGCTTCACTCGGCAGCTTCTGACCTGATCACCATTAGATACAGCGATGTATTGCTTTAACCTGATTTACCTGACATATTTTGCATGTGAGTTATGCACACCTACCTTATTTTTTATTTTTTATTTTCTTGTTATATTGTATTGTATTTTATTTTATTATTCATATGTATCTTAGTTTGTTTTCCCTATGTATGTCTGTATTGTTTTTCTACATGTTTTGTGGTCCAACTAAAACTTCAATAAAAACTTAATTGAAAAAAAAAAAAAAGTATTGAGTAGTATACGTTTGGTTTCTAATATGGTGGGGGCTGAAGTTTGATCCAATATTTCATGTTCAATTTTCTCGCTATTCGCAGAATTACTGTCATAACTGGTAGGAGAGTCTTTTTCCAACCGTTCCAATCCCACTCACCCGTCACAAGTAATAATCACACCTTGGAGTTCCTAGTCACCTTTAATTTAAATATTTTATTGATAAAGGCAATAAGTTTGTTCCAGAACGTTACTATCTTTGCCACACTCTCAAAGGTTATGGAAAAATGTAGCTTTTCTCTGGCCACATTTGACACAGGAGTCAGAGGGTGTGGATCATTTCCTAGACCACATTTAGGTCGACTGTCATTAGGTCGACCACATTGGGTTGACAGGGGGGGAGGTCGACAGGGTTGTAGGTCGACATGGGACAAGGTCGACATGGGTTTAGGTCGACAGTCGTTAGGTCGACATGGGTTTTTCAGGTTTTTTTTACCCGAATGTCGACACAGTCGACATGGACACAGGTGCCTCGCTGAGCTCGGCATGCTATCTTATTATCCCACCACACCCTAGAGGATTGTAATTGAAATACCGCCTGTCGGCGGAAAAAACAGTGAAAAACCCATGTCGACCTAAGGACTGTTGACCTAAACCCATGTCGACCTTGTCCCATGTCGACGTAAACACCTGTCGACCTTGACCCATGTCGACCTTCCCCCCTGTCGACCTAAGTGTGGTCTACAAAATAACCGTCTGTGCGGGGGCCACATATGCTCTGTACAATATTTTCAAATGTACCTCTTGAAGGGAGGCAGAGTGCAGATATTTTAGTGCAGGGGTCTTCAACCTTTACGACAGTGTGGGCCACATTAAAAAATTCAATGAAGCCTGAGGGCCACTAATCTCTACTGTGGTAATTAGCACAGTCCTTCATAGATAGACATCGCAGCCCCCATAAAGCACAGCCCTTTATAGATAGCACAGCCCCTGCATACATAGTTGGCACAGCTGCCCATATACATAAACCCCATCCCCAATATATAGTCAGCACCAGGACTATTTCTAGACAATTAGGGTCCCAGTGTGAATAGAAAAAAATTCAGCTCCCCATACATAATATTATATTGATGAAATTGCACGCGGTGTAGACGCGCTCCCAAAAATGGGTGTGGCCTAATTATAAGGGGCGTGGTCTAATTATACGAGTGTGAACTAGCAGGAAAACCATTACCTGACATCTCACTTTTGCAACCTGCATGACCAGACATTGGTTACAGCAGGAATAGTTGTTGTCCTTCCACGCTTAAGTTGGCTGACTAAATGCCACACAGTGACATATAAACATTAAGGTCCACACAGTGACCTAGCTCGCCTCACAAATCAAGCCCAAACAATGACAGGCTACTTAAATTAATATACACGGTTTATCTGTAATGTCCATTACACATTGTGCCACACACCATAATGCCCATTACACATTATGCCACACACCATGATGCCCATTGCACCTTGCACTATAATGCCCCCAATACTCCTGCTTATACATATTATGCCCCCAGCAGTGCCTCTTATAAAATGCCACCAGTAGTGTCCCTCACAAAATGCCACCAGTAGTGTCCCTCACAAAATGCCACCAGTAGTGTCCCTCACAAAATGCCACCAGTAGTGTCCCTCACAAAGTGCCCCAGTATTGCCCCCCATAGTCAGCACCACATTGCACAGCCTGCCAGCCCTCCCATAGTCAGCACCACACAGCCAGGTAGCCCCCCCTCATAGTCAGCACCGCATTGCAGCCCATTCACCCCCCCATGTTCAGCACAACATTGCAGCCAGCTCACGCCCCCCCCCCCCCCATAGTCAGCAAAGCATTGCAGCCAGCCCACCCCCCATACTCAGCACCGCGTTGCAGCCTGCCCCCCGAAGTTAGCACTGCATTTAGCCAGCTTCCCCCTTCCCTAAGAAACTTGCCTGAATCTTCTGCAATGTCACAAGATGCTCCATGTCCCTGGCAGAGGTCTCAGGAAACAACAGCTTCATCAGAGGACTGGCGGCGGCTGTCACTGCGCTCTGAAAGGGCGCAGGGGGGGACAGGTGCACGGTATCAGGAAATACACAATGCGCATGTCCGCACACAGTGCCGACCACCCCAGCCACTGCACATCCACCTCTGCCGCGTCCCACATGCAAAGGGGACTAGCGCGGAATGTTTTTTTTATTTTTTTACACAGCAATGAGAGGCGGCAGGTGGAGGGCCACTCAAAACAACTCAGTGGGCCACTTGTGGCCCGCGGGCCATGGGTTGAAGACCCCTGTTTTAGTGTTTGTTGGCAGTGTTTCAAGATTTCATGGTATTCCAGAAGTGAGGGAACATCAGCCTTCCAGGTCGCCATTGAACTACCCCACTTTTTCTCCCCATAAGTGACCAATGCTACCGTATAATTATAACGTAGCCTAAATACTCCCGTGTGTGCCAATGAGAGAATAGTATTAATTGGGTCAGTCTCCGCCCCTGTCAGACCAGCTGGCGGCAGAGATGGCAGAGACGGCTACAAATGTCTGATTTGTAGATACATATAAAACTGTGTTTGTGACGAGTCATGTTTCTCTTTCAGATCAGCAAAAGTCGAAGGTGGCCCCCCGGATCATACACATCCCTGATAGCCGACAAGTCCTTTTCCCTCCAAAGCAGGAATTGGGGATTATCCAGACCCGGAGTAAATTTTTCTAGGAAGCAAACCCCGGTATAATTATAACCTCAGTGTTATAAGCGTTTACAGTAACTTATTACTACTCAAAATAACTGAATGAAAATATCCTCAGATTAGTAATAAGGGGCCAGATGTACTAAGCTTCAAAAATGATAAAATGGAGAGTGATAAACAGCCAACCAGTCATCTCCTGCCTGACATTTTTCAAACACAGTCTGTGACATGGCAGGTAGGAGCTGATTGGCTGACTGTTTTATCACTCTCCATTTTATCACTTTTGAAGCTTAGTGCGTCTCCCCCAAGGTCTGATTATCCTACAGCAGGCATGATTTAGCTGGTAACAACATGACATGTTACAAAGCCATTGTGACATCACAGATTGTGACATCACTGTTTATGACATCACACAAGCTCTACTACTTGAGGAGAACACACTGGCTAGGGAGACTCATATCCGTTTGGGAAGCCGACTAAATAGGAAGCAAACCCCGGTATAATTATAACCTCAGTGTTATAAGCGTTTACAGTAACTTATTACTACTCTCTTCTGTGCTGCTGGACACCATGGCAGCACAGCGCAGCCTGCTGCTGCTCTGCACCCTATACCTCATCTGTGGTGTGGAGCTGAGTAGAAGCTGCTACACTTGTCTGAGGACGAGTAAGGACAGGGCGAGCATCTGCCAGTATGCCAGATCCACAGGCAAGATGGAGGCCCTAGAATGCCTGGCAAAATTAACGAGAGGATTTCTACCTATGGACGCCCTCGTTATCCCGCTTTCACAGATGACCAACATCAGAGACCATCTAGGAGGCACAAGGCATCGGGGTGACGCAGTGTGACGCACTACAGAGGTGTCCTCCCTCATCATGGGCCGCGGTCACATTAACTAGAGATGTGCAGGCTCTGATTTACTCCGATTTACTCTGTATTCAAAGCAGGATCTTATTGGCAACAACTGTCATGTGATAGCTATTAAGATCCTGCTTTGAAATCAGAGTAAATCAGAGTAAATCAGAACTTGTAGCCGCACCTTGCCGTCAGCATGTGACGAGGACTTAGCGCCGACTCCGGGATGCCGCAGCAAACAGCGCTGCCTCAAATACTCTGCGCTGCCTCCAGTACTCCGTCATCATCATCTAATAAAATCTTGTTACATCATATTTTTTTCTCATTTCGTTCTTTAGAGTGCAGCTGTCAAACTGCGCTCAGATGCGCCCTGAATTTCGCATACAATATAATTATATACCTTGTCTCCGCATTAAAGTTATGAATCACATTGGTTATTGGGTAATAAGCCGACCTCCTGCATATTCCTGTAGGCATCTCGTTGGCATCTCCAGTGATGTTGGGATTGCGGCACTGGAGTTGTGGTAGGTCGGGATATCGACCACCTGCACCCCCTTCACCGGCATGGGGCCCGATTCAGACTTAATCGCTGTTGTGCAAGGTGATTGATAGGAAGCCGGCATATGGGGATGGGAACCGTCTGTTTAATGAAAGCACCAAGAAAAACACAGACGTGACTGAATATATGCATGTGTGCCCAAGCGTTCAGTGCCCATACACGGTGCCTTTTGCCCGTGCAATGCGATACGCGCTCCTGCGCACATCACATTGCACAGCACAAATAGAATGTGCAGCACTGACTTTTTCAACTAGATCGCATCAAAACGCACGCTGCTGTAGCGCATCGCATGTGTTTTGAACACGGTGCAATCTAGCTCCATACACGCAGAGCAAATTGCCCCGAGTATGGGCACCATGAGGGCTGGTAAAGCTTTTAGCACAATGGGACACTGTTAAGTTAACAAGGTAGAGCCAAGGAGTAGACAATAATTCCACGAACAAAACCATGTGCACTGCAGGTGGGGTAGATGTAACTTGTGCAGAGAGAATTAGATTTGGGTGGGGTTTTACTGCAGTGAGATCTATATTGCAGTGCAAAAACAAAGCAGCCAGTATTTACCCTGCACAGAAACAAAATACCTCTAATTCTCTCTGCACGTGTTATATCTGACCCCCCCCCCCCCCCCCCCTGCAGTGCACATGGTTTTGTACATTTGAGAAGGAAATTGCCTTTACGAGTGAACCAGAATAAGGGCCTACTGTAAGTGTGGATACACAAAGGTAGTAAATGACAATAACACACAACACATCGCTATGGAGTAGGCATGGCCGGCACGAGGGAAATAAGGAGTGGAGCCACCAAACAGACTACGGCATACCTCCCAACTGTTCCAATTTTTGTGGCACAGTCCTGTTTTTTGGGGACTGTCCTGCATCCCACTCACGGCCGGCAGTGTCCTGCGGTAAGGAAGGCAGTTGGGAGTCCTTCCTGGCCGTTACTGCTCTGCTGAGCGCATGCACACAGTATCTACTCAGGGAGACAAAGAGGCTGGAGGCATGGACATGCACCCGCAGCAGCGAAAATGGGGGTGTGGCCTAGCGGACTAATGCAATTATAGATTTTAAGGCCCCCATACTCTATGCAACTTCTCTGAGGGGAGAATTTGTATCCGATACTCCTAGATACATTCCATGCTGTCCTTCCACATGTAATGTGTCGCATACCACCCCCCCTCCCTGCCTACGGGAGGGGGTCTTACTCAAATGGCTGGACGTGCAGCACGTCTGACCTCTGGTTTCTTGCACATGGGACTGCGCATGTCATACACCTGCGATTTGGGATGATTTCACACGATTTCTCAGCCAGATCTGCCGGAATCGGGTGAAATCAGGCCTACTGTGAATAGTGTATGCAGCTGCCTAGATTCGTACCATTATGTTTAGTGAAAACATTTATACAATTGGTTTTTGGATCCCCCGACAGGAAGTAGATAAAAGCCTCGCCAATCTGGAATAATAATATCTCTGTGTTTTCCTCCTTACCTAGAGTAGTCTCTCTCCAATCCACACAGAAAGTGCACAACAATATGGTTGTAAATACAGCTAAAGGAGGAGGAGGAGGAGGAGGGTCACTATATTATCACATGTGCAAAATACATCTGGGAGCAATGCTGACATAACGAGCAGTAACTTCTGCTCTCCTGTAACAGTCGAGGGAGGGAGAAGTAATCCCCAGAATCCCCCATTCTGTTGCCAAGGCCCAATAATCTGCTTTTACTAGAAAACATTTATTTATTTTCATTCTTTTGGATTCAAAATTTACGTTTGTTCTATTGGGGGAAATGTTTGAAACCTGCAACAAAAAATGCTGGAGAAGTTGCACATAGCAACCATCTGCTTCTACAGTACAGTTCTCCTAATGTATCTAGTACATTAAATACAATGATTGGTAGACTCTGGTTGCTAAGGGCAACTTCCCCTCATGTTCTTCCTAGAAGGTTTGATACTGTACTGTACATCTGTCTCATTAGAAGAACACTACTCCAGTGCTGCATCTATAACGGGTGCAAAATGTACACGGGCCCTTCGCTCCAGACCGGGCCCACACTGCACACCCTGCATCCATTGTTGCTTCTCAGCTGCCTCTCTCCCCAGTGCAGCACACAGCAGGGTGTTTGCTGGTACTGGGGAGAGAGTCGGCTGCAGCAGTGTCTATAAAAGTGGGCGAGGGGGCAGCGGGACCCTCCAATATGCCAGGGTCTGGATAAAGAGTACCCGCTATCCGCCTCTTGGTGCCACTGATCACGCCCCTACACCCTGAGGTCATGCCCTCTTGTTTAATGCATACCCTCCAACAGGGCCCATTCCATTAGGTACACAAAAATGCTCTGTTCCTGGACTTCCCTGCCAGTGGCAGTTACAGAGGTGGGACTTCAGCACAGACCAAAATTCAAAGAGGGGGGTCACATCAACTGCCAGTGAGTCCAGGACAGTGATGTTTGGAGTTGCAGTCTGTGTGGCTCCCCTTTTTGAATATTGGACTGTGCTGCAGCCCCACCTCTGTAACTGCCACTGGGAGGGAAGTCCAGAAACAGATCATTTTGTACATAATGGAATGGGCCTTGTTGGAGGGTATGTATAATGACATCCTACCTTGATGACTATAGCTACTCCCTTTGCTTTATCACTGTCCCCAATTGTAAGGCACAACAAAATGTGCTACCCAGATATAAGAGACTGGTAATTAAAATAATCCTGGGTGTCAATAAAAGTATACTGACAGGAACATACTGTAGTAACAGTGATTACAGAATAGAATAGAATCTTTATTTATCATAAAACGTCCAACAATGAACATTAAACGAAAATAAATTGTAAACAATATAGATACAGAAACATTAAAAGAGGTACATATAACTACAGGATTGTGCAAATATCGTGAATAACCCTAGGCATTTAAAATATTTAAAGTGCGAATTGCTACTGGAAAAAAACTCTCCCTATAACGTTTAGTTTTACATAAAACTGAGCGGTATCGCCTATTTGAAGGAAGTAAGGAGAAAAGGTCACTATTTGGATGGGTGGAATCCCTCAGAATACTATTAGTCTTAGAGACAAGTCGCTTTTTAAAAATGTCTTGTAAACTTGGTAAGACAACTCCAATCGTTTTACCTGCAGTTGACACTACCCTCTGTAAAGACTTACGGTCAGTTGCCGAACAGGGGCCAAACCATGCCACAACACCGTAGGTGAGGATACTCTCGATCACACATGAGTAAAAGTTCACCAAAGTTCCCTCACTCATGCTAGCCAAGCGCAGTTTCCTGAGAAAATGTTAGGAACTGGGGGTATCCCCGCCAACCCTAACTCCGTTGCCTCTGGCTGGAATCGACGGACGTGTGCAGTGCTAGGCTTCACCTGGGCCCGTCTCGGCTGAAGGGCGAATTAAGTCCGCCCCACTCCGCTACAGGCAGGTCTTATGTAGGGACAACACGTCCGCCGAGGCCAGAAGAGGACAAGGGGATAAACTAGCTAGACCAAACAATGGCGGGGAACCCCAGAGCCACTGAGGAGTAGTTGACACAGGAAGATGGTGACACAGTGGTAATCCACAAATGACCTGACTATGGGGAGTACAGGTGGACGCAACAATGCGTATAGGTCTAACAATAATACCAAATGACAACAGGGCCTAGATGACTAACCCAATAGAGAATAGCAACAATGCTAAATAGGTGGTACCAATAATTATAATATCTCACTGACGTACAGGAGTAAAAGGATATATTGGGGAGGACCCCAGGGGGGCGTCCCACCGGGACTCACGGTGAGACGGGTGTCTCGCATAGGACCCACAAGGACCACGGCACCACAGCTACCTTCGCCGGTATGGAACACTCGAGATGGTAACAGGTTCTCAGGACAGAAGCAGCAGGTGTCTCAGGATAAGGACGGTGCAGCAGATCGAGGATCCACAAGAGGCCAGACACAACTCAGCAAGACAGACTGGAAGATCAGGAAGACTCACTATAACCGGCGTCGGTCTGAGGTCAGGAAAAGGTCTATAAAGGGGCCTGGACCAATCGTCTGCTGCGAGACCGCCCTCCTGATTAATTATCCCCCATGTGTGCCGCTATTTCCCGCCTGCCGGCGGCTGCCTGGCGTCCCCGTTGCCTAGGCAACCGCTGCGGCAGTGGGGGGACGGGAGCCGGACTGCGTCACGGTTGCCTGGCGACCGCAGCCGGAAGTTCGGGCCCGGAAGTATGCTGACGTCCCGGCTGCTTAGCAACAGTCGGGACGCATACTCTGGGACCCGACGGAGCGTCTGAGAAGCTGACGCCGCGGGTCCCAACAGAAAAAACATACGCTGGTGGGCCTTTTTAACGATAATATTAATATGAGTGCTCCATGTAAGATCTTTAGATATATTTACACCCAGAAATTTAAAGGCATCAACAGTCTCCACCTGTTGACCATTCAAAACCAATGGGCAATATGTAGTCTTGTGTGATTTCCTAAAATCCACAATCATTTCTTTTGTCTTGCTCACGTTTAGGATCAAACAATTTACACTGCTCCATGACTCCAATTTGGATACTTCCAACCTATACTTTGACTCATCATCATCAGAGATGAGCCCCAGTATAGCAATATCATCCGCAAATTTAATAAATTGAACAGAATCAGAGCTGGTAGCACAGTCATAAGTGAATAATGAGTACAACAAGGGGCTCAGAACACATCCCTGGGGGACACCAGTGTTGACTATCAATTCACCAGATACCTGGTTCTTCACCCTAACGACCTGGGGCCTGTTAGATAAAAAATCCAGAATCCATCCACACATGGGCCCACTTAATCCAATACTGGAAAGTTTGCCCACTAGTGTGGATGGGACTACAGTATTAAAGGCCGAACTATAGTCTACGAATAAGATCCGGGCAGAAGATTCCTTTGAGTCAAGATGAGTAGAAATCTTATGAACTAACATAAGCACTGCGTCATCCGTGGATCTATTAGCCTTATAGGCAAACTGAAAGGAGTCAAAGCCAGGAGGGATGCTTTCCTTAACGTGAGCAAGGACCAATCTCTTGAACGCCTTCATAATCAAAGATGTTAAGGCGATCGGTCTGTAGTCATTCAGACTATCAACTTTCCCTTTTTTAGGGACCGGCGTAATAACTGTAGATTTAAAGCACTTAGGCACATAACAGGCACTAAGAGACAAGTTGAAAATAAAGGTAAAAATCCCAGCAAGCTGCTCCGCACATTTTTGCAGGACCTTCCCTTGTATCCCATCAGGGCCTGCGGCCTTTCCTACTTTTGTCCTGGAGAGACACTTCCTAACAGACTCCTCATCCAGTACTAAAAGAGCCCCATCCTCACAATATCTCTCCAAAGGGGGGGAAGACATGGCTTGTTTATCAAAACGGGCATAAAAGGTGTTTAGATCATCCACTAAAGCATCATCGGCAATAGAGTTTTTGTTCGCCTTGTAATCAGTAATATGCTGAATGCCTTTCCAAAGGCATTTCGCATCATTATTTTGGGAAACCATGCGTTCTAGTTTTACAGAAAAAGCCCTTTTTGCTCTAATAATTCCCTTTTTCAAGTTTAACCGGGCAGCTCTAAAGGTAGACAAGTCGCCAGATCTGAAAGCTTTATCCCTCGCCGCCAAAAGGGAACGGACTTCCCCGTTTATCCAGGGTTTGTCGTTTGGAAACAAACGAATTTGCTTCTTAACAGTCACACTATCCATGCAACAATTTAGATATCCCAACACCATTGATGTTAAAGTATCAATATTAACCAAGTCGTGTGTATCTACAGACTCTTCGATAAACAAGTTCCAGTCAGTAAATTCTAGCCTGTCCTGTAACTTAACTAAAGCACCGTCTGGCCAAACAGTTATAACGGATTTTGATGGTTTAACACGCTTTACACAGGAAACATAGGTCGGGATTAAAATCAAAGACACATGATCAGAATGGCCAATATTTGCCTCTCTAAAGGAGCAGTAAGCATCCTTGATATTACAATAAACGTGATCGAGGACATTCTCTCCCCGGGTAGGGCTCTTAACGTATTGATAAAACCGGGGCAGGACAGACTTCAACCGTGCTTGATTGAAGTCTCCTACAATCAGGAATATCCCATTTACAAATTTTAGTTCCAAATTCATTATAACTGAATGGAGTTTATCTAAAGCAGACTCCACATGGGCCTGCGGGGGGATGTACACAGCAACAACAATTACTATGGAAAATTCCCTCGGTAAATAAAAGGGGCGACATTTGACAATCATAAACTCTATGTCAATTGAGCAGAATGAATTCATTAAACTAGCATCAGTACACCACTTATCAGTAACATATACACATAAACAACCTCCTTTAGACTTCCCCGAACTAGCCGTCCTGTCAGCTCTGAACAGGGACCGATCCGAAAGCTGAACAGAAGAGTCCAAAACAGAGTCATTTAGCCAGGTCTCAGATAATATTTTAAGCGAGCAAGATCTAATAAGCTGCTGCCTAGCAATTCTAGCTTGAATTTCGTCCATTTTGTTTGGTAGAGATGTAACATTTGCTGTGAATATACTAGGTACAGCTGGCCGGTAGGGGCACAAACGAAGTCGTACTCTAATACCTGCCCTCTTCCCCCGCTTTTGCTTCCGATCCCTCCTGGGCCTACGTTTCCAGTTTGTGGCGAAAGCCCTCCAATGGTACCCAGAACCCCCCCTCCTATGATGCTCCTGGTCCTGCCGAGAGTGTCCTGACCAGCCGGAGTCCCTTGTACCTCTATGTTCTCCTGCCAAGTTCTCATAGGCAGCCTCAGGGGTCCCTTCTGCTCCACGGGAGGTTTCTGTCCTCCCTGAGCTCGCCTTAGGACACCTGCATTACGGTTTGACAGGTGTACCGCCCCAGTCAAACTCCCCACCTGCCAACAGACAGTTGGTGACTATGCAGCCATATTAAGGCATATTTGCCTACCCTCCCGGAATGGCCGGGAGGTTTCCCGCAAATTGGGTCCCCCTTCCGGCCCCCTAGGAAGGTGGGCAAGTCTCCCGCATTTTTGCCACAGCCCCTGCTTCCCTTTCCCTGCGGTATAAAACTCTGAATTTCGCGGGTCCGTGGGGAGGGGGCCGGGGCTAAAATTATGCGAACCGCGACATTTCGCGGCATTTTAGCCCCTCCCCCATCCACAGACCCGCAAATTGATGCGGCTGCCTGTCATGGGGGCGGGGCTTGCCTCACCCGGCCCCCAAAATGAAGCCTCTACCCACCCCCTTTCACTCCTCTCCGGGCTTCTGTCCGAGAGGAGTTTTAAAAAGTCAGCATGTATGTATTAAGGGGAATGTTCTACAAGTTATTTTTTTTATTACACATTTTATTGCATAGGTTGTAAAAAAAAAATTTCAAGGAGACATTATTTTCCCTGTCAGACAAATTGCAGAGCGCAAGTTAAACTGACATGACTTCCTGACATGTAAACAAAATTCCATGAACATAAACTATAGATTTCGATGAGATATCTCCTCAAGGTTTCTAAAAGACAAAATAACACTATTTAACTTTTTATTACTCAAACAACGGAGTAATATGCTTAAGCGGAACCTACACAAACAAGACAAGACAAAAGGGAAGAAACATAAGGGAGAGGGTGGTAAGACGCCTATATTTACATTCAAGAATTGAGTCGATTGTTGAATATACAGTAGCTCAGTGTGGGACAGATATATAATCTTAAGCGAAGGCAGATATAGGCATATTTAATCATCATGTAGTACTTAATTGTAGTATGAAATATCATGACGTATTCTCATATAGGTGTTGGATTTGCGTCTGGGTCTTGCTAGGTAGAGTCTATATATACCGGACCCATTTTTTGTAGAATCTCATTACTCCCGTTTCTATATCAGGCAAGGTCACCCTTCTTTCCATATATAAAGTATTGAGTAGTATACGTTTGGTTTCTAATATGGTGGGGGCTGACGTTTGATCCAATATTTCATGATCAATTTTCTCGCTATTCCCAGAATTACTGTCATAACTGGTAGAAGAGTCTTTTTCCAACCGTTCCAATCCCACTCACCCATCACAAGTAATAATCACACCTTGGAGTTCCTAGTCACCTTTAATTTAAATATTTTATTGATAAAGGCAATAAGTTTGTTCCAGAACGTTACTATCTTTGCCACACTCTCAAAGGTTATGGAAAAATGTAGCTTTTCTCTGGCCACATTTGACACAGGAGTCAGAGGGTGTGGATCATTTCCTAGACCACATTTAGGTCGACTGTCATTAGGTCGACCACATTGGGTTGACAGGGGGGGGAGGTCGACAGGGTTGTAGGTCGACATGGGAAAGGTCAACAGGTGTTTAGGTCAACATGGGACAAGGTCGACATGGGTTTAGGTCGACAGTCGTTAGGTCGACATGGGTTTTTCAGGTTTTTTATTACCCGAATGTCGACATGGACACAGTTGGAGGTGAGCCGCATCGCTCGCAATGCTTTGGGCATGGTGCCTCGCTGAGCTCGGCACGCTATTTTATTATCCCACCACGCCCTAGAGAATTGTAGGGCATGAAATACCGCCTGTCGGCACATGTCGGCGCAGAAAACAGTGAAAAACCCAACGACTGTTGACCTAAACCCATGTCGACCTTGTCCCATGTCGACGTAAACACCTGTCGACCTTCCCCCCTGTCGACCTAAGTGTGGTCGACAAAATGACCGTATACCGAGTCAGATTCCCCAGGAATCATATGGGCTCTCTGTGCGGGGGCCACATATGCTCTGTACAATATTTACCTCTTGAAGGGAGGCAGAGTGCAGATATTTTAGTGTTTGTTGGCAGTGTTTCAAGATTTCATGGTATTCCAGAAGTGAGGGAACATCAGCCTTCCAGGTCGCCATTGAACTACCCCACTTTTTCTCCCCATAAGTGACCAATGGTACCGTATAATTATAACGTAGCCTAAATACTCCTGTGTGTGCCAATGAGAGAATAGTATTAATTGGGACAGTCTCCGCCACGGTCAGACCAGCTGGCGGCAGAGATGGTTGAGACGGCTACAAATGTCTGATTTGTAGATACATATAAAACTGTGTTTGTGACGAGTCATGTTTCTCTTTCAGATCAGCAAAAGTCGAAGGTGGCCCCCCGGATCATACACATCCCTGATACATACCTCCCAACATGACCCATTCCAGGAGGGACAAAATGCTCTGCTCCTGGACATCCTTGCCAGTGGCAGTTGCAGAGGTGGGACTGCACCACTCTCACAAATTCAAATAGGGGAGCCACACCTGCCAATGACTCCCGGACTGTGGTATTTGGGGTGGCAGTTGTTTGGGCTCCCCTATCTGAATTTTGGACTGTGCTGCAGCCCTGCAACTCTGCAACTACCACTGGCATGGATGGCCAGGAACAGAGCATCTTGTCCTTCCTGAAATGGGTCATACTGGGAGGTATGCTGATAGCCGATAAGTCCTTTTCCCTCCAAAGCAGGAATTGGGGATTATCCAGACCCGGAGTAAATTGTTCTACAAGTTATTAATAGCAAAATAACTGAATGAAAATATCCTCAGATTAGTAATAAGGGGCCAGATGTACTAAGCTTCAAAAATGATAAAATGGAGAGTAATAAACAGCCAACCAGTCATCTCCTGCCTGACATTTTTGAAACACAGTCTGTGACACGGCAGGTAGGAGCTGATTGGCTGACTGTTTATCACTCTCCATTTTATCACTTTTGAAGCTTAGTGCGTCTCCCCCAAGGTCTGATTATCCTACAGCAGGCATGATTTAGCTGGTAACAACATGACATGTTACAAAGCCATTGTGACATCACAGATTGTGACATCACTGTTTATGACATCACACAAGCTCCCCTACTTGAGGAGACACACAGGCTAGGGAGACTCATATCCGTTTGGGAAGCCGACTGAATAGGAAGCAAACCCCGGTATAATTATAACCTCAGTGTTATAAGCGTTTACAGTAACTTATTACTACTCTCTTCTGTGCTGCTGGACACCATGGCAGCACAGCGCAGCCTGCTGCTGCTCTGCACCCTATACCTCATCTGTGGTGTGGAGCTGAGTAGAAGCTGCTACACTTGTCTGAGGACGAGTAAGGACAGGGCGAGCATCTGCCAGTATGCCAGCTCCACAGGCAAGATGGAGGCCCTAGAATGCCTGGCAAAATTAACGAGAGGATTTCTACCTATGGACGCCCTCGTTATCCCGCTTTCACAGATGACCAACATCAGAGACCATCTAGGAGGCTTTAATAAAACCGTCAGAGGGATCAATTCATCGCTCCCTGCTAAGGACTGGACTGCGGCATTTGACCAGAAGATGAAGGAGTACATAATGGACGTGAAAGCGATTGCGGCAAAGAACCCGGCTAAGAAATGTATAAGCGTCTGCGGGAGACAGAAAGCGGCACAGCTGTTCCATTGTGACGATTGCTCAGTGCAGGAATGTTGGCGTATAGGGGCCTGCACAGTGTCCGCTGCAAGACATCTACGCCATGGAACCCGCCGAGACCTACATATTCTGCACTCCGCCTTTTCCCCTCTCCCCCGCAGTAACCGTCACATGGAAGTTTGCGCGGAACATCAGGGTGGCGGACATCAGTTATTTTAAAACCATATCCACAGGACATGACCTGCACATCCATATTAAGCCAACCCGTAAATACCACGAGGGGACGTATGCGTGCCAAATACAAGACGAGGACCATTTCGTAATAGCGCAGATGTTTTATTTCCTCAATGTGACCCGGAGTCGTGAAATAGAATACTCGGAGATGGAGGAGATCTTCAATGATGCCCTGTATTCAGAGGTCAGTCCTGAGCCAGAGCTGGAACATATTGAACAGCAGGAGCCGGTGATCATCACTATTATGGAGCGCTTTAAGGACAAGGTAATGACGAGTCTGCCATTCTGCGTCGTAGTCACCCTCTCCATGGCGGCGGTGCTGATTGCGTTCGCTATATTATTCATGCATGAATACTGTCCAACAAAGAGCACAAGGCATCGGGGTGACATAGTGTGACGCACTACAGAGGTGTCCTCCCTCATCATGGGCCGCGGTCACATTAACTAGAGATGTGCAGGCTCTGATTTACTCTGATTTACTCTGATTTCAAAGCAGGATCTTATTGGCAACAACTGTCATGTGATAGCTATTAAGATCCTGCTTTGAAATCAGAGTAAATCAGAGTAAATCAGAACTTGTAGCCGCACCTTGCCGTCAGCATGTGACGAGGACTTAGCGCCGACTCCGGGATGCCGCAGCAAACAGCGCTGCCTCAAATACTCTGCGCTGCCTCCAGTACTCCGTCATCATCATCTAATAAAATCTTGTTACATCATATTTTTTTCTCATTTCGTTCTTTAGAGTGCGGCTGTCAAACTGTGCTCAGATGCGCCCTGCATTTCGCATACAATATAATTATATACCTTGTCTCCGCATTAAAGTTATGAATCCCATTGGTTATTGGGTAATAAGCCGACCTCCTGCATATTCCTGTAGGCATCTCGTTGGCATCTCCAGTGATGTTGGGATTGCGGCACTGGAGTTGTGGTAGGTCGGGATATCGACCACCTGCACCCCCTTCACCGGCATGGGGCCCGATTCAGACTTAATCGCTGTTGTGCAAGGTGATTGATAGGAAGCCGGCATATGGGGATGGGAACCGTCTGTTTAATGAAAGCACCAAGAAAAACACAGACGTGACTGAATATATGCAGGTGTGCCCAAGCGTTCAGTGCCCATACACGGTGCCTTTTGCCCGTGCAATGCGATACGCGCTCCTGCGCACATCACATTGCACAGCACAAATAGAATGTGCAGCACTGACTTTTTCAACTAGATCGCATCAAAACGCACGCTGCTGTAGCGCATCGCATGTGTTTTGAACACGGTGCAATCTAGCTCCATACACGCAGAGCAAATTGCCCCGAGTATGGGCACCATGAGGGCTGGTAAAGCTTTTAGCACAATGGGACACTGTTAAGTTAACAAGGTAGAGCCAAGGAGTAGACAATAATTCCACGAACAAAACCATGTGCACTGCAGGTGGGGTAGATGTAACTTGTGCAGAGAGAATTAGATTTGGGTGGGGTTTTACTGCAAAGTGAGATCTATATTGCAGTGCAAAAACAAAGCAGCCAGTATTTACCCTGCACAGAAACAAAATACCTCTAATTCTCTCTGCACGTGTTATATCTGACCCCCCCCCCCCCCTGCAGTGCACATGGTTTTGTACATTTGAGAAGGAAATTGCCTTTACGAGTGAACCAGAATAAGGGCCTACTGTAAGTGTGGATACACAAAGGTAGTAAATGACAATAACACACAACACATCGCTATGGAGTAGGCATGGCCGGCACGAGGGAAATAAGGAGTGGAGCCACCAAACAGACTACGGCATACCTCCCAACTGTTCCAATTTTTGTGGCACAGTCCTGTTTTTTGGGGACTGTCCTGCATCCCACTCACGGCCGGCAGTGTCCTGCGGTAAGGAAGGCAGTTGGGAGTCCTTCCTGGCCGTTACTGCTCTGCTGAGCGCATGCACACAGTATCTACTCAGGGAGACAAAGAGGCTGGAGGCATGGACATGCACCCGCAGCAGCGAAAATGGGGGTGTGGCCTAGCGGACTAATGCAATTATAGATTTTATAGCCCCCATACTCTATGCAACTTCTCTAAGGGGAGAATTTGTATCCGATACTCCTAGATACATTCCATGCTGTCCTTCCACATGTAATGTGTCGCATACCACCCCCCCCTCCCTGCCTACGGGAGGGGGTCTTACTCAAATGGCTGGACGTGCAGCACGTCTGACCTCTGGTTTCTTGCACATGGGACTGCGCATGTCATACACCTGCGATTTGGGATGATTTCACACGATTTCTCAGCCAGATCTGCCGGAATCGGGTGAAATCAGGCCTACTGTGAATAGTGTATGCAGCTGCCTAGATTCGTACCATTATGTTTAGTGAAAACATTTATACAATTGGTTTTTGGATCCCCCGACAGGAAGTAGATAAAAGCCTCGCCAATCTGGAATAATAATATCTCTGTGTTTTCCTCCTTACCTAGAGTAGTCTCTCTCCAATCCACACAGAAAGTGCACAACAATATGGTTGTAAATACAGCTAAAGGAGGAGGAGGAGGAGGGTCACTATATTATCACATGTGCAAAATACATCTGGGAGCAATGCTGACATAACGAGCAGTAACTTCTGCTCTCCTGTAACAGTCGGGGGGAGGGAGAAGTAATCCCCAGAATCCCCCATTCTGTTGCCAAGGCCCAATAATCTGCTTTTACTAGAAAACATTTATTTATTTTCATTCTTTTGGATTCAAAATTTACGTTTGTTCTATTGGGGGAAATGTTTGAAACTTGCAACAAAAAATGCTGGAGAAGTTGCACATAGCAACCATCTGCTTCTACAGTACAGTTCTCCTAATGTATCTAGTACATTAAATACAATGATTGGTAGACTCTGGTTGCTAAGGGCAACTTCCCCTCATGTTCTTCCTAGAAGGTTTGATACTGTACTGTACATCTGTCTCATTAGAAGAACACTACTCCAGTGCTGCATCTATAACGGGTGCAAAATGTACACGGGCCCTTCGCTCCAGACCGGGCCCACACTGCACACCCTGCATCCATTGTTGCTTCTCAGCTGCCTCTCTCCCCAGTGCAGCACACAGCAGGGTGTTTGCTGGTACTGGGGAGAGAGTCGGCTGCAGCAGTGTCTATAAAAGTGGGCGAGGGGGCAGCGGGACCCTCCAATATGCCAGGGTCTGGATAAAGAGTACCCGCTATCCGCCTCTTGGTGCCACTGATCACACCCCTACACCCTGAGGTCATGCCCTCTTGTTTAATGCATACCCTCCAACAGGGCCCATTCCATTAGGTACACAAAAATGCTCTGTTCCTGGACTTCCCTGCCAGTGGCAGTTACAGAGGTGGGACTTCAGCACAGACCAAAATTCAAAGAGGGGGGTCACATCAACTGCCAGTGAGTCCAGGACAGTGATGTTTGGAGTTGCAGTAGGTGTGGCTCCCCTTTTTGAATATTGGACTGTGCTGCAGCCCCACCTCTGTAACTGCCACTGGGAGGGAAGTCCAGAAACAGATCATTTTGTACATAATGGAATGGGCCTTGTTGGAGGGTATGTATAATGACATCCTACCTTGATGACTATAGCTACTCCCTTTGCTTTATCACTGTCCCCAATTGTTAGGCACAACAAAATGTGCTACCCAGATATAAGAGACTGGTAATTAAAATAATCCTGGGTGTCAATAAAAGTATACTGACAGGAACATACTGTAGTAACAGTGATTACAGAATAGAATAGAATCTTTATTTATCATAAAACGTCCAACAATGAACATTAAACGAAAATAAATTGTAAACAATATAGATACAGAAACATTAAAAGAGGTACATATAACTACAGGATTGTGCAAATATCGTGAATAACCCTAGGCATTTAAAATATTTAAAGTGCGAATTGCTACTGGAAAAAAACTCTCCCTATAACGTTTAGTTTTACATAAAACTGAGCGGTATCGCCTATTTGAAGGAAGTAAGGAGAAAAGGTCACTATTTGGATGGGTGGAATCCCTCAGAATACTATTAGTCTTAGAGACAAGTCGCTTTTTAAAAATGTCTTGTAAACTTGGTAAGACAACTCCAATCGTTTTACCTGCAGTTGACACTACCCTCTGTAAAGACTTACGGTCAGTTGCCGAACAGGGGCCAAACCATGCCACAACACCGTAGGTGAGGATACTCTCGATCACACATGAGTAAAAGTTCACCAAAGTTCCCTCACTCATGCTAGCCAAGCGCAGTTTCCTGAGAAAATGTTAGGAACTGGGGGTATCCCCGCCAACCCTAACTCCGTTGCCTCTGGCTGGAATCGACGGACGTGTGCAGTGCTAGGCTTCACCTGGGCCCGTCTCGGCTGAAGGGCGAATTAAGTCCGCCCCACTCCGCTACAGGCAGGTCTTATGTAGGGACAACACGTCCGCCGAGGCCAGAAGAGGACAAGGGGATAAACTAGCTAGACCAAACAATGGCGGGGAACCCCAGAGCCACTGAGGAGTAGTTGACACAGGAAGATGGTGACACAGTGGTAATCCACAAATGACCTGACTATGGGGAGTACAGGTGGACGCAACAATGCGTATAGGTCTAACAATAATACCAAATGACAACAGGGCCTAGATGACTAACCCAATAGAGAATAGCAACAATGCTAAATAGGTGGTACCAATAATTATAATATCTCACTGACGTACAGGAGTAAAAGGATATATTGGGG
This sequence comes from Crinia signifera, assembly GCF_055691185.1. Taxonomy (NCBI): domain Eukaryota; kingdom Metazoa; phylum Chordata; class Amphibia; order Anura; family Myobatrachidae; genus Crinia; species Crinia signifera. Next base: position 109,811,255 of record NC_139217.1, on the reverse strand, counting down.
AGGACCCCAGGGGGGCGTCCCACCGGGACTCACGGTGAGACGGGTGTCTCGCATAGGACCCACAAGGACCACGGCACCACAGCTACCTTCGCCGGTATGGAACACTCGAGATGGTAACAGGTTCTCAGGACAGAAGCAGCAGGTGTCTCAGGATAAGGACGGTGCAGCAGATCGAGGATCCACAAGAGGCCAGACACAACTCAGCAAGACAGACTGGAAGATCAGGAAGACTCACTATAACCGGCGTCGGTCTGAGGTCAGGAAAAGGTCTATAAAGGGGCCTGGACCAATCGTCTGCTGCGAGACCGCCCTCCTGATTAATTATCCCCCATGTGTGCCGCTATTTCCCGCCTGCCGGCGGCTGCCTGGCGTCCCCGTTGCCTAGGCAACCGCTGCGGCAGTGGGGGGACGGGAGCCGGACTGCGTCACGGTTGCCTGGCGACCGCAGCCGGAAGTTCGGGCCCGGAAGTATGCTGACGTCCCGGCTGCTTAGCAACAGTCGGGACGCATACTCTGGGACCCGACGGAGCGTCTGAGAAGCTGACGCCGCGGGTCCCAACAGAAAAAACATACGCTGGTGGGCCTTTTTAACGATAATATTAATATGAGTGCTCCATGTAAGATCTTTAGCTATATTTACACCCAGAAATTTAAAGGCATCAACAGTCTCCACCTGTTGACCATTCAAAACCAATGGGCAATATGTAGTCTTGTGTGATTTCCTAAAATCCACAATCATTTCTTTTGTCTTGCTCACGTTTAGGATCAAACAATTTACACTGCTCCATGACTCCAATTTGGATACTTCCAACCTATACTTTGACTCATCATCATCAGAGATGAGCCCCAGTATAGCAATATCATCCGCAAATTTAATAAATTGAACAGAATCAGAGCTGGTAGCACAGTCATAAGTGAATAATGAGTACAACAGGGGGCTCAGAACACATCCCTGGGGGACACCAGTGTTGACTATCAATTCACCAGATACCTGGTTCTTCACCCTAACGACCTGGGGCCTGTTAGATAAAAAATCCAGAATCCATCCACACATGGGCCCACTTAATCCAATACTGGAAAGTTTGCCCACTAGTGTGGATGGGACTACAGTATTAAAGGCCGAACTATAGTCTACGAATAAGATCCGGGCAGAAGATCCCTTTGAGTCAAGATGAGCAGAAATCTTATGAACTAACATAAGCACTGCGTCATCCGTGGATCTATTAGCCTTATAGGCAAACTGAAAGGAGTCAAAGCCAGGAGGGATGCTTTCCTTAACGTGAGCAAGGACCAATCTCTTGAACGCCTTCATAATCAAAGATGTTAAGGCGATCGGTCTGTAGTCATTCAGACTATCAACTTTCCCTTTTTTAGGGACCGGCGTAATAACTGTAGATTTAAAGCACTTAGGCACATAACAGGCACTAAGAGACAAGTTGAAAATAAAGGTAAAAATCCCAGCAAGCTGCTCCGCACATTTTTGCAGGACCTTCCCTTGTATCCCATCAGGGCCTGCGGCCTTTCCTACTTTTGTCCTGGAGAGACACTTCCTAACAGACTCCTCATCCAGTACTAAAAGAGCCCCATCCTCACAATATCTCTCCAAAGGGGGGGAAGACATGGCTTGCTTATCAAAACGGGCATAAAAGGTGTTTAGATCATCCACTAAAGCATCATCGGCAATAGAGTTTTTGTTCGCCTTGTAATCAGTAATATGCTGAATGCCTTTCCAAAGGCATTTCGCATCATTATTTTGGGAAACCATGCGTTCTAGTTTTACAGAAAAAGCCCTTTTTGCTCTAATAATTCCCTTTTTCAAGTTTAACCGGGCAGCTCTAAAGGTAGACAAGTCGCCAGATCTGAAAGCTTTATCCCTCGCCGCCAAAAGGGAACGGACTTCCCCGTTTATCCAGGGTTTGTCGTTTGGAAACAAACGAATTTGCTTCTTAACAGTCACACTATCAATGCAACAATTTAGATATCCCAACACCATTGATGTTAAAGTATCAATATTAACCAAGTCGTGTGTATCTACAGACTCTTCGATAAACAAGTTCCAGTCAGTAAATTCTAGCCTGTCCTGTAACTTAACTAAAGCACCGTCTGGCCAAACAGTTATAACGGATTTTGATGGTTTAACACGCTTTACACAGGAAACATAGGTCGGGATTAAAATCAAAGACACATGATCAGAATGGCCAATATTTGCCTCTCTAAAGGAGCAGTAAGCATCCTTGATATTACAATAAACGTGATCGAGGACATTCTCTCCCCGGGTAGGGCTCTTAACGTATTGATAAAACCGGAGCAGGACAGACTTCAACCGTGCTTGATTGAAGTCTCCTACAATCAGGAATATCCCATTTACAAATTTTAGTTCCAAATTCATTATAACTGAATGGAGTTTATCTAAAGCAGACTCCACATGGGCCTGCGGGGGGATGTACACAGCAACAACAATTACTATGGAAAATTCCCTCGGTAAATAAAAGGGGCGACATTTGACAATCATAAACTCTGGGGGACATTTACCAAAATGGATTCGTAGAAAAAAGGTGTATTCGTAGGGAGAAATACACCTTTTTTTTACGAATTTGTATTTTCGGGATTTACAATCCCAAAAATACAACAATTCGTAGTCCTAAAGATGGAACATTCGTATTTGTAGTTACAAATACGAATGTCTACACCATCGATAGGATACGACAGAAATCACCATTCAAAAGAATGGTGGTTTCTGATTTACTAAGCAGCCGTACTGACAATACGGCTGCTTAGTGGTGTGAAACACCCACGCAAATACGACAGGAAAATAGAACACCATTTTCCTGTTCTATTTGCGTTTTAGCCTGCACGGATCAGTCAGATCCGTGCAGGCTGCAGTGTAAAAAAATAGAAAAAATAAATAAATTAAAAAAAAAAACGGCGTGGGGTCCCCCCCACAGCCATAACCAGCACCAGGCTGAAGGAGCCGGGGCCGGTGTAAAAATCAGGGAGCCCGACAAATAGGGGTTCCCCGATTTTTAACAACCAGCCCCAGGCTCCAGGTCCGGGGCTGGTTCCCAAAATACGGGGGACAAAATGAGTAGGGGTCCCCCGTATTTTAAGAACCAGCCCCAGGCACAACCAGCCGGCAGGGTAATGTCACAGCCGGGGGACACTTATAATATAAGGTCCCGCGGCCAAAACATTCTCCCTACCGACCAGTCAGCCTGGCCAGGGGCCCTGGGGGAGTGGGGACCCCCCCAATAAAGGGGTCCCCCCCCTCCAGGACTTACCTGACCAGGCTGAAGCCTGGTGCTGTCCTCGATGCCCCTGGGCGGTGGGCATCGAGCTGATAAATGTTGTAAAAAATAGATAAACCATTGTTTTTTACTGTGGCACTACAAGTGCCAGCAAGCCTCCCCAGCAAGCTGGGACTTGGAGAACCACAAGTCCCAGCCTGCTGGGCATTAAAGGGCCCGCTGGCACTTGTAGTTCTACAGTTAAAAAAATAGTGCACAAAACACACTGACACACTTTTAAAATAAAACTTTATTACACACAAAGCCCACACATACTAATACTTACCTATCTTCTCTCCGTAGGTAGCCCTGATGTCCTGTGTCGGCGTCTTCTGGTCCTGTGTCGTCTTCTTCCTCCATGTCGACCGTCGCTGTCGCCGTCCGGATCCGACGAAATCCATTTGGGAAGCTGTGGAAGGAAACCATACTCACCTGTCCCAGCGCGACGTAGTCCAGGTAAGGGTCTTTGCAAAAAAACAAAACGCACACCCGAATCCAAGCGGACACGACGGAGACACACGTGTGTTTGTTTACATCGTGCGGCTCCGCCTCCCGAATGCCGCTATTGGCCGCCTTGCGGCCTAGCGGCCAATCAGGAGCCGCTAGGCCGCAAGGCGGCCAATAGCGGCATTCGGGAGGCGGAGCCGCACGATGTAAACACCGTGCGGCTCCCTGCTTGTCCGGCTGGATTCGGGTGTGCGTTTTGTTGTTTTGCAAAGACCCTTACCTGGACTACGTCGCGCTGGGACAGGTGAGTATGGTTTCCTTCCACAGCTTCCCAAATGGATTTCGTCGGATCCGGACGGCGACAGCGACGGTCGACATGGAGGAAGAAGACGACACAGGACCAGAAGACGCCGACACAGGACATCAGGGCTACCTACGGAGAGAAGATAGGTAAGTATAAGTATGTGTGGGCTTTGTGTGTAATAAAGTTTTATTTTAAAAGTGTGTCAGTGTGTTTTGTGCACTATTTTTTTAACTGTAGAACTACAAGTGCCAGCGGGCCCTTTAATGCCCAGCAGGCTGGGACTTGTGGTTCTCCAAGTCCCAGCTTGCTGGGGAGGCTTGCTGGCACTTGTAGTGCCACAGTAAAAAACAATGGTTTATCTATTTTTTACAACATTTATCAGCTCGATGCCCACCGCCCAGGGGCATCGAGGACAGCACCAGGCTTCAGCCTGGTCAGGTAAGTCCTGGAGGGGGGGGACCCCTTTATTGGGGGGGTCCCCACTCCCCCAGGGCCCCTGGCCAGGCTGACTGGTCGGTAGGGAGAATGTTTTGGCCGCGGGACCTTATATTATAAGTGTCCCCCGGCTGTGACATTACCCTGCCGGCTGGTTGTGCCTGGGGCTGGTTCTTAAAATACGGGGGACCCCTACTCATTTTGTCCCCCGTATTTTGGGAACCAGCCCCGGACCTGGAGCCTGGGGCTGGTTGTTAAAAATCGGGGAACCCCTATTTGTCGGGCTCCCTGATTTTTAATTACCGGCCCCGGCTCCTTCAGCCTGGTGCTGGTTATAGCTGTGGGGGGGACCCCACGCCGTTTTTTTTTTTAATTATTTATTTTTCTATTTTTTTTTACACCTTGCAGCCTGCACGGATCTGACTGATCCGTGCAGGCTGCTAGAAATAATTCGTATTAGCAGCCGTATATACGGCCGCTAATACGAATCATTACACCATCGGAGGGTTACAAAGCAGTCGTATCTGACTGCTTTGTAACTGATCCTCCGGAACACGACTTTGCATACGACTTAAACAGTCGTATGCAGTCGTAGGGAAAATACCAATACGAAAAACTAGGTTTTTCATATTGGTAAATTTCCCCCTCTATGTCAATTGAGCAGAATGAATTCATTAAACTAGCATCAGTACACCACTTATCAGTAACATATACACATAAACAACCTCCTTTAGACTTCCCCGAACTAGCCGTCCTGTCAGCTCTGAACAGGGACCGATCCGAAAGCTGAACAGAAGAGTCCAAAACAGAGTCATTTAGCCAGGTCTCAGATAATATTTTAAGCGAGCAAGATCTAATAAGCTGCTGCCTAGCAATTCTAGCTTGAATTTCGTCTATTTTGTTTGGTAGAGATGTAACATTTGCTGTGAATATACTAGGTACAGCTGGCCGGTAGGGGCACAAACGAAGTCGTACTCTAATACCTGCCCTCTTCCCCCGCTTTTGCTTCCGATCCCTCCTGGGCCTACGTTTCCAGTTTGTGGCGAAAGCCCTCCAATGGTACCCAGAACCCCCCCTCCTATGATGCTCCTGGTCCTGCCGAGAGTGTCCTGACCAGCCGGAGTCCCTTGTACCTCTATGTTCTCCTGCCAAGTTCTCATAGGCAGCCTCAGGGGTCCCTTCTGCTCCACGGGAGGTTTCTGTCCTCCCTGAGCTCGCCTTAGGACACCTGCGTTACGGTTTGACAGGTGTACCGCCCCAGTCAAACTCCCCACCTGCCAACAGACAGTTGGTGACTATGCAGCCATATTAAGGCATATTTGCCTACCCTCCCGGAATGGCCGGGAGGTTTCCCGCAAATTGGGTCCCCCTTCCGGCCCCCTAGGAAGGTGGGCAAGTCTCCCGCATTTTTGCCACAGCCCCTGCTTCCCTTTCCCTGCGGTATAAAACTCTGAATTTCGCGGGTCCGTGGGGAGGGGGCCGGGGCTAAAATTATGCGAACCGCGACATTTCGCGGCATTTTAGCCCCTCCCCCATCCACAGACCCGCAAATTGATGCGGCTGCCTGTCATGGGGGCGGGGCTTGCCTCACCCGGCCCCCAAAATGAAGCCTCTACCCACCCCCTTTCACTCCTCTCCGGGCTTCTGTCCGAGAGGAGTTTTAAAAAGTCAGCATGTATGTATTAAGGGGAATGTTCTACAAGTTATTTTTTTTATTACACATTTTATTGCATAGGTTGTAAAAAAAAAATTTCAAGGAGACATTATTTTCCCTGTCAGACAAATTGCAGAGCGCAAGTTAAACTGACATGACTTCCTGACATGTAAACAAAATTCCATGAACATAAACTATAGATTTCGATGAGATATCTCCTCAAGGTTTCTAAAAGACAAAATAACACTATTTAACTTTTTATTACTCAAACAACGGAGTAATATGCTTAAGCGGAACCTACACAAACAAGACAAGACAAAAGGGAAGAAACATAAGGGAGAGGGTGGTAAGACGCCTATATTTACATTCAAGAATTGAGTCGATTGTTGAATATACAGTAGCTCAGTGTGGGACAGATATATAATCTTAAGCGAAGGCAGATATAGGCATATTTAATCATCATGTAGTACTTAATTGTAGTATGAAATATCATGACGTATTCTCATATAGGTGTTGGATTTGCGTCTGGGTCTTGCTAGGTAGAGTCTATATATACCGGACCCATTTTTTGTAGAATCTCATTACTCCCGTTTCTATATCAGGCAAGGTCACCCTTCTTTCCATATATAAAGTATTGAGTAGTATACGTTTGGTTTCTAATATGGTGGGGGCTGACGTTTGATCCAATATTTCATGATCAATTTTCTCGCTATTCCCAGAATTACTGTCATAACTGGTAGAAGAGTCTTTTTCCAACCGTTCCAATCCCACTCACCCATCACAAGTAATAATCACACCTTGGAGTTCCTAGTCACCTTTAATTTAAATATTTTATTGATAAAGGCAATAAGTTTGTTCCAGAACGTTACTATCTTTGCCACACTCTCAAAGGTTATGGAAAAATGTAGCTTTTCTCTGGCCACATTTGACACAGGAGTCAGAGGGTGTGGATCATTTCCTAGACCACATTTAGGTCGACTGTCATTAGGTCGACCACATTGGGTTGACAGGGGGGGAGGTCGACAGGGTTGTAGGTCGACATGGGAAAGGTCAACAGGTGTTTAGGTCAACATGGGACAAGGTCGACATGGGTTTAGGTCGACAGTCGTTAGGTCGACATGGGTTTTTCAGGTTTTTTATTACCCGAATGTCGACATGGACACAGTTGGAGGTGAGCCGCATCGCTCGCAATGCTTTGGGCATGGTGCCTCGCTGAGCTCGGCACGCTATTTTATTATCCCACCACGCCCTAGAGAATTGTAGGGCATGAAATACCGCCTGTCGGCACATGTCGGCGCAGAAAACAGTGAAAAACCCAACGACTGTTGACCTAAACCCATGTCGACCTTGTCCCATGTCGACGTAAACACCTGTCGACCTTCCCCCCTGTCGACCTAAGTGTGGTCGACAAAATGACCGTATACCGAGTCAGATTCCCCAGGAATCATATGGGCTCTCTGTGCGGGGGCCACATATGCTCTGTACAATATTTACCTCTTGAAGGGAGGCAGAGTGCAGATATTTTAGTGTTTGTTGGCAGTGTTTCAAGATTTCATGGTATTCCAGAAGTGAGGGAACATCAGCCTTCCAGGTCGCCATTGAACTACCCCACTTTTTCTCCCCATAAGTGACCAATGGTACCGTATAATTATAACGTAGCCTAAATACTCCTGTGTGTGCCAATGAGAGAATAGTATTAATTGGGACAGTCTCCGCCACGGTCAGACCAGCTAGCGGCAGAGATGGTTGAGACGGCTACAAATGTCTGATTTGTAGATACATATAAAACTGTGTTTGTGACGAGTCATGTTTCTCTTTCAGATCAGCAAAAGTCGAAGGTGGCCCCCCGGATCATACACATCCCTGATACATACCTCCCAACATGACCCATTCCAGGAGGGACAAAATGCTCTGCTCCTGGACATCCTTGCCAGTGGCAGTTGCAGAGGTGGGACTGCACCACTCTCACAAATTCAAATAGGGGAGCCACACCTGCCAATGACTCCCGGACTGTGGTATTTGGGGTGGCAGTTGTTTGGGCTCCCCTATCTGAATTTTGGACTGTGCTGCAGCCCTGCAACTCTGCAACTACCACTGGCATGGATGGCCAGGAACAGAGCATCTTGTCCTTCCTGAAATGGGTCATACTGGGAGGTATGCTGATAGCCGATAAGTCCTTTTCCCTCCAAAGCAGGAATTGGGGATTATCCAGACCCGGAGTAAATTGTTCTACAAGTTATTAATAGCAAAATAACTGAATGAAAATATCCTCAGATTAGTAATAAGGGGCCAGATGTACTAAGCTTCAAAAATGATAAAATGGAGAGTGATAAACAGCCAACCAGTCATCTCCTGCCTGACATTTTTCAAACACAGTCTGTGACACGGCAGGTAGGAGCTGATTGGCTGACTGTTTATCACTCTCCATTTTATCACTTTTGAAGCTTAGTGCGTCTCCCCCAAGGTCTGATTATCCTACAGCAGGCATGATTTCGCTGGTAACAACATGACATGTTACAAAGCCATTGTGACATCACAGATTGTGACATCACTGTTTATGACATCACACAAGCTCCCCTACTTGAGGAGACACACAGGCTAGGGAGACTCATATCCGTTTGGGAAGCCGACTGAATAGGAAGCAAACCCCGGTATAATTATAACCTCAGTGTTATAAGCGTTTACAGTAACTTATTACTACTCTCTTCTGTGCTGCTGGACACCATGGCAGCACAGCGCAGCCTGCTGCTGCTCTGCACCCTATACCTCATCTGTGGTGTGGAGCTGAGTAGAAGCTGCTACACTTGTCTGAGGACGAGTAAGGACAGGGCGAGCATCTGCCAGTATGCCAGCTCCACAGGCAAGATGGAGGCCCTAGAATGCCTGGCAAAATTAACGAGAGGATTTCTACCTATGGACGCCCTCGTTATCCCGCTTTCACAGATGACCAACATCAGAGACCATCTAGGAGGCTTTAATAAAACCGTCAGAGGGATCAATTCATCGCTCCCTGCTAAGGACTGGACTGCGGCATTTGACCAGAAGATGAAGGAGTACATAATGGACGTGAAAGCGATTGCGGCAAAGAACCCGGCTAAGAAATGTATAAGCGTCTGCGGGAGACAGAAAGCGGCACAGCTGTTCCATTGTGACGATTGCTCAGTGCAGGAATGCCAGGCGCCTGCACAGTGTCCGCTGCAAGACATCTACGCCATGGAACCCGCCGAGACCTACATATTCTGCACTCCGCCTTTTCCCCTCTCCCCCGCAGTAACCGTCACATGGAAGTTTGCGCGGAACATCAGGGTGGCGGACATCAGTTATTTTAAAACCATATCCACAGGACATGACCTGCACATCCATATTAAGCCAACCCGTAAATACCACGAGGGGACGTATGCGTGCCAAATACAAGACGAGGACCATTTCGTAATAGCGCAGATGTTTTATTTCCTCAATGTGACCCGGAGTCGTGAAATAGAATACTCGGAGATGGAGGAGATCTTCAATGATGCCCTGTATTCAGAGGTCAGTCCTGAGCCAGAGCTGGAACATATTGAACAGCAGGAGCCGGTGATCATCACTATTATGGAGCGCTTTAAGGACAAGGTAATGACGAGTCTGCCATTCTGCGTCGTAGTCACCCTCTCCATGGCGGCGGTGCTGATTGCGTTCGCTATATTATTCATGCATGAATACTGTCCAACAAAGAGCACAAGGCATCGGGGTGACATAGTGTGACGCACTACAGAGGTGTCCTCCCTCATCATGGGCCGCGGTCACATTAACTAGAGATGTGCAGGCTCTGATTTACTCCGATTTACTCTGATTTCAAAGCAGGATCTTATTGGCAACAACTGTCATGTGATAGCTATTAAGATCCTGCTTTGAAATCAGAGTAAATCAGAGTAAATCAGAACTTGTAGCCGCACCTTGCCGTCAGCATGTGACGAGGACTTAGCGCCGACTCCGGGATGCCGCAGCAAACAGCGCTGCCTCAAATACTCTGCGCTGCCTCCAGTACTCCGTCATCATCATCTAATAAAATCTTGTTACATCATATTTTTTTCTCATTTCGTTCTTTAGAGTGCGGCTGTCAAACTGTGCTCAGATGCGCCCTGAATTTCGCATACAATATAATTATATACCTTGTCTCCGCATTAAAGTTATGAATCCCATTGGTTATTGGGTAATAAGCCGACCTCCTGCATATTCCTGTAGGCATCTCGTTGGCATCTCCAGTGATGTTGGGATTGCGGCACTGGAGTTGTGGTAGGTCGGGATATCGACCACCTGCACCCCCTTCACCGGCATGGGGCCCGATTCAGACTTAATCGCTGTTGTGCAAGGTGATTGATAGGAAGCCGGCATATGGGGATGGGAACCGTCTGTTTAATGAAAGCACCAAGAAAAACACAGACGTGACTGAATATATGCATGTGTGCCCAAGCGTTCAGTGCCCATACACGGTGCCTTTTGCCCGTGCAATGCGATACGCGCTCCTGCGCACATCACATTGCACAGCACAAATAGAATGTGCAGCACTGACTTTTTCAACTAGATCGCATCAAAACGCACGCTGCTGTAGCGCATCGCATGTGTTTTGAACACGGTGCAATCTAGCTCCATACACGCAGAGCAAATTGCCCCGAGTATGGGCACCATGAGGGCTGGTAAAGCTTTTAGCACAATGGGACACTGTTAAGTTAACAAGGTAGAGCCAAGGAGTAGACAATAATTCCACGAACAAAACCATGTGCACTGCAGGTGGGGTAGATGTAACTTGTGCAGAGAGAATTAGATTTGGGTGGGGTTTTACTGCAAAGTGAGATCTATATTGCAGTGCAAAAACAAAGCAGCCAGTATTTACCCTGCACAGAAACAAAATACCTCTAATTCTCTCTGCACGTGTTATATCTGACCCCCCCCCCCCCCCTGCAGTGCACATGGTTTTGTACATTTGAGAAGGAAATTGCCTTTACGAGTGAACCAGAATAAGGGCCTACTGTAAGTGTGGATACACAAAGGTAGTAAATGACAATAACACACAACACATCGCTATGGAGTAGGCATGGCCGGCACGAGGGAAATAAGGAGTGGAGCCACCAAACAGACTACGGCATACCTCCCAACTGTTCCAATTTTTGTGGCACAGTCCTGTTTTTTGGGGACTGTCCTGCATCCCACTCACGGCCGGCAGTGTCCTGCGGTAAGGAAGGCAGTTGGGAGTCCTTCCTGGCCGTTACTGCTCTGCTGAGCGCATGCACACAGTATCTACTCAGGGAGACAAAGAGGCTGGAGGCATGGACATGCACCCGCAGCAGCGAAAATGGGGGTGTGGCCTAGCGGACTAATGCAATTATAGATTTTATAGCCCCCATACTCTATGCAACTTCTCTAAGGGGAGAATTTGTATCCGATACTCCTAGATACATTCCATGCTGTCCTTCCACATGTAATGTGTCGCATACCACCCCCCCCTCCCTGCCTACGGGAGGGGGTCTTACTCAAATGGCTGGACGTGCAGCACGTCTGACCTCTGGTTTCTTGCACATGGGACTGCGCATGTCATACACCTGCGATTTGGGATGATTTCACACGATTTCTCAGCCAGATCTGCCGGAATCGGGTGAAATCAGGCCTACTGTGAATAGTGTATGCAGCTGCCTAGATTCGTACCATTATGTTTAGTGAAAACATTTATACAATTGGTTTTTGGATCCCCCGACAGGAAGTAGATAAAAGCCTCGCCAATCTGGAATAATAATATCTCTGTGTTTTCCTCCTTACCTAGAGTAGTCTCTCTCCAATCCACACAGAAAGTGCACAACAATATGGTTGTAAATACAGCTAAAGGAGGAGGAGGAGGAGGGTCACTATATTATCACATGTGCAAAATACATCTGGGAGCAATGCTGACATAACGAGCAGTAACTTCTGCTCTCCTGTAACAGTCGGGGGGAGGGAGAAGTAATCCCCAGAATCCCCCATTCTGTTGCCAAGGCCCAATAATCTGCTTTTACTAGAAAACATTTATTTATTTTCATTCTTTTGGATTCAAAATTTACGTTTGTTCTATTGGGGGAAATGTTTGAAACTTGCAACAAAAAATGCTGGAGAAGTTGCACATAGCAACCATCTGCTTCTACAGTACAGTTCTCCTAATGTATCTAGTACATTAAATACAATGATTGGTAGACTCTGGTTGCTAAGGGCAACTTCCCCTCATGTTCTTCCTAGAAGGTTTGATACTGTACTGTACATCTGTCTCATTAGAAGAACACTACTCCAGTGCTGCATCTATAACGGGTGCAAAATGTACACGGGCCCTTCGCTCCAGACCGGGCCCACACTGCACACCCTGCATCCATTGTTGCTTCTCAGCTGCCTCTCTCCCCAGTGCAGCACACAGCAGGGTGTTTGCTGGTACTGGGGAGAGAGTCGGCTGCAGCAGTGTCTATAAAAGTGGGCGAGGGGGCAGCGGGACCCTCCAATATGCCAGGGTCTGGATAAAGAGTACCCGCTATCCGCCTCTTGGTGCCACTGATCACACCCCTACACCCTGAGGTCATGCCCTCTTGTTTAATGCATACCCTCCAACAGGGCCCATTCCATTAGGTACACAAAAATGCTCTGTTCCTGGACTTCCCTGCCAGTGGCAGTTACAGAGGTGGGACTTCAGCACAGACCAAAATTCAAAGAGGGGGGTCACATCAACTGCCAGTGAGTCCAGGACAGTGATGTTTGGAGTTGCAGTAGGTGTGGCTCCCCTTTTTGAATATTGGACTGTGCTGCAGCCCCACCTCTGTAACTGCCACTGGGAGGGAAGTCCAGAAACAGATCATTTTGTACATAATGGAATGGGCCTTGTTGGAGGGTATGTATAATGACATCCTACCTTGATGACTATAGCTACTCCCTTTGCTTTATCACTGTCCCCAATTGTAAGGCACAACAAAATGTGCTACCCAGATATAAGAGACTGGTAATTAAAATAATCCTGGGTGTCAATAAAAGTATACTGACAGGAACATACTGTAGTAACAGTGATTACAGAATAGAATAGAATCTTTATTTATCATAAAACGTCCAACAATGAACATTAAACGAAAATAAATTGTAAACAATATAGATACAGAAACATTAAAAGAGGTACATATAACTACAGGATTGTGCAAATATTGTGAATAACCCTAGGCATTTAAAATATTTAAAGTGCGAATTGCTACTGGAAAAAAACTCTCCCTATAACGTTTAGTTTTACATAAAACTGAGCGGTATCGCCTATTTGAAGGAAGTAAGGAGAAAAGGTCACTATTTGGATGGGTGGAATCCCTCAGAATACTATTAGTCTTAGAGACAAGTCGCTTTTTAAAAATGTCTTGTAAACTTGGTAAGACAACTCCAATCGTTTTACCTGCAGTTGACACTACCCTCTGTAAAGACTTACGGTCAGTTGCCGAACAGGGGCCAAACCATGCCACAACACCGTAGGTGAGGATACTCTCGATCACACATGAGTAAAAGTTCACCAAAGTTCCCTCACTCATGCTAGCCAAGCGCAGTTTCCTGAGAAAATGTTAGGAACTGGGGGTATCCCCGCCAACCCTAACTCCGTTGCCTCTGGCTGGAATCGACGGACGTGTGCAGTGCTAGGCTTCACCTGGGCCCGTCTCGGCTGAAGGGCGAATTAAGTCCGCCCCACTCCGCTACAGGCAGGTCTTATGTAGGGACAACACGTCCGCCGAGGCCAGAAGAGGACAAGGGGATAAACTAGCTAGACCAAACAATGGCGGGGAACCCCAGAGCCACTGAGGAGTAGTTGACACAGGAAGATGGTGACACAGTGGTAATCCACAAATGACCTGACTATGGGGAGTACAGGTGGACGCAACAATGCGTATAGGTCTAACAATAATACCAAATGACAACAGGGCCTAGATGACTAACCCAATAGAGAATAGCAACAATGCTAAATAGGTGGTACCAATAATTATAATATCTCACTGACGTACAGGAGTAAAAGGATATATTGGGGAGGACCCCAGGGGGGCGTCCCACCGGGACTCACGGTGAGACGGGTGTCTCGCATAGGACCCACAAGGACCACGGCACCACAGCTACCTTCGCCGGTATGGAACACTCGAGATGGTAACAGGTTCTCAGGACAGAAGCAGCAGGTGTCTCAGGATAAGGACGGTGCAGCAGATCGAGGATCCACAAGAGGCCAGACACAACTCAGCAAGACAGACTGGAAGATCAGGAAGACTCACTATAACCGGCGTCGGTCTGAGGTCAGGAAAAGGTCTATAAAGGGGCCTGGACCAATCGTCTGCTGCGAGACCGCCCTCCTGATTAATTATCCCCCATGTGTGCCGCTATTTCCCGCCTGCCGGCGGCTGCCTGGCGTCCCCGTTGCCTAGGCAACCGCTGCGGCAGTGGGGGGACGGGAGCCGGACTGCGTCACGGTTGCCTGGCGACCGCAGCCGGAAGTTCGGGCCCGGAAGTATGCTGACGTCCCGGCTGCTTAGCAACAGTCGGGACGCATACTCTGGGACCCGACGGAGCGTCTGAGAAGCTGACGCCGCGGGTCCCAACAGAAAAAACATACGCTGGTGGGCCTTTTTAACGATAATATTAATATGAGTGCTCCATGTAAGATCTTTAGATATATTTACACCCAGAAATTTAAAGGCATCAACAGTCTCCACCTGTTGACCATTCAAAACCAATGGGCAATATGTAGTCTTGTGTGATTTCCTAAAATCCACAATCATTTCTTTTGTCTTGCTCACGTTTAGGATCAAACAATTTACACTGCTCCATGACTCCAATTTGGATACTTCCAACCTATACTTTGACTCATCATCATCAGAGATGAGCCCCAGTATAGCAATATCATCCGCAAATTTAATAAATTGAACAGAATCAGAGCTGGTAGCACAGTCATAAGTGAATAATGAGTACAACAGGGGGCTCAGAACACATCCCTGGGGGACACCAGTGTTGACTATCAATTCACCAGATACCTGGTTCTTCACCCTAACGACCTGGGGCCTGTTAGATAAAAAATCCAGAATCCATCCACACATGGGCCCACTTAATCCAATACTGGAAAGTTTGCCCACTAGTGTGGATGGGACTACAGTATTAAAGGCCGAACTATAGTCTACGAATAAGATCCGGGCAGAAGATCCCTTTGAGTCAAGATGAGCAGAAATCTTATGAACTAACATAAGCACTGCGTCATCCGTGGATCTATTAGCCTTATAGGCAAACTGAAAGGAGTCAAAGCCAGGAGGGATGCTTTCCTTAACGTGAGCAAGGACCAATCTCTTGAACGCCTTCATAATCAAAGATGTTAAGGCGATCGGTCTGTAGTCATTCAGACTATCAACTTTCCCTTTTTTAGGGACCGGCGTAATAACTGTAGATTTAAAGCACTTAGGCACATAACAGGCACTAAGAGACAAGTTGAAAATAAAGGTAAAAATCCCAGCAAGCTGCTCCGCACATTTTTGCAGGACCTTCCCTTGTATCCCATCAGGGCCTGCGGCCTTTCCTACTTTTGTCCTGGAGAGACGCTTCCTAACAGACTCCTCATCCAGTACTAAAAGAGCCCCATCCTCACAATATCTCTCCAAAGGGGGGGAAGACATGGCTTGTTTATCAAAACGGGCATAAAAGGTGTTTAGATCATCCACTAAAGCATCATCGGCAATAGAGTTTTTGTTCGCCTTGTAATCAGTAATATGCTGAATGCCTTTCCAAAGGCATTTCGCATCATTATTTTGGGAAACCATGCGTTCTAGTTTTACAGAAAAAGCCCTTTTTGCTCTAATAATTCCCTTTTTCAAGTTTAACCGGGCAGCTCTAAAGGTAGACAAGTCGCCAGATCTGAAAGCTTTATCCCTCGCCGCCAAAAGGGAACGGACTTCCCCGTTTATCCAGGGTTTGTCGTTTGGAAACAAACGAATTTGCTTCTTAACAGTCACACTATCAATGCAACAATTTAGATATCCCAACACCATTGATGTTAAAGTATCAATATTAACCAAGTCGTGTGTATCTACAGACTCTTCGATAAACAAGTTCCAGTCAGTAAATTCTAGCCTGTCCTGTAACTTAACTAAAGCACCGTCTGGCCAAACAGTTATAACGGATTTTGATGGTTTAACACGCTTTACACAGGAAACATAGGTCGGGATTAAAATCAAAGACACATGATCAGAATGGCCAATATTTGCCTCTCTAAAGGAGCAGTAAGCATCCTTGATATTACAATAAACGTGATCGAGGACATTCTCTCCCCGGGTAGGGCTCTTAACGTATTGATAAAACCGGAGCAGGACAGACTTCAACCGTGCTTGATTGAAGTCTCCTACAATCAGGAATATCCCATTTACAAATTTTAGTTCCAAATTCATTATAACTGAATGGAGTTTATCTAAAGCAGACTCCACATGGGCCTGCGGGGGGATGTACACAGCAACAACAATTACTATGGAAAATTCCCTCGGTAAATAAAAGGGGCGACATTTGACAATCATAAACTCTATGTCAATTGAGCAGAATGAATTCATTAAACTAGCATCAGTACACCACTTATCAGTAACATATACACATAAACAACCTCCTTTAGACTTCCCCGAACTAGCCGTCCTGTCAGCTCTGAACAGGGACCGATCCGAAAGCTGAACAGAAGAGTCCAAAACAGAGTCATTTAGCCAGGTCTCAGATAATATTTTAAGCGAGCAAGATCTAATAAGCTGCTGCCTAGCAATTCTAGCTTGAATTTCGTCTATTTTGTTTGGTAGAGATGTAACATTTGCTGTGAATATACTAGGTACAGCTGGCCGGTAGGGGCACAAACGAAGTCGTACTCTAATACCTGCCCTCTTCCCCCGCTTTTGCTTCCGATCCCTCCTGGGCCTACGTTTCCAGTTTGTGGCGAAAGCCCTCCAATGGTACCCAGAACCCCCCCTCCTATGATGCTCCTGGTCCTGCCGAGAGTGTCCTGACCAGCCGGAGTCCCTTGTACCTCTATGTTCTCCTGCCAAGTTCTCATAGGCAGCCTCAGGGGTCCCTTCTGCTCCACGGGAGGTTTCTGTCCTCCCTGAGCTCGCCTTAGGACACCTGCGTTACGGTTTGACAGGTGTACCGCCCCAGTCAAACTCCCCACCTGCCAACAGACAGTTGGTGACTATGCAGCCATATTAAGGCATATTTGCCTACCCTCCCGGAATGGCCGGGAGGTTTCCCGCAAATTGGGTCCCCCTTCCGGCCCCCTAGGAAGGTGGGCAAGTCTCCCGCATTTTTGCCACAGCCCCTGCTTCCCTTTCCCTGCGGTATAAAACTCTGAATTTCGCGGGTCCGTGGGGAGGGGGCCGGGGCTAAAATTATGCGAACCGCGACATTTCGCGGCATTTTAGCCCCTCCCCCATCCACAGACCCGCAAATTGATGCGGCTGCCTGTCATGGGGGCGGGGCTTGCCTCACCCGGCCCCCAAAATGAAGCCTCTACCCACCCCCTTTCACTCCTCTCCGGGCTTCTGTCCGAGAGGAGTTTTAAAAAGTCAGCATGTATGTATTAAGGGGAATGTTCTACAAGTTATTTTTTTTATTACACATTTTATTGCATAGGTTGTAAAAAAAAAATTTCAAGGAGACATTATTTTCCCTGTCAGACAAATTGCAGAGCGCAAGTTAAACTGACATGACTTCCTGACATGTAAACAAAATTCCATGAACATAAACTATAGATTTCGATGAGATATCTCCTCAAGGTTTCTAAAAGACAAAATAACACTATTTAACTTTTTATTACTCAAACAACGGAGTAATATGCTTAAGCGGAACCTACACAAACAAGACAAGACAAAAGGGAAGAAACATAAGGGAGAGGGTGGTAAGACGCCTATATTTACATTCAAGAATTGAGTCGATTGTTGAATATACAGTAGCTCAGTGTGGGACAGATATATAATCTTAAGCGAAGGCAGATATAGGCATATTTAATCATCATGTAGTACTTAATTGTAGTATGAAATATCATGACGTATTCTCATATAGGTGTTGGATTTGCGTCTGGGTCTTGCTAGGTAGAGTCTATATATACCGGACCCATTTTTTGTAGAATCTCATTACTCCCGTTTCTATATCAGGCAAGGTCACCCTTCTTTCCATATATAAAGTATTGAGTAGTATACGTTTGGTTTCTAATATGGTGGGGGCTGACGTTTGATCCAATATTTCATGATCAATTTTCTCGCTATTCCCAGAATTACTGTCATAACTGGTAGAAGAGTCTTTTTCCAACCGTTCCAATCCCACTCACCCATCACAAGTAATAATCACACCTTGGAGTTCCTAGTCACCTTTAATTTAAATATTTTATTGATAAAGGCAATAAGTTTGTTCCAGAACGTTACTATCTTTGCCACACTCTCAAAGGTTATGGAAAAATGTAGCTTTTCTCTGGCCACATTTGACACAGGAGTCAGAGGGTGTGGATCATTTCCTAGACCACATTTAGGTCGACTGTCATTAGGTCGACCACATTGGGTTGACAGGGGGGGAGGTCGACAGGGTTGTAGGTCGACATGGGAAAGGTCAACAGGTGTTTAGGTCAACATGGGACAAGGTCGACATGGGTTTAGGTCGACAGTCGTTAGGTCGACATGGGTTTTTCAGGTTTTTTATTACCCGAATGTCGACATGGACACAGTTGGAGGTGAGCCGCATCGCTCGCAATGCTTTGGGCATGGTGCCTCGCTGAGCTCGGCACGCTATTTTATTATCCCACCACGCCCTAGAGAATTGTAGGGCATGAAATACCGCCTGTCGGCACATGTCGGCGCAGAAAACAGTGAAAAACCCAACGACTGTTGACCTAAACCCATGTCGACCTTGTCCCATGTCGACGTAAACACCTGTCGACCTTCCCCCCTGTCGACCTAAGTGTGGTCGACAAAATGACCGTATACCGAGTCAGATTCCCCAGGAATCATATGGGCTCTCTGTGCGGGGGCCACATATGCTCTGTACAATATTTACCTCTTGAAGGGAGGCAGAGTGCAGATATTTTAGTGTTTGTTGGCAGTGTTTCAAGATTTCATGGTATTCCAGAAGTGAGGGAACATCAGCCTTCCAGGTCGCCATTGAACTACCCCACTTTTTCTCCCCATAAGTGACCAATGGTACCGTATAATTATAACGTAGCCTAAATACTCCTGTGTGTGCCAATGAGAGAATAGTATTAATTGGGACAGTCTCCGCCACGGTCAGACCAGCTGGCGGCAGAGATGGTTGAGACGGCTACAAATGTCTGATTTGTAGATACATATAAAACTGTGTTTGTGACGAGTCATGTTTCTCTTTCAGATCAGCAAAAGTCGAAGGTGGCCCCCCGGATCATACACATCCCTGATACATACCTCCCAACATGACCCATTCCAGGAGGGACAAAATGCTCTGCTCCTGGACATCCTTGCCAGTGGCAGTTGCAGAGGTGGGACTGCACCACTCTCACAAATTCAAATAGGGGAGCCACACCTGCCAATGACTCCCGGACTGTGGTATTTGGGGTGGCAGTTGTTTGGGCTCCCCTATCTGAATTTTGGACTGTGCTGCAGCCCTGCAACTCTGCAACTACCACTGGCATGGATGGCCAGGAACAGAGCATCTTGTCCTTCCTGAAATGGGTCATACTGGGAGGTATGCTGATAGCCGATAAGTCCTTTTCCCTCCAAAGCAGGAATTGGGGATTATCCAGACCCGGAGTAAATTGTTCTACAAGTTATTAATAGCAAAATAACTGAATGAAAATATCCTCAGATTAGTAATAAGGGGCCAGATGTACTAAGCTTCAAAAATGATAAAATGGAGAGTGATAAACAGCCAACCAGTCATCTCCTGCCTCACATTTTTCAAACACAGTCTGTGACACGGCAGGTAGGAGCTGATTGGCTGACTGTTTATCACTCTCCATTTTATCACTTTTGAAGCTTAGTGCGTCTCCCCCAAGGTCTGATTATCCTACAGCAGGCATGATTTAGCTGGTAACAACATGACATGTTACAAAGCCATTGTGACATCACAGATTGTGACATCACTGTTTATGACATCACACAAGCTCCCCTACTTGAGGAGACACACAGGCTAGGGAGACTCATATCCGTTTGGGAAGCCGACTGAATAGGAAGCAAACCCCGGTATAATTATAACCTCAGTGTTATAAGCGTTTACAGTAACTTATTACTACTCTCTTCTGTGCTGCTAGACACCATGGCAGCACAGCGCAGCCTGCTGCTGCTCTGCACCCTATACCTCATCTGTGGTGTGGAGCTGAGTAGAAGCTGCTACACTTGTCTGAGGACGAGTAAGGACAGGGCGAGCATCTGCCAGTATGCCAGCTCCACAGGCAAGATGGAGGCCCTAGAATGCCTGGCAAAATTAACGAGAGGATTTCTACCTATGGACGCCCTCGTTATCCCGCTTTCACAGATGACCAACATCAGAGACCATCTAGGAGGCTTTAATAAAACCGTCAGAGGGATCAATTCATCGCTCCCTGCTAAGGACTGGACTGCGGCATTTGACCAGAAGATGAAGGAGTACATAATGGACGTGAAAGCGATTGCGGCAAAGAACCCGGCTAAGAAATGTATAAGCGTCTGCGGGAGACAGAAAGCGGCACAGCTGTTCCATTGTGACGATTGCTCAGTGCAGGAATGCCAGGCGCCCGCACAGTGTCCGCTGCAAGACATCTACGCCATGGAACCCGCCGAGACCTACATATTCTGCACTCCGCCTTTTCCCCTCTCCCCCGCAGTAACCGTCACATGGAAGTTTGCGCGGAACATCAGGGTGGCGGACATCAGTTATTTTAAAACCATATCCACAGGACATGACCTGCACATCCATATTAAGCCAACCCGTAAATACCACGAGGGGACGTATGCGTGCCAAATACAAGACGAGGACCATTTCGTAATAGCGCAGATGTTTTATTTCCTCAATGTGACCCGGAGTCGTGAAATAGAATACTCGGAGATGGAGGAGATCTTCAATGATGCCCTGTATTCAGAGGTCAGTCCTGAGCCAGAGCTGGAACATATTGAACAGCAGGAGCCGGTGATCATCACTATTATGGAGCGCTTTAAGGACAAGGTAATGACGAGTCTGCCATTCTGCGTCGTAGTCACCCTCTCCATGGCGGCGGTGCTGATTGCGTTCGCTATATTATTCATGCATGAATACTGTCCAACAAAGAGCACAAGGCATCGGGGTGACATAGTGTGACGCACTACAGAGGTGTCCTCCCTCATCATGGGCCGCGGTCACATTAACTAGAGATGTGCAGGCTCTGATTTACTCCGATTTACTCTGATTTCAAAGCAGGATCTTATTGGCAACAACTGTCATGTGATAGCTATTAAGATCCTGCTTTGAAATCAGAGTAAATCAGAGTAAATCAGAACTTGTAGCCGCACCTTGCCGTCAGCATGTGACGAGGACTTAGCGCCGACTCCGGGATGCCGCAGCAAACAGCGCTGCCTCAAATACTCTGCGCTGCCTCCAGTACTCCGTCATCATCATCTAATAAAATCTTGTTACATCATATTTTTTTCTCATTTCGTTCTTTAGAGTGCGGCTGTCAAACTGCGCTCAGATGCGCCCTGAATTTCGCATACAATATAATTATATACCTTGTCTCCGCATTAAAGTTATGAATCCCATTGGTTATTGGGTAATAAGCCGACCTCCTGCATATTCCTGTAGGCATCTCGTTGGCATCTCCAGTGATGTTGGGATTGCGGCACTGGAGTTGTGGTAGGTCGGGATATCGACCACCTGCACCCCCTTCACCGGCATGGGGCCCGATTCAGACTTAATCGCTGTTGTGCAAGGTGATTGATAGGAAGCCGGCATATGGGGATGGGAACCGTCTGTTTAATGAAAGCACCAAGAAAAACACAGACGTGACTGAATATATGCATGTGTGCCCAAGCGTTCAGTGCCCATACACGGTGCCTTTTGCCCGTGCAATGCGATACGCGCTCCTGCGCACATCACATTGCACAGCACAAATAGAATGTGCAGCACTGACTTTTTCAACTAGATCGCATCAAAACGCACGCTGCTGTAGCGCATCACATGTGTTTTGAACACGGTGCAATCTAGCTCCATACACGCAGAGCAAATTGCCCCGAGTATGGGCACCATGAGGGCTGGTAAAGCTTTTAGCACAATGGGACACTGTTAAGTTAACAAGGTAGAGCCAAGGAGTAGACAATAATTCCACGAACAAAACCATGTGCACTGCAGGTGGGGTAGATGTAACTTGTGCAGAGAGAATTAGATTTGGGTGGGGTTTTACTGCAAAGTGAGATCTATATTGCAGTGCAAAAACAAAGCAGCCAGTATTTACCCTGCACAGAAACAAAATACCTCTAATTCTCTCTGCACGTGTTATATCTGACCCCCCCCCCCCCCCTGCAGTGCACATGGTTTTGTACATTTGAGAAGGAAATTGCCTTTACGAGTGAACCAGAATAAGGGCCTACTGTAAGTGTGGATACACAAAGGTAGTAAATGACAATAACACACAACACATCGCTATGGAGTAGGCATGGCCGGCACAAGGGAAATAAGGAGTGGAGCCACCAAACAGACTACGGCATACCTCCCAACTGTTCCAATTTTTGTGGCACAGTCCTGTTTTTTGGGGACTGTCCTGCATCCCACTCACGGCCGGCAGTGTCCTGCGGTAAGGAAGGCAGTTGGGAGTCCTTCCTGGCCGTTACTGCTCTGCTGAGCGCATGCACACAGTATCTACTCAGGGAGACAAAGAGGCTGGAGGCATGGACATGCACCCGCAGCAGCGAAAATGGGGGTGTGGCCTAGCGGACTAATGCAATTATAGATTTTAAGGCCCCCATACTCTATGCAACTTCTCTGAGGGGAGAATTTGTATCCGATACTCCTAGATACATTCCATGCTGTCCTTCCACATGTAATGTGTCGCATACCACCCCCCCTCCCTGCCTACGGGAGGGGGTCTTACTCAAATGGCTGGACGTGCAGCACGTCTGACCTCTGGTTTCTTGCACATGGGACTGCACATGTCATACACCTGCGATTTGGGCTGATTTCACACGATTTCTCAGCCAGATCTGCCGGAATCGGGTGAAATCAGGCCTACTGTGAATAGTGTATGCAGCTGCCTAGATTCGTACCATTATGTTTAGTGAAAACATTTATACAATTGGTTTTTGGATCCCCCGACAGGAAGTAGATAAAAGCCTCGCCAATCTGGAATAATAATATCTCTGTGTTTTCCTCCTTACCTAGAGTAGTCTCTCTCCAATCCACACAGAAAGTGCACAACAATATGGTTGTAAATACAGCTAAAGGAGGAGGAGGGTCACTATATTATCACATGTGCAAAATACATCTGGGAGCAATGCTGACATAACGAGCAGTAACTTCTGCTCTCCTGTAACAGTCGGGGGGAGGGAGAAGTAATCCCCAGAATCCCCCATTCTGTTGCCAAGGCCCAATAATCTGCTTTTACTAGAAAACATTTATTTATTTTCATTCTTTTGGATTCAAAATTTACGTTTGTTCTATTGGGGGAAATGTTTGAAACCTGCAACAAAAAATGCTGGAGAAGTTGCACATAGCAACCATCTGCTTCTACAGTACAGTTCTCCTAATGTATCTAGTACATTAAATACAATGATTGGTAGACTCTGGTTGCTAAGGGCAACTTCCCCTCATGTTCTTCCTAGAAGGTTTGATACTGTACTGTACATCTGTCTCATTAGAAGAACACTACTCCAGTGCTGCATCTATAACGGGTGCAAAATGTACACGGGCCCTTCGCTCCAGACCGGGCCCACACTGCACACCCTGCATCCATTGTTGCTTCTCAGCTGCCTCTCTCCCCAGTGCAGCACACAGCAGGGTGTTTGCTGGTACTGGGGAGAGAGTCGGCTGCAGCAGTGTCTATAAAAGTGGGCGAGGGGGCAGCGGGACCCTCCAATATGCCAGGGTCTGGATAAAGAGTACCCGCTATCCGCCTCTTGGTGCCACTGATCACGCCCCTACACCCTGAGGTCATGCCCTCTTGTTTAATGCATACCCTCCAACAGGGCCCATTCCATTAGGTACACAAAAATGCTCTGTTCCTGGACTTCCCTGCCAGTGGCAGTTACAGAGGTGGGACTTCAGCACAGACCAAAATTCAAAGAGGGGGGTCACATCAACTGCCAGTGAGTCCAGGACAGTGATGTTTGGAGTTGCAGTAGGTGTGGCTCCCCTTTTTGAATATTGGACTGTGCTGCAGCCCCACCTCTGTAACTGCCACTGGGAGGGAAGTCCAGAAACAGATCATTTTGTACATAATGGAATGGGCCTTGTTGGAGGGTATGTATAATGACATCCTACCTTGATGACTATAGCTACTCCCTTTGCTTTATCACTGTCCCCAATTGTAAGGCACAACAAAATGTGCTACCCAGATATAAGAGACTGGTAATTAAAATAATCCTGGGTGTCAATAAAAGTATACTGACAGGAACATACTGTAGTAACAGTGATTACAGAATAGAATAGAATCTTTATTTATCATAAAACGTCCAACAATGAACATTAAACGAAAATAAATTGTAAACAATATAGATACAGAAACATTAAAAGAGGTACATATAACTACAGGATTGTGCAAATATCGTGAATAACCCTAGGCATTTAAAATATTTAAAGTGCGAATTGCTACTGGAAAAGAACTCTCCCTATAACGTTTAGTTTTACATAAAACTGAGCGGTATCGCCTATTTGAAGGGTGGAATCCCTCAGAATACTATTAGTCTTAGAGAAAAGTCGCTTTTTAAAAATGTCTTGTAAACTTGGTAAGACAACTCCAATCGTTTTACCTGCAGTTGACACTACCCTCTGTAAAGACTTACGGTCAGTTGCCGAACAGGGGCCAAACCATGCCACAACACCGTAGGTGAGGATACTCTCGATCACACATGAGTAAAAGTTCACCAAAGTTCCCTCACTCATGCTAGCCAAGCGCAGTTTCCTGAGAAAATGTTAGGAACTGGGGGTATCCCCGCCAACCCTAACTCCGTTGCCTCTGGCTGGAATCGACGGACGTGTGCAGTGCTAGGCTTCACCTGGGCCCGTCTCGGCTGAAGGGCGAATTAAGTCCGCCCCACTCCGCTACAGGCAGGTCTTATGTAGGGACAACACGTCCGCCGAGGCCAGAAGAGGACAAGGGGATAAACTAGCTAGACCAAACAATGGCGGGGAACCCCAGAGCCACTGAGGAGTAGTTGACACAGGAAGATGGTGACACAGTGGTAATCCACAAATGACCTGACTATGGGGAGTACAGGTGGACGCAACAATGCGTATAGGTCTAACAATAATACCAAATGACAACAGGGCCTAGATGACTAACCCAATAGAGAATAGCAACAATGCTAAATAGGTGGTACCAATAATTATAATATCTCACTGACGTACAGGAGTAAAAGGATATATTGGGGAGGACCCCAGGGGGGCGTCCCACCGGGACTCACGGTGAGACGGGTGTCTCGCATAGGACCCACAAGGACCACGGCACCACAGCTACCTTCGCCGGTATGGAACACTCGAGATGGTAACAGGTTCTCAGGACAGAAGCAGCAGGTGTCTCAGGATAAGGACGGTGCAGCAGATGGAGGATCCACAAGAGGCCAGACACAACTCAGCAAGACAGACTGGAAGATCAGGAAGACTCACTATAACCGGCGTCGGTCTGAGGTCAGGAAAAGGTCTATAAAGGGGCCTGGACCAATCGTCTGCTGCGAGACCGCCCTCCTGATTAATTATCCCCCATGTGTGCCGCTATTTCCCGCCTGCCGGCGGCTGCCTGGCGTCCCCGTTGCCTAGGCAACCGCTGCGGCAGTGGGGGGACGGGAGCCGGACTGCGTCACGGTTGCCTGGCGACCGCAGCCGGAAGTTCGGGCCCGGAAGTATGCTGACGTCCCGGCTGCTTAGCAACAGTCGGGACGCATACTCTGGGACCCGACGGAGCGTCTGAGAAGCTGACGCCGCGGGTCCCAACAGAAAAAACATACGCTGGTGGGCCTTTTTAACGATAATATTAATATGAGTGCTCCATGTAAGATCTTTAGATATATTTACACCCAGAAATTTAAAGGCATCAACAGTCTCCACCTGTTGACCATTCAAAACCAATGGGCAATATGTAGTCTTGTGTGATTTCCTAAAATCCACAATCATTTCTTTTGTCTTGCTCACGTTTAGGATCAAACAATTTACACTGCTCCATGACTCCAATTTGGATACTTCCAACCTATACTTTGACTCATCATCATCAGAGATGAGCCCCAGTATAGCAATATCATCCGCAAATTTAATAAATTGAACAGAATCAGAGCTGGTAGCACAGTCATAAGTGAATAATGAGTACAACAGGGGGCTCAGAACACATCCCTGGGGGACACCAGTGTTGACTATCAATTCACCAGATACCTGGTTCTTCATCCTAACGACCTGGGGCCTGTTAGATAAAAAATCCAGAATCCATCCACACATGGGCCCACTTAATCCAATACTGGAAAGTTTGCCCACTAGTGTGGATGGGACTACAGTATTAAAGGCCGAACTATAGTCTACGAATAAGATCCGGGCAGAAGATCCCTTTGAGTCAAGATGAGCAGAAATCTTATGAACTAACATAAGCACTGCGTCATCCGTGGATCTATTAGCCTTATAGGCAAACTGAAAGGAGTCAAAGCCAGGAGGGATGCTTTCCTTAACGTGAGCAAGGACCAATCTCTTGAACGCCTTCATAATCAAAGATGTTAAGGCGATCGGTCTGTAGTCATTCAGACTATCAACTTTCCCTTTTTTAGGGACCGGCGTAATAACTGTAGATTTAAAGCACTTAGGCACATAACAGGCACTAAGAGACAAGTTGAAAATAAAGGTAAAAATCCCAGCAAGCTGCTCCGCACATTTTTGCAGGACCTTCCCTTGTATCCCATCAGGGCCTGCGGCCTTTCCTACTTTTGTCCTGGAGAGACACTTCCTAACAGACTCCTCATCCAGTACTAAAAGAGCCCCATCCTCACAATATCTCTCCAAAGGGGGGGAAGACATGGCTTGTTTATCAAAACGGGCATAAAAGGTGTTTAGATCATCCACTAAAGCATCATCGGCAATAGAGTTTTTGTTCGCCTTGTAATCAGTAATATGCTGAATGCCTTTCCAAAGGCATTTCGCATCATTATTTTGGGAAACCATGCGTTCTAGTTTTACAGAAAAAGCCCTTTTTGCTCTAATAATTCCCTTTTTCAAGTTTAACCGGGCAGCTCTAAAGGTAGACAAGTCGCCAGATCTGAAAGCTTTATCCCTCGCCGCCAAAAGGGAACGGACTTCCCCGTTTATCCAGGGTTTGTCGTTTGGAAACAAACGAATTTGCTTCTTAACAGTCACACTATCCATGCAACAATTTAGATATCCCAACACCATTGATGTTAAAGTATCAATATTAACCAAGTCGTGTGTATCTACAGACTCTTCGATAAACAAGTTCCAGTCAGTAAATTCTAGCCTGTCCTGTAACTTAACTAAAGCACCGTCTGGCCAAACAGTTATAACGGATTTTGATGGTTTAACACGCTTTACACAGGAAACATAGGTCGGGATTAAAATCAAAGACACATGATCAGAATGGCCAATATTTGCCTCTCTAAAGGAGCAGTAAGCATCCTTGATATTACAATAAACGTGATCGAGGACATTCTCTCCCCGGGTAGGGCTCTTAACGTATTGATAAAACCGGGGCAGGACAGACTTCAACCGTGCTTGATTGAAGTCTCCTACAATCAGGAATATCCCATTTACAAATTTTAGTTCCAAATTCATTATAACTGAATGGAGTTTATCTAAAGCAGACTCCACATGGGCCTGCGGGGGGATGTACACAGCAACAACAATTACTATGGAAAATTCCCTCGGTAAATAAAAGGGGCGACATTTGACAATCATAAACTCTATGTCAATTGAGCAGAATGAATTCATTAAACTAGCATCAGTACACCACTTATCAGTAACATATACACATAAACAACCTCCTTTAGACTTCCCCGAACTAGCCGTCCTGTCAGCTCTGAACAGGGACCGATCCGAAAGCTGAACAGAAGAGTCCAAAACAGAGTCATTTAGCCAGGTCTCAGATAATATTTTAAGCGAGCAAGATCTAATAAGCTGCTGCCTAGCAATTCTAGCTTGAATTTCGTCCATTTTGTTTGGTAGAGATGTAACATTTGCTGTGAATATACTAGGTACAGCTGGCCGGTAGGGGCACAAACGAAGTCGTACTCTAATACCTGCCCTCTTCCCCCGCTTTTGCTTCCGATCCCTCCTGGGCCTACGTTTCCAGTTTGTGGCGAAAGCCCTCCAATGGTACCCAGAACCCCCCCTCCTATGATGCTCCTGGTCCTGCCGAGAGTGTCCTGACCAGCCGGAGTCCCTTGTACCTCTATGTTCTCCTGCCAAGTTCTCATAGGCAGCCTCAGGGGTCCCTTCTGCTCCACGGGAGGTTTCTGTCCTCCCTGAGCTCGCCTTAGGACACCTGCATTACGGTTTGACAGGTGTACCGCCCCAGTCAAACTCCCCACCTGCCAACAGACAGTTGGTGACTATGCAGCCATATTAAGGCATATTTGCCTACCCTCCCGGAATGGCCGGGAGGTTTCCCGCAAATTGGGTCCCCCTTCCGGCCCCCTAGGAAGGTGGGCAAGTCTCCCGCATTTTTGCCACAGCCCCTGCTTCCCTTTCCCTGCGGTATAAAACTCTGAATTTCGCGGGTCCGTGGGGAGGGGGCCGGGGCTAAAATTATGCGAACCGCGACATTTCGCGGCATTTTAGCCCCTCCCCCATCCACAGACCCGCAAATTGATGCGGCTGCCTGTCATGGGGGCGGGGCTTGCCTCACCCGGCCCCCAAAATGAAGCCTCTACCCACCCCCTTTCACTCCTCTCCGGGCTTCTGTCCGAGAGGAGTTTTAAAAAGTCAGCATGTATGTATTAAGGGGAATGTTCTACAAGTTATTTTTTTTATTACACATTTTATTGCATAGGTTGTAAAAAAAAAATTTCAAGGAGACATTATTTTCCCTGTCAGACAAATTGCAGAGCGCAAGTTAAACTGACATGACTTCCTGACATGTAAACAAAATTCCATGAACATAAACTATTGTTGAATATACAGTAGCTCAGTGTGGGACAGATATATAATCTTAAGCGAAGGCAGATATAGGCATATTTAATCATCATGTAGTACTTAATTGTAGTATGAAATATCATGACGTATTCTCATATAGGTGTTGGATTTGCGTCTGGGTCTTGCTAGGTAGAGTCTATATATACCGGACCCATTTTTTGTAGAATCTCATTACTCCCGTTTCTATATCAGGCAAGGTCACCCTTCTTTCCATATATAAAGTATTGAGTAGTATACGTTTGGTTTCTAATATGGTGGGGGCTGACGTTTGATCCAATATTTCATGATCAATTTTCTCGCTATTCCCAGAATTACTGTCATAACTGGTAGAAGAGTCTTTTTCCAACCGTTCCAATCCCACTCACCCATCACAAGTAATAATCACACCTTGGAGTTCCTAGTCACCTTTAATTTAAATATTTTATTGATAAAGGCAATAAGTTTGTTCCAGAACGTTACTATCTTTGCCACACTCTCAAAGTTTATGGAAAAATGTAGCTTTTCTCTGGCCACATTTGACACAGGAGTCAGAGGGTGTGGATCATTTCCTAGACCACATTTAGGTCGACTGTCATTAGGTCGACCACATTGGGTTGACAGGGGGGGGAGGTCGACAGGGTTGTAGGTCGACATGGGAAAGGTCAACAGGTGTTTAGGTCAACATGGGACAAGGTCGACATGGGTTTAGGTCGACAGTCGTTAGGTCGACATGGGTTTTTCAGGTTTTTTATTACCCGAATGTCGACATGGACACAGTTGGAGGTGAGCCGCATCGCTCGCAATGCTTTGGGCATGGTGCCTCGCTGAGCTCGGCACGCTATTTTATTATCCCACCACGCCCTAGAGAATTGTAGGGCATGAAATACCGCCTGTCGGCACATGTCGGCGCAGAAAACAGTGAAAAACCCAACGACTGTTGACCTAAACCCATGTCGACCTTGTCCCATGTCGACGTAAACACCTGTCGACCTTCCCCCCTGTCGACCTAAGTGTGGTCGACAAAATGACCGTATACCGAGTCAGAATCATATGGGCTCTCTGTGCGGGGGCCACATATGCTCTGTACAATATTTACCTCTTGAAGGGAGGCAGAGTGCAGATATTTTAGTGTTTGTTGGCAGTGTTTCAAGATTTCATGGTATTCCAGAAGTGAGGGAACATCAGCCTTCCAGGTCGCCATTGAACTACCCCACTTTTTCTCCCCATAAGTGACCAATGGTACCGTATAATTATAACGTAGCCTAAATACTCCTGTGTGTGCCAATGAGAGAATAGTATTAATTGGGACAGTCTCCGCCACGGTCAGACCAGCTGGCGGCAGAGATGGTTGAGACGGCTACAAATGTCTGATTTGTAGATACATATAAAACTGTGTTTGTGACGAGTCATGTTTCTCTTTCAGATCAGCAAAAGTCGAAGGTGGCCCCCCGGATCATACACATCCCTGATACATACCTCCCAACATGACCCATTCCAGGAGGGACAAAATGCTCTGCTCCTGGACATCCTTGCCAGTGGCAGTTGCAGAGGTGGGACTGCACCACTCTCACAAATTCAAATAGGGGAGCCACACCTGCCAATGACTCCCGGACTGTGGTATTTGGGGTGGCAGTTGTTTGGGCTCCCCTATCTGAATTTTGGACTGTGCTGCAGCCCTGCAACTCTGCAACTACCACTGGCATGGATGGCCAGGAACAGAGCATCTTGTCCTTCCTGAAATGGGTCATACTGGGAGGTATGCTGATAGCCGATAAGTCCTTTTCCCTCCAAAGCAGGAATTGGGGATTATCCAGACCCAGAGTAAATTGTTCTACAAGTTATTAATAGCAAAATAACTGAATGAAAATATCCTCAGATTAGTAATAAGGGGCCAGATGTACTAAGCTTCAAAAATGATAAAATGGAGAGTGATAAACAGCCAACCAGTCATCTCCTGCCTGACATTTTTCAAACACAGTCTGTGACACGGCAGGTAGGAGCTGATTGGCGGACTGTTTATCACTCTCCATTTTATCACTTTTGAAGCTTAGTGCGTCTCCCCCAAGGTCTGATTATCCTACAGCAGGCATGATTTAGCTGGTAACAACATGACATGTTACAAAGCCATTGTGACATCACAGATTGTGACATCACTGTTTATGACATCACACAAGCTCCCCTACTTGAGGAGACACACAGGCTAGGGAGACTCATATCCGTTTGGGAAGCCGACTGAATAGGAAGCAAACCCCGGTATAATTATAACCTCAGTGTTATAAGCGTTTACAGTAACTTATTACTACTCTCTTCTGTGCTGCTGGACACCATGGCAGCACAGCGCAGCCTGCTGCTGCTCTGCACCCTATACCTCATCTGTGGTGTGGAGCTGAGTAGAAGCTGCTACACTTGTCTGAGGACGAGTAAGGACAGGGCGAGCATCTGCCAGTATGCCAGCTCCACAGGCAAGATGGAGGCCCTAGAATGCCTGGCAAAATTAACGAGAGGATTTCTACCTATGGACGCCCTCGTTATCCCGCTTTCACAGATGACCAACATCAGAGACCATCTAGGAGGCTTTAATAAAACCGTCAGAGGGATCAATTCATCGCTCCCTGCTAAGGACTGGACTGCGGCATTTGACCAGAAGATGAAGGAGTACATAATGGACGTGAAAGCGATTGCGGCAAAGAACCCGGCTAAGAAATGTATAAGCGTCTGCGGGAGACAGAAAGCGGCACAGCTGTTCCATTGTGACGATTGCTCAGTGCAGGAATGCCAGGCGCCTGCACAGTGTCCGCTGCAAGACATCTACGCCATGGAACCCGCCGAGACCTACATATTCTGCACTCCGCCTTTTCCCCTCTCCCCCGCAGTAACCGTCACATGGAAGTTTGCGCGGAACATCAGGGTGGCGGACATCAGTTATTTTAAAACCATATCCACAGGACATGACCTGCACATCCATATTAAGCCAACCCGTAAATACCACGAGGGGACGTATGCGTGCCAAATACAAGACGAGGACCATTTCGTAATAGCGCAGATGTTTTATTTCCTCAATGTGACCCGGAGTCGTGAAATAGAATACTCGGAGATGGAGGAGATCTTCAATGATGCCCTGTATTCAGAGGTCAGTCCTGAGCCAGAGCTGGAACATATTGAACAGCAGGAGCCGGTGATCATCACTATTATGGAGCGCTTTAAGGACAAGGTAATGACGAGTCTGCCATTCTGCGTCGTAGTCACCCTCTCCATGGCGGCGGTGCTGATTGCGTTCGCTATATTATTCATGCATGAATACTGTCCAACAAAGAGCACAAGGCATCGGGGTGACATAGTGTGACGCACTACAGAGGTGTCCTCCCTCATCATGGGCCGCGGTCACATTAACTAGAGATGTGCAGGCTCTGATTTACTCCGATTTACTCTGATTTCAAAGCAGGATCTTATTGGCAACAACTGTCATGTGATAGCTATTAAGATCCTGCTTTGAAATCAGAGTAAATCAGAGTAAATCAGAACTTGTAGCCGCACCTTGCCGTCAGCATGTGACGAGGACTTAGCGCCGACTCCGGGATGCCGCAGCAAACAGCGCTGCCTCAAATACTCTGCGCTGCCTCCAGTACTCCGTCATCATCATCTAATAAAGGCCCTTATTCAGATCGGCACGGTACGGCCCGCGTGCGGCCGTACCGCCGATGTTTGTGGTCTGCACATGCGCAGAGGTCATTCTGCGCATGTGCAGCCCCCTTCGCCGCAGACGGATTTCGTCCGCCGCAAAGGGGGCGTATAGGGGCGTGAGGGGCTTCAGCCCCTCATTTCCCTATGTGTACGCCCCGCGTTTCATGGGCGTTCCCATGAAAACGCGGGGCGTATGCATGGTAATGAGGGCATGACGCCCTCATTACCATGACATGGGGGCGGAAAGCTGACGTCGCCGGATGTCAGCTTTCAGCCCCCTTACAAGCTCCCACACGGACGATTGTCCGTGTGGTCTGAGCTTGCGGGAGCTGCCGCGGCGTGCGGGCCTGCCTTCGATGGTCGTCGACCATCGAAGGCAGGGGGCAGCTCCCACCATGGTGGAGGCGTAGCCTCCACCATTTTTGTGCGGATCGCCAGCCGTCCGTGTACGGACGGCCGTGGCGATCCGTCCGGTGGGCGGCCCTTGGTTTGTGCGGTCGGAGCCCCGTGTGCGGCTCTGACCGCACCAACCAGAATAAGGGCCATAATCTTGTTACATCATATTTTTTTCTCATTTCGTTCTTTAGAGTGCGGCTGTCAAACTGTGCTCAGATGCGCCCTGAATTTCGCATACAATATAATTATATACCTTGTCTCCGCATTAAAGTTATGAATCCCATTGGTTATTGGGTAATAAGCCGACCTCCTGCATATTCCTGTAGGCATCTCGTTGGCATCTCCAGTGATGTTGGGATTGCGGCACTGGAGTTGTGGTAGGTCGGGATATCGACCACCTGCACCCCCTTCACCGGCATGGGGCCCGATTCAGACTTAATCGCTGTTGTGCAAGGTGATTGATAGGAAGCCGGCATATGGGGATGGGAACCGTCTGTTTAATGAAAGCACCAAGAAAAACACAGACGTGACTGAATATATGCATGTGTGCCCAAGCGTTCAGTGCCCATACACGGTGCCTTTTGCCCGTGCAATGCGATACGCGCTCCTGCGCACATCACATTGCACAGCACAAATAGAATGTGCAGCACTGACTTTTTCAACTAGATCGCATCAAAACGCACGCTGCTGTAGCGCATCGCATGTGTTTTGAACACGGTGCAATCTAGCTCCATACACGCAGAGCAAATTGCCCCGAGTATGGGCACCATGAGGGCTGGTAAAGCTTTTAGCACAATGGGACACTGTTAAGTTAACAAGGTAGAGCCAAGGAGTAGACAATAATTCCACGAACAAAACCATGTGCACTGCAGGTGGGGTAGATGTAACTTGTGCAGAGAGAATTAGATTTGGGTGGGGTTTTACTGCAAAGTGAGATCTATATTGCAGTGCAAAAACAAAGCAGCCAGTATTTACCCTGCACAGAAACAAAATACCTCTAATTCTCTCTGCACGTGTTATATCTGACCCCCCCCCCCCCCCCCTGCAGTGCACATGGTTTTGTACATTTGAGAAGGAAATTGCCTTTACGAGTGAACCAGAATAAGGGCCTACTGTAAGTGTGGATACACAAAGGTAGTAAATGACAATAACACACAACACATCGCTATGGAGTAGGCATGGCCGGCACGAGGGAAATAAGGAGTGGAGCCACCAAACAGACTACGGCATACCTCCCAACTGTTCCAATTTTTGTGGCACAGTCCTGTTTTTTGGGGACTGTCCTGCATCCCACTCACGGCCGGCAGTGTCCTGCGGTAAGGAAGGCAGTTGGGAGTCCTTCCTGGCCGTTACTGCTCTGCTGAGCGCATGCACACAGTATCTACTCAGGGAGACAAAGAGGCTGGAGGCATGGACATGCACCCGCAGCAGCGAAAATGGGGGTGTGGCCTAGCGGACTAATGCAATTATAGATTTTATAGCCCCCATACTCTATGCAACTTCTCTAAGGGGAGAATTTGTATCCGATACTCCTAGATACATTCCATGCTGTCCTTCCACATGTAATGTGTCGCATACCACCCCCCCCCTCCCTGCCTACGGGAGGGGGTCTTACTCAAATGGCTGGACGTGCAGCACGTCTGACCTCTGGTTTCTTGCACATGGGACTGCGCATGTCATACACCTGCGATTTGGGATGATTTCACACGATTTCTCAGCCAGATCTGCCGGAATCGGGTGAAATCAGGCCTACTGTGAATAGTGTATGCAGCTGCCTAGATTCGTACCATTATGTTTAGTGAAAACATTTATACAATTGGTTTTTGGATCCCCCGACAGGAAGTAGATAAAAGCCTCGCCAATCTGGAATAATAATATCTCTGTGTTTTCCTCCTTACCTAGAGTAGTCTCTCTCCAATCCACACAGAAAGTGCACAACAATATGGTTGTAAATACAGCTAAAGGAGGAGGAGGAGGAGGGTCACTATATTATCACATGTGCAAAATACATCTGGGAGCAATGCTGACATAACGAGCAGTAACTTCTGCTCTCCTGTAACAGTCGGGGGGAGGGAGAAGTAATCCCCAGAATCCCCCATTCTGTTGCCAAGGCCCAATAATCTGCTTTTACTAGAAAACATTTATTTATTTTCATTCTTTTGGATTCAAAATTTACGTTTGTTCTATTGGGGGAAATGTTTGAAACTTGCAACAAAAAATGCTGGAGAAGTTGCACATAGCAACCATCTGCTTCTACAGTACAGTTCTCCTAATGTATCTAGTACATTAAATACAATGATTGGTAGACTCTGGTTGCTAAGGGCAACTTCCCCTCATGTTCTTCCTAGAAGGTTTGATACTGTACTGTACATCTGTCTCATTAGAAGAACACTACTCCAGTGCTGCATCTATAACGGGTGCAAAATGTACACGGGCCCTTCGCTCCAGACCGGGCCCACACTGCACACCCTGCATCCATTGTTGCTTCTCAGCTGCCTCTCTCCCCAGTGCAGCACACAGCAGGGTGTTTGCTGGTACTGGGGAGAGAGTCGGCTGCAGCAGTGTCTATAAAAGTGGGCGAGGGGGCAGCGGGACCCTCCAATATGCCAGGGTCTGGATAAAGAGTACCCGCTATCCGCCTCTTGGTGCCACTGATCACACCCCTACACCCTGAGGTCATGCCCTCTTGTTTAATGCATACCCTTCAACAGGGCCCATTCCATTAGGTACACAAAAATGCTCTGTTCCTGGACTTCCCTGCCAGTGGCAGTTACAGAGGTGGGACTTCAGCACAGACCAAAATTCAAAGAGGGGGGTCACATCAACTGCCAGTGAGTCCAGGACAGTGATGTTTGGAGTTGCAGTAGGTGTGGCTCCCCTTTTTGAATATTGGACTGTGCTGCAGCCCCACCTCTGTAACTGCCACTGGGAGGGAAGTCCAGAAACAGATCATTTTGTACATAATGGAATGGGCCTTGTTGGAGGGTATGTATAATGACATCCTACCTTGATGACTATAGCTACTCCCTTTGCTTTATCACTGTCCCCAATTGTAAGGCACAACAAAATGTGCTACCCAGATATAAGAGACTGGTAATTAAAATAATCCTGGGTGTCAATAAAAGTATACTGACAGGAACATACTGTAGTAACAGTGATTACAGAATAGAATAGAATCTTTATTTATCATAAAACGTCCAACAATGAACATTAAACGAAAATAAATTGTAAACAATATAGATACAGAAACATTAAAAGAGGTACATATAACTACAGGATTGTGCAAATATCGTGAATAACCCTAGGCATTTAAAATATTTAAAGTGCGAATTGCTACTGGAAAAAAACTCTCCCTATAACGTTTAGTTTTACATAAAACTGAGCGGTATCGCCTATTTGAAGGAAGTAAGGAGAAAAGGTCACTATTTGGATGGGTGGAATCCCTCAGAATACTATTAGTCTTAGAGACAAGTCGCTTTTTAAAAATGTCTTGTAAACTTGGTAAGACAACTCCAATCGTTTTACCTGCAGTTGACACTACCCTCTGTAAAGACTTACGGTCAGTTGCCGAACAGGGGCCAAACCATGCCACAACACCGTAGGTGAGGATACTCTCGATCACACATGAGTAAAAGTTCACCAAAGTTCCCTCACTCATGCTAGCCAAGCGCAGTTTCCTGAGAAAATGTTAGGAACTGGGGGTATCCCCGCCAACCCTAACTCCGTTGCCTCTGGCTGGAATCGACGGACGTGTGCAGTGCTAGGCTTCACCTGGGCCCGTCTCGGCTGAAGGGCGAATTAAGTCCGCCCCACTCCGCTACAGGCAGGTCTTATGTAGGGACAACACGTCCGCCGAGGCCAGAAGAGGACAAGGGGATAAACTAGCTAGACCAAACAATGGCGGGGAACCCCAGAGCCACTGAGGAGTAGTTGACACAGGAAGATGGTGACACAGTGGTAATCCACAAATGACCTGACTATGGGGAGTACAGGTGGACGCAACAATGCGTATAGGTCTAACAATAATACCAAATGACAACAGGGCCTAGATGACTAACCCAATAGAGAATAGCAACAATGCTAAATAGGTGGTACCAATAATTATAATATCTCACTGACGTACAGGAGTAAAAGGATATATTGGGGAGGACCCCAGGGGGGCGTCCCACCGGGACTCACGGTGAGACGGGTGTCTCGCATAGGACCCACAAGGACCACGGCACCACAGCTACCTTCGCCGGTATGGAACACTCGAGATGGTAACAGGTTCTCAGGACAGAAGCAGCAGGTGTCTCAGGATAAGGACGGTGCAGCAGATCGAGGATCCACAAGAGGCCAGACACAACTCAGCAAGACAGACTGGAAGATCAGGAAGACTCACTATAACCGGCGTCGGTCTGAGGTCAGGAAAAGGTCTATAAAGGGGCCTGGACCAATCGTCTGCTGCGAGACCGCCCTCCTGATTAATTATCCCCCATGTGTGCCGCTATTTCCCGCCTGCCGGCGGCTGCCTGGCGTCCCCGTTGCCTAGGCAACCGCTGCGGCAGTGGGGGGACGGGAGCCGGACTGCGTCACGGTTGCCTGGCGACCGCAGCCGGAAGTTCGGGCCCGGAAGTATGCTGACGTCCCGGCTGCTTAGCAACAGTCGGGACGCATACTCTGGGACCCGACGGAGCGTCTGAGAAGCTGACGCCGCGGGTCCCAACAGAAAAAACATACGCTGGTGGGCCTTTTTAACGATAATATTAATATGAGTGCTCCATGTAAGATCTTTAGATATATTTACACCCAGAAATTTAAAGGCATCAACAGTCTCCACCTGTTGACCATTCAAAACCAATGGGCAATATGTAGTCTTGTGTGATTTCCTAAAATCCACAATCATTTCTTTTGTCTTGCTCACGTTTAGGATCAAACAATTTACACTGCTCCATGACTCCAATTTGGATACTTCCAACCTATACTTTGACTCATCATCATCAGAGATGAGCCCCAGTATAGCAATATCATCCGCAAATTTAATAAATTGAACAGAATCAGAGCTGGTAGCACAGTCATAAGTGAATAATGAGTACAACAGGGGGCTCAGAACACATCCCTGGGGGACACCAGTGTTGACTATCAATTCACCAGATACCTGGTTCTTCACCCTAACGACCTGGGGCCTGTTAGATAAAAAATCCAGAATCCATCCACACATGGGCCCACTTAATCCAATACTGGAAAGTTTGCCCACTAGTGTGGATGGGACTACAGTATTAAAGGCCGAACTATAGTCTACGAATAAGATCCGGGCAGAAGATCCCTTTGAGTCAAGATGAGCAGAAATCTTATGAACTAACATAAGCACTGCGTCATCCGTGGATCTATTAGCCTTATAGGCAAACTGAAAGGAGTCAAAGCCAGGAGGGATGCTTTCCTTAACGTGAGCAAGGACCAATCTCTTGAACGCCTTCATAATCAAAGATGTTAAGGCGATCGGTCTGTAGTCATTCAGACTATCAACTTTCCCTTTTTTAGGGACCGGCGTAATAACTGTAGATTTAAAGCACTTAGGCACATAACAGGCACTAAGAGACAAGTTGAAAATAAAGGTAAA
Organism: Crinia signifera; assembly: GCF_055691185.1. Classification (NCBI taxonomy): domain Eukaryota; kingdom Metazoa; phylum Chordata; class Amphibia; order Anura; family Myobatrachidae; genus Crinia; species Crinia signifera. Next base: position 109,772,166 of record NC_139217.1, on the reverse strand, counting down.
AATCCCAGCAAGCTGCTCCGCACATTTTTGCAGGACCTTCCCTTGTATCCCATCAGGGCCTGCGGCCTTTCCTACTTTTGTCCTGGAGAGACACTTCCTAACAGACTCCTCATCCAGTACTAAAAGAGCCCCATCCTCACAATATCTCTCCAAAGGGGGGGAAGACATGGCTTGTTTATCAAAACGGGCATAAAAGGTGTTTAGATCATCCACTAAAGCATCATCGGCAATAGAGTTTTTGTTCGCCTTGTAATCAGTAATATGCTAAATGCCTTTCCAAAGGCATTTCGCATCATTATTTTGGGAAACCATGCGTTCTAGTTTTACAGAAAAAGCCCTTTTTGCTCTAATAATTCCCTTTTTCAAGTTTAACCGGGCAGCTCTAAAGGTAGACAAGTCGCCAGATCTGAAAGCTTTATCCCTCGCCGCCAAAAGGGAACGGACTTCCCCGTTTATCCAGGGTTTGTCGTTTGGAAACAAACGAATTTGCTTCTTAACAGTCACACTATCAATGCAACAATTTAGATATCCCAACACCATTGATGTTAAAGTATCAATATTAACCAAGTCGTGTGTATCTACAGACTCTTCGATAAACAAGTTCCAGTCAGTAAATTCTAGCCTGTCCTGTAACTTAACTAAAGCACCGTCTGGCCAAACAGTTATAACGGATTTTGATGGTTTAACACGCTTTACACAGGAAACATAGGTCGGGATTAAAATCAAAGACACATGATCAGAATGGCCAATATTTGCCTCTCTAAAGGAGCAGTAAGCATCCTTGATATTACAATAAACGTGATCGAGGACATTCTCTCCCCGGGTAGGGCTCTTAACGTATTGATAAAACCGGGGCAGGACAGACTTCAACCGTGCTTGATTGAAGTCTCCTACAATCAGGAATATCCCATTTACAAATTTTAGTTCCAAATTCATTATAACTGAATGGAGTTTATCTAAAGCAGACTCCACATGGGCCTGCGGGGGGATGTACACAGCAACAACAATTACTATGGAAAATTCCCTCGGTAAATAAAAGGGGCGACATTTGACAATCATAAACTCTATGTCAATTGAGCAGAATGAATTCATTAAACTAGCATCAGTACACCACTTATCAGTAACATATACACATAAACAACCTCCTTTAGACTTCCCCGAACTAGCCGTCCTGTCAGCGCTGAACAGGGACCGATCCGAAAGCTGAACAGAAGAGTCCAAAACAGAGTCATTTAGCCAGGTCTCAGATAATATTTTAAGCGAGCAAGATCTAATAAGCTGCTGCCTAGCAATTCTAGCTTGAATTTCGTCCATTTTGTTTGGTAGAGATGTAACATTTGCTGTGAATATACTAGGTACAGCTGGCCGGTAGGGGCACAAACGAAGTCGTACTCTAATACCTGCCCTCTTCCCCCGCTTTTGCTTCCGATCCCTCCTGGGCCTACGTTTCCAGTTTGTGGCGAAAGCCCTCCAATGGTACCCAGAACCCCCCCTCCTATGATGCTCCTGGTCCTGCCGAGAGTGTCCTGACCAGCCGGAGTCCCTTGTACCTCTATGTTCTCCTGCCAAGTTCTCATAGGCAGCCTCAGGGGTCCCTTCTGCTCCACGGGAGGTTTCTGTCCTCCCTGAGCTCGCCTTAGGACACCTGCGTTACGGTTTGACAGGTGTACCGCCCCAGTCAAACTCCCCACCTGCCAACAGACAGTTGGTGACTATGCAGCCATATTAAGGCATATTTGCCTACCCTCCCGGAATGGCCAGGAGGTTTCCCGCAAATTGGGTCCCCCTTCCGGCCCCCTAGGAAGGTGGGCAAGTCTCCCGCATTTTTGCCACAGCCCCTGCTTCCCTTTCCCTGCGGTATAAAACTCTGAATTTCGCGGGTCCGTGGGGAGGGGGCCGGGGCTAAAATTATGCGAACCGCGACATTTCGCGGCATTTTAGCCCCTCCCCCATCCACAGACCCGCAAATTGATGCGGCTGCCTGTCATGGGGGCGGGGCTTGCCTCACCCGGCCCCCAAAATGAAGCCTCTACCCACCCCCTTTCACTCCTCTCCGGGCTTCTGTCCGAGAGGAGTTTTAAAAAGTCAGCATGTATGTATTAAGGGGAATGTTCTACAAGTTATTTTTTTTATTACACATTTTATTGCATAGGTTGTAAAAAAAAAATTTCAAGGAGACATTATTTTCCCTGTCAGACAAATTGCAGAGCGCAAGTTAAACTGACATGACTTCCTGACATGTAAACAAAATTCCATGAACATAAACTATAGATTTCGATGAGATATCTCCTCAAGGTTTCTAAAAGACAAAATAACACTATTTAACTTTTTATTACTCAAACAACGGAGTAATATGCTTAAGCGGAACCTACACAAACAAGACAAGACAAAAGGGAAGAAACATAAGGGAGAGGGTGGTAAGACGCCTATATTTACATTCAAGAATTGAGTCGATTGTTGAATATACAGTAGCTCAGTGTGGGACAGATATATAATCTTAAGCGAAGGCAGATATAGGCATATTTAATCATCATGTAGTACTTAATTGTAGTATGAAATATCATGACGTATTCTCATATAGGTGTTGGATTTGCGTCTGGGTCTTGCTAGGTAGAGTCTATATATACCGGACCCATTTTTTGTAGAATCTCATTACTCCCGTTTCTATATCAGGCAAGGTCACCCTTCTTTCCATATATAAAGTATTGAGTAGTATACGTTTGGTTTCTAATATGGTGGGGGCTGACGTTTGATCCAATATTTCATGATCAATTTTCTCGCTATTCCCAGAATTACTGTCATAACTGGTAGAAGAGTCTTTTTCCAACCGTTCCAATCCCACTCACCCATCACAAGTAATAATCACACCTTGGAGTTCCTAGTCACCTTTAATTTAAATATTTTATTGATAAAGGCAATAAGTTTGTTCCAGAACGTTACTATCTTTGCCACACTCTCAAAGGTTATGGAAAAATGTAGCTTTTCTCTGGCCACATTTGACACAGGAGTCAGAGGGTGTGGATCATTTCCTAGACCACATTTAGGTCGACTGTCATTAGGTGGACCACATTGGGTTGACAGGGGGGGGAGGTCGACAGGGTTGTAGGTCGACATGGGAAAGGTCAACAGGTGTTTAGGTCAACATGGGACAAGGTCGACATGGGTTTAGGTCGACAGTCGTTAGGTCGACATGGGTTTTTCAGGTTTTTTATTACCCGAATGTCGACATGGACACAGTTGGAGGTGAGCCGCATCGCTCGCAATGCTTTGGGCATGGTGCCTCGCTGAGCTCGGCACGCTATTTTATTATCCCACCACGCCCTAGAGAATTGTAGGGCATGAAATACCGCCTGTCGGCACATGTCGGCGCAGAAAACAGTGAAAAACCCAACGACTGTTGACCTAAACCCATGTCGACCTTGTCCCATGTCGACGTAAACACCTGTCGACCTTCCCCCCTGTCGACCTAAGTGTGGTCGACAAAATGACCGTATACCGAGTCAGATTCCCCAGGAATCATATGGGCTCTCTGTGCGGGGGCCACATATGCTCTGTACAATATTTACCTCTTGAAGGGAGGCAGAGTGCAGATATTTTAGTGTTTGTTGGCAGTGTTTCAAGATTTCATGGTATTCCAGAAGTGAGGGAACATCAGCCTTCCAGGTCGCCATTGAACTACCCCACTTTTTCTCCCCATAAGTGACCAATGGTACCGTATAATTATAACGTAGCCTAAATACTCCTGTGTGTGCCAATGAGAGAATAGTATTAATTGGGACAGTCTCCGCCACGGTCAGACCAGCTGGCGGCAGAGATGGTTGAGACGGCTACAAATGTCTGATTTGTAGATACATATAAAACTGTGTTTGTGACGAGTCATGTTTCTCTTTCAGATCAGCAAAAGTCGAAGGTGGCCCCCCGGATCATACACATCCCTGATACATACCTCCCAACATGACCCATTCCAGGAGGGACAAAATGCTCTGCTCCTGGACATCCTTGCCAGTGGCAGTTGCAGAGGTGGGACTGCACCACTCTCACAAATTCAAATAGGGGAGCCACACCTGCCAATGACTCCCGGACTGTGGTATTTGGGGTGGCAGTTGTTTGGGCTCCCCTATCTGAATTTTGGACTGTGCTGCAGCCCTGCAACTCTGCAACTACCACTGGCATGGATGGCCAGGAACAGAGCATCTTGTCCTTCCTGAAATGGGTCATACTGGGAGGTATGCTGATAGCCGATAAGTCCTTTTCCCTCCAAAGCAGGAATTGGGGATTATCCAGACCCGGAGTAAATTGTTCTACAAGTTATTAATAGCAAAATAACTGAATGAAAATATCCTCAGATTAGTAATAAGGGGCCAGATGTACTAAGCTTCAAAAATGATAAAATGGAGAGTGATAAACAGCCAACCAGTCATCTCCTGCCTGACATTTTTCAAACACAGTCTGTGACACGGCAGGTAGGAGCTGATTGGCTGACTGTTTATCACTCTCCATTTTATCACTTTTGAAGCTTAGTGCGTCTCCCCCAAGGTCTGATTATCCTACAGCAGGCATGATTTAGCTGGTAACAACATGACATGTTACAAAGCCATTGTGACATCACAGATTGTGACATCACTGTTTATGACATCACACAAGCTCTACTACTTGAGGAGAACACACTGGCTAGGGAGACTCATATCCGTTTGGGAAGCCGACTGAATAGGAAGCAAACCCCGGTATAATTATAACCTCAGTGTTATAAGCGTTTACAGTAACTTATTACTACTCTCTTCTGTGCTGCTAGACACCATGGCAGCACAGCGCAGCCTGCTGCTGCTCTGCACCCTATACCTCATCTGTGGTGTGGAGCTGAGTAGAAGCTGCTACACTTGTCTGAGGACGAGTAAGGACAGGGCGAGCATCTGCCAGTATGCCAGCTCCACAGGCAAGATGGAGGCCCTAGAATGCCTGGCAAAATTAACGAGAGGATTTCTACCTATGGACGCCCTCGTTATCCCGCTTTCACAGATGACCAACATCAGAGACCATCTAGGAGGCTTTAATAAAACCGTCAGAGGGATCAATTCATCGCTCCCTGCTAAGGACTGGACTGCGGCATTTGACCAGAAGATGAAGGAGTACATAATGGACGTGAAAGCGATTGCGGCAAAGAACCCGGCTAAGAAATGTATAAGCGTCTGCGGGAGACAGAAAGCGGCACAGCTGTTCCATTGTGACGATTGCTCAGTGCAGGAATGCCAGGCGCCTGCACAGTGTCCGCTGCAAGACATCTACGCCATGGAACCCGCCGAGACCTACATATTCTGCACTCCGCCTTTTCCCCTCTCCCCCGCAGTAACCGTCACATGGAAGTTTGCGCGGAACATCAGGGTGGCGGACATCAGTTATTTTAAAACCATATCCACAGGACATGACCTGCACATCCATATTAAGCCAACCCGTAAATACCACGAGGGGACGTATGCGTGCCAAATACAAGACGAGGACCATTTCGTAATAGCGCAGATGTTTTATTTCCTCAATGTGACCCGGAGTCGTGAAATAGAATACTCGGAGATGGAGGAGATCTTCAATGATGCCCTGTATTCAGAGGTCAGTCCTGAGCCAGAGCTGGAACATATTGAACAGCAGGAGCCGGTGATCATCACTATTATGGAGCGCTTTAAGGACAAGGTAATGACGAGTCTGCCATTCTGCGTCGTAGTCACCCTCTCCATGGCGGCGGTGCTGATAGCGTTCGCTATATTATTCATGCATGAATACTGTCCAACAAAGAGCACAAGGCATCGGGGTGACATAGTGTGACGCACTACAGAGGTGTCCTCCCTCATCATGGGCCGCGGTCACATTAACTAGAGATGTGCAGGCTCTAAATTTACTCCGATTTACTCTGATTTCAAAGCAGGATCTTATTGGCAACAACTGTCATGTGATAGCTATTAAGATCCTGCTTTGAAATCAGAGTAAATCAGAGTAAATCAGAACTTGTAGCCGCACCTTGCCGTCAGCATGTGACGAGGACTTAGCGCCGACTCCGGGATGCCGCAGCAAACAGCGCTGCCTCAAATACTCTGCGCTGCCTCCAGTACTCCGTCATCATCATCTAATAAAATCTTGTTACATCATATTTTTTTCTCATTTCGTTCTTTAGAGTGCGGCTGTCAAACTGTGCTCAGATGCGCCCTGAATTTCGCATACAATATAATTATATACCTTGTCTCCGCATTAAAGTTATGAATCCCATTGGTTATTGGGTAATAAGCCGACCTCCTGCATATTCCTGTAGGCATCTCGTTGGCATCTCCAGTGATGTTGGGATTGCGGCACTGGAGTTGTGGTAGGTCGGGATATCGACCACCTGCACCCCCTTCACCGGCATGGGGCCCGATTCAGACTTAATCGCTGTTGTGCAAGGTGATTGATAGGAAGCCGGCATATGGGGATGGGAACCGTCTGTTTAATGAAAGCACCAAGAAAAACACAGACGTGACTGAATATATGCATGTGTGCCCAAGCGTTCAGTGCCCATACACGGTGCCTTTTGCCCGTGCAATGCGATACGCGCTCCTGCGCACATCACATTGCACAGCACAAATAGAATGTGCAGCACTGACTTTTTCAACTAGATATCGCATCAAAACGCACGCTGCTGTAGCGCATCGCATGTGTTTTGAACACGGTGCAATCTAGCTCCATACACGCAGAGCAAATTGCCCCGAGTATGGGCACCGTGAGGGCTGGTAAAGCTTTTAGCACAATGGGACACTGTTAAGTTAACAAGGTAGAGCCAAGGAGTAGACAATAATTCCACGAACAAAACCATGTGCACTGCAGGTGGGGTAGATGTAACTTGTGCAGAGAGAATTAGATTTGGGTGGGGTTTAATGCAAAGTGAGATCTATATTGCAGTGCAAAAACAAAGCAGCCAGTATTTACCCTGCACAGAAACAAAATACCTCTAATTCTCTCTGCACGTGTTATATCTGACCCCCCCCCCCCCCCTGCAGTGCACATGGTTTTGTACATTTGAGAAGGAAATTGCCTTTACGAGTGAACCAGAATAAGGGCCTACTGTAAGTGTGGATACACAAAGGTAGTAAATGACAATAACACACAACACATCGCTATGGAGTAGGCATGGCCGGCACGAGGGAAATAAGGACTGGAGCCACCAAACAGACTACGGCATACCTCCCAACTGTTCCAATTTTTGTGGCACAGTCCTGTTTTTTGGGGACTGTCCTGCATCCCACTCACGGCCGGCAGTGTCCTGCGGTAAGGAAGGCAGTTGGGAGTCCTTCCTGGCCGTTACTGCTCTGCTGAGCGCATGCACACAGTATCTACTCAGGGAGACAAAGAGGCTGGAGGCATGGACATGCACCCGCAGCAGCGAAAATGGGGGTGTGGCCTAGCGGACTAATGCAATTATAGATTTTAAGGCCCCCATACTCTATGCAACTTCTCTGAGGGGAGAATTTGTATCCGATACTCCTAGATACATTCCATGCTGTCCTTCCACATGTAATGTGTCGCATACCACCCCCCCTCCCTGCCTACGGGAGGGGGTCTTACTCAAATGGCTGGACGTGCAGCACGTCTGACCTCTGGTTTCTTGCACATGGGACTGCGCATGTCATACACCTGCGATTTGGGATGATTTCACACGATTTCTCAGCCAGATCTGCCGGAATCGGGTGAAATCAGGCCTACTGTGAATAGTGTATGCAGCTGCCTAGATTCGTACCATTATGTTTAGTGAAAACATTTATACAATTGGTTTTTGGATCCCCCGACAGGAAGTAGATAAAAGCCTCGCCAATCTGGAATAATAATATCTCTGTGTTTTCCTCCTTACCTAGATTAGTCTCTCTCCAATCCACACAGAAAGTGCACAACAATATGGTTGTAAATACAGCTAAAGAGGAGGAGGAGGAGGGTCACTATATTATCACATGTGCAAAATACATCTGGGAGCAATGCTGACATAACGAGCAGTAACTTCTGCTCTCCTGTAACAGTCGGGGGGAGGGAGAAGTAATCCCCAGAATCCCCCATTCTGTTGCCAAGGCCCAATAATCTGCTTTTACTAGAAAACATTTATTTATTTTCATTCTTTTGGATTCAAAATTTACGTTTGTTCTATTGGGGGAAATGTTTGAAACCTGCAACAAAAAATGCTGGAGAAGTTGCACATAGCAACCATCTGCTTCTACAGTACAGTTCTCCTAATGTATCTAGTACATTAAATACAATGATTGGTAGACTCTGGTTGCTAAGGGCAACTTCCCCTCATGTTCTTCCTAGAAGGTTTGATACTGTACTGTACATCTGTCTCATTAGAAGAACACTACTCCAGTGCTGCATCTATAACGGGTGCAAAATGTACACGGGCCCTTCGCTCCAGACCGGGCCCACACTGCACACCCTGCATCCATTGTTGCTTCTCAGCTGCCTCTCTCCCCAGTGCAGCACACAGCAGGGTGTTTGCTGGTACTGGGGAGAGAGTCGGCTGCAGCAGTGTCTATAAAAGTGGGCGAGGGGGCAGCGGGACCCTCCAATATGCCAGGGTCTGGATAAAGAGTACCCGCTATCCGCCTCTTGGTGCCACTGATCACGCCCCTACACCCTGAGGTCATGCCCTCTTGTTTAATGCATACCCTCCAACAGGGCCCATTCCATTAGGTACACAAAAATGCTCTGTTCCTGGACTTCCCTGCCAGTGGCAGTTACAGAGGTGGGACTTCAGCACAGACCAAAATTCAAAGAGGGGGGTCACATCAACTGCCAGTGAGTCCAGGACAGTGATGTTTGGAGTTGCAGTAGGTGTGGCTCCCCTTTTTGAATATTAGACTGTGCTGCAGCCCCACCTCTGTAACTGCCACTGGGAGAGAAGTCCAGAAACAGATCATTTTGTACATAATGGAATGGGCCTTGTTGGAGGGTATGTATAATGACATCCTACCTTGATGACTATAGCTACTCCCTTTGCTTTATCACTGTCCCCAATTGTAAGGCACAACAAAATGTGCTACCCAGATATAAGAGACTGGTAATTAAAATAATCCTGGGTGTCAATAAAAGTATACTGACAGGAACATACTGTAGTAACAGTGATTACAGAATAGAATAGAATCTTTATTTATCATAAAACGTCCAACAATGAACATTAAACGAAAATAAATTGTAAACAATATAGATACAGAAACATTAAAAGAGGTACATATAACTACAGGATTGTGCAAATATCGTGAATAACCCTAGGCATTTAAAATATTTAAAGTGCGAATTGCTACTGGAAAAAAACTCTCCCTATAACGTTTAGTTTTACATAAAACTGAGCGGTATCGCCTATTTGAAGGAAGTAAGGAGAAAAGGTCACTATTTGGATGGGTGGAATCCCTCAGAATACTATTAGTCTTAGAGACAAGTCGCTTTTTAAAAATGTCTTGTAAACTTGGTATGACAACTCCAATCGTTTTACCTGCAGTTGACACTACCCTCTGTAAAGACTTACGGTCAGTTGCCGAACAGGGGCCAAACCATGCCACAACACCGTAGGTGAGGATACTCTCGATCACACATGAGTAAAAGTTCACCAAAGTTCCCTCACTCATGCTAGCCAAGCGCAGTTTCCTGAGAAAATGTTAGGAACTGGGGGTATCCCCGCCAACCCTAACTCCGTTGCCTCTGGCTGGAATCGACGGACGTGTGCAGTGCTAGGCTTCACCTGGGCCCGTCTCGGCTGAAGGGCGAATTAAGTCCGCCCCACTCCGCTACAGGCAGGTCTTATGTAGGGACAACACGTCCGCCGAGGCCAGAAGAGGACAAGGGGATAAACTAGCTAGACCAAACAATGGCGGGGAACCCCAGAGCCACTGAGGAGTAGTTGACACAGGAAGATGGTGACACAGTGGTAATCCACAAATGACCTGACTATGGGGAGTACAGGTGGACGCAACAATGCGTATAGGTCTAACAATAATACCAAATGACAACAGGGCCTAGATGACTAACCCAATAGAGAATAGCAACAATGCTAAATAGGTGGTACCAATAATTATAATATCTCACTGACGTACAGGAGTATTATTATTATTATTATTATAATTTTATTTATAAGGCGCCACAAGTGTTTCGCAGCGCCGTACAAAGGAACAATACAGGGAGACAAAACTTGGCATAACATTGAATAAATAACAAAAATACAGTACAAATAAAGAGCACCACAGTTCAATACACATTACAGAGTAAAAGGATATATTGGGGAGGACCCCAGGGGGGCGTCCCACCGGGACTCACGGTGAGACGGGTGTCTCGCATGGGACCCACAAGGACCACGGCACCACAGCTACCTTCGCCGGTATGGAACACTCGAGATGGTAACAGGTTCTCAGGACAGAAGCAGCAGGTGTCTCAAGATAAGGACGGTGCAGCAGATCGAGGATCCACAAGAGGCCAGACACAACTCAGCAAGACAGACTGGAAGATCAGGAAGACTCACTATAACCGGCGTCGGTCTGAGGTCAGGAAAAGGTCTATAAAGGGGCCTGGACCAATCGTCTGCTGCGAGACCGCCCTCCTGATTAATTATCCCCCATGTGTGCCGCTATTTCCCGCCTGCCGGCGGCTGCCTGGCGTCCCCGTTGCCTAGGCAACCGCTGCGGCAGTGGGGGGACGGGAGCCGGACTGCGTCACGGTTGCCTGGCGACCGCAGCCGGAAGTTCGGGCCCGGAAGTATGCTGACGTCCCGGCTGCTTAGCAACAGTCGGGACGCATACTCTGGGACCCGACGGAGCGTCTGAGAAGCTGACGCCGCGGGTCCCAACAGAAAAAACATACGCTGGTGGGCCTTTTTAACGATAATATTAATATGAGTGCTCCATGTAAGATCTTTAGATATATTTACACCCAGAAATTTAAAGGCATCAACAGTCTCCACCTGTTGACCATTCAAAACCAATGGGCAATATGTAGTCTTGTGTGATTTCCTAAAATCCACAATCATTTCTTTTGTCTTGCTCACGTTTAGGATCAAACAATTTACACTGCTCCATGACTCCAATTTGGATACTTCCAACCTATACTTTGACTCATCATCATCAGAGATGAGCCCCAGTATAGCAATATAATCCGCAAATTTTATAAATTGAACAGAATCAGAGCTGGTAGCACAGTCATAAGTGAATAATGAGTACAACAGGGGGCTCAGAACACATCCCTGGGGGACACCAGTGTTGACTATCAATTCACCAGATACCTGGTTCTTCACCCTAACGACCTGGGGCCTGTTAGATAAAAAATCCAGAATCCATCCACACATGGGCCCACTTAATCCAATACTGGAAAGTTTGCCCACTAGTGTGGATGGGACTACAGTATTAAAGGCCGAACTATAGTCTACGAATAAGATCCGGGCAGAAGATCCCTTTGAGTCAAGATGAGCAGAAATCTTATGAACTAACATAAGCACTGCGTCATCCGTGGATCTATTAGCCTTATAGGCAAACTGAAAGGAGTCAAAGCCAGGAGGGATGCTTTCCTTAACGTGAGCAAGGACCAATCTCTTGAACGCCTTCATAATCAAAGATGTTAAGGCGATCGGTCTGTAGTCATTCAGACTATCAACTTTCCCTTTTTTAGGGACCGGCGTAATAACTGTAGATTTAAAGCACTTAGGCACATAACAGGCACTAAGAGACAAGTTGAAAATAAAGGTAAAAATCCCAGCAAGCTGCTCCGCACATTTTTGCAGGACCTTCCCTTGTATCCCATCAGGGCCTGCGGCCTTTCCTACTTTTGTCCTGAAGAGACACTTCCTAACAGACTCCTCATCCAGTACTAAAAGAGCCCCATCCTCACAATATCTCTCCAAAGGGGGGGAAGACATGGCTTGTTTATCAAAACGGGCATAAAAGGTGTTTAGATCATCCACTAAAGCATCATCGGCAATAGAGTTTTTGTTCGCCTTGTAATCAGTAATATGCTGAATGCCTTTCCAAAGGCATTTCGCATCATTATTTTGGGAAACCATGCGTTCTAGTTTTACAGAAAAAGCCCTTTTTGCTCTAATAATTCCCTTTTTCAAGTTTAACCGGGCAGCTCTAAAGGTAGACAAGTCGCCAGATCTGAAAGCTTTATCCCTCGCCGCCAAAAGGGAACGGACTTCCCCATTTATCCAGGGTTTGTCGTTTGGAAACAAACGAATTTGCTTCTTAACAGTCACACTATCAATGCAACAATTTAGATATCCCAACACCATTGATGTTAAAGTATCAATATTAACCAAGTCGTGTGTATCTACAGACTCTTCGATAAACAAGTTCCAGTCAGTAAATTCTAGCCTGTCCTGTAACTTAACTAAAGCACCGTCTGGCCAAACAGTTATAACGGATTTTGATGGTTTAACACGCTTTACACAGGAAACATAGGTCGGGATTAAAATCAAAGACACATGATCAGAATGGCCAATATTTGCCTCTCTAAAGGAGCAGTAAGCATCCTTGATATTACAATAAACGTGATCGAGGACATTCTCTCCCCGGGTAGGGCTCTTAACGTATTGATAAAACCGGGGCAGGACAGACTTCAACCGTGCTTGATTGAAGTCTCCTACAATCAGGAATATCCCATTTACAAATTTTAGTTCCAAATTCATTATAACTGAATGGAGTTTATCTAAAGCAGACTCCACATGGGCCTGCGGGGGGATGTACACAGCAACAACAATTACTATGGAAAATTCCCTCGGTAAATAAAAGGGGCGACATTTGACAATCATAAACTCTATGTCAATTGAGCAGAATGAATTCATTAAACTAGCATCAGTACACCACTTAACAGTAACATATACACATAAACAACCTCCTTTAGACTTCCCCGAACTAGCCGTCCTGTCAGCTCTGAACAGGGACCGATCCGAAAGCTGAACAGAAGAGTCCAAAACAGAGTCATTTAGCCAGGTCTCAGATAATATTTTAAGCGAGCAAGATCTAATAAGCTGCTGCCTAGCAATTCTAGCTTGAATTTCGTCCATTTTGTTTGGTAGAGATGTAACATTTGCTGTGAATATACTAGGTACAGCTGGCCGGTAGGGGCACAAACGAAGTCGTACTCTAATACCTGCCCTCTTCCCCCGCTTTTGCTTCCGATCCCTCCTGGGCCTACGTTTCCAGTTTGTGGCGAAAGCCCTCCAATGGTACCCAGAACCCCCCCTCCTATGATGCTCCTGGTCCTGCCGAGAGTGTCCTGACCAGCCGGAGTCCCTTGTACCTCTATGTTCTCCTGCCAAGTTCTCATAGGCAGCCTCAGGGGTCCCTTCTGCTCCACGGGAGGTTTCTGTCCTCCCTGAGCTCGCCTTAGGACACCTGCGTTACGGTTTGACAGGTGTACCGCCCCAGTCAAACTCCCCACCTGCCAACAGACAGTTGGTGACTATGCAGCCATATTAAGGCATATTTGCCTACCCTCCCGGAATGGCCGGGAGGTTTCCCGCAAATTGGGTCCCCCTTCCGGCCCCCTAGGAAGGTGGGCAAGTCTCCCGCATTTTTGCCACAGCCCCTGCTTCCCTTTCCCTGCGGTATAAAACTCTGAATTTCGCGGGTCCGTGGGGAGGGGGCCGGGGCTAAAATTATGCGAACCGCGACATTTCGTGGCATTTTAGCCCCTCCCCCATCCACAGACCCGCAAATTGATGCGGCTGCCTGTCATGGGGGCGGGGCTTGCCTCACCCGGCCCCCAAAATGAAGCCTCTACCCACCCCCTTTCACTCCTCTCCGGGCTTCTGTCCGAGAGGAGTTTTAAAAAGTCAGCATGTATGTATTAAGGGGAATGTTCTACAAGTTATTTTTTTTATTACACATTTTATTGCATAGGTTGTAAAAAAAAAATTTCAAGGAGACATTATTTTCCCTGTCAGACAAATTGCAGAGCGCAAGTTAAACTGACATGACTTCCTGACATGTAAACAAAATTCCATGAACATAAACTATAGATTTCGATGAGATATCTCCTCAAGGTTTCTAAAAGACAAAATAACACTATTTAACTTTTTATTACTCAAACAACGGAGTAATATGCTTAAGCGGAACCTACACAAACAAGACAAGACAAAAGGGAAGAAACATAAGGGAGAGGGTGGTAAGACGCCTATATTTACATTCAAGAATTGAGTCGATTGTTGAATATACAGTAGCTCAGTGTGGGACAGATATATAATCTTAAGCGAAGGCAGATATAGGCATATTTAATCATCATGTAGTACTTAATTGTAGTATGAAATATCATGACGTATTCTCATATAGGTGTTGGATTTGCGTCTGGGTCTTGCTAGGTAGAGTCTATATATACCGGACCCATTTTTTGTAGAATCTCATTACTCCCGTTTCTATATCAGGCAAGGTCACCCTTCTTTCCATATATAAAGTATTGAGTAGTATACGTTTGGTTTCTAATATGGTGGGGGCTGACGTTTGATCCAATATTTCATGATCAATTTTCTCGCTATTCCCAGAATTACTGTCATAACTGGTAGAAGAGTCTTTTTCCAACCGTTCCAATCCCACTCACCCATCACAAGTAATAATCACACCTTGGAGTTCCTAGTCACCTTTAATTTAAATATTTTATTGATAAAGGCAATAAGTTTGTTCCAGAACGTTACTATCTTTGCCACACTCTCAAAGGTTATGGAAAAATGTAGCTTTTCTCTGGCCACATTTGACACAGGAGTCAGAGGGTGTGGATCATTTCCTAGACCACATTTAGGTCGACTGTCATTAGGTCGACCACATTGGGTTGACAGGGGGGGGGAGGTCGACAGGGTTGTAGGTCGACATGGGAAAGGTCAACAGGTGTTTAGGTCAACATGGGACAAGGTCGACATGGGTTTAGGTCGACAGTCGTTAGGTCGACATGGGTTTTTCAGGTTTTTTATTACCCGAATGTCGACATGGACACAGTTGGAGGTGAGCCGCATCGCTCGCAATGCTTTGGGCATGGTGCCTCGCTGAGCTCGGCACGCTATTTTATTATCCCACCACGCCCTAGAGAATTGTAGGGCATGAAATACCGCCTGTCGGCACATGTCGGCGCAGAAAACAGTGAAAAACCCAACGACTGTTGACCTAAACCCATGTCGACCTTGTCCCATTTCGACGTAAACACCTGTCGACCTTCCCCCCTGTCGACCTAAGTGTGGTCGACAAAATGACCGTATACCGAGTCAGATTCCCCAGGAATCATATGGGCTCTCTGTGCGGGGGCCACATATGCTCTGTACAATATTTACCTCTTGAAGGGAGGCAGAGTGCAGATATTTTAGTGTTTGTTGGCAGTGTTTCAAGATTTCATGGTATTCCAGAAGTGAGGGAACATCAGCCTTCCAGGTCGCCATTGAACTACCCCACTTTTTCTCCCCATAAGTGACCAATGGTACCGTATAATTATAACGTAGCCTAAATACTCCTGTGTGTGCCAATGAGAGAATAGTATTAATTGGGACAGTCTCCGCCACGGTCAGACCAGCTGGCGGCAGAGATGGTTGAGACGGCTACAAATGTCTGATTTGTAGATACATATAAAACTGTGTTTGTGACGAGTCATGTTTCTCTTTCAGATCAGCAAAAGTCGAAGGTGGCCCCCCGGATCATACACATCCCTGATACATACCTCCCAACATGACCCATTCCAGGAGGGACAAAATGCTCTGCTCCTGGACATCCTTGCCAGTGGCAGTTGCAGAGGTGGGACTGCACCACTCTCACAAATTCAAATAGGGGAGCCACACCTGCCAATGACTCCCGGACTGTGGTATTTGGGGTGGCAGTTGTTTGGGCTCCCCTATCTGAATTTTGGACTGTGCTGCAGCCCTGCAACTCTGCAACTACCACTGGCATGGATGGCCAGGAACAGAGCATCTTGTCCTTCCTGAAATGGGTCATACTGGGAGGTATGCTGATAGCCGATAAGTCCTTTTCCCTCCAAAGCAGGAATTGGGGATTATCCAGACCCGGAGTAAATTGTTCTACAAGTTATTAATAGCAAAATAACTAATTGAAAATATCCTCAGATTAGTAATAAGGGGCCAGATGTACTAAGCTTCAAAAATGATAAAATGGAGAGTGATAAACAGCCAACCAGTCATCTCCTGCCTGACATTTTTCAAACACAGTCTGTGACACGGCAGGTAGGAGCTGATTGGCTGACTGTTTATCACTCTCCATTTTATCACTTTTGAAGCTTAGTGCGTCTCCCCCAAGGTCTGATTATCCTACAGCAGGCATGATTTAGCTGGTAACAACATGACATGTTACAAAGCCATTGTGACATCACAGATTGTGACATCACTGTTTATGACATCACACAAGCTCTACTACTTGAGGAGAACACACTGGCTAGGGAGACTCATATCCGTTTGGGAAGCCGACTGAATAGGAAGCAAACCCCGGTATAATTATAACCTCAGTGTTATAAGCGTTTACAGTAACTTATTACTACTCTCTTCTGTGCTGCTAGACACCATGGCAGCACAGCGCAGCCTGCTGCTGCTCTGCACCCTATACCTCATCTGTGGTGTGGAGCTGAGTAGAAGCTGCTACACTTGTCAGAGGACGAGTAAGGACAGGGCGAGCATCTGCCAGTATGCCAGCTCCACAGGCAAGATGAAGGCCCTAGAATGCCTGGCAAAATTAACGAGAGGATTTCTACCTATGGACGCCCTCGTTATCCCGCTTTCACAGATGACCAACATCAGAGACCATCTAGGAGGCTTTAATAAAACCGTCAGAGGGATCAATTCATCGCTCCCTGCTAAGGACTGGACTGCGGCATTTGACCAGAAGATGAAGGAGTACATAATGGACGTGAAAGCGATTGCGGCAAAGAACCCGGCTAAGAAATGTATAAGCGTCTGCGGGAGACAGAAAGCGGCACAGCTGTTCCATTGTGACGATTGCTCAGTGCAGGAATGCCAGGCGCCTGCACAGTGTCCGCTGCAAGACATCTACGCCATGGAACCCGCCGAGACCTACATATTCTGCACTCCGCCTTTTCCCCTCTCCCCCGCAGTAACCGTCACATGGAAGTTTGCGCGGAACATCAGGGTGGCGGACATCAGTTATTTTAAAACCATATCCACAGGACATGACCTGCACATCCATATTAAGCCAACCCGTAAATACCACGAGGGGACGTATGCGTGCCAAATACAAGACGAGGACCATTTCGTAATAGCGCAGATGTTTTATTTCCTCAATGTGACCCGGAGTCGTGAAATAGAATACTCGGAGATGGAGGAGATCTTCAATGATGCCCTGTATTCAGAGGTCAGTCCTGAGCCAGAGCTGGAACATATTGAACAGCAGGAGCCGGTGATCATCACTATTATGGAGCGCTTTAAGGACAAGGTAATGACGAGTCTGCCATTCTGCGTCGTAGTCACCCTCTCCATGGCGGCGGTGCTGATTGCGTTCGCTATATTATTCATGCATGAATACTGTCCAACAAAGAGCACAAGGCATCGGGGTGACATAGTGTGACGCACTACAGAGGTGTCCTCCCTCATCATGGGCCGCGGTCACATTAACTAGAGATGTGCAGGCTCTGATTTACTCCGATTTACTCTGATTTCAAAGCAGGATCTTATTGGCAACAACTGTCATGTGATAGCTATTAAGATCCTGCTTTGAAATCAGAGTAAATCAGAGTAAATCAGAACTTGTAGCCGCACCTTGCCGTCAGCATGTGACGATGACTTAGCGCCGACTCCGGGATGCCGCAGCAAACAGCGCTGCCTCAAATACTCTGCGCTGCCTCCAGTACTCCGTCATCATCATCTAATAAAATCTTGTTACATCATATTTTTTTCTCATTTCGTTCTTTAGAGTGCGGCTGTCAAACTGTGCTCAGATGCGCCCTGAATTTCGCATACAATATAATTATATACCTTGTCTCCGCATTAAAGTTATGAATCCCATTGGTTATTGGGTAATAAGCCGACCTCCTGCATATTCCTGTAGGCATCTCGTTGGCATCTCCAGTGATGTTGGGATTGCGGCACTGGAGTTGTGGTAGGTCGGGATATCGACCACCTGCATCCCCTTCACCGGCATGGGGCCCGATTCAGACTTAATCGTTGTTGTGCAAGGTGATTGATAGGAAGCTGGCATATGGGGGTGGGAACCGTCTGTTTAATGAAAGCACCAAGAAAAACACAGACGTGACTGAATATATGCAGGTGTGCCCAAGCGTTCAGTGCCCATACACGGTGCCTTTTGCCCGTGCAATGCGATACGCGCTCCTGCGCACATCACATTGCACAGCACAAATAGAATGTGCAGCACTGACTTTTTCAACTAGATATCGCATCAAAACGCACGCTGCTGTAGCGCATCGCATGTGTTTTGAACACAGTGCAATCTAGCTCTATACACGCAGAGCAAATCGCCCCGAGTATGGGCACCGTGAGGGCTGGTAAAGCTTTTAGCACAATGGGACACTGTTAAGTTAACAAGGTAGAGCCAAGGAGTAGACAATAATTCCACGTACAAAACGATGTGCACTGCAGGTGGGGTAGATGTAACTTGTGCAGAGAGAATTAGATTTGGGTGGGGTTTTACTGCAAAGTGAGATCTATATTGCAGTGCAAAAACAAAGAAGCCAGTATTTACCCTGCACAGAAACAAAATACCTCTAATTCTCTCTGCACGTGTTATATCTGCCCCCCCCCCCCCCCCCTGCAGTGCACATGGTTTTGTACATTTGAGAAGGAAATTGCCTTTACGAGTGAACCAGAATAAGGGCCTACTGTAAGTGTGGATACACAAAGGTAGTAAATGACAATAACACACAACACATCGCTATGGAGTAGGCATGGCCGGCACAAGGGAAATAAGGAGTGGAGCCACCAAACAGACTACGGCATACCTCCCATCTGTTCCAATTTTTGCGGCACAGTCCTGTTTTCTGGGGACTGTCCTGCATCCCACTCACGGCCGGCAGTGTCCTGCGGTAAGGAAGGCAGTTGGGAGTCCTTCCTGGCCGTTACTGCTCTGCTGAGCGCATGCACACAGTATCTAATCAGGGAGACAAAGAGGCTGGATGCATGGACATGCACCCGCAGCAGCGAAAATGGGGGTGTGGCCTAGCGGATTAATGCAATTATAGATTTTAAGGCCCCCATACTCTATGCAACTTCTCTAAGGGGAGAATTTGTATCCGATACTCCTAGATACATTCCATGCTGTCCTTCCACATGTAATGTGTCGCATACCACCCCCCCTCCCTGCCTACGGGAGGGGGTCTTACTCAAATGGCTGGACGTGCAGCACGTCTGACCTCTGGTTTCTTGCACATGGGACTGCACATGTCATACACCTGCGATTTGGGCTGATTTCACACGATTTCTCAGCCAGATCTGCCGGAATCGGGTGAAATCAGGCCTACTGTGAATAGTGTATGCAGCTGCCTAGATTCGTACCATTATGTTTAGTGAAAACATTTATACAATTGGTTTTTGGATCCCTCGACAGGAAGTAGATAAAAGCCTCGCCAATCTGGAATAATAATATCTCTGTGTTTTCCTCCTTACCTAGAGTAGTCTCTCTCCAATCCATACAGAAAGTGCACAACAATATGGTCGTAAATACAGCTAAAGGAGGAGGAGGAGGAGGAGGGTCACTATATTATCACATGTGCAAAATACATCTGGGAGCAATGCTGACATAACGAGCAGTAACTTCTGCTCTCCTGTAACAGTCGGGGGGAGGGAGAAGTAATCCCCAGAATCCCCCATTCTGTTGCCAAGGCCCAATAATCTGCTTTTACTAGAAAACATTTATTTATTTTCATTCTTTTGGATTCAAAATTTACGTTTGTTCTATTGGGGGAAATGTTTGAAACCTGCAACAAAAAATGCTGGAGAAGTTGCACATAGCAACCATCTGCTTCTACAGTACAGTTCTCCTAATGTATCTAGTACATTAAATACAATGATTGGTAGACTCTGGTTGCTAAGGGCAACTTCCCCTCATGTTCTTCCTAGAAGGTTTGATACTGTACTGTACATCTGTCTCATTAGAAGAACACTACTCCAGTGCTGCATCTATAACGGGTGCAAAATGTACACGGGCCCTTCGCTCCAGACGGGGCCCACACTGCACACCCTGCATCCATTGTTGCTTCTCAGCTGCCTCTCTCCCCAGTGCAGCACACAGCAGGGTGTTTGCTGGTACTGGGGAGAGAGTCGGCTGCAGCAGTGTCTATAAAAGTGGGCGAGGGGGCAGCGGGACCCTCCAATATGCCAGGGTCTGGATAAAGAGTACCCGCTATCCGCCTCTTGGTGCCACTGATCACGCCCCTACACCCTGAGGTCATGCCCTCTTGTTTAATGCATACCCTCCAACAGGGCCCATTCCATTAGGTACACAAAAATGCTCTGTTCCTGGACTTCCCTGCCAGTGGCAGTTACAGAGGTGGGACTTCAGCACAGATCAAAATTCAAAGAGGGGGGTCACATCAACTGCCAGTGAGTCCAGGACAGTGATGTTTGGAGTTGCAGTAGGTGTGGCTCCCCTTTTTGAATATTGGACTGTGCTGCAGCCCCACCTCTGTAACTGCCACTGGGAGGGAAGTCCAGAAACAGATCATTTTGTACATAATGGAATGGGCCTTGTTGGAGGGTATGTATAATGACATCCTACCTTGATGACTATAGCTACTCCCTTTGCTTTATCACTGTCCCCAATTGTAAGGCACAACAAAATGTGCTACCCTGATATAAGAGACTGGTAATTAAAATAATCCTGGGTGTCAATAAAAGTATACTGACAGGAACATACTGTAGTAACAGTGATTACAGAATAGAATAGAATCTTTATTTATCATAAAACGTCCAACAATGAACATTAAACGAAAATAAATTGTAAACAATATAGATACAGAAACATTAAAAGAGGTACATATAACTACAGGATTGTGCAAATATCGTGAATAACCCTAGGCATTTAAAATATTTAAAGTGCGAATTGCTACTGGAAAAAAACTCTCCCTATAACGTTTAGTTTTACATAAAACTGAGCGGTATCGCCTATTTGAAGGAAGTAAGGAGAAAAGGTCACTATTTGGATGGGTGGAATCCCTCAGAATACTATTAGTCTTAGAGACAAGTCGCTTTTTAAAAATGTCTTGTAAACTTGGTAAGACAACTCCAATCGTTTTACCTGCAGTTGACACTACCCTCTGTAAAGACTTACGGTCAGTTGCCGAACAGGGGCCAAACCATGCCACAACACCGTAGGTGAGGATACTCTCGATCACACATGAGTAAAAGTTCACCAAAGTTCCCTCACTCATGCTAGCCAAGCGCAGTTTCCTGAGAAAATGTTAGGAACTGGGGGTATCCCCGCCAACCCTAACTCCGTTGCCTCTGGCTGGAATCGACGGACGTGTGCAGTGCTAGGCTTCACCTGGGCCCGTCTCGGCTGAAGGGCGAATTAAGTCCGCCCCACTCCGCTACAGGCAGGTCTTATGTAGGGACAACACGTCCGCCGAGGCCAGAAGAGGACAAGGGGATAAACTAGCTAGACCAAACAATGGCGGGGAACCCCAGAGCCACTGAGGAGTAGTTGACACAGGAAGATGGTGACACAGTGGTAATCCACAAATGACCTGACTATGGGGAGTACAGGTGGACGCAACAATGCGTATAGGTCTAACAATAATACCAAATGACAACAGGGCCTAGATGACTAACCCAATAGAGAATAGCAACAATGCTAAATAGGTGGTACCAATAATTATAATATCTCACTGACGTACAGGAGTAAAAGGATATATTGGGGAGGACCCCAGGGGGGCGTCCCACCGGGACTCACGGTGAGACGGGTGTCTCGCATAGGACCCACAAGGACCACGGCACCACAGCTACCTTCGCCGGTATGGAACACTCGAGATGGTAACAGGTTCTCAGGACAGAAGCAGCAGGTGTCTCAGGATAAGGACGGTGCAGCAGATCGAGGATCCACAAGAGGCCAGACACAACTCAGCAAGACAGACTGGAAGATCAGGAAGACTCACTATAACCGGCGTCGGTCTGAGGTCAGGAAAAGGTCTATAAAGGGGCCTGGACCAATCGTCTGCTGCGAGACCGCCCTCCTGATTAATTATCCCCCATGTGTGCCGCTATTTCCCGCCTGCCGGCGGCTGCCTGGCGTCCCCGTTGCCTAGGCAACCGCTGCGGCAGTGGGGGGACGGGAGCCGGACTGCGTCACGGTTGCCTGGCGACCGCAGCCGGAAGTTCGGGCCCGGAAGTATGCTGACGTCCCGGCTGCTTAGCAACAGTCGGGACGCATACTCTGGGACCCGACGGAGCGTCTGAGAAGCTGACGCCGCGGGTCCCAACAGAAAAAACATACGCTGGTGGGCCTTTTTAACGATAATATTAATATGAGTGCTCCATGTAAGATCTTTAGATATATTTACACCCAGAAATTTAAAGGCATCAACAGTCTCCACCTGTTGACCATTCAAAACCAATGGGCAATATGTAGTCTTGTGTGATTTCCTAAAATCCACAATCATTTCTTTTGTCTTGCTCACGTTTAGGATCAAACAATTTACACTGCTCCATGACTCCAATTTGGATACTTCCAACCTATACTTTGACTCATCATCATCAGAGATGAGCCCCAGTATAGCAATATCATCCGCAAATTTAATAAATTGAACAGAATCAGAGCTGGTAGCACAGTCATAAGTGAATAATGAGTACAACAGGGGGCTCAGAACACATCCCTGGGGGACACCAGTGTTGACTATCAATTCACCAGATACCTGGTTCTTCACCCTAACGACCTGGGGCCTGTTAGATAAAAAATCCAGAATCCATCCACACATGGGCCCACTTAATCCAATACTGGAAAGTTTGCCCACTAGTGTGGATGGGACTACAGTATTAAAGGCCGAACTATAGTCTACGAATAAGATCCGGGCAGAAGATCCCTTTGAGTCAAGATGAGCAGAAATCTTATAAACTAACATAAGCACTGCGTCATCCGTGGATCTATTAGCCTTATAGGCAAACTGAAAGGAGTCAAAGCCAGGAGGGATGCTTTCCTTAACGTGAGCAAGGACCAATCTCTTGAACGCCTTCATAATCAAAGATGTTAAGCCGATCGGTCTGTAGTCATTCAGACTATCAACTTTCCCTTTTTTAGGGACCGGCGTAATAACTGTAGATTTAAAGCACTTAGGCACATAACAGGCACTAAGAGACAAGTTGAAAATAAAGGTAAAAATCCCAGCAAGCTGCTCCGCACATTTTTGCAGGACCTTCCCTTGTATCCTATCAGGGCCTGCGGCCTTTCCTACTTTTGTCCTGGAGAGACACTTCCTAACAGACTCCTCATCCAGTACTAAAAGAGCCCCATCCTCACAATTTCTCTCCAAAGGGGGGGAAGACATGGCTTGTTTATCAAAACGGGCATAAAAGGTGTTTAGATCATCCACTAAAGCATCATCGGCAATAGAGTTTTTGTTCGCCTTGTAATCAGTAATATGCTGAATGCCTTTCCAAAGGCATTTCGCATCATTATTTTGGGAAACCATGCGTTCTAGTTTTACAGAAAAAGCCCTTTTTGCTCTAATAATTCCCTTTTTCAAGTTTAACCGGGCAGCTCTAAAGGTAGACAAGTCGCCAGATCTGAAAGCTTTATCCCTCGCCGCCAAAAGGGAACGGACTTCCCCGTTTATCCAGGGTTTGTCGTTTGGAAACAAACGAATTTGCTTCTTAACAGTCACACTATCAATGCAACAATTTAGATATCCCAACACCATTGATGTTAAAGTATCAATATTAACCAAGTCGTGTGTATCTACAGACTCTTCGATAAACAAGTTCCAGTCAGTAAATTCTAGCCTGTCCTGTAACTTAACTAAAGCACCGTCTGGCCAAACAGTTATAACGGATTTTGATGGTTTAACACGCTTTACACAGGAAACATAGGTCGGGATTAAAATCAAAGACACATGATCAGAATGGCCAATATTTGCCTCTCTAAAGGAGCAGTAAGCATCCTTGATATTACAATAAACGTGATCGAGGACATTCTCTCCCCGGGTAGGGCTCTTAACGTATTGATAAAACCGGGGCAGGACAGACTTCAACCGTGCTTGATTGAAGTCTCCTACAATCAGGAATATCCCATTTACAAATTTTAGTTCCAAATTCATTATAACTGAATGGAGTTTATCTAAAGCAGACTCCACATGGGCCTGCGGGGGGGATGTACACAGCAACAACAATTACTATGGAAAATTCCCTCGGTAAATAAAAGGGGCGACATTTGACAATCATAAACTCTATGTCAATTGAGCAGAATGAATTCATTAAACTAGCATCAGTACACCACTTATCAGTAACATATACACATAAACAACCTCCTTTAGACTTCCCCGAACTAGCCGTCCTGTCAGCTCTGAACAGGGACCGATCCGAAAGCTGAACAGAAGAGTCCAAAACAGAGTCATTTAGCCAGGTCTCAGATAATATTTTAAGCGAGCAAGATCTAATAAGCTGCTGCCTAGCAATTCTAGCTTGAATTTCGTCCATTTTGTTTGGTAGAGATGTAACATTTGCTGTGAATATACTAGGTACAGCTAGCCGGTAGGGGCACAAACGAAGTCGTACTCTAATACCTGCCCTCTTCCCCCGCTTTTGCTTCCGATCCCTCCTGGGCCTACGTTTCCAGTTTGTGGCGAAAGCCCTCCAATGGTACCCAGAACCCCCCCTCCTATGATGCTCCTGGTCCTGCCGAGAGTGTCCTGACCAGCCGGAGTCCCTGGTACCTCTATGTTCTCCTGCCAAGTTCTCATAGGCAGCCTCAGGGGTCCCTTCTGCTCCACGGGAGGTTTCTGTCCTCCCTGAGCTCGCCTTAGGACACCTGCGTTACGGTTTGACAGGTGTACCGCCCCAGTCAAACTCCCCACCTGCCAACAGACAGTTGGTGACTATGCAGCCATATTAAGGCATATTTGCCTACCCTCCCGGAATGGCCGGGAGGTTTCCCGCAAATTGGGTCCCCCTTCCGGCCCCCTAGGAAGGTGGGCAAGTCTCCCGCATTTTTGCCACAGCCCCTGCTTCCCTTTCCCTGCGGTATAAAACTCTGAATTTCGCGGGTCCGTGGGGAGGGGGCCGGGGCTAAAATTATGCGAACCGCGACATTTCGCGGCATTTTAGCCCCTCCCCCATCCACGGACCCGCAAATTGATGCGGCTGCCTGTCATGGGGGCGGGGCTTGCCTCACCCGGCCCCCAAAATGAAGCCTCTACCCACCCCCTTTCACTCCTCTCCGGGCTTCTGTCCGAGAGGAGTTTTAAAAAGTCAGCATGTATGTATTAAGGGGAATGTTCTACAAGTTATTTTTTTTATTACACATTTTATTGCATAGGTTGTAAAAAAAAAATTTCAAGGAGACATTATTTTCCCTGTCAGACAAATTGCAGAGCGCAAGTTAAACTGACATGACTTCCTGACATGTAAACAAAATTCCATGAACATAAACTATAGATTTCGATGAGATATCTCCTCAAGGTTTCTAAAAGACAAAATAACACTATTTAACTTTTTATTACTCAAACAACGGAGTAATATGCTTAAGCGGAATCTACACAAACAAGACAAGACAAAAGGGAAGAAACATAAGGGAGAGGGTGGTAAGACGCCTATATTTACATTCAAGAATTGAGTCGATTGTTGAATATACAGTAGCTCAGTGTGGGACAGATATATAATCTTAAGCGAAGGCAGATATAGGCATATTTAATCATCATGTAGTACTTAATTGTAGTATGAAATATCATGACGTATTCTCATATAGGTGTTGGATTTGCGTCTGGGTCTTGCTAGGTAGAGTCTATATATACCGGACCCATTTTTTGTAGAATCTCATTACTCCCGTTTCTATATCAGGCAAGGTCACCCTTCTTTCCATATATAAAGTATTGAGTAGTATACGTTTGGTTTCTAATATGGTGGGGGCTGACGTTTGATCCAATATTTCATGATCAATTTTCTCGCTATTCCCAGAATTACTGTCATAACTGGTAGGAGAGTCTTTTTCCAACCGTTCCAATCCCACTCACCCATCACAAGTAATAATCACACCTTGGAGTTCCTAGTCACCTTTAATTTAAATATTTTATTGATAAAGGCAATAAGTTTGTTCCAGAACGTTACTATCTTTGCCACACTCTCAAAGGTTATGGAAAAATGTAGCTTTTCTCTGGCCACATTTGACACAGGAGTCAGAGGGTGTGGATCATTTCCTAGACCACATTTAGGTCGACTGTCATTAGGTCGACCACATTGGGTTGACAGGGGGGGGGAGGTCGACAGGGTTGTAGGTCGACATGGGAAAGGTCAACAGGTGTTTAGGTCAACATGGGACAAGGTCGACATGGGTTTAGGTCGACAGTCGTTAGGTCGACATGGGTTTTTCAGTTTTTTTTTACCCGAATGTCGACATGGACACAGTTGGAGGTGAGCCGCATCGCTCGCAATGCTTTGGGCATGGTGCCTCGCTGAGCTCGGCACGCTATTTTATTATCCCACCATGCCCTAGAGAATTGTAGGGCATGAAATACCGCCTGTCGGCACATGTCGGCGCAGAAAACAGTGAAAAACCCAACGACTGTTGACCTAAACCCATGTCGACCTTGTCCCATGTCGACGTAAACACCTGTCGACCTTCCCCCCTGTCGACCTAAGTGTGGTCGACAAAATGACCGTATACCGAGTCAGATTCCCCAGGAATCATATGGGCTCTCTGTGCGGGGGCCACATATGCTCTGTACAATATTTACCTCTTGAAGGGAGGCAGAGTGCAGATATTTTAGTGTTTGTTGGCAGTGTTTCAAGATTTCATGGTATTCCAGAAGTGAGGGAACATCAGCCTTCCAGGTCGCCATTGAACTACCCCACTTTTTCTCCCCATAAGTGACCAATGGTACCGTATAATTATAACGTAGCCTAAATACTCCTGTGTGTGCCAATGAGAGAATAGTATTAATTGGGACAGTCTCCGCCACGGTCAGACCAGCCGGCTGCAGAGATGGTTGAGACGGCTACAAATGTCTGATTTGTAGATACATATAAAACTGTGTTTGTGACGAGTCATGTTTCTCTTTCAGATCAGCAAAAGTCGAAGGTGGCCCCCCGGATCATACACATCCCTGATACATACCTTCCAACATGACCCATTCCAGGAGGGACAAAATGCTCTGCTCCTGGACATCCTTGCCAGTGGCAGTTGCAGAGGTGGGACTGCACCACTCTCACAAATTCAAATAGGGGAGCCACACCTGCCAATGACTCCCGGACTGTGGTATTTGGGGTGGCAGTTGTTTGGGCTCCCCTATCTGAATTTTGGACTGTGCTGCAGCCCTGCAACTCTGCAACTACCACTGGCATGGATGGCCAGGAACAGAGCATCTTGTCCTTCCTGAAATGGGTCATACTGGGAGGTATGCTGATAGTCGATAAGTCCTTTTCCCTCCAAAGCAGGAATTGGGGATTATCCAGACCCGGAGTAAATTGTTCTACAAGTTATTAATAGCAAAATAACTGAATGAAAATATCCTCAGATTAGTAATAAGGGGCCAGATGTACTAAGCTTCAAAAATGATAAAATGGAGAGTGATAAACAGCCAACCAGTCATCTCCTGCCTGACATTTTTCAAACACAGTCTGTGACACGGCAGGTAGGAGCTGATTGGCTGACTGTTTATCACTCTCCATTTTATCACTTTTGAAGCTTAGTGCGTCTCCCCCAAGGTCTGATTATCCTACAGCAGGCATGATTTAGCTGGTAACAACATGACATGTTACAAAGCCATTGTGACATCACAGATTGTGACATCACTGTTTATGACATCACACAAGCTCTACTACTTGAGGAGAACACACTGGCTAGGGAGACTCATATCCGTTTGGGAAGCCGACTGAATAGGAAGCAAACCCCGGTATAATTATAACCTCAGTGTTATAAGCGTTTACAGTAACTTATTACTACTCTCTTCTGTGCTGCTAGACACCATGGCAGCACAGCGCAGCCTGCTGCTGCTCTGCACCCTATACCTCATCTGTGGTGTGGAGCTGAGTAGAAGCTGCTACACTTGTCTGAGGACGAGTAAGGACAGGGCGAGCATCTGCCAGTATGCCAGCTCCACAGGCAAGATGGAGGCCCTAGAATGCCTGGCAAAATTAACGAGAGGATTTCTACCTATGGACGCCCTCGTTATCCCGCTTTCACAGATGACCAACATCAGAGACCATCTAGGAGGCTTTAATAAAACCGTCAGAGGGATCAATTCATCGCTCCCTGCTAAGGACTGGACTGCGGCATTTGACCAGAAGATGAAGGAGTACATAATGGACGTGAAAGCGATTGCGGCAAAGAACCCGGCTAAGAAATGTATAAGCGTCTGCGGGAGACAGAAAGCGGCACAGCTGTTCCATTGTGACGATTGCTCAGTGCAGGAATGCCAGGCGCCTGCACAGTGTCCGCTGCAAGACATCTACGCCATGGAACCCGCCGAGACCTACATATTCTGCACTCCGCCTTTTCCCCTCTCCCCCGCAGTAACCGTCACATGGAAGTTTGCGCGGAACATCAGGGTGGCGGACATCAGTTATTTTAAAACCATATCCACAGGACATGACCTGCACATCCATATTAAGCCAACCCGTAAATACCACGAGGGGACGTATGCGTGCCAAATACAAGACGAGGACCATTTCGTAATAGCGCAGATGTTTTATTTCCTCAATGTGACCCGGAGTCGTGAAATAGAATACTCGGAGATGGAGGAGATCTTCAATGATGCCCTGTATTCAGAGGTCAGTCCTGAGCCAGAGCCGGAACATATTGAACAGCAGGAGCCGGTGATCATCACTATTATGGAGCGCTTTAAGGACAAGGTAATGACGAGTCTGCCATTCTGCGTCGTAGTCACCCTCTCCATGGCGGCGGTGCTGATTGCGTTCGCTATATTATTCATGCATGAATACTGTCCAACAAAGAGCACAAGGCATCGGGGTGACATAGTGTGACGCACTACAGAGGTGTCCTCCCTCATCATGGGCCGCGGTCACATTAACTAGAGATGTGCAGGCTCTGATTTACTCCGATTTACTCTGATTTCAAAGCAGGATCTTATTGGCAACAACTGTCATGTGATAGCTATTAAGATCCTGCTTTGAAATCAGAGTAAATCAGAGTAAATCAGAACTTGTAGCCGCACCTTGCCGTCAGCATGTGACGAGGACTTAGCGCCGACTCCGGGATGCCGCAGCAAACAGCGCTGCCTCAAATACTCTGCGCTGCCTCCAGTACTCCGTCATCATCATCTAATAAAATCTTGTTACATCATATTTTTTTCTCATTTCGTTCTTTAGAGTGCGGCTGTCAAACTGTGCTCAGATGCGCCCTGAATTTCGCATACAATATAATTATATACCTTGTCTCCGCATTAAAGTTATGAATCCCATTGGTTATTGGGTAATAAGCCGACCTCCTGCATATTCCTGTAGGCATCTCGTTGGCATCTCCAGTGATGTTGGGATTGCGGCACTGGAGTTGTGGTAGGTCGGGATATCGACCACCTGCATCCCCTTCACCGGCATGGGGCCCGATTCAGACTTAATCGCTGTTGTGCAAGGTGATCGATAGGAAGCCGGCATATGGGGGTGGGAACCGTCTGTTTAATGAAAGCACCAAGAAAAACACAGACGTGACTGAATATATGCAGGTGTGCCCAAGCGTTCAGTGCCCATACACGGTGCCTTTTGCCCGTGCAATGCGATACGCGCTCCTGCGCACATCACATTGCACAGCACAAATAGAATGTGCAGCACTGACTTTTTCAACTAGATATCGCATCAAAACGCACGCTGCTGTAGCGCATCGCATGTGTTTTGAACACGGTGCAATCTAGCTCCATACACACAGAGCAAATCGCCCCGAGTATGGGCACCGTGAGGGCTGGTAAAGCTTTTAGCACAATGGGACACTGTTAAGTTAACAAGGTAGAGCCATGGAGTAGACAATAATTCCACGTACAAAACGATGTGCACTGCAGGTGGGGTAGATGTAACTTGTGCAGAGAGAATTAGATTTGGGTGGGGTTTTACTGCAAAGTGAGATCTATATTGCAGTGCAAAAACAAAGAAGCCAGTATTTACCCTGCACAGAAACAAAATACCTCTAATTCTCTCTGCACGTGTTATATCTGCCCCCCCCCCCCCCTGCAGTGCACATGGTTTTGTACATTTGAGAAGGAAATTGCCTTTACGAGTGAACCAGAATAAGGGCCTACTGTAAGTGTGGATACACAAAGGTAGTAAATGACAATAACACACAACACATCGCTATGGAGTAGGCATGGCCGGCACGAGGGAAATAAGGAGTGGAGCCACCAAACAGACTACGGCATACCTCCCAACTGTTCCAATTTTTGTGGCACAGTCCTGTTTTTTGGGGACTGTCCTGCATCCCACTCACGGCCGGCAGTGTCCTGCGGTAAGGAAGGCAGTTGGGAGTCCTTCCTGGCCGTTACTGCTCTGCTGAGCGCATGCACACAGTATCTACTCAGGGAGACAAAGAGGCTGGAGGCATGGACATGCACCCGCAGCAGCGAAAATGGGGGTGTGGCCTAGCGGATTAATGCAATTATAGATTTTAAGGCCCCCATACTCTATGCAACTTCTCTAAGGGGAGAATTTGTATCCGATACTCCTAGATACATTCCATGCTGTCCTTCCACATGTAATGTGTCGCATACCACCCCCCCTCCCTGCCTACGGGAGGGGGTCTTACTCAAATGGCTGGACGTGCAGCACGTCTGACCTCTGGTTTCTTGCACATGGGACTGCACATGTCATACACCTGCGATTTGGGCTGATTTCACACGATTTCTCAGCCAGATCTGCCGGAATCGGGTGAAATCAGGCCTACTGTGAATAGTGTATGCAGCTGCCTAGATTCGTACCATTATGTTTAGTGAAAACATTTATACAATTGGTTTTTGGATCCCCCGACAGGAAGTAGATAAAAGCCTCGCCAATCTGGAATAATAATATCTCTGTGTTTTCCTCCTTACCTAGAGTAGTCTCTCTCCAATCCATACAGAAAGTGCACAACAATATGGTCGTAAATACAGCTAAAGGAGGAGGAGGAGGAGGAGGGTCACTATATTATCACATGTGCAAAATACATCTGGGAGCAATGCTGACATAACGAGCAGTAACTTCTGCTCTCCTGTAACAGTCGGGGGGAGGGAGAAGTAATCCCCAGAATCCCCCATTCTGTTGCCAAGGCCCAATAATCTGCTTTTACTAGAAAACATTTATTTATTTTCATTCTTTTGGATTCAAAATTTACGTTTGTTCTATTGGGGGAAATGTTTGAAACCTGCAACAAAAAATGCTGGAGAAGTTGCACATAGCAACCCATCCGCTTCTACAGTACAGTTCTCCTATGTATCTAGTACATTAAATACAATGATTGGTAGACTCTGGTTGCTAAGGGCAACTTCCCCTCATGTTCTTCCTAGAAGGTTTGATACTGTACTGTACATCTGTCTCATTAGAAGAACACTACTCCAGTGCTGCATCTATAACGGGTGCAAAATGTACACGGGCCCTTCGCTCCAGACGGGGCCCACACTGCACACCCTGCATCCATTGTTGCTTCTCAGCTGCCTCTCTCCCCAGTGCAGCACACAGCAGGGTGTTTGCCGCTACTGGGGAGAGAGTCGGCTGCAGCAGTGTCTATAAAAGTGGGCGAGGGGGCAGCGGGACCCTCCAATATGCCAGGGTCTGGATAAAGAGTACCCGCTATCCACCTCTTGGTGCCAGTGGTCACGCCCCTACACCCTGAGGTCATGCCCTCTTGTTTAATGCATACCCTCCAACAGGGCCCATTCCATTAGGTACACAAAAATGCTCTGTTCCTGGACTTCCCTACCAGTGGCAGTTACAGAGGTGGGACTTCAGCACAGACCAAAATTCAAAGAGGGGGGTCACATCAACTGCCAGTGAGTCCAGGACAGTGATGTTTGGAGTGGTAGTAGGTGTGGCTCCCCTTTTTGAATATTGGACTGTGCTGCAGCCCCACCTCTGTAACTGCCACTGGGAGGGAAGTCCAGAAACAGATCATTTTGTGCATAATGGAATGGGCCTTGTTGGAGGGTATGTATAATGACATCCTACCTTGATGACTATAACTACTCCCTTTGCTTTATCACTGTCCCCAATTGTGAGGCACAACAAAATGTGCTACCCCGATATAAGAGACTGGTAATTAAAATAATCCTGGGTGTCAATAAAAGTATACTGACAGGAACATACTGTGGTAACAGTGATTACAGACAGTTGGTGACTATGCAGCCATATTAAGGCATATTTGCCTACCCTCCCGGAATGGCCGGGAGGTTCCCACAAATTGGGTCCCCCTCCCGGCCCCCTAGGAAGGTGGGCAAGTCTCCCGCATTTTTGCCACAGCCCCTGCTTCCCTTTCCCCGTGGTATAAATCTCTGAATTTCGCGGGTCCGTGGGGAGGGGGCGGGGCTAAAATGATGAGAACAGCGTCATTTCGCGGCATTTTAGCCCCTCCCCCATCCACGGACCCGCAAATTGATGCAGCTGCCTGTCATGGGGGCGGGGCTTGCCTCGCCCGGCCCCCAAAATGAACTCTACCCATCCCCTTTCACTACTCTCCGGGCTTCTCCCGGAGAGGAGTTTTAAAAAGTCAGCATGTATGTATTAAGAGGGGAATGTTCTACAAGTTATTTTTTTTATTACACATTTTATTGCATAGGTTGTAAAAAAAAAAAAAAATTCACAAATTTCAAGGAGACATTATTTTCCCTGTCAGACAAATTGCACTGCGCAGGGTGTCTTGTTAACATTTTTGGTTTTGAAAGTAAACAAAATACACAATTTGGAATTTGTTAAACTGACATGACTTCCTGACATGTAAACAAAATTCCATGAACATAAACTAAAGATTTCGATAAGATATCTCCTCAAGGTTTATAAAAGACAAAATAACACTATTTAACTTTTTATTACTCAAACAACGGAGTAATATGCTTAAGCAGAACCTACACAAACAAGACAAGACATAAGGGAAGAAACATAAGGGAGAGGGTGGTAAGACGCCTATATTTACATTCAAGAATTGAGTCGATTGCCACGGGAATCGCCTTGGCTCCATCCGCCAAAAACATTACCAAGTCGTCGGCATACAAGGACACCACCTCAGTGCTGTCCCCTATACCGAACCCTACCAAGTCAGAATGGTTACGCAAGTGACAAGCCAGGGGCTCTATCGCCAGAGCAAAAAGGCTAGGGGACAGAGGACACCCCTGTCTGGTTCCTCTATATAGGGAGAAGGGTTGGGAGATACTCCCATTAATTGCCATCCTGGCCTTGGGATCTGAGTACATTAGCTGCACCCATTTAATAAAGCCTGGTCCCAGCCCAAACGCCCTCATTACTGCCCAGAGGTAGTGCCACTCAACCGTGTCGAAGGCTTTGACCGCATCGAGCGACACCACCACCGGGCAGGGATCCTGTTCTCTAGGAGTCTGCAGATGAGTAAAAAGTTTACGTATGTTCTGGGAAGTTGATTTTCCGGGCATAAAACCCGTCTGGTCACTATGTACTATTTCTGCAATGTGACGGTTCAGTCTTATTGCCAGCACCTTGGCCAAGATTTTAGCTTCGACCGAGATTATCCCCGTGGCCCTGGAAGAAATGGAGAATTTTGGAGACTACTCTGGATTCAGGGTGAATTGGAGGAAATCATGTGTTCTTCCGATTAACCCTGAGACATTAGAAACATTGCCCTCCCATTTACCCCTCAAATATGTTAACACCTTTAAATACCTGGGAGTTTGGATATCCCGTAATCCAAGAGACTTCGCAGGGCTAAATCTGGATCCCTTGACGACCCATCTGGCCGTAAAATTAAAACAATGGGCCAGACTACCATTGACAACAGTAGGAAGAGTAAATCTCTTGAAAATGTCAATACTACCTAAATTCCTGTACATAATGCAACATTCCCCTTGTTATATAGGGGATGCCTTCTTTAGGAAAGTAAACAGTATGTTTTCATCCTTTATATGGAACAACTCCCGACCAAGAATAAGGCTCCAAACTTTAATGAGGAAGAGGGAGGAAGGGGGTATGTCCCTTCCAGACCTTAAAATGTATTATTTATCTGGACAAATAAGAGCACTAGCTGGGTGGATGACTGGAGATGAGGAGAACGGCAGGATAACGAAAATGATAAAATCAGAGAGAAAGGATAATACTCCCCTGCAAAAATTAATAAAGGGACAGACGAGTAAACAAGACCCCCCCGCGGTTAAGCAGGCGGTTAGAGTTTGGAAAGAAGCAAATAAAATCTTGAAATTTCAAATGATGGAGGTAGAGCACCCACTAAATGATTTTAGAAGGTTAGCTGAGTTAAAAGCACTCCAGGTCGATAAGGTGTGGGGACCATATAATACAGGGGTGGGGAACCTCCGGCCCGCGGGCCGGATACGGCCCCCGCACCCAGTTTGTCCGGCCCGCCCGCCTGCCTATATTACAGCCGCCCGCCCGCCAATACTACAGAAGTATCATCCGCCCGCCGGCTGCCTACATTTCATACCAGCCGCCGGGGATGGCTGCTGCTGCTGCCGCCGAGGAGATGTGCAGAAGACGCGCCCGCCAATCACTGCCGGCACATCCCCTCCACAGCCACTGTGATTGGAGGGCGCGTCTTCTACACATCTCCCCGGTGGCAGCAGCAGCAGCCATCCCCGGCGCCTGGTATGTAATATAGGAGGGCGGGCGGCTGTTAATATAGGCGGGCGGGCGGCTGGTATGAAATGTAGGCAGCCGGCGGGCGGATGATACTTCTGTAGTATTGGCGGGCGGGCGGCTGTTAATATAGGCGGGCGGGCGGCTGATACAGCGGGCGGGCGGCTGGTATGAAATGTAGGCAGCCGGCGGGCGGATGATACTTCTGTAGTATTGGCGGGCGGGCGGCTGTTAATATAGGCGGGCGGGCGGCTGATACAGCGGGCGGGCGGCTGGTATGAAATGTAGGCAGCCGGCGGGCGGATGATACTTCTGTAGTATTGGCGGGCGGGCGGCTGTTAATATAGGGCGATAATCACCCTCCCTTCCCAGGCAGTGACTGACACATCCAGGGGTTGTCATTTACCCCTGGATTCACCCCCAAACAGGTTAGGAGGGCGGGCGGCTGTTAATATAGGCGGGCGGGCGGGCGGCTGGTATGAAATGTAGGCAGCCGGCGGGCGGATGATACTTCTGTAGTATTGGCGGGCGGCTGTTAATATAGGCGGGCGGGCGGCTGATACAGCGGGCGGGCGGCTGGTATGAAATGTAGGCAGCCGGCGGGCGGATGATACTTCTGTAGTATTGGCGGGCGGGCGGCTGTTAATATAGGCGGGCGGGCGGCTGATACAGCGGGCGGGCGGCTGGTATGAAATGTAGGCAGCCGGCGGGCGGATGATACTTCTGTAGTATTGGCGGGCGGGCGGCTGTTAATATAGGGCGATAATCACCCTCCCTTCCCAGGCAGTGACTGACACATCCAGGGGTTGTCATTTACCCCTGGATTCACCCCCAAACAGGTTAATGTGATTATGTCTGATTCTCATAATCAGACATAATCACATTAACCTGTTTGGGGGTGACAGCCCCCCTTCCTCCACACTGTCACTTTTTATGTCGCTGCCCGTGTGTATAATGCCCACAAGTATATGCCGCTGCCCGTGTGTATAATGCCCACATGTATATGCCGCTGCCCTTGTGTATTATGCCCACATGTATATGCCGGTGCCCTGTGTATAATGCCCACATGTATATGCCGCTGCCAGTGTGTATAATGCCCACATGTATATGCCGCTGCCAGTGTGTATAATGCCCACATGTATATGCCGGTGCCCTGTGTATAATGCCCACATGTATATTCCGCTGCCAGTGTGTATAATGCCCACATGTATATGCCGCTGCCCTTGTGTATTATGCCCACATGTATATGCCGGTGCCCTGTGTATAATGCCCACATGTATATGCCGCTGCCCTTGTGTATTATGCCCACATGTATATGCCGGTGCCCTGTGTATAATGCCCACATGTATATGCCGATAATTGATAATTTTTATATGGCCCCCGAAGGGTTTTAAAATTTTCCAAATGGTCCTCGGTAGAAAAAAGGTTCCCCACCCCTGATATAATATAACAATGGTGAGTCAACTATTTGTAAATAAAGATTTAAAGCCCTTTAATCAGCTGCAGGAAGAGTATAAGGTCCCCTCAACCCATTTTTTTTAGATACATTCAATTGAGAAGGGCCCTGTATATACAGTTCAGAGGAGAGCCCCCGGAATTCGGGATATCCCCAGTTAAAAAATTACTGTCAGGAAATAGTGACTGTAAAGTTGCCAAAATATATAGTCAGCTCATGCGGGAGAAGAATGAAGGAAGCCTCCCACAATTAAGGGAAAAATGGGAGAAAGATATTGGCCCTATGGATGATGCAGAGTGGGACAGTGCACTGTCGTCAGTCTATAAGGGTACGAACTCAATCAGGGTACACCAAGTTCAACTGTATATACTGCACAGAGTGTATTTAACTATGGAGAAGTTGATGGAATTTGGGGGAAGAAGCTCGGATAAGTGTCCGAAATGCAATAGTGCTGTAGGGACGTTCTATCATTTGATATGGGAATGCCATGTTATACAAAGGTTTTGGGACGGAGTAAAAACCACCCTGGTGAAACTGGGGATAAATGAGAATAGCCTCACGCCTAGATGTTGTTTGTTAAACATAAACGTTGCTAGCATAACAAAATGGGAGGATAGGGTGTTTGTTATGAACTCCTGTGCACTAGCCAAAGTTATAATAGCTAGAACATGGATGGCAAAGGAATCCCCGGAGCACGCGAAATGGAAGGCATTGATGGATTATACTGTGGCACACGAGAAACACCTTTACAATAATAGAAACACAATAAATACATTTTATAAAATATGGCGCAGATGGTTAAGGAAGTGATCTATTAACATGATCCTAAATCCTTATCTGAACACTGAGTGGAGAGAAAGGGAAGGAAGGGAATCTCTTTTTCCCCATTTTTTCCTCTATGAGTGGAAATTTATGGATAAGAAGGGGAAATCACTAGGGAAATGGGGAGGGAGGTGGGGGAATGGGTAAAACGCGAACGGGAGGGAG
This sequence comes from Crinia signifera, assembly GCF_055691185.1. Classification (NCBI taxonomy): domain Eukaryota; kingdom Metazoa; phylum Chordata; class Amphibia; order Anura; family Myobatrachidae; genus Crinia; species Crinia signifera. The sequence goes on along the minus strand of NC_139217.1, from coordinate 109,734,847 downwards.
GTTCTGAGGGTGGGAAATAGGAATGGGGAGAGAGGGGGAAATGGGAGGGGTGGGTAGGGAAGGGAGGGATGAGGGTGGGTGGGCTAGTAAGAGGGCCAAGTAAGGGTTAAGCGAGGTAAGTTTAGAAGGGTGGGGCACGGGGATAGAGGGTGGGAAAGGAGGAGAAAGAGACTGAATGGGAGTCACTTAGAGAATAAAACAAGAAGACACATAGGATGCACATCGGCTAACAAAATAATGGTCACTTACGTTATTAATTATAATTAACACTGTAGAATCCATAAAGAAAAATCAATGTAAAATACGGACCGTGCTCTATAAAGATACTTAAAAGGAGGTCGTCACAGGAGAGCTAATAAACACCCAGGTACATAGAATCTAGACAAAGCACCCAGTTATAGAGTGTATAAGATTTAGAGGAATAATAAAAGGGGATAAAGGTAATCAGCACTGGACATGGAGTGTTTGTGTAGGTATGTGATGTAATGTGATATTGTAAGATACAGTGACAGCCCATGTAAAGGATTATTGAAAATCCGGATAAACGATTGGGAAAGTCGTATCGGTGGAAAATATGTGAATTTCCAATGTATCTATGGCTTATATTTATTACTGTATCACTTGTATGTGTAATTGCTTGTAAATGTCTATGTCTTTTGCAAAATTTAATAAAAAGAATAAAAAAAAAAAAAAAAGAATTGAGTCGATTGTTGAATATAGCTCAGTGTGGGACGGATATATAATCTTAAGCGAAGGCAGATATAGGCATATTTAATCATCATGTAGTACTTAATTGTAGTATGAAATATCATGACGTATTCTCATATAGGCGTTGGATTTGCGTCTGGGTCTTGCTAGGTAGAGTCTATATATACCGGACCCATTTTTTGTAGAATCTCATTACTCCCGTTTCTATATCAGGCAAGGTCACCCTTCTTTCCATATATAAAGTATTGAGTAGTATACGTTTGGTTTCTAATATGGTGGGGGCTGACGTTTGATCCAATATTTCATGATCAATTTTCTCGCTATTCCCAGAATTACTGTCATAACTGGTAGGAGAGTCTCTTTCCGACCGTTCCAATCCCACTCACCCATCACAAGTAATAATCACACCTTGGAGTTCCTAGTCACCTTTAATTTAAATATTTTATTGATAAAGGCAATAAGTTTGTTCCAGAACGTTACTATCTTTGCCACACTCTCAAAGGTTATGGAAAAATGTAGCTTTTCTCTGGCCACATTTGACACAGGAGTCAGAGGGTGTGGATCATTTCCTAGACCACATTTAGGACGACTGTCATTAGGTCGACCACATTGGGTTGACGGGGGGAAGGTCGACAGGGTTGTAGGCCGACATGGGTCAAGGTCAACAGGTGTTTAGGTCGACATGGGACAAGGTCGACATGGGTTTAGGTCGACAGTCGTTAGGTCGACATGGGTTTTTCAGTTTTTTGTACCCGAATGTCGACACAGTCGACATGGACACAGTTGGAGGTGAGCCGCATCGCTCGCAATGCTTCGGGCATGGTGCCTCGCTGAGCTTGGCACGCTATTTTATTATCCCACCATGCCCTAGAGGATTGTAGGGCATGAAATATCGCCTGTCGGCACATGTCAGCGCAGAAAACAGTGAAAAACCCATGTCGATCTAACGACTGTTGACCTAAAACCATGTCGACCTTGTCCCATGTCGACGTAAACCCCTGTCGACCTTAATCCATGTCGACCTCCCCCCCTGTCGACCTAAGTGTGGTCTACAAAATGACCGTATACCGAGTCAGATTCCCCAGGAATCATATGGGCTCTCTGTGCGGGGGCCACATATGCTCTGTACAATATTTTCAAATGTACCTCTTGAAGGGAGGCAGAGTGCAGATATTTTAGTGTTTGTTGGCAGTGTTTCAAGATTTCATGGTATTCCAGAAGTGAGGGAACATCAGCCTTCCAGGTCGCCATTGAACTACCCCACTTTTTCTCCCCATAAGTGACCAATGCTACCGTATAATTATAACGTAGCCTAAATACTCCCGTGTGTGCCAATGAGAGAATAGTATTAATTGGGACAGTCTCCGCCGCTGTCAGACCAGCCGGCGGCAGAGATGGCAGAGACGGCTACAAATGTCTGATTTGTAGATACATATAAAACTGTGTTTGTGACGAGTCATGTTTCTCTTTCAGATCAGCAAAAGTCGAAGGTGGCCCCCCGGATCATACACATCCCTGATACATACCTCCCAACATGACCCATTCCAGGAGGGACAAAATGCTCTGCTCCTGGACATCCTTGCCAGTGGCAGTTGCAGAGGTGGGACTGCACCACTCTCACAAATTCAAATAGGGGAGCCACACCTGCCAATGACTCCCGGACTGTGGTATTTGGGGTGGCAGTTGTTTGGGCTCCCCTATCTGAAATTTGGACTGTGCTGCAGCCCTGCAACTCTGCAACTACCACTGGCATGGATGGCCAGGAACAGAGCATCTTGTCCTTCCTGAAATGGGTCATACTGGGAGGTATGCTGATAGCCGATAAGTCCTTTTCCCTCCAAAGCAGGAATTGGGGATTATCCAGACCCGGAGTAAATTGTTCTACAAGTTATTAATAGCAAAATAACTGAATGAAAATATCCTCAGATTAGTAATAAGGGGCCAGATGTACTAAGCTTCAAAAATGATAAAATGGAGAGTGATAAACAGCCAACCAGTCATCTCCTGCCTGACATTTTTCAAACACAGTCTGTGACACGGCAGGTAGGAGCTGATTGGCTGACTGTTTATCACTCTCCATTTTATCACTTTTGAAGCTTAGTGCGTCTCCCCCAAGGTCTGATTATCCTACAGCAGGCATGATTTAGCTGGTAACAACATGACATGTTACAAAGCCATTGTGACATCACAGATTGTGACATCACTGTTTATGACATCACACAAGCTCTACTACTTGAGGAGAACACACTGGCTAGGGAGACTCATATCCGTTTGGGAAGCCGACTGAATAGGAAGCAAACCCCGGTATAATTATAACCTCAGTGTTATAAGCGTTTACAGTAACTTATTACTACTCTCTTCTGTGCTGCTAGACACCATGGCAGCACAGCGCAGCCTGCTGCTGCTCTGCACCCTATACCTCATCTGTGGTGTGGAGCTGAGTAGAAGCTGCTACACTTGTCTGAGGACGAGTAAGGACAGGGTGAGCATCTGCCAGTATGCCAGCTCCACAGGCAAGATGGAGGCCCTAGAATGCCTGGCAAAATTAACGAGAGGATTTCTACCTATGGATGCCCTCGTTATCCCGCTTTCACAGATGACCAACATCAGAGACCATCTAGGAGGCTTTAATAAAACCGTCAGAGGGATCAATTCATCGCTCCCTGCTAAGGACTGGACTGCGGCATTTGACCAGAAGATGAAGGAGTACATAATGGACGTGAAAGCGATTGCGGCAAAGAACCCGGCTAAGAAATGTATAAGCGTCTGCGGGAGACAGAAAGCGGCACAGCTGTTCCATTGTGACGATTGCTCAGTGCAGGAATGCCAGGCGCCTGCACAGTGTCCGCTGCAAGACATCTACGCCATGGAACCCGCCGAGACCTACATATTCTGCACTCCGCCTTTTCCCCTCTCCCCCGCAGTAACCGTCACATGGAAGTTTGCGCAGAACATCAGGGTGGCGGACATCAGTTATTTTAAAACCATATCCACAGGACATGACCTGCACATCCATATTAAGCCAACCCGTAAATACCACGAGGGGACGTATGCGTGCCAAATACAAGACGAGGACCATTTCGTAATAGCGCAGATGTTTTATTTCCTCAATGTGACCCGGAGTCGTGAAATAGAATACTCGGAGATGGAGGAGATCTTCAATGATGCCCTGTATTCAGAGGTCAGTCCTGAGCCAGAGCCGGAACATATTGAACAGCAGGAGCCGGTGATCATCACTATTATGGAGCGCTTTAAGGACAAGGTAATGACGAGTCTGCCATTCTGCGTCGTAGTCACCCTCTCCATGGCGGCGGTGCTGATTGCGTTCGCTATATTATTCATGCATGAATACTGTCCAACAAAGAGCACAAGGCATCGGGGTGACATAGTGTGACGCACTACAGAGGTGTCCTCCCTCATCATGGGCCGCGGTCACATTAACTAGAGATGTGCAGGCTCTGATTTACTCCGATTTACTCTGATTTCAAAGCAGGATCTTATTGGCAACAACTGTCATGTGATAGCTATTAAGATCCTGCTTTGAAATCAGAGTAAATCAGAGTAAATCAGAACTTGTAGCCGCACCTTGCCGTCAGCATGTGACGAGGACTTAGCGCCGACTCCGGGATGCCGCAGCAAACAGCGCTGCCTCAAATACTCTGCGCTGCCTCCAGTACTCCGTCATCATCATCTAATAAAATCTTGTTACATCATATTTTTTTCTCATTTCGTTCTTTAGAGTGCGGCTGTCAAACTGTGCTCAGATGCGCCCTGAATTTCGCATACAATATAATTATATACCTTGTCTCCGCATTAAAGTTATGAATCCCATTGGTTATTGGGTAAAAAGCCGACCTCCTGCATATTCCTGTAGGCATCTCGTTGGCATCTCCAGTGATGTTGGGATTGCGGCACTGGAGTTGTGGTAGGTCGGGATATCGACCACCTGCATCCCCTTCACCGGCATGGGGCCCGATTCAGACTTAATCGCTGTTGTGCAAGGTGATCGATAGGAAGCCGGCATATGGGGGTGGGAACCGTCTGTTTAATGAAAGCACCAAGAAAAACACAGACGTGACTGAATATATGCAGGTGTGCCCAAGCGTTCAGTGCCCATACACGGTGCCTTTTGCCCGTGCAATGCGATACGCGCTCCTGCGCACATCACATTGCACAGCACAAATAGAATGTGCAGCACTGACTTTTTCAACTAGATATCGCATCAAAACGCACGCTGCTGTAGCGCATCGCATGTGTTTTGAACACGGTGCAATCTAGCTCCATACACACATTCCAGGGACAAAATGCTCTGCTCCTGGAAATCCTTGCCAGTGGCAGTTGCAGAGGTGGGACTGCACCACTCTCACAAATTCAAATAGGGGAGCCACACCTGCCAATGACTCCCGGACTGTGGTATTTGGGGTGGCAGTTGTTTGGGCTCCCCTATCTGAATTTTGGACTGTGCTGCAGCCCTGCAACTCTGCAACTACCACTGGCATGGATGGCCAGGAACAGAGCATCTTGTCCTTCCTGAAATGGGTCATACTGGGAGGTATGCTGATAGCCGATAAGTCCTTTTCCCTCCAAAGCAGGAATTGGGGATTATCCAGACCCGGAGTAAATTGTTCTACAAGTTATTAATAGCAAAATAACTGAATGAAAATATCCTCAGATTAGTAATAAGGGGCCAGATGTACTAAGCTTCAAAAATGATAAAATGGAGAGTGATAAACAGCCAACCAGTCATCTCCTGCCTGACATTTTTCAAACACAGTCTGTGACACGGCAGGTAGGAGCTGATTGGCTGACTGTTTATCACTCTCCATTTTATCACTTTTGAAGCTTAGTGCGTCTCCCCCAAGGTCTGATTATCCTACAGCAGGCATGATTTAGCTGGTAACAATGTAATGGTGTGCCCCGGTGCTGGGACAGCTCCCCTGCTCCCAGCACCGGAGCAGCAGCAGCAGGGACGAGGAGAGGGAGGGCTGGGTCCCCCACGGGACACCACCTCCCCCGGCGCAGGGATTAGCTGTCTGATCCCTGTGCCAATAGGGCAGACAGCGGCGGACAGGAACAGCGCTGGGATCAATGCACCGATCCCAGCGCTAACAGTGCGGGCGGCGAAGTGCCGCTCGCGTCAGTTTGAATCTCCCGCCGTTCGGGAGCCAATCATGGCTCCCGAATCGGCGGCCAATGGCAGACGGCCGCGGCGAGCCAATCAGCGTTTGCCGCGCCGTCCTAAAGCCCGCCCCCGGCGTCTGACGTCAGACGCCGCCGGGAGGCGAAGAAGGAGAAAGGTCCCACGCCGGCGGAGCGCAGGAGCGCCCCGGCTGAAGAGAGGAGACGCCGCAGAGAGCAGCAGACAGCGGCGGCGGAGACCAGAGTTCCGGCGGCCGCTGAAGAGGCCAGAAGACGCCGGGATCAAGAAGGGAGATCTCCGGCGACTCCTGGAAGAGCAGAAGAAGCAGCGCCACCGCTGGCCAGGACAGGCCAGTGGCAGAAGAAGGAAGATGGCTGCCGCGCACGGAGAGGCCAGCGGGGGTGGAAAGCATCAGAGCTGAGGAAGCTCCCCCCCGCGGCCTCTCCCAACACTAGGTAGGCGGCCCCAGGTCACCTACCCCTACCCTTGACCACCGGAAGCCGGGCACTAGGCCCGTGGGTATTTTCAGGCCCTTCCGGCCTGTGGGAATTGAAGTCGGGCCCTCTTGGCCCGTGGCCACATGATTGTTGGGCCCTCCTGGTCCTTGTGTAGTTTGCCAGGCCCGAGACCCAGATAGCCGGGCACTAGGCCCGTTGCACAGCAGCCGGGCGTAAGGCCCGAGGCCCCCATAGTTTGGGGGGGCTAATTGAATCAGGCCCCTAGGCCTGTGCCCCAGTCAGGCACTAGGCCTGTGGACCCAGACAGGCACTAGGCCTGAGCTGTCAGTTAGGAGCGATTGTAGTAGCGAACTGGTACTGTTTTGAGTGAGCATACGCTGGCCAGCTCTAGCCAGGAAGGGAGTACATCTGAATACAGGCAGAGGTTAAAGGAGCAGTTGGTTGGTAAGGTCTTGTACTGTATTGTATGTTGTCCGTGCAGAGCAAAGTTGTTTAGATTTTTGTAGTTGTGTTGCACCACACACACTTAGTCAGTTCTAGGGCTTTGTGTTGTAGTTATGTAGTCGTGCCACGTTTAGGTTTGTTAGGCTCTGCACGGGTCTGGTGTTTGTCTCCTTACAGGGACCTGTGAGGAGAACCGTGGGTTAGAGTACAAGAGTGCGGACGCAGTACAAGAGTGAGGACGGTGAGTGTTGTCTTGTTTGTTTGTGTGTTCCTGCCTATCTCCCTTCCTTCCTCCATCCAGGGCGTACGCGGACCTTGTACCCCGTGCAAGGTTAAGGCCTCACCTAGGTGCGCAAGTGCCAATAGGTGACACTCCGGGCTCTGAGGAAGTGCGCCGATGATGATGTTTCCCGGAGCCCGGAGGGTGCCACTGTAGAGACGTCGCGGGACGGAGGGCGCATCGGTCTTCGTCCAGGAGGAACAGCTCTCACCTACTCTCCTTCCTCCTAGGTGTTCGTGTCCGGGTGCCGGAGAATTCCAGGACCGTGATTTGGCACGGCCTGAAGGTGAGAGGGTGCGGCGTCAGGTAAGTGGTCCGACGACACCTGCACGGCAGCAGGCACCACACCGCCCCTACACCCATCTCACATTTGGCGTAGTTGGCAGGATACGCACCGCGGACACGATGTGGAACGTCCCCAGGAAGACCCCCCAGCGGATTGCGTCGGAACCGATCCACGCCCCTGTGGTTGACGACGACGGATGGGCGACTGTGACAGGAGAAGAATTTAGGATGATGGTGGAACGGTCGATACAGAGAGCCAAAGAAAAGCGCCGGGAGAAGGGGCGCAAGAAGGCTGCCGTCACCCCCTGTAGGACGTGCCAACAGGTCGGACACTTCGTCAGTGATTGTCCCTGGAGAGAAACTGCGATAGAAGGAGCCTGCCGGACGCCTCCGAGGAAGACGACCCAGGATGTCGTTCCAAGGCGTCGACAGAAGGCCCCGGTGAAGAAACAGCCCCGTTGTAAGCTCTGTGGGGAGTATGGACACAAGGATTTTAGCTGCCCATGGGAGGAGCCGTATAGTGAAGATGACATTGGCCGGTGTGAGTTATGTGAAGATCCGAGACATCTGCGACCGGACTGTCCTTTTGGGGACTGGCCGCCGAAAACCAAGTGGACAGAGAGGCCACAGACTAAACCACGATGGAAACACGGGGACTCAGACCTGATGGCTAAAGAGTGGATGATCCCCGATGGCGGGGTCCAGAAACGGCAGGAAGAAGCCAGAGCAGTGGAGCGGAAAAGCCTGCTTGAAGTGAGTTCGCAGGTGCCCATTTTGTCTGTGCCAGCGCCGAGCAAAAGATACCCTTGTGTGGAAGAGGTGGCCGCTGTGATTCCGGAGAAGACCGCGTCAATGCCCCCCTGTTGGAAATGTCGGCGACAGGGACATTTGGCCCACGAGTGTCCCTGGGAAGACGCCATGGTAATGTTGTGCCCAGAAAAAGAGACCTCTGGAAAAGATTTTTTCCTGTTGAAGGCCGACGTGAATGACCGGGAGGTGAAGCAACCACGCATTGAGGAAGAGCGTGAAGACCCAGTGGCAAAGAAGCCCAGAAGTTCCCGAGGTTGGCAGAGTCCTCAACCTAGACGGTTGGAACAGGAGTGCCCTGGGTATCGTGAAGTGCCAGCGGAAAAGAGGGAGTACGCTGAGGAAGAAGGTCGGCACCTGGCGCCGGAGTCTGTGGAGAAGAATCCAGACTCTGAAGTGTTAGCCATGCCTGAAGAACCAGATTTGCAGGATGTGGAGCAGTGTTCGCAGTCGATCGCCCTCGGGGAAGAGGAAGAGAAGATCCTGGCGCAAGACCCCCTGCTGAAAGGATGGACTTCGATGGAGGAAGGGGAAGGAGAGGATGGTGATGCCATGGGAGGGACCGTTCCCAGAGATATGGAACCGTTGGAAGTGCCCCATGAAGAAGCTTGTCCGATGGTGACGATTGCCCGGGAGGAAAGAGATGCCCCGGAGGAATTTGCCATAGGTTGGTGGTCAGCTCCACCCCATGGAGCCCGCGATGACGACCCAGACCAGGTGGAGGAAGAAGCATGGGTGAACGCTGCACCCATTGAAGAGGATTCTCCCTGGTGGCCTATGGTGAATGGCCATAACAAGCAGCCACTTCCCCAGAGGATCCGGAGAGTAGTGTCAGGAGGGACGGAGATTAGTCCGGAGCCAGTGGAAGAAAGTGGGGCCACAGTCGGTCCAGACTGGGCTCCCGAAGACAACTTCCCTGAGAGGACTTCAGAATGCCCTGACCCCCGGATATTGGTGAGTGAGGACTTTGTAGGGACTACAAAGGAAAAAGGGGGGGGAAATGTAATGGTGTGCCCCGGTGCTGGGACAGCTCCCCTGCTCCCAGCACCGGAGCAGCAGCAGCAGGGACGAGGAGAGGGAGGGCTGGGTCCCCCACGGGACACCACCTCCCCCGGCGCAGGGATCAGCTGTCTGATCCCTGTGCCAATAGGGCAGACAGCGGCGGACAGGAACAGCGCTGGGATCAATGCACCGATCCCAGCGCTAACAGTGCGGGCGGCGAAGTGCCGCTCACGTCAGTTTGAATCTCCCGCCGTTCGGGAGCCAATCATGGCTCCCGAATCGGCGGCCAATGGCAGACGGCCGCGGCGAGCCAATCAGCGCTCGCCGCGCCATCCTAAAGCCCGCCCCCGGCGTCTGACGTCAGACGCCGCCGGGAGGCGAAGAAGGAGAAAGGTCCCACGCCGGCGGAGCGCCCCGGCTGAAGAGAGAAGACGCCGCAGAGAGCAGCAGACAGCGGCGGCGGAGACCAGAGTTCCGGCGGCCGCTGAAGAGGCCAGAAGACGCCGGGATCAAGAAGGGAGATCTCCGGCGACTCCTGGAAGAGCAGAAGAAGCAGCGCCGCCGCTGGCCAGGACAGGCCAGTGGCAGAAGAAGGAAGATGGCTGCCGCGCACGGAGAGGCCAGCGGGGGTGGAAAGCATCAGAGCTGAGGAAGCTCCCCCCCGCGGCCTCTCCCAACACTAGGTAGGCGGCCCCAGGTCACCTACCCCTACCCTTGACCACCGGAAGCCGGGCACTAGGCCCGTGGGTATTTTCAGGCCCTTCCGGCCTGTGGGAATTGAAGTCGGGCCCTCTTGGCCCGTGGCCACATGATTGTTGGGCCCTCCTGGTCCTTGTGTAGTTTGCCAGGCCCGAGACCCAGATAGCCGGGCACTAGGCCCGTTGCACAGCAGCCGGGCGTAAGGCCCGAGGCCCCCATAGTTTGGGGGGGCTAATTGAATCAGGCCCCTAGGCCTGTGCCCCAGTCAGGCACTAGGCCTGTGGACCCAGACAGGCACTAGGCCTGAGCTGTCAGTTAGGAGCGATTGTAGTAGCGAACTGGTACTGTTTTGAGTGAGCATACGCTGGCCAGCTCTAGCCAGGAAGGGAGTACATCTGAATACAGGCAGAGGTTAAAGGAGCAGTTGGTTGGTAAGGTCTTGTACTGTATTGTATGTTGTCCGTGCAGAGCAAAGTTGTTTAGATTTTTGTAGTTGTGTTGCACCACACACACTTAGTCAGTTCTAGGGCTTTGTGTTGTAGTTATGTAGTCGTGCCACGTTTAGGTTTGTTAGGCTCTGCACGGGTCTGGTGTTTGTCTCCTTACAGGGACCTGTGAGGAGAACCGTGGGTTAGAGTACAAGAGTGCGGACGCAGTACAAGAGTGAGGACGGTGAGTGTCGTCTTGTTTGTTTGTGTGTTCCTGCCTATCTCCCTTCCTTCCTCCATCCAGGGCGTACGCGGACCTTGTACCCCGTGCAAGGTTAAGGCCTCACCTAGGTGCGCAAGTGCCAATAGGTGACACTCCGGGCTCTGAGGCAGTGCGCCGATGATGATGTTTCCCGGAGCCCGGAGGGTGCCACTGGAGAGACGTCGCGGGACGGAGGGCGCATCGGTCTTCGTCCAGGAGGAACAGCTCTCACCTACTCTCCTTCCTCCTAGGTGTTCGTGTCCGGGTGCCGGAGAATTCCAGGACCGTGATTTGGCACGGCCTGAAGGTGAGAGGGTGCGGCGTCAGGTAAGTGGTCCGACGACACCTGCACGGCAGCAGGCACCACACCGCCCCTACACCCATCTCACAACAACATGACATGTTACAAAGCCATTGTGACATCACAGATTGTGACATCACTGTTTATGACATCACACAAGCTCTACTACTTGAGGAGAACACACTGGCTAGGGAGACTCATATCCGTTTGGGAAGCCGACTGAATAGGAAGCAAACCCCGGTATAATTATAACCTCAGTGTTATAAGCGTTTATAGTAACTTATTACTACTCTCTTCTGTGCTGCTGGACACCATGGCAGCACAGCGCAGCCTGCTGCTGCTCTGCACCCTATACCTCATCTGTGGTGTGGAGCTGAGTAGAAGCTGCTACACTTGTCTGAGGACGAGTAAGGACAGGGCGAGCATCTGCCAGTATGCCAGCTCCACAGGCAAGATGGAGGCCCTAGAATGCCTGGCAAAATTAACGAGAGGATTTCTACCTATGGACGCCCTCGTTATCCCGCTTTCACAGATGACCAACATCAGAGACCATCTAGGAGGCTTTAATAAAACCGTCAGAGGGATCAATTCATCGCTCCCTGCTAAGGACTGGACTGCGGCATTTGACCAGAAGATGAAGGAGTACATAATGGACGTGAAAGCAATTGCGGCAAAGAACCCGGCTAAGAAATGTATAAGCGTCTGCGGGAGACAGAAAGCGGCACAGCTGTTCCATTGTGACGATTGCTCAGTGCAGGAATGCCAGGCGCCTGCACAGTGTCCGCTGCAAGACATCTACACCATGGAACCCGCCGAGACCTACATATTCTGCACTCCGCCTTTTCCCCTCTCCCCCGCAGTAACCGTCACATGGAAGTTTGCGCGGAACATCAGGGTGGCGGACATCAGTTATTTTAAAACCATATCCACAGGACATGACCTGCACATCCATATTAAGCCAACCCGTAAATACCACGAGGGGACGTATGCGTGCCAAATACAAGACGAGGACCATTTCGTAATAGCGCAGATGTTTTATTTCCTCAATGTGACCCAGGGTCGTGAAATAGAATACTCGGAGATGGAGGAGATCTTCAATGATGCCCTGTATTCAGAGGTCAGTCCTGAGCCAGAGCTGGAACATATTGAACAGCAGGAGCCGGTGATCATCACTATTATGGAGCGCTTTAAGGACAAGGTAATGACGAGTCTGCCATTCTGCGTCGTAGTCACCCTCCCCATGGCGGCGGTGCTGATAGCGTTCGCTATATTATTCATGCACGAATACTGTCCAACAAAGAGCACAAGGCATCGGGGTGACATAGTGTGACGCACTACAGAGGTGTCCTCCCTCATCATGGGCCGCGGTCACATTAACTAGAGATGTGCAGGCTCTGATTTACTCCGATTTACTCTGATTTCAAAGCAGGATCTTATTGGCAACAACTGTCATGTGATAGCTATTAAGATCCTGCTTTGAAATCAGAGTAAATCAGAGTAAATCAGAGTAAATCAGAACTTGTAGCCGCACCTTGCCGTCAGCATGTGACGAGGACTTAGCGCCGACTCCGGGATGCCGCAGCAAACAGCGCTGCCTCAAATACTCTGCGCTGCCTCCAGTACTCCGTCATCATCATCTAATAAAATCTTGTTACATCATATTTTTTTCTCATTTCGTTCTTTAGAGTGCGGCTGTCAAACTGCGCTCAGATGCGCCCTGAATTTCGCATACAATATAATTATATACCTTGTCTCCGCATTAAAGTTATGAATCCCATTGGTTATTGGGTAATAAGCCAACCTCCTGCATATTCCTGTAGGCATCTCGTTGGCATCTCCAGTGATGTTGGGATTGCGGCACTGGAGTTGTGGTAGGTCGGGATATCGACCACCTGCATCCCCTTCACCGGCATGGGGCCCGATTCAGACTTAATCACTGTTGTGCAAGGTGATTGATAGGAAGCCGGCATATGGGGGTGGGAACCGTCTGTTTAATGAAAGCACCAAGAAAAACACAGACGTGACTGAATATATGCAGGTGTGCCCAAGCGTTCAGTGCCCATACACGGTGCCTTTTGCCCGTGCAATGCGATACGCGCTCCTGCGCACATCACATTGCACAGCACAAATAGAATGTGCAGCACTGACTTTTTCAACTAGATCGCATCAAAACGCACGCTGCTGTAGCGCATCGCATGTGTTTTGAACACGGTGCAATCTAGCTCCATACACACAGAGCAAATCGCCCCGAGTATGGGCACCGTGAGGGCTGGTAAAGCTTTTAGCACAATGGGACACTGTTAAGTTAACAAGGTAGAGCCAAGGAGTAGACAATAATTCCACGTACAAAACCATGTGCACTGCAGGTGAGGTAGATGTAACTTGTGCAGAGAGAATTAGATTTGGGTGGGGTTTTACTGCAAAGTGAGATCTATATTGCAGTGCAAAAACAAAGAAGCCAGTATTTATCCTGCACAGAAACAAAATACCTCTAATTCTAATTCTAATTCTGCACGTGTTATATCTGCCCCCCCCCCCTGCAGTGCACATGGTTTTGTACATTTGAGAAGGAAATTGCCTTTACGAGTGAACCAGAATAAGGGCCTACTGTAAGTGTGGATACACAAAGGTAGTAAATGACAATAACACACAACACATCGCTATGGAGTAGGCATGGCCGGCACGAGGGAAATAAGGAGTGGAGCCACCAAACAGACTACGGCATACCTCCCATCTGTTCCAATTTTTGCGGCACAGTCCTGTTTTCTGGGGACTGTCCTGCATCCCACTCACGGCCGGCAGTGTCCTGCGGTAAGGAAGGCAGTTGGGAGTCCTTCCTGGCCGTTACTGCTCTGCTGAGCGCATGCACACAGTATCTAATCAGGGAGACAAAGAGGCTGGAGGCATGGACATGCACCCGCAGCAGCGAAAATGGGGGTGTGGCCTAGCGGATTAATGCAATTATAGAATTTAAGGCCCCCATACTCTATGCAACATCTCTAAGGGGAGAATTTGTATCCGATACTCCTAGATACATTCCATGCTGTCCTTCCACATGTAATGTGTCGCATACCCCCCCCCCCCCCCTCCCTGCCTATGGGAGGGGGTCTTACTCAAATGGCTGGACGTGCAGCACGTCTGACCTCTGGTTTCTTGCACATGGGACTGCGCATGTCATACACCTGCGATTTGGGCTGATTTCACACGATTTCTCAGCCAGATCTGCCGGAATCGGGTGAAATCAGGCCTACTGTGAATAGTGTATGCTGCTGCCTAGATTCTTACCATTATGTTTAGTGAAAACATTTATACAATTGGTTTTTGGATCCCCCGACAGGAAGTAGATAAAAGCCTCGCCAATCTGGAATAATAATATCTCTGTGTTTTCCTCCTTACCTAGAGTAGTCTCTCTCCAATCCATACAGAAAGTGCACTACAATATGGTTGTAAATACAGCTAAAGGAGGAGGAGGAGGAGGAGGAGGAGGAGGAGGGTCACTATATTATCACATGTGCAAAATACATCTGGGAGCAATGCTGACATAACGAGCAGTAACTTCTGCTCTCCTGTAACAGTCGGGGGGAGGGAGAAGTAATCCCCAGAATCCCCCATTCTGTTGCCAAGGCCCAATAATCTGCTTTTACTAGAAAACATTTATTTATTTTCATTCTTTTGGATTAAAAATTTACGTTTGTTCTATTGGGGGAAATGTTTGAAACCTGCTACAAAAAATGCTGGAGAAGTTGCACATAGCAACCCATCCGCTTCTACAGTACAGTTCTCCTAATGTATCTAGTACATTAAATACAATGATTGGTAGACTCTGGTTGCTAAGGGCAACTTCCCCTCATGTTCTTCCTAGAAGGTTTGATACTGTACTGTACATCTGTCTCATTAGAAGAACACTACTCCAGTGCTGCATCTATAACGGGTGCAAAATGTACACGGGCCCTTCGCTCCAGACGGGGCCCACACTGCACACCCTGCATCCATTGTTGCTTCTCAGCTGCCTCTCTCCCCAGTGCAGCACACAGCAGGGTGTTTGCCGCTACTGGGGAGAGAGTCGGCTGCAGCAGTGTCTATAAAAGTGGGCGAGGGGGCAGCGGGACCCTCCAATATGCCAGGGTCTGGATAAAGAGTACCCGCTATCCGCCTCTTGGTGCCACTGGTCACGCCCCTACACCCTGAGGTCATGCCCTCTTGTTTAATGCATACCCTCCAACAGGGC
Organism: Crinia signifera; assembly: GCF_055691185.1. NCBI lineage: Eukaryota > Metazoa > Chordata > Amphibia > Anura > Myobatrachidae > Crinia > Crinia signifera. The sequence continues at coordinate 109,719,805 of NC_139217.1, read as the reverse complement.
CCATTCCATTAGGTACACAAAAATGCTCTGTTCCTGGACTTCCCTACCAGTGGCAGTTACAGAGGTGGGACTTCAGCACAGACCAAAATTCAAAGAGGGGGGTCACATCAACTGCCAGTGAGTCCAGGACAGTGATGTTTGGAGTGGTAGTAGGTGTGGCTCCCCTTTTTGAATATTGGACTGTGCTGCAGCCCCACCTCTGTAACTGCCACTGGGAGGGAAGTCCAGAAACAGATCATTTTGTACATAATGGAATGGGCCTTGTTGGAGGGTATGTATAATGACATCCTACCTTGATGACTATAACTACTCTCTTTGCTTTATCACTGTCCCCAATTGTGAGGCACAACAAAATGTGCTACCCCGATATAAGAGACTGGTAATTAAAATAATCCTGGGTGTCAATAAAAGTATACTGACAGGAACATACTGTAGTAACAGTGATTACAGACAGTTGGTGACTATGCAGCCATATTAAGGCATATTTGCCTACCCTCCCGGAATGGCCGGGAGGTTCCCACAAATTGGGTCCCCCTCCCGGCCCCCTAGGAAGGTGGGCAAGTCTCCCGCATTTTTGCCACAGCCCCTGCTTCCCTTTCCCCGTGGTATAAATCTCTGAATTTCGCGGGTCCGTGGGGAGGGGGCGGGGCTAAAATGATGAGAACAGCGTCATTTCGCGGCATTTTAGCCCCTCCCCCATCCACGGACCCGCAAATTGATGCAGCTGCCTGTCATGGGGGCGGGGCTTGCCTCGCCCGGCCCCCAAAATGAAGCCTCTACCCACCCCCTTTCACTCCTCTCCGGGCTTCTCCCGGAGAGGAGTTTTAAAAAGTCAGCATGTATGTATTAAGAGGGGAATTTTCTACAAGTTATTTTTTTATTACACATTTTATTGCATAGGTTGTAAAAAAAAAAAAAAAATTCACAAATTTCAAGGAGACATTATTTTCCCTGTCAGACAAATTGCACTGCGCAGGGTGTCTTGTTAACATTTTTCGTTTTGAAAGTAAACAAAATACACAATTTGGAATTCGTTAAACTGACATGACTTCCTGACATGTAAACAAAATTCCATGAACATAAACTAAAGATTTCGATAAGATATCTCCTCAAGGTTTATAAAAGACAAAATAACACTATTTAACTTTTTATTACTCAAACAACGGAGTAATATGCTTAAGCGGAACCTACACAAACAAGACAAGACATAAGGGAAGAAACATAAGGGAGAGGGTGGTAAGACGCCTATATTTACATTCAAGAATTGAGTCGATTGCCACGGGAATCGCCTTGGCTCCATCCGCCAAAAACATTACCAAGTCGTCGGCATACAAGGACACCACCTCAGTGCTGTCCCCTATACCGAACCCTACCAAGTCAGAATGGTTACGCAAGTGACAAGCCAAGGGCTCTATCGCCAGAGCAAAAAGGCTAGGGGACAGAGGACACCCCTGTCTGGTTCCTCTATATAGGGAGAAGGGTTGGGAGATACTTCCATTAATTGCCATCCTGGCCTTGGGATCTGAGTACATTAGCTGCACCCATTTAATAAAGCCTGGTCCCAACCCAAACGCCCTCATTACTGCCCAGAGGTAGTGCCACTCAACCGTGTCGAAGGCTTTGACCGCATCGAGCGACACCACCACCGGGCAGGGATCCTGTTCTCTAGGAGTCTGCAGATGAGTAAAAAGTTTACGTATGTTCTGGGAAGTTGATTTTCCGGGCATAAAACCCGTCTGGTCACTATGTACTATTTCTGCAATGTGATGGTTCAGTCTTATTGCCAGCACCTTGGCCAAGATTTTAGCTTCGACCGAGATTATCCCCGTGGCCCTGGAAGAAATGGAGAATTTTGGAGACTACTCTGGATTCAGGGTGAATTGGAGGAAATCATGTGTTCTTCCGATTAACCCTGAGACATTAGAAACATTGCCCTCCCACTTACCCCTCAAATATGTTAACACCTTTAAATACCTGGGAGTTTGGATATCCCGTAATCCAAGAGACTTTGCAGGGCTAAATCTGGATCCCTTGACGACCCATCTGGCCGTAAAATTAAAACAATGGGCCAGACTACCATTGACAACAGTAGGAAGAGTAAATCTCTTGAAAATGTCAATACTACCTAAATTCCTGTACATAATGCAACATTCCCCTTGTTATATAGGGGATGCCTTCTTTAGGAAAGTAAACAGTATGTTTTCATCCTTTATATGGAACAACTCCCGACCAAGAATAAGGCTCCAAACTTTAATGAGGAAGAGGGAGGAAGGGGGTATGTCCCTTCCAGACCTTAAAATGTATTATTTATCTGGACAAATAAGAGCACTAGCTGGGTGGATGACTGGAGATGAGGAGAACGGCAGGATAACGAAAATGATAAAATCAGAGAGAAAGGATAATACTCCCCTGCAAAAATTAATAAAGGGACAGACGAGTAAACAAGACCCCCCCGCGGTTAAGCAGGCGGTTAGAGTTTGGAAAGAAGCAAATAAAATCTTGAAATTTCAAATGATGGAGGTAGAGCACCCACTAAATGATTTTAGAAGGTTAGCTGAGTTAAAAGCACTCCAGGTCGATAAGGTGTGGGGACCATATAATATAACAATGGTGAGTCAACTATTTGTAAATAAAGATTTAAAGCCCTTTAATCAGCTGCAGGAAGAGTATAAGGTCCCCTCAACCCATTTTTTTTAGATACATTCAATTGAGAAGGGCCCTGTATATACAGTTCAGAGGAGAGCCCCCGGAATTCGGGATATCCCCAGTTAAAAAATTACTGTCAGGGAATAGTGACTGTAAAGTTGCCAAAATATATAGTCAGCTCATGCGGGAGAAGAATGAAGGAAGCCTCCCACAATTAAGGGAAAAATGGGAGAAAGATATTGGCCCTATGGATGATGCAGAGTGGGACAGTGCACTGTCGTCAGTCTATAAGGGTACGAACTCAATCAGGGTACACCAAGTTCAACTGTATATACTGCACAGAGTGTATTTAACTATGGAGAAGTTGATGGAATTTGGGGGAAGAAGCTCGGATAAGTGTCCGAAATGCAATAGTGCTGTAGGGACGTTCTATCATTTGATATGGGAATGCCATGTTATACAAAGGTTTTGGGACGGAGTAAAAACCACCCTGGTGAAACTGGGGATAAATGAGAATAGCCTCACGCCTAGATGTTGTTTGTTAAACATAAACGTTGCTAGCATAACAAAATGGGAGGATAGGGTGTTTGTTATGAACTCCTGTGCACTAGCCAAAGTTATAATAGCTAGAACATGGATGGCAAAGGAATCCCCGGAGCACGCGAAATGGAAGGCATTGATGGATTATACTGTGGCACACGAGAAACACCTTTACAATAATAGAAACACAATAAATACATTTTATAAAATATGGCACAGATGGTTAAGGAAGTGATCTATTAACATGATCCTAAATCCTTATCTGAACACTGAGTGGAGAGAAAGGGAAGGAAGGGAATCTCTTTTTCCCCATTTTTTCTTTTTTTTTTTCTCTATGAGTGGAAATTTATGGATAAGAAGGGGAAATCACTAGGGAAATGGGGAGGGAGGTGGGGGAATGGGTAAAACGCGAACGGGAGGGAGGTTCTGAGGGTGGGAAATAGGAATGGGGAGAGAGGGGGAAATGGGAGGGGCGGGTAGGGAAGGGAGGGATGAGGGTGGGTGGGCTAGTAAGAGGGCCAAGTAAGGGTTAAGCGAGGTAAGTTTAGAAGGGTGGGGCACGGGGATAGAGGGTGGGAAAGGAGGAGAAAGAGACTGAATGGGAGTCACTTAGAGAATAAAACAAGAAGACACATAGGATGCACATCGGCTAACAAAATAATGGTCACTTACGTTATTAATTATAATTAACACTGTAGAATCCATAAAGAAAAATCAATGTAAAATACGGACCGTGCTCTATAAAGATACTTAAAAGGAGGTCGTCACAGGAGAGCTAATAAACACCCAGGTACATAGAATCTAGACAAAGCACCCAGTTATAGAGTGTATAAGATTTAGAGGAATAATAAAAGGGGATAAAGGTAATCAGCACTGGACATGGAGTGTTTGTGTAGGTATGTGATGTAATGTGATATTGTAAGATACAGTGACAGCCCATGTAAAGGATTATTGAAAATCCGGATAAACGATTGGGAAAGTCGTATCGGTGGAAAATATGTGAATTTCCAATGTATCTATGGCTTATATTTATTACTGTATCACTTGTATGTGTAATTGCTTGTAAATGTCTATGTCTTTTGCAAAATGTAATAAAAAGAATAAAAAAAAAAGAAAAAAAAAAAAAAGAATTGAGTCGATTGTTGAATATAGCTCAGTGTGGGACGGATATATAATCTTAAGCGAAGGCAGATATAGGCATATTTAATCATCATGTAGTACTTAATTGTAGTATGAAATATCATGACGTATTCTCATATAGGCGTTGGATTTGCGTCTGGGTCTTGCTAGGTAGAGTCTATACCGGACCCATTTTTTGTAGAATCTCATTACTCCCGTTTCTATATCAGGCAAGGTCACCCTTCTTTCCATATATAAAGTATTGAGTAGTATACGTTTGGTTTCTAATATGGTGGGGGCTGACGTTTGATCCAATATTTCATGATCAATTTTCTCGCTATTCCCAGAATTACTGTTATAACTGGTAGAAGAGTCTCTTTCCAACCGTTCCAATCCCACTCACCCATCACAAGTAATAATCACACCTTGGAGTTCCTAGTCACCTATAATTTAAATATTTTATTGATAAAGGCAATAAGTTTGTTCCAGAACGTTACTATCTTTGCCACACTCTCAAAGGTTATGGAAAAATGGATCATTTCCTAGACCACATTTAGGACGACTGTCATTAGGTCGACCACATTGGGTTGAAGGGGGGGAAGGTCGACAGGGTTGTAGGCCGACATGGGTCAAGGTCAACAGGTGTTTAGGTCGACATGGGACAAGGTGGACATGGGTTTAGGTCGACAGTCGTTAGGTCGACATGGGTTTTTCAGTTTTTTGTACCCGAATGTCGACACAGTCGACATGGACACAGTTGGAGGTGAGCCGCATCGCTCGCAATGCTTCGGGCATGGTGCCTCGCTGAGCTTGGCACGCTATTTTATGATCCCACCACGCCCTAGAGCAGGGGTCCTCAAACTTTTTAAATAGGGGGCCATTTCACTGTCCCTCAGACTGTTGGAGGGCCGGACTATAGTAAAAACAGAAACGGCAGCCACCACAACAGACAGACGCGGGGGATGTACAGTGCATGCTGCGCAGTGTACATATATATATATATATATATATATATATAATACATTTATTTATATTAGTATAAAAAAAACGCACCTCTAACAATAAGAAATCAGTCAAGAGTAGACTGTGTGAGGACTGGGACACTGTCTGTCCATACAGTGTCTGCTCAGTGCCACTGCTCCCTCCCTGCTGGCTTCCCGTCCAGCTCCTCTCTCTGGAAGCTACTCTCTTCTCTCCAGCGTGTGACATGATGACGTCACACGCATAGGAGAAGCTTAAGCAGGAGAGAGGCAGGGAGAAGGGTCGGACCAGCAGACACTGCTGCTTCCCCTGACGCCCAGGCCACGCCCCCGCCCGCCCATTCACCAGCCAGCCTTCCCATCCATCCTGATGCCAATAGCCGGCTTTGAGGCAAGTGAGTGACTGACTGTGATTGCCGCGCCGCCTCCCTTGTTGAGCCAGCGCTTGGGCAGCAGCATGAGTCTTATTTTGACATAACCCGGTGGGCCGCATAAAAGTCCTCAGCGGGCCGCATCTGGCCCACGGGCCGTAGTTTGAGGACCCCTGCCCTAGAGGATTGTAGGGCATGAAATATCGCCTGTCGGCACATGTCGGCGCAGAAAACAGTGAAAAACCCATGTCGATCGAACGACTGTTGACCTAAAACCATGTCGACCTTGTCCCATGTCGACGTAAACCCCTGTCGACCTTAATCCATGTCGACCTCCCCCCCTGTGGTCTACAAAATGACCGTATACCGAGTCAGATTCCCCAGGAATCATATGGGCGGGGGCCACATATGCTCTGTACAATATTTTCAAATGTACCTCTTGAAGGGAGGCAGAGTGCAGATATTTTAGTGTTTGTTGGCAGTGTTTCAAGATTTCATGGTATTCCAGAAGTGAGGGAACATCAGCCTTCCAGGTCGCCATTGAACTACCCCACTTTTTCTCCCCATAAGTGACCAATGCTACCGTATAATTATAACGTAGCCAAAATACTCCTGTGTGTGCCAATGAGAGAATAGTATTAATTGGGTCAGTCTCCGCCGCTGTCAGACCAGCCGGCGGCAGAGATGGCAGAGACGGCTACAAATGTCTGATTTGTAGATACATATAAAACTGTGTTTGTGACGAGTCATGTTTCTCTTTCAGATCAGCAAAAGTCGAAAGTGGCCCCCCGGATCATACACATCCCTGATACATACCTCCCAACATGACCCATTCCAGGAGGGACAAAATGCTCTGCTCCTGGACATCCTTGCCAGTGGCAGTTGCAGAGGTGGGACTGCACCACTCTCACAAATTCAAATAGGGGAGCCACACCTGCCAATGACTCCCGGACTGTGGTATTTGGGGTGGCAGTTGTTTGGGCTCCCCTATCGGAAATTTGGACTGTGCTGCAGCCCTGCAACTCTGCAACTACCACTGGCATGGATGGCCAGGAACAGAGCATCTTGTCCTTCCTGAAATGGGTCATACTGGGAGGTATGCTGATAGCCGATAAGTCCTTTTCCCTCCAAAGCAGGAATTGGGGATTATCCAGACCCGGAGTAAATTGTTCTACAAGTTATTAATAGCAAAATAACTGAATGAAAATATCCTCAGATTAGTAATAAAGGGCCAGATGTACTAAGCTTCAAAAATGATAAAATGGAGAGTGATAAACAGCCAACCAGTCATCTCCTGCCTGACATTTTTCAAACACAGTCTGTGACACGGCAGGTAGGAGCTGATTGGCTGACTGTTTATCACTCTCCATTTTATCACTTTTGAAGCTTAGTGCGTCTCCCCCAAGGTCTGATTATCCTACAGCAGGCATGATTTAGCTGGTAACAACATGACATGTTACAAAGCCATTGTGACATCACAGATTGTGACATCACTGTTTATGACATCACACAAGCTCTACTACTTGAGGAGAACACACTGGCTAGGGAGACTCATATCCGTTTGGGAAGCCGACTGAATAGGAAGCAAACCCCGGTATAATTATAACCTCAGTGTTATAAGCGTTTACAGTAACTTATTACTACTCTCTTCTGTGCTGCTGGACACCATGGCAGCACAGCACAGCCTGCTGCTGCTCTGCACCCTATACCTCATCTGTGGTGTGGAGCTGAGTAGAAGCTGCTACACTTGTCTGAGGACGAGTAAGGACAGGGCGAGCATCTGCCAGTATGCCAGCTCCACAGGCAAGATGGAGGCCCTAGAATGCCTGGCAAAATTAACGAGAGGATTTCTACCTATGGACGCCCTCGTTATCCCGCTTTCACAGATGACCAACATCAGAGACCATCTAGGAGGCTTTAATAAAACCGTCAGAGGGATCAATTCATCGCTCCCTGCTAAGGACTGGACTGCGGCATTTGGCCAGAAAATGAAGGAGTACATAATGGATGTGAAAGCGATTGCGGCAAAGAACCCGGCTAAGAAATGTATAAGCGTCTGCGGGAGACAGAAAGCGGCACAGCTGTTCCATTGTGACGATTGCTCAGTGCAGGAATGCCAGGCGCCTGCACAGTGTCCGCTGCAAGACATCTACGCCATGGAACCCGCCGAGACCTACATATTCTGCACTCCGCCTTTTCCCCTCTCCCCCGCAGTAACCGTCACATGGAAGTTTGCGCGGAACATCAGGGTGGCGGACATCAGTTATTTTAAAACCATATCCACAGGACATGACCTGCACATCCATATTAAGCCAACCCGTAAATACCACGAGGGGACGTATGCGTGCCAAATACAAGACGAGGACCATTTCGTAATAGCGCAGATGTTTTATTTCCTCAATGTGACCCGGAGTCGTGAAATAGAATACTCGGAGATGGAGGAGATCTTCAATGATGCCCTGTATTCAGAGGTCAGTCCTGAGCCAGAGCCGGAACATATTGAACAGCAGGAGCCGGTGATCATCACTATTATGGAGCGCTTTAAGGACAAGGTAATGACGAGTCTGCCATTCTGCGTCGTAGTCACCCTCTCCATGGCGGCGGTGCTGATAGCGTTCGCTATATTATTCATGCACGAATACTGTCCAACAAAGAGCACAAGGCATCGGGGTGACATAGTGTGACGCACTACAGAGGTGTCCTCCCTCATCATGGGCCGCGGTCACATTAACTAGAGATGTGCAGGCTCTGATTTACTCCGATTTACTCTAATTTCAAAGCAGGATCTTATTGGCAACAACTGTCATGTGATAGCTATTAAGATCCTGCTTTGAAATCAGAGTAAATCAGAATAAATCAGAACTTGTAGCCGCACCTTGCCGTCAGCATGTGACGAGGACTTAGCGCCGACTCCGGGATGCCGCAGCAAACAGCGCTGCCTCAAATACTCTGCGCTGCCTCCAGTACTCCGTCATTATCATCTAATAAAATCTTGTTACATCATATTTTTTTCTCATTTCGTTCTTTAGAGTGCGGCTGTCAAACTGCGCTCAGATGCGCCCTGAATTTCGCATACAATATAATTATATACCTTGTCTCCGCATTAAAGTTATGAATCCCATTGGTTATTGGGTAATAAGCCGACCTCCTGCATATTCCTGTAGGCATCTCGTTGGCATCTCCAGTGATGTTGGGATTGCGGCACTGGAGTTGTGGTAGGTCGGGATATCGACCACCTGCATCCCCTTCACCGGCATGGGGCCCGATTCAGACTTAATCGCTGTTGTGCAAGGTGATTGATAGGAAGCCGGCATATGGGGGTGGGAACCGTCTGTTTAATGAAAGCACCAAGAAAAACACAGACGTGACTGAATATATGCAGGTGTGCCCAAGCGTTCAGTGCCCATACACGGTGCCTTTTGCCCGTGCAATGCGATACGCGCTCCTGCGCACATCACATTGCACAGCACAAATAGAATGTGCAGCACTGACTTTTTCAACTAGATATCGCATCAAAACGCACGCTGCTGTAGCGCATCGCATGTGTTTTGAACACGGTGCAATCTAGCTCCATACACACAGAGCAAATCGCCCCGAGTATGGGCACCGTGAGGGCTGGTAAAGCTTTTAGCACAATGGGACACTGTTAAGTTAACAAGGTAGAGCCAAGGAGTAGACAATAATTCCACGTACAAAACCATGTGCACTGCAGGTGGGGTAGATGTAACTTGTGCAGAGAGAATTAGATTTGGGTGGGGTTTTACTGCAAAGTGAGATCTATATTGCAGTGCAAAAACAAAGAAGCCAGTATTTACCCTGCACAGAAACAAAATACCTCTAATTCTCTCTGCACGTGTTATATCTGCCCCCCCCCCCCCCCTGCAGTGCACATGGTTTTGTACATTTGAGAAGGAAATTGCCTTTACGAGTGAACCAGAATAAGGGCCTACTGTAAGTGTGGATACACAAAGTTAGTAAATGACAATAACACACAACACATCGCTATGGAGTAGGCATGGCCGGCACGAGGGAAATATTGAGTGGAGCCACCAAACAGACTACGGCATACCTCCCATCTGTTCCAATTTTTGCGGCACAGTCCTGTTTTCTGGGGACTGTCCTGCATCCCACTCACGGCCGGCAGTGTCCTGCGGTAAGGAAGGCAGTTGGTAGTCCTTCCTGGCCGTTACTGCTCTGCTGAGCGCATGCACACAGTATCTAATCAGGGAGACAAAGAGGCTGGAGGCATGGACATGCACCCGCAGCAGCGAAAATGGGGGTGTGGCCTAGCGGACTAATGCAATTATAGATTTTATAGCCCCCATACTCTATGCAACTTCTCTAAGGGGAGAATTTGTATCCGATACTCCTAGATACATTCCATGCTGTCCTTCCACATGTAATGTGTCGCATACCACCCCCCCCTCCCTGCCTACGGGAGGGGGTCTTACTCAAATGGCTGGACGTGCAGCACGTCTGACCTCTGGTTTCTTGCACATGGGACTGCGCATGTCATACACCTGCGATTTGGGCTGATTTCACACGATTTCTTAGCCAGATCTGCCGGAATCGGGTGAAATCAGGCCTACTGTGAATAGTGTATGCAGCTGCCTAGATTCGTACCATTATGTTTAGTGAAAACATTTATACAATTGGTTTTTGGATCCCCCGACAGGAAGTAGATAAAAGCCTCGCCAATCTGGAATAATAATATCTCTGTGTTTTCCTCCTTACCTAGAGTAGTCTCTCTCCAATCCATACAGAAAGTGCACATCAATATGGTCGTAAATACAGCTAAAGGAGGAGGAGGAGGAGGGTCACTATATTATCACATGTGCAAAATACACCTGGGAGCAATGCTGACATAACGAGCAGTAACTTCTGCTCTCCTGTAACAGTCGGGGGGAGGGAGAAGTAATCCCCAGAATCCCCCATTCTGTTGCCAAGGCCCAATAATCTGCTTTTACTAGAAAACATTTATTTATTTTCATTCTTTTGGATTCAAAATTTACGTTTGTTCTATTGGGGGAAATGTTTGAAACCTGCTACAAAAAATGCTGGAGAAGTTGCACATAGCAACCCATCCGCTTCTACAGTACAGTTCTCCTAATGTATCTAGTACATTAAATACAATGATTGGTAGACTCTGGTTGCTAAGGGCAACTTCCCCTCATGTTCTTCCTAGAAGGTTTGATACTGTACTGTACATCTGTCTCATTAGAAGAACACTACTCCAGTGCTGCATCTATAACGGGTGCAAAATGTACACGGGCCCTTCGCTCCAGACGGGGCCCACACTGCACACCCTGCATCCATTGTTGCTTCTCAGCTGCCTCTCTCCCCAGTGCAGCACACAGCAGGGTGTTTGCCGCTACTGGGGAGAGAGTCGGCTGCAGCAGTGTCTATAAAAGTGGGCGAGGGGGCAGCGGGACCCTCCAATATGCCAGGGTCTGGATAAAGAGTACCCGCTATCCACCTCTTGGTGCCACTGGTCACGCCCCTACACCCTGAGGTCATGCCCTCTTTTTTAATGCATACCCTCCAACAGGGCCCATTCCATTAGGTACACAAAAATGCTCTGTTCCTGGACTTCCCTACCAGTGGCAGTTACAGAGGTGGGACTTCAGCACAGACCAAAATTCAAAGAGGGGGGTCACATCAACTGCCAGTGAGTCCAGGACAGTGATGTTTGGAGTGGTAGTAGGTGTGGCTCCCCTTTTTGAATATTGGACTGTGCTGCAGCCCCACCTCTGTAACTGCCACTGGGAGGGAAGTCCAGAAACAGATCATTTTGTGCATAATGGAATGGGCCTTGTTGGAGGGTATGTATAATGACATCCTACCTTGATGACTATAACTACTCCCTTTGCTTTATCACTGTCCCCAATTGTGAGGCACAACAAAATGTGCTACCCCGATATAAGAGACTGGTAATTAAAATAATCCTGGGTGTCAATAAAAGTATACTGACAGGAACATACTGTGGTAACAGTGATTACAGACAGTTGGTGACTATGCAGCCATATTAAGGCATATTTGCCTACCCTCCCGGAATGGCCGGGAGGTTCCCACAAATTGGGTCCCCCTCCCGGCCCCCTAGGAAGGTGGGCAAGTCTCCCGCATTTTTGCCACAGCCCCTGCTTCCCTTTCCCCGTGGTATAAATCTCTGAATTTCGCGGGTCCGTGGGGAGGGGGCGGGGCTAAAATGATGAGAACAGCGTCATTTCGCGGCATTTTAGCCCCTCCCCCATCCACGGACCCGCAAATTGATGCAGCTGCCTGTCATGGGGGCGGGGCTTGCCTCGCCCGGCCCCCAAAATGAAGCCTCTACCCACCCCCTTTCACTCCTCTCCGGGCTTCTCCCGGAGAGGAGTTTTAAAAAGTCAGCATGTATGTATTAAGAGGGGAATGTTCTACAAGTTATTTTTTTTATTACACATTTTATTGCATAGGTTGTAAAAAAAAAAAAAAATTCACAAATTTCAAGGAGACATTATTTTCCCTGTCAGACAAATTGCACTGCGCAGGGTGTCTTGTTAACATTTTTGGTTTTGAAAGTAAACAAAATACACAATTTGGAATTCGTTAAACTGACATGACTTCCTGACATGTAAACAAAATTCCATGAACATAAACTAAAGATTTCGATAAGATATCTCCTCAAGGTTTATAAAAGACAAAATAACACTATTTAACTTTTTATTACTCAAACAACGGAGTAATATGCTTAAGCAGAACCTACACAAACAAGACAAGACATAAGGGAAGAAACATAAGGGAGAGGGTGGTAAGACGCCTATATTTACATTCAAGAATTGAGTCGATTGCCACTGGAATCGCCTTGGCTCCATCCGCCAAAAACATTACCAAGTCGTCGGCATACAAGGACACCACCTCAGTGCTGTCCCCTATACCGAACCCTACCAAGTCAGAATGGTTACGCAAGTGACAAGCCAAGGGCTCTATCGCCAGAGCAAAAAGGCTAGGGGACAGAGGACACCCCTGTCTGGTTCCTCTATATAGGGAGAAGGGTTGGGAGATACTCCCATTAATTGCCATCCTGGCCTTGGGATCTGAGTACATTAGCTGCACCCATTTAATAAAGCCTGGTCCCAGCCCAAACGCCCTCATTACTGCCCAGAGGTAGTGCCACTCAACCGTGTCGAAGGCTTTGACCGCATCGAGCGACACCACCACCGGGCAGGGATCCTGTTCTCTAGGAGTCTGCAGATGAGTAAAAAGTTTACGTATGTTCTGGGAAGTTGATTTTCCGGGCATAAAACCCGTCTGGTCACTATGTACTATTTCTGCAATGTGACGGTTCAGTCTTATTGCCAGCACCTTGGCCAAGATTTTAGCTTTGACCGAGATTATCCCCGTGGCCCTGGAAGAAATGGAGAATTTTGGAGACTACTCTGGATTCAGGGTGAATTGGAGGAAATCATGTGTTCTTCCGATTAACCCTGAGACATTAGAAACATTGCCCTCCCATTTACCCCTCAAATATGTTAACACCTTTAAATACCTGGGAGTTTGGATATCCCGTAATCCAAGAGACTTCGCAGGGCTAAATCTGGATCCCTTGACGACCCATCTGGCCGTAAAATTAAAACAATGGGCCAGACTACCATTGACAACAGTAGGAAGAGTAAATCTCTTGAAAATGTCAATACTACCTAATTCCTGTACATAATGCAACATTCCCCTTGTTATATAGGGGATGCCTTCTTTAGGAAAGTAAACAGTATGTTTTCATCCTTTATATGGAACAACTCCCGACCAAGAATAAGGCTCCAAACTTTAATGAGGAAGAGGGAGGAAGGGGGTATGTCCCTTCCAGACCTTAAAATGTATTATTTATCTGGACAAATAAGAGCACTAGCTGGGTGGATGACTGGAGATGAGGAGAACGGCAGGATAACGAAAATTTAAAATCAGAGAGAAAGGATAATACTCCCCTGCAAAAATTAATAAAGGGACAGACGAGTAAACAAGACCCCCCCCCGCGGTTAAGCAGGCGGTTAGAGTTTGGAAAGAAGCAAATAAAATCTTGAAATTTCAAATGATGGAGGTAGAGCACCCACTAAATGATTTTAGAAGGTTAGCTGAGTTAAAAGCACTCCAGGTCGATAAGGTGTGGGGACCATATAATATAACAATGGTGAGTCAACTATTTGTAAATAAAGATTTAAAGCCCTTTAATCAGCTGCAGGAAGAGTATAAGGTCCCATCAACCCATTTTTTTTAGATACATTCAATTGAGAAGGGCCCTGTATATACAGTTCAGAGGAGAGCCCCCGGAATTCGGGATATCCCCAGTTAAAAAATTACTGTCAGGGAATAGTGACTGTAAAGTTGCCAAAATATATAGTCAGCTCATGCGGGAGAAGAATGAAGGAAGCCTCCCACAATTAAGGGAAAAATGGGAGAAAGATATTGGCCCTATGGATGATGCAGAGTGGGACAGTGCACTGTCGTCAGTCTATAAGGGTACGAACTCAATCAGGGTACACCAAGTTCAACTGTATATACTGCACAGAGTGTATTTAACTATGGAGAAGTTGATGGAATTTGGGGGAAGAAGCTCGGATAAGTGTCCGAAATGCAATAGTGCTGTAGGGACGTTCTATCATTTGATATGGGAATGCCATGTTATACAAAGGTTTTGGGACGGAGTAAAAACCACCCTGGTGAAACTGGGGATAAATGAGAATAGCCTCACGCCTAGATGTTGTTTGTTAAACATAAACGTTGCTAGCATAACAAAATGGGAGGATAGGGTGTTTGTTATGAACTCCTGTGCACTAGCCAAAGTTATAATAGCTAGAACATGGATGGCAAAGGAATCCCCGGAGCACGCGAAATGGAAGGCATTGATGGATTATACTGTGGCACACGAGAAACACCTTTACAATAATAGAAACACAATAAATACATTTTATAAAATATGGCACAGATGGTTAAGGAAGTGATCTATTAACATGATCCTAAATCCTTATCTGAACACTGAGTGGAGAGAAAGGGAAGGAAGGGAATCTCTTTTTCCCCATTTTTTCTTTTTTTTTTTCTCTATGAGTGGAAATTTATGGATAAGAAGGGGAAATCACTAGGGAAATGGGGAGGGAGGTGGGGGAATGGGTAAAACGCGAACGGGAGGGAGGTTCTGAGGGTGGGAAATAGGAATGGGGAGAGAGGGGGAAATGGGAGGGGCGGGTAGGGAAGGGAGGGATGAGGGTGGGTGGGCTAGTAAGAGGGCCAAGTAAGGGTTAAGCGAGGTAAGTTTAGAAGGGTGGGGCACGGGGATAGAGGGTGGGAAAGGAGGAGAAAGAGACTGAATGGGAGTCACTTAGAGAATAAAACAAGAAGACACATAGGATGCACATCGGCTAACAAAATAATGGTCACTTACGTTATTAATTATAATTAACACTGTAGAATCCATAAAGAAAAATCAATGTAAAATACGGACCGTGCTCTATAAAGATACTTAAAAGGAGGTCGTCACAGGAGAGCTAATAAACACCCAGGTACATAGAATCTAGACAAAGCACCCAGTTATAGAGTGTATAAGATTTAGAGGAATAATAAAAGGGGATAAAGGTAATCAGCACTGGACATGGAGTGTTTGTGTAGGTATGTGATGTAATGTGATATTGTAAGATACAGTGACAGCCCATGTAAAGGATTATTGAAAATCCGGATAAACGATTGGGAAAGTCGTATCGGTGGAAAATATGTGAATTTCCAATGTATCTATGGCTTATATTTATTACTGTATCACTTGTATGTGTAATTGCTTGTAAATGTCTATGTCTTTTGCAAAATTTAATAAAAAGAATAAAAAAAAAGAAAAAAAAAAAAGAATTGAGTCGATTGTTGAATATAGCTCAGTGTGGGACGGATATATAATCTTAAGCGAAGGCAGATATAGGCATATTTAATCATTATGTAGTACTTAATTGTAGTATGAAATATCATGACGTATTCTCATATAGGCGTTGGATTTGCGTCTGGGTCTTGCTAGGTAGAGTCTATACTGGACCCATTTTTTGTAGAATCTCATTACTCCCGTTTCTATATCAGGCAAGGTCACCCTTCTTTCCATATATAAAGTATTGAGTAGTATACGTTTGGTTTCTAATATGGTGGGGGCTGACGTTTGATCCAATATTTCATGATCAATTTTCTCGCTATTCCCAGAATTACTGTTATAACTGGTAGAAGAGTCTCTTTCCAACCGTTCCAATCCCACTCACCCATCACAAGTAATAACCACACCTTGGAGTTCCTAGTCACCTTTAATTTAAATATTTTATTGATAAAGGCAATAAGTTTGTTCCAGAACGTTACTATCTTTGCCACACTCTCAAAGGTTATGGAAAAATGTAGCTTTTCTCTGGCCACATTTGACACAGGAGTCAGAGGGTGTGGATCATTTCCTAGACCACATTTAGGACGACTGTCATTAGGTCGACCACATTGGGTTGACGGGGGGGAAGGTCGACAGGGTTGTAGGCCGACATGGGTCAAGGTCAACAGGTGTTTAGGTCGACATGGGACAAGGTGGACATGGGTTTAGGTCGACAGTCGTTAGGTCGACATGGGTTTTTCAGTTTTTTGTACCCGAATGTCGACACTGTCGACATGGACACAGTTGGAGGTGAGCCGCATCGCTCGCAATGCTTCGGGCATGGTGCCTCGCTGAGCTTGGCACGCTATTTTATTATCCCACCACGCCCTAGAGGATTGTAGGGCATGAAATATCGCCTGTCGGCACATGTCGGCGCAGAAAACAGTGAAAAACCCATGTCGATCTAACGACTGTTGACCTAAAACCATGTCGACCTTGCCCCATGTCGGCGTAAACCCCTGTCGACCTTAATCCATGTCGACCTCCCCCCCTGTCGACCTAAGTGTGGTCTACAAAATGACCGTATACCGAGTCAGATTCCCCAGGAATCATATGGGCTCTCTGTGCGGGGGCCACATATGCTCTGTACAATATTTTCAAATGTACCTCTTGAAGGGAGGCAGAGTGCAGATATTTTAGTGTTTGTTGGCAGTGTTTCAAGATTTCATGGTATTCCAGAAGTGAGGGAACATCAGCCTTCCAGGTCGCCATTGAACTACCCCACTTTTTCTCCCCATAAGTGACCAATGCTACCGTATAATTATAACGTAGCCTAAATACTCACGTGTGTGCCAATGAGAGAATAGTATTAATTGGGTCAGTCTCCGCCGCTGTCAGACCAGCCGGCAGCAGAGATGGCAGAGACGGCTACAAATGTCTGATTTGTAGATACATATAAAACTGTGTTTGTGACGAGTCATGTTTCTCTTTCAGATCAGCAAAAGTCGAAGGTGGCCCCCCGGATCATACACATCCCTGATACATACCTCCCAACATGACCCATTCCAGGAGGGACAAAATGCTCTGCTCCTGGACATCCTTGCCAGTGGCAGTTGCAGAGGTGGGACTGCACCACTCTCACAAATTCAAATAGGGGAGCCACACCTGCCAATGACTCCCGGACTGTGGTATTTGGGGTGGCAGTTGTTTGGGCTCCCCTATCTGAATTTTGGACTGTGCTGCAGCCCTGCAACTCTGCAACTACCACTGGCATGGATGGCCAGGAACAGAGCATCTTGTCCTTCCTGAAATGGGTCATACTGGGAGGTATGCTGATAGCCGATAAGTCCTTTTCCCTCCAAAGCAGGAATTGGGGATTATCCAGACCCGGAGTAAATTGTTCTACAAGTTATTAATAGCAAAATAACTGAATGAAAATATCCTCAGATTAGTAATAAGGGGCCAGATGTACTAAGCTTCAAAAATGATAAAATGGAGAGTGATAAACAGCCAACCAGTCATCTCCTGCCTCACATTTTTCAAACACAGTCTGTGACACGGCAGGTAGGAGCTGATTGGCTGACTGTTTATCACTCTCCATTTTATCACTTTTGAAGCTTAGTGCGTCTCATTCAAGGTCTGATTATCCTACAGCAGGCATGATTTAGCTGGTAACAACATGACATGTTACAAAGCCATTGTGACATCACAGATTGTGACATCACTGTTTATGACATCACACAAGCTCTACTACTTGAGGAGAACACACTGGCTAGGGAGACTCATATCCGTTTGGGAAGCCGACTGAATAGGAAGCAAACCCCGGTATAATTATAACCTCAGTGTTATAAGCGTTTACAGTAACTTATTACTACTCTCTTCTGTGCTGCTGGACCGTCACATGGAAGTTTGCGCGGAACATCAGGGTGGCGGACATCAGTTATTTTAAAACCATATCCACAGGACATGACCTGCACATCCATATTAAGCCAACCCGTAAATACCACGAGGGGACGTATGCGTGCCAAATACAAGACGAGGACCATTTCGTAATAGCGCAGATGTTTTATTTCCTCAATGTGACCCGGAGTCGTGAAATAGAATACTCGGAGATGGAGGAGATCTTCAATGATGCCCTGTATTCAGAGGTCAGTCCTGAGCCAGAGCTGGAACATATTGAACAGCAGGAGCCGGTGATCATCACTATTATGGAGCGCTTTAAGGACAAGGTAATGACGAGTCTGCCATTCTGCGTCGTAGTCACCCTCTCCATGGCGGCGGTGCTGATAGCGTTCGCTATATTATTCATGCATGAATACTGTCCAACAAAGAGCACAAGGCATCGGGGTGACATAGTGTGACGCACTACAGAGGTGTCCTCCCTCATCATGGGCCGCGGTCACATTAACTAGAGATGTGCAGGCTCTGATTTACTCCGATTTACTCTGATTTCAAAGCAGGATCTTATTGGCAACAACTGTCATGTGATAGCTATTAAGATCCTGCTTTGAAATCAGAGTAAATCAGAGTAAATCAGAACTTGTAGCCGCACCTTGCCGTCAGCATGTGACGAGGACTTAGCGCCGACTCCGGGATGCCGCAGCAAACAGCGCTGCCTCAAATACTCTGCGCTGCCTCCAGTACTCCGTCATCATCATCTAATAAAATCTTGTTACATCATATTTTTTTCTCATTTCGTTCTTTAGAGTGCGGCTGTCAAACTGCGCTCAGATGCGCCCTGAATTTCGCATACAATATAATTATATACCTTGTCTCCGCATTAAAGTTATGAATCCCATTGGTTATTGGGTAATAAGCCGACCTCCTGCATATTCCTGTAGGCATCTCGTTGGCATCTCCAGTGATGTTGGGATTGCGGCACTGGAGTTGTGGTAGGTCGGGATATCGACCACCTGCATCCCCTTCACCGGCATGGGGCCCGATTCAGACTTAATCGCTGTTGTGCAAGGTGATTGATAGGAAGCCGGCATATGGGGGTGGGAACCGTCTGTTTAATGAAAGCACCAAGAAAAACACAGACGTGACTGAATATATGCAGGTGTGCCCAAGCGTTCAGTGCCCAAACACGGTGCCTTTTGCCCGTGCAATGCGATACGCGCTCCTGCGCACATCACATTGCACAGCACAAATAGAATGTGCAGCACTGACTTTTTCAACTAGATCGCATCAAAACGCACGCTGCTGTAGCGCATCGCATGTGTTTTGAACACGGTGCAATCTAGCTCCATACACACAGAGCAAATCGCCCCGAGTATGGGCACCGTGAGGGCTGGTAAAGCTTTTAGCACAATGGGACACTGTTAAGTTAACAAGGTAGAGCCAAGGAGTAGACAATAATTCCACGTACAAAACCATGTGCACTGCAGGTGGGGTAGATGTAACTTGTGCAGAGAGAATTAGATTTGGGTGGGGTTTTACTGCAAAGTGAGATCTATATTGCAGTGTAAAAACAAAGCAGCCAGTATTTACCCTGCACAGAAACAAAATACCTCTAATTCTCTCTGCACGTGTTATATCTGCCCCCCCCTGCAGTGCACATGGTTTTGTACATTTGAGAAGGAAATTGCCTTTACGAGTGAACCAGAATAAGGGACTACTGTAAGTGTGGATACACAAAGGTAGTAAATGACAATAACACAAAACATATCGCTATGGAGTAGGCATGGCCGGCACGAGGGCAGGGCCGGCGCTACCCGCTCAGCACATCCTGCAAAGCAGGTAGGCGCCGGCCCCGAGAGGCGCTCCCCCCTCCACCTTCCCTCTCACTCCTCCACATGAGTGAAAGCGGCCATGGCGTTGCCCTCCTGTCTGCACACTATTTCCAATTCAACGGCTCCTCAGTCAGGCACGCACACTGCACAGTGCAGCCTGCAGAGCGCCGAGCCTAGGACACAGAGGGGGAACACGACATCATCAGAGTGTTCCCCCTCTGTGTCCTAGGCTCTGCGCTCTGCAGGCTGCACTGTGCAGTGTGCGTGCCCGCCCTGACAGAAGCAGCCTGACTGAGGAGCCGATGTGCCGAGTTTGAAACAGTGTGCAGGCAGGACTGGTGATGCTGTGCCACTGTGAGTACATCAGGCTTGCCTTAGCTGTGATGTAGCCGGAGCTGCTGCGTGCTGACAGGAACTTAAGTCAGTCTGTGGCTGTACATCGGGAGAGCACTCAGAGCAGAGAGCTGTCAGCCTGGCCTGGGGGTCAGGGTAGTGTCTAGATCCCATGCAGTTTTGGAATTTTTCCCATCATGCCCTGGGTCCATGTATACCTGGCGGGGGAATATAAATCTGTGGCGAGCGAAGCGTGCGAGCGTACAATGCTTCAAAAATAAAACAAAATATCCGACACCTACATGAATTACACATAAATTCAAAAAACGTTGTGAGGGCATCTAACAACTTCCGCCCTCACTGAACGTCACTTCCTGTAAGCAATACTGCATTGATGTCTGGTCTCACTCTCCCCCTCCCTCGTGTGACTCGGTGTACAGGAGACAGAGGCTTGGGCCTATCACTGCCGCCTGTGTCATATTGCGGCGCCGCCAGCCAGCTCTCTTCCCCGCCTCCTGTGTATTCCTGGCCAGGATACGAACCTGCTGCAGTCTCCCACATCCTATACTGATGGCAGTCGCCGCCTCCGCCTGAGTGAGCACCATGGCAGAAGCGGGTGCAGCTGGCAGCAGGCGGCCGCGGAATGGACAGGCAGCCAGCAGGAGGGAGCTGATCTCCCGGTCTGTGCTGAGCGCTGAGCAGTGCCTGCGGGACCGGGACTACGGCACTGCCTATGCCCATTTCCTGCTGGTGCTCAGCCTGGCCCCCCAGCTCCAAGATGAATTTAAGGTTCGGCCATTTATCATGCCGTATATAGCTACGTGTGTATGGTTCTTTTGAAATGTTGCATAGGGTTTGGTATCATGAATGCGCATTGAATGGAGCAGGAAGTAGTAGAAAAACATATATTGCAAGGAAAAAAGATAACAGGTACGGTAACATTGAAAACCATAGAATCCACTGTAAAGGTGATACACTAGTGTAATTGGGACCCTTTTAACCATAATTTCAACAAATCTGGGCAACGCAGTGATGTGCGGTGAGGTTTGTGGTTGGTGAGGCACTGGCTAGGCGGAGCCAGTGCCACCAGGCTCTGTGGGGTGCATTGGGTTCGGGATGTTTCTGCGCTGACAGGCAGGTGCAGTAGCGACTTGCCAGAGCAGCTCCTGCCTGTCAGCGCAGAAACAACCTGGACCCAGCGCTTGCCACAGACCCATCGTTGCTGGCTCCACCAAGCCACCATGGGGTCTGCCCACATACCTTTTCACTTGTGACAGAGGTGTGTATGTGTGTAAAGTGACAGAGGTGTGTATGTGTGTAAAGTGACAGGTGTGTACGGTTTCTGTGTGTTTGTGTAAAATAAGTATATTTTTAAATGAAGTAAACAGTATTGGCCCAATGTACTGGCCTCTGAGTTCACTGGCTGTGTGGGGTGCTGGCTGAAACTGAGGTTTTTTTAAAAGGGCAATTATTTACAATGCATGGTTTTGCCTTGTAAATATTTGCCTCTTTAAAAGAACTCAGAGGCCAGTACATTGGGCCAATATACTTAATTTAAAAAACACACAGAAACAGTACACACCTGTCACATTACACAAACACACACCTGTCACTTTACACAAATACAGATACACACCACAACAGCGCAAACACAC
The DNA here is from genome assembly GCF_055691185.1 of Crinia signifera. Taxonomy (NCBI): domain Eukaryota; kingdom Metazoa; phylum Chordata; class Amphibia; order Anura; family Myobatrachidae; genus Crinia; species Crinia signifera. Next base: position 109,698,079 of record NC_139217.1, on the reverse strand, counting down.
ATGCCTTTTTGTCCCTTAACACAAACATAAACGAACACCTATGCCACAAAAAAAACACAGCCCCCAACCTCCACAAATTACCATTCAGCGTATACCAAGGCAGCCTGGCAGCAGTGACCGGCTCAGCAGTGACCGGCGCAGCGTCTCCTGGGACAGGCAGCCAGACACCGAACAAGAGCGCCGGGCGGGAGGCAGAAGAGAGACCCGCCCGTCCCCGGACAGTAAAGGGGAGCAGCAGCAGAGCATGTGCCGGTGCCTGAACGGCTCGGCGCCGCTCCGCCCCCCCACCCCCGGCAATACAAGTCAGTAGACGAGCTGTGCAGCGGTTGCACAGCTCGTCCACCTTTAAAACTTAAACTGTGCTATAAGCGGCATCTCACCTATAGAAGTGCCATCGTTCAGGGAGGCGCTTTCTGCCTTTATGAAAGCTTCCCCTGTCACTGAGACAGCGCCACTCTGTCCAATCACAGCTGCCTCAGTGACAGGGGCGTGCTTTCATATAGGCAGAAAAGCACATCCCTGCCACCGAGGCACCGCTATAGGTGCCGCCTATACACATTTTTTCAAATGCGCTTTTACAGCTCAGTTCCCTGCCCACTGTCCGCCCCTGTATCAGTTCATTTAATATGGACAGCGGGAGGCACCGCTCTTGGTGCCTCCTTAGCTAATAAAAAAAAAGAGTAAAAGTGATTCTAATAATACAAAGCATATACTTATGACACATAATATGTGTCATAAGTTTTTTCTTTGTATTGTGTTATTATATTAAACCTAAATGACAGGGGAGGCTCTGCCTCCCCTGCCTCCCCTGACTGCACGTCCCTGGGGCAACGTATTCTGTGAAAAGTGTCAAATCATATGACTTACTTCTGGATCCGGAGATTGTCACGGCTGCCACAACAATTTATTGTATGCTGTAGCAGAAAATGGGATCACATGCAATACATCATATGCAAAAGGACCGCATATGATGTATCCCATGCGATCCACCTGTCGGGTCAGCTACTGGGTTATCCCATGCAGTATCTCACACTAGTGTATGGGGACCTTTATCCTTTTGCGCTAGCATTAAATATAGAAATAAGCACTTTTCATTTTACCACAGTCAGGGTGAGGTCCTGGACATATCTTTTTGATGCAAGATGCACTAATTCTGTTTTTGTGTTTTGTTCTTTTTTTTTATAGGAAACTTTCCAGTATTCTCTCTTCAAATGGGCAGAAGAGTTATATGCTTTAAATCGGAGTCAGGATTTATTTAATTGCTACGAGCAAGCTTTGGAGCTCTTTCCAAATGATGACGTTATATGTAACAGTATGGGAGAGCATCTCTTCAGGTGAGAGATACCTGGTCACTAACTGAACTAAGGGGGTGATTCAGGTTGGTTTGCAAAAGTAAACTTCTATGGACAAAACCATGTGCACTGCAGGTGGGGCTGATGTAACGTGCAGAGAGAGTTATGGTGTGTACACAAGGTCGACGGCCGTGCTATTCGATCTTGATGTGATCAAATTCCACGCCACATCCCTATCACGCTCTAGGAAGCAGTGCTGACAGGCAGTAGCGGGACCAAGAGCATAAAGGAGGAGAGTGCGTGATGTGCCTCCCACTACAGTGACTCCATTTTTGTTTGAGAGATATACCCTACCTACAGAAATCATAATTGGATCATACTTGCCTACCTGACCCTCTCCGTGAGGGAGAAAATTCTCTGTACCTGGACTTCCCTGGTAATGTATGATTGCCATCACCTGTGGTGAAACACCTTTCTTATCTATTACCTAGCTCACCACAGGTGATGGCAATCATACATTACCAGGGAAGTCCAGGAACAGAGCATTTTCTCCCTCATGGATACTATTTACAGCAAGCGATGCCGGACCAAAGCCAGGAAGATAATACATGACCTCAGCCATCCCAACAATGGACTATTCTCGGTACTTGTTTCCTAGAAGGGCGCCCACGATTTTGATCTTAGGCATCGCAAGGAAAAAAATCGCGTCGGTCGCATCGCATGCTGACAAAAATCGCATGCGATGCGACCGACGCGATTACCGCGATTTTACATAGGGAACAATGTTAAATGGCCCACAGACCCCAAATACCCACCCTGAAGTGTGAAATGCCCCCCCCCCCAATTGTTAACGCCACCCCACGATCAACGTCAACCCGAAGCGTGCCCACGAGGGGCGGCGGTACGTGTCCTCCAACCTTTTCATACCCCCACTATCCACGTCGGCATGGAGTTGAGAATAGAAAGTGTGGCGAGCGCAGCGAGCCCGAAGCATGGCGAGCGCACACGGATTACTTAACATGTATTCCGCGTCTGCTCGCCACGCTTCGGGTTGACGTTGATCGTGGGGTGGCGTTAATAATTGGGGGGGGGGCATTTAACATTGTTCACTATGTGAAATCGGGTCAATTGGGACATTTAACATTGTTCCCTATGTAAAATCGCTGTAATCGCGTCGGTCGCATCGCATGTCATTATAATGGCATGCGATGTACATGCGATGGGCGCTCTGCTAGGAAACAAGTACCCTATTCTCTCTGTTGCGGTCAGGGAAATGCTACCGCTCATTGAAGGCAAACACAGAGCGCATGAGAAGGAGCTTCTTCCTGCAGGCCCTTAGAGCCCTCAACCAGACCTCCTAGTACCGGGACTTTTTTTCTTTCTTTCCTTCTGGACCTACCCGACACATTCTCTCTACAATCTTCCTCAGCTGAAGTAATGTAGGACAGTTGTATAAAAAAAGCATTTCACTACATATTGTACTATGTATGATTTTTGTATGTGACAAAAATTTGATTTGAGGTAGGCAAGTATGAATTGGATACAGTATAATTTATGTTCTCTCTTTTTTTTTTTTTTTGGGTGGGGGCTGGGGGGATCACATGGGAGATTCTGTCTGCTGCTGCAGGGGAAGGGGGCTGGGGGGAGCACATGGGCGATGCTGCACTTTTATACCGTTATGTGTGCTTGAGCACTGAATAAAACTTTAAAAAAAATTGTTTTTACAAAATAAACCAACTTTTTTCAATGCTAACTTGTTATGTCTTTTAATTTTTATTTTAAATCATTGAGGGAAGGTTGGCTGGAAGTTTATCAGCCGTAAAATGGCCAAATGTAATGTCATCCATAGGGAAAAGGAAAAGCAGGGCTGACCCAGGTTCAGTGTAAACAGCGCAGACCTGGGTCTGACCCAGGTTGAAGTGCTGTGTAAATGGGGGTCCAACCCTAGAAACTTTTTGGTGTATAAGGAGCATTAGATTTCAGTTTGAACACACCCCACCCAACTCTAACTCTCTGCACGTGTTAATCTGCCCCACCTGCAGTGCAGCATGGTTTTGTCCATAAAAGGAGTTTGCTTTTGCAAACCAACCTGATTCACCCCCTAAATGTGTTCACTTTGCTCTTTCCAAACATGCCAGCTCACTAGAGTTATCGGTGTTGGCATATGCCACACTAACCTGTAATCATTAAACAGTGGGCTTAATTGTGTATAATCTTTATTTTTTTTTATTTTTTATAGCTTTATTTATTTCCTCTTTGGTAACATGATGTTTCCTGTGTCCATAACAGGTTAGGATTTCGAGATGAAGCCGCTGGTTATTTTTACAAAGCTGTGAAGTTGAATCCAAACTCAGCTGATGCCAAAGAAAATTTCTATCGTGTAGCTAATTGGTTGGTGGAGCGCTGGCATTTTGTTATGCTCAATGACATCAAGAGAAATCAGATGTATCAGAAAGCTATTCAGAAGGCTATCCAGACTGGCTGCAAAACTGTGTTGGATATTGGAACTGGTACTGGAATCCTAAGGTTGCCTTAGTATATTACTGTACTAGAAAATCATATAAGCCAGTGGTTCCCAAACTTTTTTGAATCATGGCACCCTAGAGCATCAAAATGTTTTCAAGGCACCCCTAGGTCAAATGTTTCTTAGTGAGAAATTTTGAAAAAATAAAAATAAATGAAGTGCATTGTGTTTATATGTCACAGTTATCTGGTGAGGGACAGGATTTGCTCCTGTTTGTCCACATATATTATGATTGGCCGCCACCAGCACTGGTTTTGCCTGTTACATTGACCATTAATAATATGAATTGATCCTGGTCCACCAACCCAAGGCACCCCTGCAAGTGTCCGGAGCCACCCCAGGGAGCCTAGGCACACAGTTTGGGAACCACTGATATAAGCTGTTAATTTGTTTTCTTTTTTTTTTGTTTTACTCCCTTAAATCTTCTGGAATTCTTGCATAATATTTGTGTATGTCCATTATGAATATAATGTTTTTATGTTGTTTTTGTCTCCTGGTCTCTAGCATGTTTGCAAAAAGAGCAGGTGCCCCTCATGTTTATGCCTGTGAGCTCTCCAAGACCATGTATGACTTGGCCTGTGAGGTGAGGGCAGCCAATAACATGGAAGGCGAGATCAAGCTTTTACATATGAAGTCTCATGATGTACTAGTCCCCGAGCACATCCCTGAAAAGTATGTACTAAATAACAAATTACCACAATTACGTATGGCTATATTTTGCTCATTCTTTCTAGATCAGCGGTACCCAACGTTTTTCTCTCCCCTCCCCCTTGATTAGGCTTTTCATTGAGTACCCCCTCCTCTCAATTTGAAATATCCACAGTACTTATGAGTGGAGTGAAAGTGAGCAGTATGCGTGTCTTTATGTGGGTCCTTATATCAAAGAGTAGTGTGCGGTCAGGAATAGGGTCCCTCTGTGTACTGTCTCCGGGGTTTCCATGTTCACGTGGGGCAGATGACTGCAAATGTCTGAGTGCAGCGCAGGTAACTCCCAGTGGATTGTTTGTCTGGGGAAAAGCTGGTGATGCTGTAGACCATCGGTCCTCAAACTGCGGCCCTCCAGATGTTGTGAAACTACAAATCCCAGCATGCCTTGCCACAGTTTTGCTATAAGGGAGTGTTAAAACTGTGGCAGGGCATGCTGGGATTTGTAGTTTCACAACATCTGGAGGGCCGCCGTTTGAGGACCCATGCTGTAGACGGAACAGGAAGTGGTGTGATGTGATTCATCTCCACGGTAACAGGAGACTTCTTTCGCCATCGGAAACCTTCTTCCTCTTCTTCCACCATTATTAATATTATTTTCAAGTACCCCCAACAGGTTTGCGCCGTATCCCCAGGGGTATACGTACCCTAGGTTGGGAACCACTGTTCTAGATGATTAGAACCTTAGTGTTGTTTTATTTTAGCCTTTTCCCTTATAAAGTCCAGAAGACTACTGTCCATATTCCAGTCTTTTTAGGGTATGAAGTTGTGTGACACTTAGGAGTCGGTGAATAAGACAGAGTATCCAGCCTTCCACCATAGTCCGCTGTATATACTGTACCTTTGTGGCTTTATGGCGTCAACAACCCAGGGGACTGTCCAGGCCATGCACAGGTGGGCCTAATCCCTAGCAAAGTCCTGGCATCATGTTCCCCTGTAATGGGAAGTGTAGGCCCACGTATATCCTGTGTTTCCTTCCCAGAATCTGCTAATCTGCTACTTAATTCAGTCAGGACCTGTTACTGATTTATGAATAAAGGGGGTTATTCTGGGTCACTCCTTCTGGCAAATTTCTTTTTAGATGGACAAAACCATGTGCACTGCAGGTGGGGTAGATGTTACTTACTTTAGAATGTAAGCTCTCACGGGCAGGGCCCTCTCTCCTCATGTGCCTTTCTTAGAATATATAAACCACTGCCACCCTGATAATTGCTTCAGTGTCCTGTACTCTGATGCAACTATCTGTATTAACCATGTACTTGTCCTAAACTGTCTTGTAATGTAATTTTGTTTTGTGTTTGCTCATAACTATGCTCTGTAAAGCGCTGCGGAATTTGTATGCGCTATATAAGAAACTGTTAATAAATAAATAAACTTGTGCAGAGTTAGATTTGGGTGAGATTTTACTTCAAAGGGAGATCTATATTGCAGTGTAAAAATAAAGCAGTCAGTATTTTCTCTGCACAGAAACAAAATAACTCACCCAAATCTAATTATCTCTGCCCTCCTGCAGTGCACATGCTTTTGTCCATCTAAGAAGGAATTTGCTAGGAGTGAACCAGAATGACCACCAAAGTAAGAGAGCAAGTAACTGTGTACCTGAGCAAAGCCTGTAATGCAAAGGGTGCAAATACACACAATTTGTTTTCATGTGGGATAAATATTGGCTGCTTTTGCATGAAGCCCCCAAATTTTACATGGGCTTACACTTAAATGTATGCTACTTTCAGACATGTGACACGGAATCTGCCAGATCTTGCAAGCCAGCAAATTCCCGGGTCTTCACTCCACAACCCCGAATGGGAGCAGGATCATTTACCTGGGACCTGATTCACACTTGATCACACATCTGCGGATCCGCACAGTGGGCGATTTTCATTACACTACGCATGCGTATGTTTCACAGTACGCATTCGCAAGGCTCTCCTGCGATTAACTCCTGCAAATAGTCCTGTTCGCCGGCCGTTTGCAAGTTTATGACAGCGAGTAGGCATGTGGGGGTGGAAACTGACCGTTTTTTTGGAGTGCTAATAAAAACACTGGGAGTGTCAGGGGGAACGCAGATGTGACAAGTTGGCTTAGGGGAGGATTTGTGATGTCTGTTTCAGCCTGGATGTGCCTGTTTTTAATGGTGGCGCCGAGTAAGTCTCAGGTTACGTGGCGCTTGTGATCACTTGTGCCCTACTCGCATGGGTACGGACAGATGTGCCCCAGTACACAACCATTCGCACAGTGAGCACATTCATTTGCAAAACAAGATTTCACTTCGGTAAGGCGGTGGCTTGCTTGCTGCTGCTGCGAAATGGCAGCCGTGCAATCGGGTCTGAATTACCCCACTAGTCCAGGGCTGTTTCTTTTCAGACATGCAGAAATCCTGGGTATCTGTGATATAGGTGCACATGTCAGTGGGGTATTAGATTTCAGTTTGGCCCTTTCCAAATTTAAATTTTTCTCTGCACATTTTAAAACTGACCCACGTGTACTGCAACATGGTTTAGCCCAGGGGCACAGCTCATTATTTCCAAAACAGAATCCATCACGCAATCTCTAATCTTTGTAATATTACAGGTACTTCCCAAAGTACAATCGCCTCTGAGGTTGGCATCCTCTTGAAGCATTGAGCAAATGATTTAATGACAAGTTTTATACTTCTTCCCCCTCCATCTTTTACACCAATATGAGCAATGAATGGCTTTTATTAGCAAGTTATTCCTTACTAGGATTATTATTATTATTATTAGGTTTTGAAACCATTTTTACATTCAACGATTGGGACTATAACAACTCCTATTCATATTAGTAAATGCACACGTGTAAATTCTACCTGTAAAGTTTGCCTAATGCTTACAGTGGTGGGGGCTTAATAAATATTAAATATCCAGTAATATTGTTTGTGTGGCATTGCTGAGGTTTAGTCATGGCATCTGTTCACCAGGGTGTTGGCACAGGGATGATTTGTTCTGGCAGACTACATTTCTCAGACAGTAGATGTAAGGCAGCTGATGGTGAATCTACCATGAATACAGTAGTTTACATTTTCAATTGGATTAGTGGGGGTTGTGGCAATGCCATTGTTGAAGGCACTAAATCACTTTAAAATTGGGCATTTTATTTGGCAGTACCACAGAAAGTGTATTCAAATGCATCAGTGTTGGTGCTAGTGTGTGTGTGTGTGTGTGTGTGTGTCTGATGTGCTGTCCCACAAGTAATAGAATTAACCCTGTCATGACTGAGGGAATTGCATTAGGCTGAGGTCTTTGTAATTCTGTCTTGCTAAAAAAAAAAAACTATCCGTACACTGCTGATGTACCTAATAAATTACATTATTATTGTATTTAGATATCATATGACAATGAAGTGTTAATAAATGAACAATGTTGGAGGGATATATTGGCTATGTGGCTTTCCTGCCATTTTTGTGAGACGGATGAAATGAGAATTCATGACGTGGGAATACTGAGTTACTTCACCTGCACCTCTATGTATCTGCCAGTGTACACTTTTTATTTTACAAGAATATGTCCATCTTTCTTGGCACTACTATTGTAATTTGCTGGTAGCTCCACTGCTATTTTTTGTACGAGGAACACTCTTTTCCACTGCCTTGAAAAACCCAGGTTTTGCTCTCAGCATGGTGATTGGGCCAATATCCTAGGTTATCCCCACAGGGGCAAAGGGGTTAGTCTCCGGTCTGACCTGGCTTGAAACCATGGGGTAGATGTATGAAGCAGTGTTAAGGGAGGAGAAGTGAGCCAGTGGAGAAGTGGCCCATGGCAACCAATTAGCTGCTCTGTATATTTTTATATTATGCAAATTATAGATGTTACTTCAGTGCTGATTGGTTGACTTGGGCAACTACCTCATTGCCTCACTTTTCCTCCCTAATCATGCTTCATACATCTGCCCCCATGTTCCATATGCTTAGTCAGACCCAGGACTTTGGTGGAAAGGGGTATAATTGTCAAACTAGTTTTGTGTTTACATCTTGCAGGGTTTCACTGGTTGTAACAGAGACCGTAGATGCTGGGTTGTTTGGTGAAGGTATTGTGGAGACTCTGATTCATGCCTGGAAAAACTTACTGTTACCGCCAAAGGTCAGTACAATGACTGCGTGACTGTTGCATAGGGTTCTGTTGAAAGTGGTGTGCAGGCGGATGTTTTAGTGTTTCTGATATTCCCCTGACAGTGTCCCGTCATTGATTTTAATGGTTCTCTGTCCTAGCCCACATGTGGCAATGGTGAGGGGTATGGGCAAGTCATACCTGCGGGCGCAGTTGTATATGGCATGGCTGTGGAGTGCTCCGAAGTACGCAGACATCACAGGTGAGCATACAACTGGCATTGCAAAATGCAGTTATATCTGTCCAACATGGTGTATGAATAATAAAAAGTAACATTTTTTTTGATTGATCTTTATAATAAAATATATAAATACATTTATTTTACTTTCTTACACTGTGTGCTGAGGAAATAGGATCTGCCAACATGGCATACTAGTAATGTTCTATGGGAAAAGCCGTAAACGCCTAAAGATATACTGGTCAAAGTTGCATTGTTTTCTGCAACCTATTTTGGTTAAATGATGATCTCATAGAGCAAATGATGAGACTGCTATATACCTAAACCTAGACCATATACTAATTATACCTTGTGCTCTCTGGTGATACTTAGCTTAATTGTGCAGTTAATTGAATTAGTTCTTAATTATTAATGAAGAGTATGAGTCAATTAATGGTTTGACAAGTTATTTAATTATTGTATTAATAATTAATGAATAGGGTGCTGTCCATTAGGGAGCAGATAATTAACAAATTTCTTTAGATCATAAGGATCTTGAGAAAGTCCAGCGCAGTATCACTCTGTGCTGACCCGATGTTGAGGGTTTAAGGTTATCTTTTAGGGACTCCCTTAACCATAGGTCCCTCACCTGGGACCTATGGTCAGCCACAGGAGACTGGAGCGGACCATTGGAGATAAACTTGGATGTGATGGAAATTGGGGAAGAGGGTAATTGCCTATGGCAACGTCTGTGCAGAAAGAGTCTTATAATTTTTGTCACAGTCTTTATGGGTGTAAAGGCCCCCATACACTGTGCGATAGCACCATCCGATGCGCGCTCCCGCGGGCATCGCATCGCACAGTACAAAAAGTATGTGCTGCATATACTTTTTGTACTGCCCGTCGATCGCATTGCATGCAAATTGCACGCGTGTGATGTGATTTAGTACTAAACGCATGGGTGCTATCGCATCATGGATGGGCACCTTAAGGAATTTACTGTCTGAGCGACATCCCGCTAGACAGTCTCTTACCCCAATCCGTCGTTGTCTCCTTAATGTCAGAATCTAATGCTGGTAGGAGGGATCGCTAAATTTTGACTTGCTGGTACCTGTTCTATCTCCGTGGTGACTTTGTGCCGCTCAATGGAGAGAGCCTCTGTGCTTGCTGCTGACTGCGAGGTGGGAACTTGCTGGTGCCTGTTCTATCGCCGGAGTGACTCAGCGGAGGGAGGCCCTGTGCTCGCTGCTGGCCGCGAGGTGGGAGCTGGATGTCAGAGCCGGGAGACAGATGATTTCAAAAGCCGGCAGCTGGTCTGGGTGTCCACAATTAGTGGTAATAGCCCGCTTTTTGTTTCAGTATGTCTTATGTTACCGCAACTATGCTATCTATGATCAGTCCGGATACCTTTGCAGCACTCCAACCACTAAGGTTTTAGAGCGCAGGCATTACATTTATTCTAATCATATACCTAAACCTGTATAAAGAATATATTTCCTGATGATAAGGTGATGGAATATAATGTACAATTCAATCTGTTTCCATTTGCCTAGAGTGTTTATGAGTGAGGTTGCTGGTGTGAACTTAGAAGCAGCAGTGCGGTTTTCCAGTCCCGTACACAGCAGTCACAAAGCGAACGATGTAACCGAGCCATATTCTTCAGAAAAGATGGGCCGAGTTCCTGGGGGTTATAAAGCACTGAGCCAACACTTCCAGGCACTGTCCGTGGACTTCAATAGCCTCCAGGTACAGGTTTTGTCACTGGATTTTCTATTTTATGCTAGTCTAACTAGGCTGGTGGAGTGTTCTTTTCCTGTCCAGCTGTCTCTGACAACTCTAAAATGAATGTCAATTGTGCTTCTTTTGGTTTCATTTATGAAACAGTGGGGTAATCAACTATAAAGGAAGGGCAAGCATATCTGAGATGTCCTAAAGAAGATTTATTCTGACTATATGATTTCAGATAAATTCTTGTTCTTGACTTACCGTGAGAATCTAAATAATTGGGATTACGATTCATTGTTCTACTTCACCACCACTACTAATCAGTTTTGAGATTACCGTCAGAAAGTGATGCTGACCTATTGACAAGTCCTAAGAAGACTTTGCTCTAGGCATGCCCAATATCCCTTTCTTGGTGCACCAGGGACTTTTCTACTTAGACTACCATTTGTTTTCTCAAGACGTATTCACAATGCAAAATCTGCAAGGCGCAACAAAACTACACTGCTGGGGTTCACTGACCATTGGGGCTTGCAGCACTGTGTGCAGCTTAGTCACAAATATGTTTCCAATATGGGCAGCCATGTCTAATCCTCCTGTCACGTTCTGTTTTGATGAATCAGTGACTTTGTACATACTGTAGGTTGTTCCCTTGTAACAAAAATCGCAGGTTTTATTGTACACTATGAGCATCTATTTATGTGAGTACAATTTGACTAAGATGCAATATAATTATGCTCACCTTTTTGGGTGTAACTCAGTCGCACCAAGCGTGTTGCATGGTATGGCCTAAAGACGCTAGGTGTATGAGGACACATCTGTAGTCTTCTGGTGGCAACATCTGAGAGACCAATATCTCTCTGACCTGGTGATCCGCACGGTGCTGGAGGTTGATCTTCATGCCGCACTACTATTTTTCCAGCACTTATTCCATCCAGTTGCATTTTTTTTTATCTATTTAGTGGAAATATGTCAGTGGGAATCTCCAGCTCACTAATAGGTTACAAACCATTTTAATATGTTGATATTTGTACCAGAAGTAACGATAGCAGTTATTACAAATAATCGGTACTTATGTAGTAACTGGGCTGCCGATTTTGAAATCGGGTCCATCGCATCGCACCCGACCAAATCGCATGCGATGCGATGCGATGGACCCGATTTTTCCATAGGATTCAATGTTAAAACCATTTTAACATGGAATTCAATGGGAAAAAGGGGTCCTTTTCATACCCCTACTATCCAAGTGGGCATGGAGTTGGATATAAACCTGTGGCGAGCGTAGCGAGCCACCGAGCCCGAAGCGTGGCGAGCGTAGCGAGCCCCGCGAGGGGACACAGAATACCGTCCCCTCGCGGGGCTCGCCACGCTTCGGGCTCGGTGGCTCGCTACGCTCGCCACAGGTTTATATCCAACTCCATGCCCACTTGGATAGTAGGGGTATGAAAAGGACCCCTTTTTCCCATTGAATTTCATGTTAAAATGGACTCAGTCCATTTTAACATTGAATCCTATGGAAAAATCGGGTCATCGCATCGCATCTGATTGTATGCCTTAACTTAAGGCATACAATCAAAAAATCGGCAGCCCAGATACTACATAAGTACCAAATAATCTTAACTGAAAAAAGTATCTTATTGATGGTGCACTGGGTTACTTACGGCTTATATGTGATCAATAACATAATGACACCTGACAAGCAATATGGAAAGGATCGAGCTTCTTTCACTTTGCACTCTAATGCTAGGACTTGGAGAGCATTGCATCGGGAAAGTCCTGCAGGATCTCTGTGCCGGTCCATGAACAAGGGCAGTTCGACTGCTTTATAACCTGGTTTGTCCTCCATCTGGATAGTGAACACAATTTGTCAACTGGACCCAGTGAGGAAACGTGCTGGGAACAAGCAGTCTTCCCCATCCAGAACCTCTCTGGTGAGTAAGTGCTTGGTATGCATTCTGGTTACACACAAGATTTGGCAAGTTTATTGTCCTGCAAAAGTTGGTACGTGAAAAAATTATAAAGCAGACTTGCTGTAAAAATAAATAATAGAATCGTATGGAACTGGGAGATGATTTGGGAATCATATGGAACTGGGAGATGATTTGTTCACTAACAGGCCTATACTTAGGACACGCGGGCATGTACTGAGGCACAAGGAAAATAAATTCCGTACTGAATTAGGAAGAGGATTCTTCACCATTAGAGCAGTAAAATTCTGGAACTCATTGCCGGTGGGGGTGGTTACAGCAACTACTATTAATGAATTTAAATCAAAACTGGATGCATTTTTGGCCACTGAGGGAGACCTATAGATATGACTTACTCAATTCAGAAGTTACAAGTTAGATAGGTTGAACTCGATGGACTAACGACTTTTTTTTCAGCCTTAATTACTATGTTACTATGTTAATATTGAAAATATTGCTTCTTGCACCATTGTTGTAAACTTGGTCTTGTTAAAGTAATCCGTAATCTGTTTGTCCTTTTCACAGCTGACGGCTATTTGGTAAATCCGGGAGACACCGTCGTAGTGGACGTTTCCTGTCCTGACTGCTATTTAAGATTAGATCTAGTTACAGTTATCAGAGCTGGGGAGATGGTCAGTAGCATGCCTTGTAGTAAGATTCTGGCGGGAAACGAGACCGAGCTGTGTGATGCATTAGCCAGTCTTCACACAACCCATCAGGAGGATAACGTGAAGGAACCCTGCATCCTGGAACCCAGTGAGATCTCCTTGCTGAACAATATTGCATACCATGAGAGCTTCAAGACTGCTATTAGTAAAGTTATGTCATCCCTGATGCCAGAGGAGAACTGTTCATTTAGGACTAAGAACAACGTATCAGCACCTGAAGATCACTTGGACCCTCTGTACATACTGGACGTATCTGAAGGTTTTTCTATCCTTCCTCTGATTGCCGCACAGCAGGGGAGAGTGAAATCTTACAGCTCAGTTGAAGAAGAGCATCATTGTGTGGCCTTGCAGAGATTGTCAGAGAGGAATGGAATTCCTCAAGAGAGCCTGGAATTTTGGCTGAACCAGCTGGAAGCAGATGATGATGTTTTACAGAGACCTAAATCTGACAAGTTGTGGAGCATCATCATTCTGGATGTGATTGAGCCGTGCGGCCTGATCAGACAGGAGGTGATGGAAAAAGCCGCGATAGCTAGGTAATTTACCTAGTGCAGATAAGCTTTTTGTGTTCTGGTAGGCAAAATTTTATGCCAAAAAATGTACTTCTCACCAAGATCGCTCAGCACACAGCGCTGCACAGTAATGTGTCGGTGATGTGTGCTGAGCGATCTGTCAGGGCCAGTGTTCTCCAGCGAGAACACTGGCCCTAACTGGCGGTCTGTCTAGATTTATCCAGCATGCAGGATTTCCATAGCCTGACGATATCGACGTGCGGGGCCAGGTATCGCTATGGGCCCCTACACACAGAGCGTAGGATAATTTTCTAAGCGATTTAGCCAGATCACTTAGAAAGAGGTTTCACATCACCCCAGTGTGTAGGCCCCATAACATAAGTATCTTTTCATGCCTTCTTAATTGGACACTTTTCAGTGTCCTCAGTATTTGGAGGATGAGGCTGTGCTATGTGTGACAGGAAGATGGTGCATTTTTGCTCCTCGCTGGAGACCTTATGAGGTTTGAATGAGACATTACTTTTGCCTGGTTTACAGGTTCTTTTAACAATAATATACATACGTTCTGCTTAATGTGTTGTGAAACTGATTCACATGTATAGCTTTGGATTCAGCCAGATAAGGAAATGAACTTGTGCCTGAATTTGGGTGTATAATATGAAATCATGCACCCTACTGTGTTATAGAAGGATATTGGTTCCCATGTTTTTGTTTTTATATGAGAGAGGAGGAGCAGCTGCTGGCATGCAATAGTATTGTATGTAGAACTGGATTCTGTGACTGATACAGCATGCTAGATGGGGCCTGTGCAGAGCTTCTGTTGGATTTATTATGCATGTGTAAAATCCATCCAAAGTAAACTTGCTGGAGAAAATGAGGCAGAGAAGCTGCAAGCAGTTTTTGGATACAAAGAGAAGAAAGACTGTCATGTGCGTGGCGCACCAATGGTGTACAATGGGGCACATGACAGTCTTTCTTCTCTTTTTTCCAATTCTTGTCCAATTACTGTTGAAGTGGCAGCACACCCCAACACAAACAAGTGAATAAATTAAATTAAAACAAAGGGGTAACCTGTAAATCCACCTGTTGGATTGACCAAACCCTTTTCAGTTGTTTGATACAACCTGTAACATGACAGTAGATGGTCCAAGCTTTGATTAAATCTCCCATGTACTGTATGAGGGATTTTACCTTTGGCATGGATAAGGTCTGACTACTGTACTTATATATTCTCTTACTAGTAATGTAAGTATATGGAACGCAGGGCTCAACAAACCCCAGGCGCCAGGCTGCCACGGCGACCAGATTCTGCTTCCTGGCAACCAGATTTTTGTGGGGAGGAAGCAGAATCTGGTCATGGCCTGGTGCATGGCAGAGCAGGTCTGCCGCGGCTATATGTCAGCTAGAGCCAGCATTGCGGTACTGCAGCCGCAGCAGCCCGGCCTCCGCAGCAGCTCCGGCTGGTTCACCCATGTACCCAGCTGCCGGCGCTGTCAGAGCTCGGTCTCCCCCGCCACACAGAAGTAGCTCCAGCTCCTCCTCCGGGTGGATATGCACCATATGTACACGGCTGCCGCTGTCAGAGCCCGGCCTCCCCTGGACACAGCAGCAGCAGCTCTGGGTGTAACCACCGCCACTGCCACTAACCCCCAGCTGCTGTCAGACTATGGCATGGCAACAAGCAGTTTAATCCCATGGCAATGAGCAGGTTAATCCCTGACAGAACATTGTAACCCCATAGTAACAAGCATATTAACCCCGGCACAGCATGTTAAACCCATTGGCAATGAGCAAGTTAATCCCTGGCAGATCATAGTAACCCCATAGCAACAAGTATATTGACCCCTGGCAGAGCATCTTCACCCCATTGGAAATTAGTATGTTAACCCCTGGCGTCAAGCATGAAACCCATAGCAATGAGCATGTAGGTATAAGCGGAACTTATGTGGCATAATATGTAATTACGGCATGTGGTATTATATGTAATGAGCATTACGATGTTTGGTATAATGGTCATTACGGCCCGTGGTATATGTAATGGCCGTTTTTTGGGGGGCACGCACTGTCCCTACTCTTAGTTTATCTGGCTCCTACATTTTCATCCTGGCTCCTAGATTTTAAAGAAATTTGTCAAGCCCTGATGGAAAGTAAATGGTGATCTACATTCACACCATATTTGTTTAATAAAGGGATATTTGTGCGTGCAGTGGTTAGTGATTGCTGGTACGTTGTGACCCCTGCTGGGGATAAAGTGCAATTACATGTCTTACTCTTATTCAAAGCATGGCTCTCTAGAAATTAAAGCTTTTTTAATAAGCAGGTTCTATCTAGTCCTTTTATGTGAGACTTGAGCTTTGTGGTTTTTTTTTTTTATGTCACACTTATTTCACATAGACTCTCTACTTTTTGCCCTAGGTGTTTACTACAAGTTGGAGGCAAGATCTTCCCCCATTCTGTAGTGATATATGGGGTACTGATTGAATCCCACACTCTGATGCAGGAGTGTGCTGTACAAGGCACAGAACCTACGCTTGGCTTTAATATCGCACAGTCTATTAATCAATTCAAGGTAGGCTAAAACTGGCAGCAAGGTTCTTCAATATTGTGACTTTATTGTAAAATACAGACAAAGCCTAGTTGAAGGAACCCTGAAAGATTTCAGGTCTAGTCTTCCAACTCAATGCGCAGTGTCACCTTGCAGCAGTGTAAATATGTCCTAACATTTGCAGCTCCTTGCTCTGGTAGATCCGGCATCTCTGCAGCCATGAAAAGAAAAGAAAAAATAAATATGCGTTGGAATGTGAAATAAGACGTGTAGTAATGGCCTTGGAATTTTGCTTCTGATGGATTTATGGCCATGTATAGTATGTGAGAATGTAAATGATCTTTTTATATCTCTCTTTACATGAATGTATTTAGCTTCGTACAGCATCACTTTAGTTTACTCGATGATCTTGCTCCGCCCCAATAACCAGATTGCTAAATAATCATGAACCTTTAAACCATTAATTACAAGTAATCTTCATCTAGTTACCTCCTTTACCCTAATTGCAGGTTTCGGGTGTGGACCATTACCTCTTACAGCTTGCTTGGGCATTGGACCCCTTCAATTTCATGTCCACGGTGGGAGGGGTCTCAAGGCTGGGGGGGAAGGGTTACAATAAAATGGTGGAATTTGTCTTAGATTTTAAGTTCGTTTGAGTCCTGTACACTTGTATGAAATATACCTAGTACATTTAGGCAGACAACTTATTGTGTTCTTATTTGAGAATACATATGGGATGGTGGTGGTCAGAAGACTGATAGAGGCATCCCGCTAATCAGAATCCCTATAGGGGCTGGGTAAGTACTTACTACACCCCCTACTTAACCCCCTAGAGCCTCAATCTAACCTGCACACCTAACCCCCCTTAGGGTCTAACGCTAAGGGAGGGGTTTCAGGAGGACTGCACTCGCTCAAAAGGCGCTGCACATTGCCTGCTACAAGAACATGCAGGAGATGTACAGGGCCTTCTGAGCGAGTGCTCTGAATTTACCAGCATGGATGTTATGCATCGCTGCCCAAATCAGGGCTACGCTGTTACATTGCTGTGTGGGTTACACACAGCAATATTCTGCCGTTTTCTGAGCAATTTATTAACCCCTTCCCGACATTTGACGTACATTTACGTCATGGTCGGGATGTACTTCCCGACACATGGCATAAATGTACGTCATGACTTTAAAGTGTCACTGCGTCTAGAGACGCAGTGACAGAGGGACGATGTCTGCTGTGATTGACTGTTCAGTGTGAACAGCCATTCACAGCGTTTTCCTGTGTTACCAGCGAATCAGACGCTCGGTAACACAGGTGTCAATCACCGCCGGGCGTCAGGGGGCATGAGGGGGTCATCGGTGACGACGACACCTCACCCCACCTGCCCCCAAGGCTGTGATTGGTCCGTCGGACCGACAGCCAATCACAGCCAAGGCGCGACATTTAAACTAACGGTGACTGCGCTGCAGACGCCATTCCGGTCTAGAATTGCGTGCAGAGCAGTCACCGTGCCTATCTGCCGTGATACTGACCTGATCCTTTCAAATACTTAACTGATCCTTGCAAATACCTTACCTGATCACCTGATCACTGCTTGTAGCGTGCTGGATGCTTCCTGGATCTGACTTCTTGTGACTTCCTGCTGCTGCTGCAGTGTGATAGAGAGAGAGAGAGATAGTGACAGAGAGTGCTATATTTTGTGTCTGCTACCCCCCCTTTTTGGGGGTGCAGGTTTTTTTTTATATATATAACTGTCAGTGCTGCTGCTGCAGTGTCATAGTGATAGATAGTGAGAGATAGAGAGATAGTGATAGAGAGTGCTATATTTTGTGTCTGCTACCCCCCCTTTTTGGGGGTGCAGGTTTTTTTTTATATATATATATATAACTGTCAGTGCTGCTGCTGCAGTGTCATAGAGTGATAAATAGTGATAGATAGTGAGAGATAGAGAGATAGAGAGAGATAGTGACAGAGGGCAGTATTCAATGAGAAAAGTTCTCCGTGTTTTGTGGAGAATTTGTGCTTTGTTCGCCTTGGATGGAGCATTTTGCTCTCCAAAAGCGAGCAACCCTATTCAATGTGAAATATTCTCCGTCTTTTTAAGTGATTTTCTCCGTCTCTCTCCGTGTAGCAATTCTCCATCTTTTGATGGAGAGCTGGAATGTGAACTTTTGAACGTAAAGGTTTTTTTTTTTAATTTTGGTGTAAAAAAATCAGGTTTTTTTTCCTGTGAAGGGGCATGTTATTTTTATTCATGTGCTTATAGCACATGAATATATATTTAATTAAAAAAAAAAATATTTTTTTAAATTTTTTTTTTTTTTACACAGTGCAGCCAGCAGGGGGCCCGAGCGCTCGAGCCGCTCATTAGATATTCATATATTCACTGCAGCCGAACGTAACTATGCACGAACGGTGCAGTGAATACTGGGTCCCCCGCTGGCTATAGGGGGGTGCAGCCTGGGTCCTGGAGAGCCCCCCTCCCCTCCACAGTCCTCTGGAGCAGCCAGGGAGACTTTAATCTCTCTGGCTGCTTCCGGCTCCCTGAAAGCTCCCTGCTCCCTGCAGGGGTTAAGACTCGCCGCGAGTGGCGGCGAGTCTTAACCACATTGAATAGAGGGAGCAGGAGTGGCAGCGAGCCCTCCGGAACACGGAGAGTGCATGGAGAGCTAAATAAAACGCTCTCCATGCACGGAGAACTTTTTCATTGAATACTGCCCAGAGAGTGATAGAGAGTGCTATATTTTGTGTCTGCTACCCCCCCTTTTTGGGGGTGCAGGGTTTTTTTTTTATATATATATAACTGTCAGTGCTGCTGCTGCAGTGTCATAGAGTGATAGATAGAGAGAGATAGTGACAGAGAGTGATAGAGAGTGCTATATTTTGTGTCTGCTACCCCCCCTTTTGTGCTGATCAGTATATCTGTGCTGATCAGCAACTTTTTGGGGGTGCAGGTTTTTTTTTTTTATATACAGTATACCTGTCAGTTGCTGCCAGTTGCACTGTCAGTTGCACCAAAGGTTGTGCACCTGCTGCCCCTCACTGGTAATCAGTGTCGCATCAGTGATCACCTTTTTTTTTTTTTTTGAGGGTGCTGTGGGGTCTTTTTTTAATTTTTTTTTTACACACACTGTGATTTTGTGGGTGTCCTGTGGCCACTGTGCGCTGATCAGTGACGTACATCACTGATCAGCTTTTTCGGCACAGGGTTGATCTTTTTTTTTTTTTTTGATCAAATTCCTGTTGCCTTTGAGCGCTGTTCAGTGACGGACGTTACTGACCAACATCTGTGCTCAATTTTTGGCGCAGGACCTCTTTTTTTTTTTTTTTTTTTGCACTACATACACACTACACACTACATACCCCCCCGGGTTGAAATAAAGTTTGTACCCCCCCTACACTATACACGTGTTGAAACCTTTCACTACCAGAAACACAAAAATAAAAATGGCATCCCAGTCATCCAGAAGAATGTATTCAGCGGAGGAGGCATATGCCATGCTTGCCTCTGACTCTGACACAGCCAGTGAGGCAAGCGGGGAATTTGAAGGATTCATCTTAAGCTCCTCTTCCTCCTCTAGTGATGAGGGACCCCCTCAAAGACGCCCCCGTAGAGCAGCTGAGACCCCCCTCCCCAATAATTGATCTCGTATGGACCCCACCACCAGACAATTTTGAGCCCCAGGTTCCTGAGTTTTTGGCCATGCCAGGAATCCAATTTGATTCCACAGGTCTCAGAGAAATTGACTTTTTCAAATTATTTTTCTCTGATGATTTTATAAATTTAATGGTGGACCAAACTAATTTATATGCCCAGCAGTTTATTGCTCAAAACCCCACGTCATCATTTGCTAGGTGGACCCCTGTAGATGCAGTAGAGATGATGACGTTTTGGGGTCTGGTGTTTCATATGGGCATAGTAAAAAAGCCAGAAATTAGGCAATATTGGAGTACAGATGTTCTGTACAGCACCCCATTTTACCGTATGGCCATGACTCGGGCTCGTTTTGAGATAATCCTTAAATTTTTGCATTACAACGATAATGCACAGTGCCCACCCAGAGATGATCCCACCTTTGACCGGCTATTCAAAGTCAGGCCGGTCATTGATCATTTCAGTGCCAAATTTTCAGAGATGTACATCCCTGAAAAATGTATTTGTATTGACGAGTCCCTTATACATTTTAAAGGAAGGGTTAAATTCCGCCAGTACCTTCCCAGTAAGAGGGCAAGGTATGGCATAAAAATGTATAAGCTGTGTGAAAGCACCTCAGGGTACACCCACATGTTTAGGGTATATGAAGGGAAGGATTCAAGAATTGAACCGCCAGAATGCCCCCCCTCCCTCGTAGATGTTAGTGGAAAAATTGTCTGGGATTTAGTGCACCCCTTCCTGGATAAAGGTTATCACCTCTATGTGGATAACTTTTACACTAGCATCCCCCTGTTTAAGGCCCTTGGTTCAAGAGGTACAGCAGCTTGCGGTACTGTGCGCAAGAACCAAAGAGGCCTCCCAAAAACGCACATTGCCCAAGTAATGAGAAGGGGTGAAAGCAGGGGAATATGCACCGAAAATATGTTGTTGATCAAATATACGGACAAGAGGGATGTCCTTATACTGACAACAATTCACGGAGACAGTACCACCTCCGTCCCTGTACGAGGTACCAGTACCCACACCTCAAAACCTAATTGTATCCTGGATTACAATAGGTACATGGGCGGAGTGGATCTTTCAGATCAGGTACTGAAGCCGTACAGTGCCCTGCGGAAAACAAAAATCTGGTACAAGAAGCTGGCCGTGTATATCATCCAGATGGCACTGTATAACGCTTACGTGCTATTCCGTTCTACCGGCCAGAGGGGGACATTTATGCACTTTCAAGATGAAGTCATAAAGGGCCTAATATTTGGGAACCAGCAGGCAGAGGGCCCCAGTACTTCTAGTACTGGCCCCCGTATTGTACCAGGGCAGCATTTTCCTGATGAAATCCCCTCCACTGGAAAAAAGGGCAGGACACAAAAAAGGTGCAAAGTTTGCTATAAAAAGGGAATAAGAAAGCAAACTATTTTCCAGTGTGACACTTGCCCCGACAAACCCGGCCTATGTATAAAGGAGTGTTTTAAAATATACCACACATCTATGGATTATTAGGTTCATCATTTCACCGTGCTTCGGGGGTCTTGCTAATGCCACATAGCACCCACCATTCATTCCACCAGAATCTGAGCCGCAAAATCCAAAAATCACTCCTTCCCTTCATGAGTCCTGCCATGCACCCAACTGGTATTTTTTGGTCACATGTGAGGCATTGCCGTACTCGGGAGAAATTGGGACACAGATTTTGGGGTGCTTTTTCTCCTTCATACCTTCTGAAAATGAAAAATTTTGAGCCAGAACTGCATTTTTGTGTAAAAAAATTTAATTTTTCATTTTCACTGCCCAGTTGTATCAAAATTGGTGAAACCCCTGGGGGTTTGAAATGTACACTATACCCCTAGATGAATTCCCTGGGGGGTGTAGTTTGCAAAATGGGGTCACTTGTGGGGGGGTTCCACTGTATTGGTGCTTTGGGGGTCTTGCTAATGCGACATAGCACCCACCAACATTCCACCAGAATTTGTGCTGCAAAATCCAAATATCACTCCTTCCCTTCTGAGTCCTGCCACTTTTTGGTCACACATGAGGCATTGCCGTACTCGGGAGAAATTGGGGCACAGATTTTGGGGTGCTTTTTCTCCTTCATACCTTCTGAAAATGAAAAATTTTGAGCCAGAACTGCATTTTTGTGTAAAAAATGTAATTTTTCATTTGCACAGCCCAGTTGTATCAAAATTGGTGAAACCCCTGGGGGTTTGAAATGTACACTATACCCCTAGATGAATTCCCTGAGGGGTGTAGTTTGCAAAATGGGGTCACTTGTGGGGGGGTTCCACTGTATTGGTGCTTGGGGGGTCTTGCTAATGCGACATAGCACCCACCAACATTCCACCAGAATCTGAGCTGCAAAATCCAAAAATCACTCCTTCCCTTCTGAGTCCTGCCATGCACCCAAATGGTATTTTTTGGTCACATGTGAGGCATTGCCGTACTCGGGAGAAATTGGGGCACAGATTTTGGGGTGCTTTTTCTCCTTCATACCTTCTGAAAATGAAAAATTTTGAGCCAGAACTGCATTTTTGTGTAAAAAAAATGTAATTTTTCATTTTCACTGCCCAGTTGTATCAAAATTGGTGAAACCCCTGGGGGTTTGAAATGTACATTATACCCCTAGATGAATTCCCTGAGGGGTGTAGTTTGCAAAATGGGGTCACTTGTGGGGGGGTTCCACTGTATTGGTGCTTGGGGGGTCTTGCTAATGCGACATAGCACCCACCAACATTCCACCAGAATCTGAGCTGCAAAATCCAAAAATCGCTCCTTCCTTTCTGAGTCCTGCCATGCACCCAAATGGTATTTTTTGGTCACATGTGAGGCATTGCCGTACTCGGGAGAAATTGGGGCACAGATTTTGGGGTGCTTTGTCTCCTTCATTCCTTGTGAAAATGAAAAATTTTGAGCCAGAACTGCATTTTTGTGTAAAAAATGTAATTTTTCATTTTCACTGCCCAGTTGTACCACAATTGGTGAAACCCCTGGGGGTTTGAAATGTACACTATACCCCTAGATGAATTCCCTGAGGGGTGTAGTTTGCAAAATGGGGTCACTTGTGGGGGTGTTCCTAAATTTTAGCATCTTATGGTGCCTAAAAAATAATCTCATAAAAAGGAGGCTCCAAAATCAAGAAGGTGCTCCTTCTATTATGAAGCCTGTGGTTTGGTCAACGTGCACACTAGGGCCACATATAGGATATTTATGAAAACAAAAGAATTGGGGGAATCAATTTTTAGTCACATTTCTCTAGTAAAATCTATTGTGTTCCTTAGAAAAATGTATTAAAATTGCAAATCTGCAAAAAAAAATGAAATTTTGAAATTTCACCTACACTTTGTTTTAATTCCTGTGAAACACCTAAAGGGTTAACAAACTTCCAAAATGCTGTTTTGAATACTGTGAGGGGTGCAGTTTTTGAAATGGCATCATTTATGGGGGTGTCTCACATACAAGTCCCTCAAAGTCACATCAGAACTGAACTGGTCCCTAAAAAAAATCAGTGTTTGAAATTTTCTTGAAAATTTGAGAATTTGCTATTCATATTGTAAGCCTCCTAGTGTCCAAAAAAATTAAAAGGAAGTTGAAATAATGATGGAAACATAAAGTAGACATATGGTCTATGTTAGTTATTAACTATTTTGAGTGGTATGATTATTTGTCTCACAAGCAGAAAATTTAACATTTTGCAAATTGCTAAATTTTCCATTTTTTTACGACATTTTGGTATTTTTCACAAAAAAACACAGACTGTATCGACCCAAATTTACCACTAATTTGAAGTACAATGTGTCACGAGAAAACAATCTCAAAATCACTGGGATAAGTAAAAGCAAAAAAAAGTTATCCCCACTTAAGTGATACATGTCAGATTTGAAAAAAAGGGCTCTGTCAGGAAGGCAAAAACATGCTGTGTCAGGAAGGGGTTAAAATGATGTAAAATCGCTCCGAAAATGGAAGAATATCGGCCAGTGTGTAGGGCCCTTAAGAGACCCTGGCATACTGGCTGCCAGTCGGGACTCCGATGGCTCCAGGATTTCAACCACCGGCATCCTAAATGCATTCTCTTATTTGTGATCCAAAGAGCCCTTTTCTCCTCCTAGCGCTAAGGTTAATGCTAAATGTAGTAGTTACATCTGTTTTGGTTCTAGCTAAGAATTGATTCATGTTGTCCTTTAATACCAGTATTTCTATGATTTCTCCCAGGTTCCTGTGCACGTGTTCCTGAATCTCTCTACCCTGCCTTGTGTCCATCTAAGTGAGCCAGTAGAACTGCTGAGGCTGGATCTAATGAACCCATATTTAAACAGTGTTAGCTTGGCAACTGAAATAAAGGTAATATTTTCATTTGCAATCTGTTGGTCATTCTACAAAGGTTGTTTCCTGTTATTGTATCATTTAAACCCAGACACACAGTGGGACAGATGTATTATGCCTGTGAAGAGATAAAGTGGAAGGAGATAACGCACCAGCCAATCAACTCCCAACTGTCATTTTTCAAACACAGCTGATTGGCTGGTGTGTTATCTCCTTCCACTTTTTCTCCACTTTTATCTCTTCTCCAGGCTTAATACATCTGCCCCAGTGTGGGCTATTTTGAAAATTGTTGCTTTAATTTTCCAAAGTGCACTTCTCACATGACATAAGTGACTGGCTGGTATTGTGTTGGCAACAGCAGAGAGATAAACCTGCATGAAATCTTTCCTGTGTTCTTAGGAGTTTCCAGTGTGAAAGTATGCCTTGTGTGTCTGTACAGATCTAGCTATGGATGGTGTTTGTCACTTTTACAGTGCTCACTTTTTTTCTTCTTTGGTGTACAAATGGGTCAATGATCCTTAACCAGTAAACTGAATGCATGCTCCATGATATAATACTTTCACTGTGGAAGGTTAATTCCATCCTACGTGATGTAAAGCAGCACTTTCTATTGGCATGTCTAAGTTTTCAATAAGTATTTGTATATTTATCATTCCTGGTTTAGGTTAAAATCTGTAAAACCGGACAGGTGACCGCTATTCCTTTTTGGTATCATCTCCACCTGAATGAAGACGTGTACCTGGATACTACTGGTGCGACATCACATTGGAAACAAGCAGCCTTTGTATTGGATACACCGCTCAGTGTGGTTCTTGGGGAAGAACTGTCACTTGGAGCTCATTTCCAGAACAGTAATGTTAGTATGACTCTGAGGCGGCCATAGGAAGAACAACCCAATGTTTGAGCATTAAATAACAGAGCATTTATCATTGTTACTTTATTAGACTTTTATACAGACTATATTTTGACATGTCAAATCATCGTTGAAGCAACAAAAATGTTTTTTTAGAAACAATGTTTTTATTGTTACATTAACCACTGTGGTGAAAAGTCGCCATTCTCTGGTAACACATTTTATTTTAAATGTCTACCACTTTTATTATTTATTTGGAGGAAAAAGCTTTAGAAGTCAACTGAAAAGTGTAGTTTTTGTTTTGATATTTTTAGGTAGTAATTTAAAATACACATTTCAAATAAAGAATGACATGTTTCCTCCCCAAACTCATTTTTATGTTGTTGTGTGAAAAGTGTTGTGGACATATTGCCCTATACACACAAATCTTGGTGGAGAAGAAAATAGTATTTACTCCGAGTTTCCTGTCCAGTTCCCAATGCTGACGATCATTCTTTCTCTCTTCTTGAAGTGTGTAGGCCCACACGGAACAAATGGACTATTATCCCATGGCACACAGGAAAATCCTGCTTATCGGTAACCAGAGTGAGTCAGGGCGATTCCTTGTCTGAATTATGAGTAGGGTATTCATATTTCCTGGCCTATTAGTATTTGTAGGACTGAGATGTTGATGCAGTGGGGGCACTACTAGTAGGCTCAAATCCTAAATCACCGTTGCCAACCTGGCCATATTACCAGGAAACATATAGATTCATTCATCTCTGTTTGAACCACTGGTAGAATCAGAATGCTACTACAGGTTGAGTATCCCTTATCCAGAATTCTTCTGGTCCCGGCCATTTCGTATAACAGATCATTCTGTATTTTGGAATATTTTTTTATTTGAATGATGTATCTTGCATTTATGTTGTATAAGCACATCATACACATGAAAAACACACAAACTGTTACGGACTTGGGGGTTACCCACCGTGGAAATCCGGAGGCAGTACGTGAGGATGCAGGAGGCAGGGAGCTGGAGATCAGGCGTGAGCCCGTAGCCGGGACCGCTGGTTAGAACGGCCACAGCGAAACCCTACACTGACTCTGTTGAGTCCCCCGGGCAGATGGAATACCCCTGCGGTAGTGCTAGGCTTCGCCTGTAGCCGCCGCGTTCGAAGGAGCCGGTTAAGCCTTCTCCGACCCCGATGCAGCCAGGTGTTATGTGGTGACAAGGGGTGAGCGATCGCCAGGGGGTATCTCAAAAGGCAGATCTAACTAACGGGCCTACCTGAAAAAAACCCTGACTAACCGGCACCAGGCCAAGGACGGGACAGCGCGACCGAGTCGCAAAAACCAGAACAAAGCAACAATAGGGTGCCACCAAACCAAACACACGCCAACATAAAAATAGTACTCTTAAAGTGACGGTACCCCAAAACAGACGTAAACCCACAGTTGTGGGCCTCTCCGAACCACGGAGAGCAGAACCAGGATAATAATGATTATAACTAAGGAGGAAGGGCCGCTTGCCCGTAGGAATAAAGAATAAGGAACCAGGCTCCACTGGAGCACTTACGTGACCGGCCCAAGACTGGACACTGACCGCAGCAATCGGGCGGCTGGATAACGGCTGGACTACGGCTGCACAGTGACCGCAGTGAGACGGCAGCTGGACAATTACTGATTAATTAATTAATTAGTGATTAATTACACCTAAAGATTCAGGGAGCTCCCAGGCTAGTGCTTAATTAGCTTAATTATCTCACAGCCTAGTGAATAAATTAAGCTCCCAGAACACAAAGCTGTAATGGCAACAGACCTGCCACTGGAGGCCACCAGTGAGTCAAAATGCCAAACAGAAACTGACAGAAAAACAGACTGGTTCCTGACAGTAACCCCCCCTTGAGGAGGGGTCAACAGACCCCAAAATCCAGACCTCCAAAAATTAAATGTATCTGGATTCTGGATAACGGGGCAAAGGCAACAGAAAGATGAACACAAGCTAAAACCATGGCTTGTCTCAGTGCCCCCCCTAGAGGGTGACCACAGGGCACAACCAAAAAGACAAACAAGATGATCCAGGAAAGCGAAAAAAGATTAATGCTTCTTTTTCTTTTTCCTAGATTTTGATGGAATCAGCAGTTTAAGGCCCCACACATTATCAGATCTGATGGTACCTTCTATCAAATCACAGCTATGGGTTACCAAATCAGAAACAGAGTTGAAGTCTCGATCTGAGGAGATCATGAGAGTCTTTTTAACAGATGGAATCTCAGAAAGGGAAGAATGTCTTAATTGGCCATAGGCAGAACTCTTATTGGATTCCCTAGACCCAGAATTACAGGTACCAGATGTGTCCAAAAATTTTTTGTCAGGAGTCAGTGAGACAAAACCAATAGCTAAACTCCTGGATTCCGGACCAAGCGATGAGGCAGAAGAATGAACAAACAGAGACTGTGAGTCTCCAGAAGCCAGGTCCTTAAGCCCCTGGCTTATGCTGGGCACCACATTTCCAGGAGCTGGTGGAACCCCATCCTTCTTTTTGGGACTGAACTTCTTAATAACAGCATCACAAAAAGAGGAGAGATCCTGAAGGCAAGGGTCACAACACCTGATCAGCTTGTAAGCCCATGTCTGAGGTCTACCCCTAAAGGCAGAAATGAGGAGGTATATAATATTAGTCCAAGTGACCCCTGAAGCTGGTCCTGATTCAAAAAGGGAAGTATAGTGTTTAACCAGGGCAATAAAATGGGCAAGATCTCCATCAAAAATGATGGACGTAGGGACATCCACCTCTGGGACCTCAGAACTGGAATTCTCTATGGGAACAACAACCTTTGGGTCTAAGATTTCTGAAGCCTCCCGAGAAGCTAGCAAGACAGAAATGCTCACTGGGTTTGCGACCCTCAAGAGCCTCGCTGAGGCTGTGGTCTTTGGGACCTCAGACAAGGATATGGCCACCCCTTCCGGGGACACAGCTTCTATGATACCACTTGAGGCTAGATGGACTGAGCCCCCCTCAGGGACCGGACTGGCAGAGCCCCCCCTCAGGGACCGGACTGGCAGAGCCCCCCTCAGGGACCGGACTGGCAGAGCCCCCCTCAGGGACCGGACTGGCAGAGCCCCCCTCAGGGACCGGACTGGCAGAGCCCCCCTCAGGGACCGGACTGGCAGAGCCCCCCTCAGGGACCGGACTGGCAGAGCCCCCCTCAGGGACCGGACTGGCAGAGCCCCCCTCAGGGACCGGACTGGCAGAGCCCCCCTCAGGGACCGGACTGGCAGAGCCCCCCTCAGGGACCGGACTGGCAGAGCCCCCCTCAGGGACCGGACTGGCAGAGCCCCCCTCAGGGACCGGACTGGCAGAGCCCCCCTCAGGGACCGGACTGGCAGAGCCCCCCTCAGGGACCGGACTGGCAGAGCCCCCCTCAGGGACCGGACTGACTTGCCCACCTTCTGGGGCGAAACAGGCCTTTGGGCCCCCACTCGGGGCTACGGCCTTTGGGCCCCCACTCGGGGCTACGGCCTTTGGGCCCCCACTCGGGGCTATGGCCTTTGGGCTGAACACTTTCCGCACGGTTTTTAGGAAACCCGGAAGATCCCTTAGGATGGGATCATCAGCCTCTATGAGAGGTTTAACCCACTCCAAAGCTCGTCCTCTAAAGCATGATAAGAGATAACGAACAGCAGAAGTAGGAGTTATCTTCATATTATGTGAGAAGTCCATTTTAGCGAGGAATTGCTGAGCAATTGGTCGGAGCTGGGCCAAATCTCCATCGAAGTATGGAGTGTTAGGAGTATCATCAGACATGCCCGGCGGGCCTTGGGCATCAAATTGGCTCGACTGACCTCGAGCACCACAAACGTTCAATGAGCCCCAAGCGCCCTTTCCGCTAGATGAGCCCCCGGCATCGGACTCGCCTTAGGAGACCGGGACTCCTGGATCCACAACCTCAGAGGCAACACCGAGAACCCCAAGATCGGGGAAGATGTCACTAGAAATCCCGGCTGAGACTGATGTCAGGGATTCTTTTTTCGGAGTTATGCCTCCCAAGGCCTCATCAGGAGCAATGACCTCCATAACTCCATGTGAGGTTAAGTTCCCCAAGACCCTCTTAGGGGCGACTGTTTCAAGGACCCCCTCTGGGATTATGCCACTTGAAGCCCCTTTTGAGGGAAAAACCTGAGACTCCTCTACAGGACTTAGCAACTCCAACATTGAAAGAACGTTGAGCTCCCTGACTGGAAGACTAGCATCCAACATCTTTCTGTCTGGAATCTTTGTGGATGAATTCCACATTCCCGTCTGATTCCGTACCACAACATGGGGCGCTCTAGTCCTAGGACCCCAGTTGTAAGTCGGAGCGCTACGTATGTGGGGGGTGTGGTCAGGTTCCTCCTGCTTAGAGGAGACCGGTATAGATGTAACCTCCTGATACCACTTGGATTGAGGAAAATCCTTCCCGGTACCACCACCAGGTCTGCGCAATTCGCAATACTGGAGAAAGTGGCCTGATTCCCCACAATACAGACATAGGTTAAAGTTTTTACGCCGTCGCCGCTCTTCTGGTGTGAGCCTTAGCCTTAAAAAAACTTCTATGTCCCTTCTGAATCTCCTGATCTGAAGTTTGACTGACTACCCCTTTAGCCAGGGTCTCCCTAGGAGCTGGTTGAGCCCCAAAAACCTCAGACAGATCCAGGAAAATTTGGGTTAACAGATCTTGCAATTGCAGAAATGACTGCTGTAGACCCTTAACCCGCTCAGGTTTTAATTCTGTAAAGGCCGTATTTAAGGCCATCAAGGAAACTTGCAAGGCCTGCATGATTAAGTACAGCAATGAAACAAACAGACAAGACCAACTGGGCAAGCTAAATAAAGCAAAACCCTGTAACGGGCAAAATGCGGGAAGAAAAAAAAATCTTAAAATGGACAAATCTATAAGTCCCGCAACCAATCAAAAACACCCAAATCACCTTGAAACAAAATTTTATATATGCATGTATACCTATGACTACTGTGAACACATGCATATATCGGTATGGCCAGTGATAATGTTACGGACTTGGGGGTTACCCACCGTGGAAATCCGGAGGCAGTACGTGAGGATGCAGGAGGCAGGGAGCTGGAGATCAGGCGTGAGCCCGTAGCCGGGACCGCTGGTTAGAACGGCCACAGCAAAACCCTACACTGACTCTGTTGAGTCCCCCGGGCAGATGGAATACCCCTGCGGTAGTGCTAGGCTTCGCCTGTAGCCGCCGCGTTCGAAGGAGCCGGTTAAGCCTGCTCCGACCCCGATGCAGCCAGGTGTTATGTGGTGACAAGGGGTGAGCGATCGCTAGGGGGTATCTCAAAAGGCAGATCTAACTAACGGGCCTACCTGAAAAAAACCCTGACTAACCGGCACCAGGCCAAGGACGGGACAGTGCGACCGAGTCGCAAACGCCAGAACAAAGCAACAATAGGGTGTCACCAAACCAAACACACGCCAACATAAAAATAGTACTCTTAAAGTGACGGTACCCCAAAACAGACGTAAACCCACAGTTGTGGGCCTCTCCGAACCACGGAGAGCAGAACCAGGATAATAATGATTATAACTAAGGAGGAAGGGCCGCTTGCCC